>NC_133548.1:38605500-39244000 GCF_048773025.1 Camelus bactrianus
AGGTAAGATGGGAGGGGGTAAGGCTGTATTCACTACATCCATGAAGAAACCAAGTGTGAATCAAGGCAGGTAGCAGTAAGGACCAAGAGAAAGGAACGGATCTGAAACAGAAGGTAGAAACAACTAAATTTAATCACATTTTACTTGTGTAGTTGGAGGCAGAAAGGACTAATTGAATCTAATTTGAATCCCTGTTTTTGGATTTGTTGATCAAGTAGCATCAGAAGATTTTTTAAAATACTACAGAATGTGCAGAAAAGGAAAGTAAATTATACCTATGATACTCCTTTTATGACTAGGCACCATCTGAGTGCTTTACATGAAGTATCTCCTTGACATGCATAACAAGAATGTTAATTCTCCTCCAGGGTACAGATGAAGCTGGGGCTCAGAGTGCCTAATTAACTTGTTCAAGGTCACACAGCACTGGCATTCCCAGTCAGACATGTCTCCTAAGTTCTTCTGCTCTTCCAATCCTCCCCTCCTGCACCCCCACTACCACCACTGCAGGGCAGGGCAAAGAAAGTGGCAATTGAGCTGAGTTTTGCTAAAAGATGCTATTTATTCAAATGGACAGCACGGGCTGTCTTTTGCTGTCTCTGTGGGACAATAAATAAATACACATGCATGTAAGAGTCAATTATTCTTGACCCCTTTATGCAGAACACATACGAGGATAGTGAGATGCTATCTCCTATCTTGGCCAGCTCAATGCATTTTAATTGCCCAAGTGAAAATAAGCAGAAATAAAACGGAATGATGCTTTCTTCCTATCTTCCAATCTGCTAGCAAATCCTAATGGTTTCCCAGTATTTCCCAATAAAAGCTAAGTTGTGGCACAATGAACTGAAGACAGGAGATCTTCGCAAGCAAAGACCACCACACCCTGGACTTTTTAAATCTTCCTTTCAGGAGGTCTCTTGTTTTAGGACAATGAACGGGGGTGGAAGTGCTGTGCTCCTATAGATGTAATTGAAATGGAAGCGGCTTCCTCTTCCTCAGTGATTCGAGTCACTGAGATTAATCATCATTGGGCCAGTCTAGCAGGCTGCCACAGTCTCTACAGGAAATGCATCTCAACGTGCCTGCTGCAGCAGCTGCAATTAAAACCTATCGAGCGGCGGGATAAAACAAACTAGACACTTGCCACAGCAGCAGATGCACTGGGTAAAAGAGGGGTGTGCAATTAACAGACAACTTGAAGTGGGGCCGGGGCCTTCACGTAGACTGACACTCCAGTGCTTGTTTATGGGAGCCATCTGATGGTGAAAAATTACCTTACCAACACTAGCTGTGATTTATTTAGGCATTTATTATACCTATTACCAACTTCCTGTGGATGATGGTTCAGTGTCAGAATTATCTATTCTTATTTCCTAGCAGAGTGTGTAACAATTGAATCCAGAGAATAAAATAAGTGGGCTGATTTCATTTATTTTCCCACCTGTGGGGTGGGCACGGGGATTGGTTGTAAGACAGGCCATGTTTGTGTAGGATTCTGAGTTGTTTCTGACTTTTAAGCTCTCATTTAATTGAAGAACTGTGTGTGGAATATAGTAACCTATGAGAACAAGTCACTTGAGGCCAAAGTATGTGTGTGCTTGAAGAAGTGTAATGAAGAAAAAGAAAGTCAGACTCTTCGATGTAAATATCCTTCACATGACAATTACCCTGAAAGGAAATACGAAACAAGTATCTCAATCTCTGAAATACTTTTGAAATTCTTATCTATGTCAGGAATAGCTTTGACTGCGTGTAACTTAGAAGTCTCAAATATCATAGCTTAACATAAGAATAAAAGTTTACTTTTCTCCTCTGTGGATAAGTTTGTTGGTGGAGAGTCCAAGGACAAAAAGGAACATGCTCTCTCCTTTTAAATACTCTTCCAGGAAATTGCATACATTTTGTTTTTCTTACATCTCATTGGTCAGAATTTAGTTTCATGGCTATGGTTAACTCACGTGAAGCTGGGAAATGTAGTCTTTATTCTGGGTGGCCATGTATCCAGCTAACAATTGGTATTCTCACACTAAGAGGTGTGGGACAACAGACAATGGGGAACACGTTAGGTTACTTGATAGTGGCAGCTTAAACTTATCCGTGGGCTTTTTCTGAGTTTCTGCCATTTCCATATAGTCAGTAAGTTCTTCCTGGGTGACAGTTATTCCAATGAACAAATCTGTTTCTAGAGTTAGTGGTTAACAGTGGCTGAAGTTGTGGCTTTCCTGCCCTGGCACTGAACCCTATGTGTGCCAGGTAAAATAATGACATTTTTTAATAAAGTTTTAACTTCATGTTACGTAATAGTGTAAAGTAATGTAAAATAGTGACATTTTAACAGAAGTCACACTTTTTAGCCCTAAACAGCAATCATCAGGTAATACCCAGGGGGCTCATTACTGCTGTTGTGTGTAGGGGGCAGAGTCCCTGGAAACAAGCTGCCTTTCACATCTCAAGGGCTTTCAAGTACAAGCTCCCTTGTTTATAGAGCATCTGTGCTGGGAAAAGAAACCTTTATAGGTGTGGGGACAACCAGGGCTGTTGCTAAAGAGGCAGAGGGAACTGGGAGTCCCTTTCTCAGGACCAAATACGGAGAGCAACAGCTCAAGGGAACATTTGGTTTCCATCACAGCAGGGGCATGAAAAATGGTAGCTCAGGAACCAGAATTCAAGCATGTTGTTTCTGGGATCTTTGGCGTTTTTCTTTCTGTATGTGTTTTCCTCTTACCCTATGTCACCACAGTGATGAGAGTATAATCCTTACATCACAAAGAGCTCACAAGGATGTCTTCAGGATCAATGAATAAAGAGGGAGCTTAGGATGCTGGAATCCTGCACTTTGCCAGGTTTAGCGGGCAGGAGGGAATTTAGAGGACTAGTGAAAGCAAAAGCATCAACTCCTGGAGGAAAGAAAGTGGGCTAAGTTTAAAGAAGCTGACTGGAGCCAAGAAAGGAAAACAGCAGCCCCAGGAGCTGGCCCCAGCCTGAGAGACAGAAAGGACACACCACCAACTCCCAAGTTCCACGACAAGGAATGTGGTCAGTGTGTGGAGGAATGTGGGTTCTGGACTCTGATGACCTGGACTTACTTGAATTCTGCATCTACCATTTGGGCAAGTCATTTCACTCCTCCAAGTCTCATCTCCCTCGGGTATAAAACAAGGATCATAACAATACGACACAATCGGGTTGTGAAGATTCAATGAGATGACCCATGGAAAGTGTGCAGCAGGCTGGCACTTGGTACCAGAGGAAAAGGTCACTGTCACTGAATCTAGGCAACACTACAGATTGGTGAAAGGGCTGTTTTCAATCATTCTGGAACTATGCCAGTGAGTGGGAGGGGTGGCGGCAAGGAGGGCGACTTCTAATGGACAGAGTCAACCCAAGCCTGAAGAAAGTGAGTTGTACTCACTAGGAGGACTGTAGAAACCTTCTCAACTACCTGCCACTTTCGCTCCCTGCAGGACTAAGCAGTGCTCGTCGTTCCCTCGGTAGGAAGAGCCCCCGGCACGCTGACTGCCTCTGCCGTGTGCTGCTCTCCGCAGCTCATGCAGTCGAGCTGTACGTTTACTAAGTTGTGTTTGTTCCCAAACCTCTTTATGCCACTTATACTGTATTTACACACGTTATTTAATTTTTTTAATCGATGAGAAGTCAGTGAGAAAAGGAAGATGTTATCTTATGACTGCTTTGAAAGGCAAGTTGCTAAAAATATTGGATAACAAAAATGAGATCAAGATCACGGTCAAAGATTGGGGAAGGCTGTAAAAATCGGGCATTCTGCACTTGGATTGCTGTGCAAGAATCTTTAAGGACTAGATCCTAAGCCTAAACTGGAAATCAAGGGTAATGCATTTATGGAGTGATTTATATTTGCGACCCAGAGTACACTTATATGACATGACTTAAGTTAAAATATTAACATATTCATAAATTAATATTTATAATTCCCTGCTTTAATACAGTCTGTTTTAGTTTACAGTAATCAACTACTGCTCCCAGCTGAGCTGGACTGAGGGGGTGTCTACCACACTAGACATTCCTATTTATGTGCTGGTTTGTGATCAATACATAGCCAACATAGTTCATTCTGTATATTCAGAATTTTCATTAGTTTAATATAATTCCTTTTCGAAGGCAACAAGAGAATCTTTAATAATTCCTGACTCACGTCCAATGTTGCGAACATTGCAAAAAAGTGGCACAATTTCACATTTTAGAAGTAAGAATCAGAGTCCTACTAGTGAACTACAGTAAAATATGATTTATTTTAAATCCAGACGGGCTTTTAAATTTTTTTTAAGAGTTTGAATATTTGGAAAAGTCAAAACCCAATTCTCTCTGCGCTTACCATGACTTATTTAACAAACCTGTCATTCACATGCACTGGACATCAATAAGTCAGAAAGCAAAGCTCCAAGACAGCTAGGTTGAGTTCAAACTCAAGGGTAGGTGGTTCCTTTGTAGTGGGGTTATGTGAGTGAGACACTCGACACAGAAAAGGGGTGCTTTGATGAGCAGGAGCGAGACATCAACTCAGAGGAAAGCCTGCCAATTAAAGCCCCTTCCACACTGCAGAATTTTGCCAAGATACTCACATTGAAGGAAGTCACACCTGGTGTAATATTGTATTTGCCAATATAAGTGAGGAATGGAAACAACAAATATAGCTTATGCTGCAAATATAACCTAAGGGGGAGTTTTGAACAACTGCAGATGGAAAGACATAGAGTTCCCCACACTTAGCACACTAGTAGTGATACTAGAAATCGAGATTGGGTCGAAGATAATGGATGAGAATGATGTCAGAGACACAGCTGGATGTTGGAGAGACGAACCCAAATGTTTAAAGAAGAGAATCTAGGTTCACCTCCAATAATGATGAACTAACTTGGACCAGACCAACAACCTGCCAAGAACAACCAGAAAAGATGGATAAAACAAAACAACTTGGGTTAAAGCATTGGCAAGCTCTCAATGAAGCCAGGATGTGAAGGCCAGGGTCTTGGAGAGAAGGGAAATGCACAGAAGTGAGTCAGATATTCCGAGCTGCTTTTCCCCTCCAGACACTGGCTTTTTCATCAGCCGTACAAGGCTAAGAGGCTGAGAAGCTGAGCATAGCTCTTGGCAGGCTCACAGGACTGGGGAGAAAAAATGACGTGAGCCAAGACCCTGAAGAGAAAGGAAGGACAGAGAAGGGAGCCCCACAGTTGGCACTGCCTTCCTTCTGCGGCAGCTGCTGATTTGTAAGAGTCACAGGAGAGAACGTTTGCAAGTCTCAGTAGAAGCTGAGTAGCTAAGAAGTTGAACAGAGCTTTCAGTAGCCTCGTATTTTGAGAAGATTAAAACCGGAAGTCAGAAACCAGGAGAAGACACTGACAAGCTCCCTGGGCTTTCAGTTAGGACCCCAGAAGAGCTGCACCCTTGGAGTAAGGGTGAACCACAAATAAAACAGCTCTCACAAAGACTAAAATGCAGCGCTATAACTGTCCGACTCAAGATGTGGTTAAAGTGATCTGTCCTACGCTGACTGTCTGCTAGAAGTAGGTCTGTGAAGGAAGGTAATGCCATCTAGAGCTTCTACAACTTTTCATGCACAATGTCTGGCATTCAATAAAAAATTATCAGACATACAAGGAGACTGGACCAAGGCAAAAAGACAACAGAATCAGAACCACAGATGATCCAGAAATTGTAGTTATCAAATCCGGATCTAAGCAAAAGCAGTGATTCATTTGTTCACAGAAGCAGAAATCACAAAGGAGAATTTTGGCAACGAACTAAAATTTGTAAAAAGGAATCAAGTAAAATTTCTAGAACCGACAAATATGATAATTAGAATTAAGAACTAACAGGTTTAACAGTAGCAGTTTAGGCCAGCAGAAGAGACAATGAGGGAATATCCAGACTAAAGTATGGGCGGAAAAATGATGGAGAACATAGGAAAAAAGCCTAAGAAGCATAAGAGAAATGATGGCAAAATTTAACACATGTGTCACTGGAGTCCCAGATAAAGAGGAGGGTGAAAATTTAAGTAGAATCAATCTTTGAAGAAATATTGGCCAGAATTTTTCAAAATTGGCAAGAGATATCAAGCCATGGATTCGAGAAGTGCTGCAAACTCCCCAAAGAATAAATGCATACGAACAAAGCCACACCTCAGTGTATCGTAAAACTGCTGAAAACCAGAGACAAAGAAAAAAATCTTAAAATCAGCCATAGAAAAAGACCTGTTACCGTCCTAAGAGCAAACTCAGACTGACATGTGACTTTTCAACTTCTTTGATGGAAGTCAAAGGCAGAGAAATCGTGTCTTTTAAACACAAAGAAAATAACCACCAACTTACTTATTAAACAGTAACCTTCCATGGGAATGTAGTTCAGTGCAGCCATTATGGAAAACAGTATGGAGATTCCTCAAAAAACTAAAAATAGACCTACCATATGATCCAGCAATACCAGTCCTGGGTATATATCCAGAGGGAACTCTAATTCAAAAAGACACATGCACCCCAACGTTCAGTGTACCTGATGTCTATACACCAAGTACATATAATGTATATATACTTGAGAATATATATATATATTTTTTTTTCAAGTTTGGGGTCACTAATCTGCATGCAGATAATTCAAAGGGCTGAGTTTTAATTTATCAGCAAATTCATTTGAGAAATAAAACCCTTTGCACGTCGGTGTAGAAGGAAACCTCATTTTGAAAGTCCCAATCACATTTGCAGTCCTTATCCTAGATCATCATCCAGATGAGTACACCCTTTATATTTGAATTGATTCTTGAATATATTCTGCAGAAACTTTATTACACTTCAAAGAATAAATTAATTTTGCCCCAGATAACACATACATGTCTGTCAGTGCTTGTTGGTTAAATGTATGCATCTATGAAATCCTCAGTCTCTACACCATATTACTGCTGAGCAAATAATCCCCCTCCCATTCCCCCCATACACAAAAATCCCAATAAGAATCCAATGTGTTTCTATGTATTTAAAAGGTTTTTCATAAAAGATTCCAGTTCCCCCATCACTTCCCCAGAGGCTGCTCTCGGGAGCTGTAGTTACCAGTGAACAGGCTGCCCATAACATACATGGATCAATGCCCTTTGGGACAGCACTGGCTTGCCAGTTAATAGACTTTTGATTTTCTTTACCCATGGATTAATGAAGCAGTAATTTTGCTTTTGAATAGGAAGATAAATTAAGAATTACCGTCACTGGAGCCTACTGGGAAATGGGTTGTAGTTTGGAGAACTAGCGGTAACTGTGGAGACCAAGAGGTCAGATGGCTGGCTTTGCTTAAAGCAGCCTTTCCGTCAGGGAACTGAGGGCTAAAGTGTTCAGCTAAATTCAACAGTCACTTCTCAATGTATTATGAGCTGTATGTAAAGCCTTGCTGGGTAAGAGGAAGGGGTGGGTCCAGGGCACAGCATGGCTTGGGCGGACACCTACATTGTGTCCGTTCTTCCAGAGGCACGTCCAGACACTCATAACACAAGGCAGAGAAGGGGCCAAAGTGGGATACAAGATGCTCTGGAAGATCTGAGGAGGCAGAAACAACAGCATTTGGAAGGACCAGGAAAGGCATCATAGCACAGTGGGATAAGGGAGGCTGGGTAGAATTCTTATAGATACAGATGGGAAATGAAAGTCTTCTGGGGATGGAGAGTTAACATGAGGAAAAGCAAAGAGCCAGCAAAAAGGAAAGAACTCAAATTCTGGTGCTACTAATTCTTAGCTGTGTGACCTTGGGCTAGTTACGTAACTTCTCTGGGCTTTGGTTTCCTCATTTGGAAAATAAACTCAATAGTAACCACCTTTACAGAGTTGTTGTGATGACCCATTGAAATAGGTTAGTCTGCAAGGAATCTATCATAGTTCCTGGCACAGGGCAGACTCTCAGTAAATGGAGGCTATGAACCACGTGGGGTTGAAAAATAACAGCAAGACTTTGAAAGAATCATCTGTCTTTCTTCCTTTGGCCTCCCTCTTCTGAGAGAAGCACTGCTGTTTGGGTTTTCCACATATCCGAACTCTAGGTCCTTGAGCTCTTTCTGGTGAGAGCTGTGTCTTATGCACTTGTATGTGCCCTCCTGCTGACCTCA
The DNA here is from genome assembly GCF_048773025.1 of Camelus bactrianus. Taxonomy (NCBI): domain Eukaryota; kingdom Metazoa; phylum Chordata; class Mammalia; order Artiodactyla; family Camelidae; genus Camelus; species Camelus bactrianus. The sequence goes on from NC_133548.1 coordinate 38,613,623, forward strand.
GGGCATAGCCGGCCTCCGTGCACAAAATGAGAGATGAGCATGTCCATCCTGCTCCATCTCCTAGCGCTCTCCCGTCACTCACAGTTTCATGAAGGTAGTTCACACCTCTGTGCAGCCTCATGTGCTCTTCCCTTTTGTCTACCCAGCAAACGTCTTCATCCTTCAAAGTTTGACTCGTGACTTTGTGAGGTCCTTCATTCAAGATGGAACTGGACAGAACTGATACTTCTCCTTACTATCCCTTCGGACATAACTCTACCATAATGTGCAGCGCATCCTCCTGCAATTACTTGAGTTTCCCTCTATCTCCCTTAGCCTGTGAAGCCAGGCTTTGTAAATCTTATTGGCTGCTCGGTGTCTAGGGGACATAATGTCATATTCTGGGGGCAGCATCTAAGGAGGCAGCAGAATCTCCCTCCATGAGCTGGGGCTCCTGTCTCTTCTTTTGTTGGTTTATGTATTTCTATCCTAAGGAAAAACTGCAATGTTTACATAGTTACAGAACAACTGGAAGTGTGACTTATGGCTTTATAATTCCTGTAGCTAAGTTCATATACTATGACGTTTCAGAGACAATTTAATTTCTTTCTTTAAGATACAGATTTTACATTGTCTGGGGGTAGAGGGTGCATTATAACCCAGGGAGATGATGTCACACATCTCCCACACTGGGTCTTATTCTTCTCTGTGCTTTTAGGGCCCGGCCCGGGGTCTCACTCAGTGCCTTGCACACAAAAGATGTCAATAATTATTTGTTGAATGAACGAATGCCATTGTCTCTGGTCCCTTCCTTGCTCAGAAATCCTCAATGGCGCTCTATTCCTACTCGTCTACGTGTAATCTCTGCAGCCTGGTTTTCAAGTTCATTTGTGAGACGACCTCAGTCTCCCTTTACAGGCCTGTCTCTACCCCCTTATGCATGCATCTCTCACTTCAGGCAAGCTGGACACCTGGGTGGTGGCTCTTGGCCCAGGGAGGGCATCTTCACTGGACTGGGAGAACTTGCTTGCCTGGGGGATACCTTCAGGATGAGAGAGCTGAAGCACCGAATGTACAGGAGGGACATCCCAGAGATGCTCTGACCAGACATGGGAAACAAACAACGCTCTCTCAAAACAGACTCGAAGACCAGATGTAGGGGATATGGCTCTTGGGATAGCTACCCCATTCAGCCAAAGGGCATTACTGGCTGCATTCCTAACATGCTCAGCTCATGAGTCCATTCTCACACGGAGAAGGCAATAACAAAAACGGCTATCCTGGACCTCATGGTCCAGCAAGACCAAGACAAGAAAGGCGCCAGTATTTTTTGAGCATTGAAATACTGAGTTTGCTGCTGCTCATGAAATCGCAGCTTCCCGAGGCAGGGGGAGGGTTCTGCTCTGCGTTCCTTGTGTGCCCTGGACTTGAGTTTTCTGGCTCAAGTTGCACTGTGTTGTCACCTATTTCTATGTCGGTCTTTCCCAAAAGACCATGAGCCTCATTAAGGCCAAGTGACTTCTCAAACATGGTGTTTGACATATGAATGAATGAATGACGTCTATGTGAAGCGTGTACACCTTTTCAACCAGTAGATGGCAAATATTCATTGGAAAAATCTACTCTAAACTGTTTCAGACACAGAATCTGGTGAAAACTAGGTAAGTTTTTCAATACATACACTAGGATGAAATTTGCAGGGCCACCTAGGCCTCCTCTCTTTTAGCAGAGAGAGAAGAAAGCACCAGAACGGAAGACAGGAGTACTGGGGTGCAAACCTGTGCTGCCATCAGCATGTGGGCAAGTCATGTGTATTTTCCAAGCCTCGGTCTTATTATTTAAAAAAAAAATCTGTGGACAGTGGTAACTTCAGATAATGTTAGCATCTATGATATCCCAGACCCTGACTCAGGTACTAGGCATAAAGAGATGCCCCAGAAACGGTCCTCTCCTCTAGAACAATTCAACTTTTCCTCTAGAACAACTGTTTCTTCTAGAACAATTTCAGCTTTTCAACTCTGTAGTGAAAGGTTAATTTGATGTCATTTTTAAAATATCAAATCTGTTGCAGACTGTATCAAAGTTCTGATTTTTAAAAAATTATTATTACAGTCATTGGACATCATTAAATTCCTATTTCTGAATGCTTACTCTTAACTTCTGGACTTAGTGCTTCATGGACTGGTTGCAAATGGCCTGTGAACAGGCACCGTCCATGGAGTACACTCTCAGGAAGGAGGCCCCCACCGGCTCCTGCAGAACGTGGGCCTATGAATGTGAGACAGCCCACAGACAAGGTCCTCTCTTTGGCAGGGTATTAAACACTTAAAGCATGTAGGACCGCTGCCTGACTGTTTTGGAGGTGAAGTGGGGGTGGCTCTGATCACTTGTGGAGCCATTCTGGAGAAAAGTCCTCTCTGATCCTTTAAGACATCAGGCCCTCCTAGGCCATGTGGCTACCAACACACCAGAAGGGGTTTGGGGTACTTTTCAGCCTTTCCTGTACTGTCTGGGCTTCTGGGCTCTTCCTGTTTGGGGCCTCAGCCCTCAGACCCAAGGCTAAGCACTGACTGTGATCTTTGCTTTCCTCCTAAGCCATGAATCATACCCTTTCTCTGTGTCAACTATTTTTGCCACTGGGATTATAAATCTCTACCTCTAACCAGCCCAGTTCTTGGGACCATGTCCTCAGGGGACTTGGAGGCTTACTGGTGCCACGTTGGCCTGACTCCACGAACAGGATCTAGACCACCTCTGTGGGTCACCAGGATGAGAACAAACCACTAAGAGCACATAGGTGCTTTCTTATGTGATGTCTTTTAAAGATTCCTAAGCTGGGCTGTTTGGGTTATTTTTTAATTTAAAAATCACTTTTAAAAATACATATTGCAAAGACATGTTACAAAATTCAAAGGGCACCAGAGGCAACACAATGAGAGGTTCCCCTCCCCTTCCTACTTACAGCCTCCCACCTCCCTACCCCGGAGGCAACCACTATTCATATTTTTATACACCCTACAAGAGACAGAAGCATACATCTAAAATGATAACACAAGGGGAGTATGCTATAAATACTCTGCTGCACTTTCTTTTTTAACTAAATGATTTGTCTTGGCACTATTTAATCTCAAATTCTCATTTCTGTTTAACTGGTCTCCTATTAATGGATATTCTAGTTTTCCCACTCTTTCTGTTATAATGTTCTGTAAACAGCAAGTTCCTAGGTATGAGTATATCTGTGTATATGTTTCTGGATAGGAACCAGAAGTCAGAGAAACATGTCCTTCACAAAGCTGGACGAATCAGCACTGCCCCAGCTGGCATTTTACAGTGTCTGGTTTTCTACACCTCTTTTTACATACGGTTATCAAAAGCCTAACATCAAAAATTATAGCCCTGTGGAATGAATTTGCATTTCTGTAATTGTAAAGGAGGTGGAGCATCTTTTAAAATATCTGAAGGCCATCTAATATCCTTTCCTGAGAAACTGCCTATGTGTTTTGATCATTTTTTAATTGGTTTATTGGTCTTCAAAAAATTGACTCATAAGAGCTCTTTATATATTAGAGAAATTAGCCCTCCATTTATTGTATGTGCTGCAAATATTTTCCCCACTTTGTCTTTTACCTTTCAAATGTTTAAATATTTCCCATAATTAAAAAGATGTTTTCAGGTTATCAATAGTTTCTTTTCTGACTTCTGGGTTTTGTGATGTGCTTGGAAGGGACTTTGCTTGGGATTACAAAATGATTCTATCTTATTTTCTTCTAATGTTTTTAATGTCTTCATTTTTAAAATATTTAAATCTTTGATATATGCATAGTTTATTTTGGTTTAAGATTTGACGTATGGAGAAAATGTGTTTTTCCATGGTTTCCAGTTGTGCCATTACCATTAATTAAACAATCCATCTGTCCCCATCTGATGTGAAATTATATTTTTTCTTATATTTAATTTAAAATAAATTAAAATTTTTTCTGGGCCTTTTTCTGGATTTCCTATTATATTCTATTGATCTGTTTATTTATATGCGAGTGTCACACAGTTTTATTTAATGTATATTTAATGTACAGTTTTATAATGTGGTTTTTAATATTTGGTTTGGCTAATGTGTTACCTCCCAACAGATCATTATTGTCTTTCAGACATTTTCTGGTTACTTTTAACTACTTAGTTTTTCATTCCCATAGAATCAGCTTGTATTGTTTTTAAAATTATGTTTTGCAGGGGAAGCACATTAAATTTACAGATTAAGTTTGGACTATTGTCCTTTTTGCAATATTCACTTTCTTATCAAAGTTTTCCTTATTTATTAAAATAACATTCTTTTAAGAAGGTAACATGTGTATGTACCAACAGTACAAAAGGGCATATAATGAAATGTGACTATATCTTTCACTTCTGACTCCTATTCTCCCAGTTTGTTCTAGAGACATTGAGTTTCTGGTGTGTGTATACACAGAGATACTCTATGCATCTAAAATTCGGCATATGCATAGAATCACTTGACTCTGGCCCGCTTGCCTTTATCCCAGATGGCAGCAAGCTAGACATACTCTTCCGCTTTCCCCCACCTAAGCATATACACCAGGGAGCGTTCTGTATCAGTACACACGGATCTGACTTATTCCTTTTAATAGCTGAATGGTATTTAACTACATAAGAGCAGCCAGAATTTTTTTTTTAATATGTCCCCTATTGATAAAAAAAAAAATGCTTCTTCCCATCTCTTATTTTTAGAAACATTCTTGTAATGAGTATCCTTCTTCATATACCTTTGTGTGAGAATATTTCTGAAAGACAAATTCCTAGATTTAGAAATACTATATCAAGGTATAAAGAAAATGTATATGCAATAACGTAAATATATTCAGCACTCTACTGAACTGTACACTTAAAAATGGTGAAGACAGTATTATGTTCTGCATATTTTTGCCCATAATAAAAATTTTTAAATGTACCAGTTTGATAGATCTTGCCAAACTGCCCTCTAGGTCTTGACAATTTGTTATTTCCCCACTTAAACTTGTCTTGTGTTTGTAATATTTTGGCTCAGCTGCTGTAAAAATAGATTTTTAGTGGGTTAAATAATGTATAACTTTTGAATAAAATTATTCCCCATCTCTCTCAAAGATAGATTCTCAGAGATTCTCAGAAAAATTCCCAGGGATTGATGATGCTCTAATGTCGAACCATGGAGGTTGGGAATTGCTACTACTTTGCTTCTTCCAGCAAAGGCAGCCTGGGCAAGATTTATTAAAGAACAGGCATCGCTCAGTCACTTTAGCTGCTTGTCCTACTGTGATATAGATTTGTTTGAAGACCCAACTGAAAGCAAACAAGAGGTTTCCCATGACTCAGATCACACCTTTCAAATGATGTTCTAATTTCTGTGTCAAGTGTCTGTGACTGAGAATCTTTTTAACTCCTTTTCCACCTCCACCCATAGTATCACTTTTTTTCTATCAACTCTAAGTACCCACTTACACATTCTGTGCAGTTAAGCCTTGAATAAGGTGGTGAAGGACAGAAGAGGTATAGATAATAATACTAATGTAACCCAAATAAAACTGGGCATTTCTGGGGACTGACAAATCTAAATTTATTTTATTTTATTTACCCAGTCTGACTCCATGAAGCCTTGAAAGCACTGTAGGTCTTTACTGAATGTTTCTTGAGGAGGAAGCAGAGGATAAATTACATCACACAGTGTTCTGCAAAGTGTACAGCTAAAAATTCTCTTTTGATGTCTCTTCTTTTAGAAATCAAACTTACTAAAAGTCTTATTTTGACCTTTCCTCCTCGCTCTGATTTCCAGTCCAAACAGCAGCTGCTCAAATATGTCTCTTCTCACTCCTTAGAATTCTAATACTGTCCCAGCTTCCTGGTCTTATTTCTCCCCTTACTTTTCCTTCTTCCTGGTCTATATCCGCCAGCAGCTTTTATGTAGTGCATATACCCACCTCTTCCAATTGCATTCCCACCCAATAAAGCCAAAGCATTTTCTTAGAAGGTGGGAGGACAAGGGAACTATAAATCCTTCAAATGTACTTTTTTGTCCTAATAATAAAAGTAATAATTGGTCATATTTCAAGCTAGGCACTGCAATTATATTATTTCATAACCAACAAATGTGGTTCATAGTCTTATGGTCATTTTGTAAATGAAAAATCTAAGGCTCAGTGAGGTTAGGTGACCTACTCAAGGTCAAATAGTTATGAAGCTTACCTACTTGCCCTGTACTGTTTTCATGGTTCTAAAGTAACAATGCAAGGTGGTAGATAAGTGCAATGCAGTGCAAGAGCAAATAAGTGGTCGTGACCATGCCCTTGGCCCTCGTATCACTTCTCTGGTCTCTGCCTTTCCAAATCTTTATGCTTAGGTCTAGTGATACCCCCTGGTCCCACATCAGTGGCTGAACTAACCTCTGGTCCCAGCATTTCCCCCCAGTTGGCTTAGCTCTGCACCCTGGGGCTCTGTTGATCGCCTCTCTCCTTTGTGCCAAGCCTCCATTCTCTTTAGTGCTCCTCCCTGACATGCAGCCCTGAATTCTGGTTCTTTGTCTGAGGTTCTGTGACTTGGTCTACTTCTCGCCAATCTACTGCTGACTTGAAATGTCAATTAATTTACCTTCAATTCCCTTTTTAGTATAAGCTGCTCTAACCACAGCTCTATGGTTCTTTACATGGGGGTGGCTGCTGATTGGATTAGGAGTAGCTCTCTGATGCAGGGGGAACCCATGCACAAACCATCCAATGATCAATCTGTCTTTCCAGTGTTGCAACTGAGAGTCACCAACCCTGCTCAGTTGGCTATGGAAGCCAAGGAAGAAAGTCATATAGCCACCATTTGGGGCTACGTGCAACATAAGTAAGAAGAGACAGCAGATCTATTGAGAAAAGGTGGTTGAAGAGATTCACATAGAAGAGCAGAGAAAAGACCACATAACCCAGGTAGTGGGGTTGGGTGGGGAGGGGAGAGTGTCAGCAGCTGTCTCAGCCTGATGACTTCTGGTTACAGCTCTCGTGAGGTTTTTTTGAAGTCAGAATTAGCTGTGTTTTCCTGAGTTCTACTTTTTGTCTACAGTCAAGTTTCCTTTGTCTTGAGTTATTTCGAGCGGGTTCCTGTTACTGACGCTCGAGAGACTTCACTGGACCACCTCCTTCCTTGGGTTGGGAGCCTTGTCTATATTTCTACCCTCTGGCAGGTGTCCTGTGGCACATGGGAAGGTCTCCTGTTTGGGGGCTGCCTCTAGGCCTTGTTCTGGAGGTGGCATTGAACTAGATCCTGTGGGCATCCAGATAAAGCCATTCCACGGAAGGGGAGGAATGTAAGCACTGGAATAGAGTTGGAACGGGCATGGAGCTTTGCTGGGGCTCCTTTTTTTTATATGTGGATGTGGTTATTGTCCTTAAATTGTTTAGGGTCAACTGTGGACAGAGGACTAGGGCTATCAGGAGATGACGCTGTTAAGCGGGGGTGGGGGGAGTGGGAGGCAGAGAGAGCCTGGAGGATGGCAAAGGAGTGGTCCTCATCCTGTGGCTCTTGGGGTGAGGATGGACATGATAAACTTGAACCTCTAGAATCACCAACCTTTCAAGCTCCCGCAGGGGCCCTTCAGTCTTCGGACAAACCCCTCATTTTACTGATGAGGAAATGGACACCCAAGAATGGAAACGTGGTAATGATAGATAACACTTAAAGAGCACTGTCTACAGGGCAGGCCCTGCTCCAGGCACTTTCCACGTATCCGCTCCATTAGTCCCTAGGCCACTCTGTGAAGCTGGCGCTACAACCACCCTCATCTCCTAGAAGAGGAAAGCAAGGCACAGAGGGGTTGAGTAACTTGTCTAAAGTCACACAGTAAGTAAGAGCTGGAACAGGGTTTGAATCCAGGAATCTTGATTTAGAGCCAGTGCTTTTAGCAATTATACCATACGACTACTCACAAGCACTGCAGATCACTGGAACTTTATTACTATAAATAAAAGCTAGTAACGTGTGTGTGTGTGTGTGTGTGTGTGTGTGTGTGTGTGTGTGTGTGACACTTTTTCAAACACATGAGGCAGCATGTCACGATTCATGGAAAATATCAGAAATCAGGCAAGGGTTTTAGTTCTAATTAGAGGAAAGTGATCATAACTGTAGAAAATAAAAAATCAGGAAAAATAAAAGTTTAGTAGACACCTGTTATCTCTAATGATTTAAAGAAGATGAGAAAAGGAAATTCTCAAACCCTGCCTGACAGTTCCCAGAGCCTTATAAACTGTTTCAACTTTAAAAAAAAAGCACATCCCTTTGTTTATTGATTCTTGTGCCACAGGTGGTGCGATAATCCTGGCAGCAGGTTTAAGGAATCCGCCAAAGTGAGGCCTCCTGCAGGTGAAATAATCAATGCTTACATTAGGGTCCACCATTATCTGACCTCTTATGGTCAGGGAAGCTGTGAGTCTCGAGAAATACAAGTCAGAGTGTTTTTTTCTATATTTTGAGAAATATAAAAGTCGGAATTTTTTTCTAGCATTCTTTTTTCCACGAGTGAGAGGCATTCACAGCTCATGGCCTCTTATACAAGAGACATTTATGGCTTGGTTGTCAATTCATCAGTTCAGACACTGGTTGAGCACCTACTTCATGTGAGACACTGTATTAGGTGCTGGATATGCTAGGTGGACATCTGGAAACATCAAAGACTGAGCTAATTCAAAAGGTTCTCCCTCCTGCTAAAAACACATAGAAATGTTAGACAAACTATAGCAAGACAAAGTTTCATAAATACATAACTGAATTTAGAAAAAATTTCCTGGATACCAGAAAGGGGGAGGAAAGTCTAACCCAGAACTGTGGACAGGAGCTGATGCCTGGGGACCTGTTGGGGCCAGGGCGGCCCCAGGAGCTGGAGGTGGAGGTTTTAAAGCCACACAGGGAGAGAGGCAGGGGTCTCGAGTTGGTGTGAGGTGGGATGTGGGAAGAAATGCCCCGCAACAAGCTGGACATTTTGAAGGGCTGCCCTTTTTATGAACAGGGGATAAGAAAACCCTCCATCAGTTATTTCAGGGGGGTGAAAAGGAAGCTTGCCCTCTGTCCAGGCCCATGATTGAAAATTCACCTTCAAGAAATAGAAGCCCCAGCCTCTCCCATGTGTGAATGCAGAGTCCACATTTATACTGGGCAGGCAGCAGGCAACTGCAAGCTGAGAAATGCCATTAAAACTCGGGTGGAAAGACAAAAATGCAATCTCCCCCTAACGGGACACCACAACTTGAGAGCATAGCACTCCCACAGGAAACAAAGGAAAGCACCCACTGAAGATGAGCAAAATAACCAAAATCAAATGAGGAAGCGAGTGATGGGGAGAGAGAGCAAATTCAATTCAAAGAAACATTAGTCCCTAAGACCCTGAGATAATAGAATAATCTGAATGACATAATTAGACATTTAAAATTGAAGAGATACAGGTAACTAGTGAAAAAGAATATGAAAAAGAATATATATATATGAATAACTGAATCACTATGCTGTTCACCAGAAACTAACACAACACTGTAAATCAACTATACTTCAATTTAAAAAAAAAGTAACTGTAATGAAGCAATAGAATGCATAAGAACAGAGCAGTGAGGAAAACCAACAAGCACTTGCCTTCCAGGGACACAGAGCCTGTCTGGGAGATGGAGAAGGAAATGAGTGGGGATGATTCAGTCTAGGAGAGAGACAGCACAGAGAGCTGTGGACCCAGCCCACCCAGGGGAAGGGGTGGGGAAACTAACACACGTCTATGTGTGTCCACAAGGAACAGGGGATGTTAAAGGCTGGGGGAACTCCGAGAACTGCACACTCAAGGGCTCCCTCCAGGGCACAGTCTAATGCCTGCATTTCCGCAGCTGCAGCAGAGATTCCCCTAAAGCAACTAAGTACATTATATGGAAATGGTTATTTATGTATCTGCTTCTCCCACCCAACCTGTGAATTTCTCCAGCCCGGAGACAATGTGTCCTTCATTCATGCCCTCACTCCCTCTCCTCTGCCACACCTGCTTTCAGTTCTTCAAGCACCATAGGCTCTTTTCTACTTCAGTCTTCATGTTACATGCTGCTGTCACCATCCAGACTGGTCTTTTCCTCATGCTTTTCTTTTGGGTTTCAGCTTAATGGGCACTCCTCAGAGAGATCATCCCTGAGCACCTTACTTAAAAAGGTCCCTCCCTACTACTGGTCTCTATGTCACTCCCGTGGGTTTCTTTTACTTATTGTAATTTATAATTATTTAACTGTTTTTTCCCTTGTCTCCCCCATTAGAACATGGACTCCATGAAGGTAGGGAATGATCTGATCGTTTATTTAGCAGGTGTTCAGTGAAGCTATTGAATAAATTAGTAGACTGAAGAAACGGTGAAATAAAATTCATATTTTTCGGCAAGGCGAGAACAATTTAAACACAAAAAATTCTTCTCTGCCCTTTGGTCTCCTCTCTCCCCTCACTGTGCATCGTGTGCCTCTCTTATGCATCGATCAAACCGGCAGGAATACCTGCTCAACCATAAAGAGCAATGTTCTCCCAGCATCAACAAGACAACTCCTTAAAAGGTAACATTCCTTCTCAATCTGGTAAGGGGTCACGTGACCCACTACAATGACGCTTAGATCTGGGTTGTGTAAACTGCCAATAATACATCATTTGATGCATAGCCTTTTGTCTCAAAAAACGTACATAACTGTGCCTTGACTTCTAATGGGTAGAACAGTTCTCAGAGTTTTCTGAGATGTTCTTCCCAGGTTATAATCCTCACATTTGGCTCGAATAAAATTTTCCATTTCTTTCTTTGATCAACTGGTCGATTTTCTGTTGACAAAACAATTATGAAGCAATTAACACTACACCCAGCTCAGAGGATACAGAGATGGATTTGCACTTCGCAGTTTAGTGAGGAAGAGACATCAAACAAGGACTTGCAGTAAACGTGATGACTGTAATGATAGGGGAGGTACAGGGTGTTGCAGGAGCACCTGGCAAGGGTACCAGTTTTGTACGGAATTTGGGAAGGCTTCCAGGAAGAAGCAACGTTTAAGCTGAGTCCTGAAGGATAAAGAGTTTACCAGTTGAAGGGGAGCTGCAAGATGTTCCAGGCTGACAGAGGGCTCAGATGCCAGAGGGTCATGGCTCTTGGGAGAAACTGAGAGGTTCTGCAGTGGTAAAGCTTGGATCTGCAGCAAGAAATTTAAGATGGCGGAGGTAAACAAGGCCAGATCATGCAGGGTGCTTAAGCTATGAAAAGGAGTTTGGACTTCATCCTGACTAGGGTCAGTCAGGAGCCATTAAACATCTTAACTGGGAGAGTGGCATACTCCAATTGGTATTTTATAAAATGGCCACGAGGCAGTGTGAGTAACAGGAAGACTGGAGGTAGGGAGACCAGATGGCTTGTGCAATAATTTAGGCAATAGATGAAGGTGGTTTAAATGGAGATGTGGTGATGAGGAAGTGAACTGGAGGAATTTAGGAGAGAAGGCAAAAGTTGGGGCAGGGGGCAGAATCAAGGATAATGACTAGGTTTCTAGCATGAAAAACATGGTGAAGGGTGCACCATCTTTGGGCCACATCCAGCAGAGAAGCAGACACCTAGTGTACATGACATAAATGTGCACTTGATGGGGTAGAAATGGTCTTAGTGTAATGTTTTCAGAACTATGAGTACGTATCGACTCACTTTTAGGTCCTGGGTCTACCTACCTACACGTGCGATCTACCATTCCCTACGCCTCCACGTGTCTTGGTGACCCATCTGTGACCTGCCCGGTGCTGGCCTTAGCTCAGTATTTCTAATCCACAGTCCCCACTAGGACACACTGGCCTCCGTTCCCTGCAAAGAAGTGTGCATTGTGCCCTTCCCTGACTCTCTCCAGCCACCAGTGTCATTATTGCCAGTAATGCTGCGGTCATTTTTCATTAATATTCTTGGTGTTTTGCAGTTATAGTAACATTAAAATTTACACTCAATAATATTATTACAGTTTTCCACTATTAATAGGATTATTATTTTTGTTCATTTGTATTTGAAAGCCATTAGCATAAGATTTACCTCCAACAATATCTGCTGTGATTTTTAATGCCCTTGAAACTTGCAGTGAGCGATAAGTCTACAATAAGAGAGTGCTGGGAAGCATATAAATGTTTTTCTTAGCAAAAGAGGGCTTTTTATTTTCATCCTTGTTGGACTTGGGTTCTTTGATAGAGTGGTTGGTAGGATATAAGGCATTAAAGGCTGAGAACACTGTGTTAGTCTGTTGATGTGTTCAAACAAGCTCCTGGTTATTCAGAGGACTTTTATATTCTAGGAGGATTCATATTCTTGCTCCTTTTTATGTTGTTCCTTACCTGACTTACAGGAAAATATAATAAATTGTGTGCTTGCAGGGAACAATATTTAGAACCATGAATTGTTCGGAAGGGAAGGGACCCTGAAATCACTCTATCCACCTGACTTTCTGATGAGCTGGGGGGCTGGGGTGCTTGATGTGTTGCTAGCAGAGCTCTGGAAACAGGCTTATTTCAGAGGCTGGGGTGGTGGAGGGAGCTTCTCCATGGGGCAGGGAAAGCGGATGGGCAGGGCCGGCCTGATGAGTGTGTGATCTTTGCAGATTCTCAGGGCCCAATGGTGTGAAATTCACAGGGTCACCAACTTGAAACTCTTAAGTTTTAAACAAGGGACCCCGCATTTTCAGGAGCCCCTGCGGGTGCAGGTTGCAGAGTCAGACAGTCTTGGGTTCAAGTTCTGGAATTCTCTAGCTATTGATGGTGCTTCAGTTTCTTTATTTGCAAAACTGGGATGATAATCTTGTCTTCTCCAACTAGAGGTGAGAGCTCAGAGTGCATGGTCAGCACCCAGAGGGCCGGACAGATGATCCCTTAGGACATGCTCCATGGGATTTTTAACTCCTGTGTGCAGTACCTGTAATTAAGCACTATGATGACTTAACATCAGGAACACTAGCCAGCTGGGATAGCCAAATATTGTCTGTGTGTACAGGAGCTAATCCCAGGTGCTCGTTAGAAACACAGCAAGCAAAGAATGTTTTCCTAAAGGAGGCCCCATTCTAAGGCAGGGTCTTATCCATCAGTTTTTAGCCTTCTCACTGCTATGTTCGCCAGCACTATGTTTTCTCAGTTTCTCATAATTCATATGTGCTCCACTTCTCTCCAGAAACTCCTTAAAACAGCCAACAAGTGACACAAGCACGAGTATGAAGATGCCCTTGACCTAAATCCAATTAATTTGTAAACTTCACTACGTCAACTATTATCTGTAACAAATGGTTTTAACACACAACACGACACGACAGAACTTGACAAGCCGGCGTATCACAATTCCATGCCTGAGAACCAAGAACCAAGAACCCAAACAAGGGATTTCCCTTCCCTGACAAGCCAGACTAGGACCAACATGATGCCCTCGTGACTTTGCAGACGAATGTGGTGCACTGTAGCCCAAATGAGTGATACCAGTTAGGAGGTACGGCAGCCAGAGTCAGCGAAACACTGAGTAGCTAGTAGGATAAACTTGTGATGAATAATAACATGCTCTCTTAGAACATTGGGTTAAACAATTTTTCCAAGAATGAAGAAAGGTTTTAAATCAAATCAATGAGAAACAAGCTAACTCCTGGGCATTTTGGACTCTGGCCCAAAAGGATTCCTCAGGGGATTATAGTAGGAATGCTGCATTCAGTTTAGGGTTTGTGGGAGCTTGGAGTCCAGATGGTGAACTTCAAGAGGAAGCACTGGGGGCCTCAGATGGGCTCGCCCTCCTGCACACACATGTTGTGAGACACAGGGCCTAGGGTCTTCAGGGCCCCCGAAATTGTCTCAGGAGATGTGGGATGGGAGTGTGACCAGAGCAATGGCCTGCAGTGACCTGTGCTGTGAAATGACCGCATCCCAAGCTCGGTCTTCTCTTTCCTTACTCCCTCCTGAGTGCTCCTGGGCAGCGAGATGTGGCTGCCTACCAGGCTCTCTCAGGCCCGAAGGGCTTCTGTGAGTAGTGACTGCCAGAGCTGGACTGTCACCTCCCACAGTGCAGCCTGTGAATGGCCTTCAAAAAACTGTAGCTCTTCTTCCAGATCCCTCACTAGCCTCTTTCTAGAGCTATTGATGAGGGGTGATGGAATTTCCCGACAATATTTTTTTTTACTGATGGACTATCTCTCCCCATCTCCCATTGGTATGAATGGGGACCTAGATAATGGTCTGGCTCCTGGGCGCACAGGACATGATACATGGTATATAAAAGATGCTTTAGCGTGTAATGACCATGATTAATCACTGACTAATTTACCAAACACGTCAAGACATAGGTGCAAAAAGCACGTGTCAATGCACAAATGTTTATTTTTAGAAATGGTGATTTCAGCTTAGTGTGAATGTCACTCCCCCAACCCTCTCAAGGATCATATTAAGAAAACCGTAATCCACCACACCGACCTCAGGAGAACAGAGACATGGCATCCCAACAACACGGCCATAGCTTTTAAGCACAAGCTGAAGAAACAACAAGCACATCCAGGGGAAATCTGAGACGACAAGGTGGACACAGGTGTCCCTGTCCTCTACTGAACATAAAGCCCCCAAACTCAGCAGCTAGATTTCACTTCCTATGGCACCAATTTTCCAGCACATGGTCCTATAAACTTCAAGCCGCTGGGAAAGAAACCTAAAAAGACGCTTTGACTACATTTCTGGGTTTCGGTGATTCTATGATTGTTTTTCTTACCTGCTGTCGAATTTCCTCCTCCATTTTCACTGGTGAGCCCAGTTCTGCAACTTGTTTGACGCCCTCGCTTGCGTATCCTCCATACTCCCACAGCACGTAATTCTTGGAGTGGGATCCGCCGATGATCGCAGACCAGTGATTGGCCCGACCTGTGAAAGCCAATTGGGATGCAGGTATCAGTGTGGCTGTGGATAAAATACAAGTCCCTCAAAGCATGGAGAGGAGGTGTAATTGGACAATGATTCAACCAGTGATGGCCAAGCACCTGCTCTGTGTTAGATTTGTGCTATTCAGGGATGAGTAAGAGTCCCTACAAGTAAGTAAGTCTTGGAAATAAGCAGACAGGGCAATGGTAGGTGTCCGAACAAGACACAGAGGCAGCCCAGCATGATGACTTCTGTCTGGGAAGAGCTCAGAGCAGAGAAAAGTTGGGAGAATTTTAAATGCTGATCAGATTTGTAAGACAGAACAGAGAGGAAAGGCTGTTTCTGGCAGACTCAGAAACACTAAATAACCTTGCGTGTTTGGGGAGCCATACGTAATTTCACATTGCTGTGTCACACTCTGTCAAGGGGAGAGGTAGGCAGTGATGCCAGAGAGGTAGGAAGGAGCCTGCTCATGGATGTCCTTGTTCTAAATGCTTCAGGAGTTCGGATGTCATTTGAAAGGGTCTGAAACCACCGAAGGGTTCTGAGCATGGGAATGACACAGTCACATTTGAATTTCAGATAAATCATCCGGGCAGCAGTGTGAAGAACGCATTAGAGGGAGCAAAATTGGAGTGTGGAGCCGGGGAGGGCAGCAAGGAGCAAAAAGGAAGGGAGGGAGAAAGGAAGTAGGCTTAACAGTTCTTGGGAATAAGCATACTTGTTTTTAGCTGGATGCACCTTCCAGGGTGAGAGGCAGGCAGGCTAGCCCCGTGAAAGGACAGGAGAGGTGATGCAGATACAAGGAAGTGACTGGTCCACAGTGGTTGGGTGAGGATGATGCAGGATGATGACTGTAGAGGGATGTAGGATGGAATTAATGGATGATGTGAAGGGAGAACAGAATAAGGTCTGGGCAGGACCAACACAGAACTTGGCCTGAAGACTTTTCAAAGTCTCGGAGGGAGGAAGAAGAGGAAAGAGAGTCAACACCAGCACCACACTGGATTTGTTTTTGCACATGATGACTATAGATGCATCTCTATTACTAAGTTACATACAGCTCATCATAGAGTTGGCTCAGTTCTCCACCATTCTCGGTTGGTTTTATAAAGTCTCAAGTAAAGAAACATTTTCAGGGATAGTAAAGAGGAAAACTTGAACTGGGTGGACAACCAACATTTGCAGTTTACTACCCCATGGGACTGGACTTCTCTCCAGTCCACCCCACGACTTAATAAAATGCTTCTGAACAGGCCCTGATCTTGTTTACATCTGCCACCTGCTACCCCAGGGTCCTCAGACCCAGGGGCACATCAAGAACATGGGCACAAAGCCACCTGCACAGCTTTCTGAGGGATGACATCACCATGTGGGTCTGCTCAATTGCTGGCTCATTATTTCCCACACATCAGGGAAATGCAGACTCTGTGTCTTTCCCTCACACTCCTAGAGAAGACAGATGGAGATGTTGCCAGCTATTTCTCTAACTCACTTCCTGAGTAGGGAGAATGTCCTAGTTATCATCTAGGCCAAGAGCATGGCTTGTATAGGGGCAAGGGTTGGAGCCACCCATGACCTTTGGTTCATGATGTGAACACAGGGAGGCCAGATGCAGCATCTCTTGCCCCTCCTGCTCTGTTCCACCAAAATGCCCCCTTGTTCCAGACCCATCCTACCTGCAATTTTGTACTCTAGTTCCTGAGCACATGCTGTTCCCTCTGTGCTCTCCTCCTCTTGGCTTAGCGAACTCATTCCTCCTTCATTATCTACCCAAAAGCCTCCCAAGACCACCCTAGAATGACTTAAGCCCTTGTCTTCTGTCTCCTCTTAGTACAGATCACATTTTTAAAACTGAAGTACAATATTATATCTGTTTCAATATACAGATTTACAATAGTATATTAGTTTCAGATGTACAACATAGTGATTCAATATTTTTATAGGTTATACACCATTTAAAGTTATTACAAAAGAAAGAATGGCTATATTCCCTGTGCTGTACAACATATCCTTGTTGCTTATCTATTTTATACATAGTACCTTGTACCTCTTGCCCCTCATCCACATTGTGCCCCTCCCCCTTCCCCACCGGTAACCACTAGTTTGTTCTCTGTATCATCACAGATCACATTTATGATCCCTGCTATATGTCTGTTTCCCCACTAGACTGTAAACTCCCTGGGGAAGCCTGTCTTCAGCACTGTAGCCCCAGTCCCTAGCCCTGTTGCCTGATGCACTGTGAATGCTTACTACGTGCTCCCTGAAGCATTCCAACCAAATAATCAAATGGGAAGGTGGCAATATATGTGCTGGAAGCATTTGGGAGCAGACTTGCACAGATTTGATTCAATATGATTAAATTCAAGCCTCAGTTCAGCAGAGTTCCTAACTCCTACTGGGTTGAAGCAATCAGCTCTCCTGCATGCTGTTAAAAAATAAACAGCAAACAACAACCTAAAGGAAAGGCACTGGTCTTAGAGCCAGAAGATGGGGATTCAAATCCTGGCACTGCCACTCACTAGCCGTATAAACTTGGTCAAATTCCAATGACTTTATTTCCCTGAGTCCCAGCTCCCTCCTTTGTAATTCAGGGATGATCATGCCTACCTTATCCACCTGTTAGAAGAATTAAATTCAATTTTCAAAATAATGACATGAGGTATGTGCAATCACAGGCACACAGTAGACCCACAGTAATTATAGTTTCCTCCTTGGCTGTAGTTCGGGAACTACAAAAATGAGTAAAACATGAACTTGCCTTTAATTCAATATAGGAGATAAGAAACATAAGATGTAACTTAAGAGAAAAGGAATAAGTACCATCTCAGGGGAATGAGGGACCTCAGTTAGATGGGACACAAAGAAGTTTCGTCCTGGGTTCCATTGTCCACCAGGAAATGAGGGAGGAGTGGGAGAAAGGCTGCAGGCATCAGGAGGCCTGGGGAGACGGGGACAAAGCAATGCTTGTGAGCTTCCTAAAGGAATACGTAGTGAGGCTACCACTGGGGTCCTTGCGGAAACACTTGGGCTTCAGTCTTGGGACAGAGGAGGAACAGAGACCATTGCTAACACTTTGGTTCTCAGGTAAGGCCACAGCTCTTTGGTTTAGCATCCCTCTCAGGCCCAGGCAGTGTCCAAGTGGCTCACACATATCTGAGTCTAGATGTTTACTCCTAGTAGCTTGGATGAGGCATAGATGGGACAGAGGTAGGTGAGAGGCTGGGAGGAGGAAATGATTAGACATACAGGTTTGAGATACTGATAGCCAACCAGGTGTGCGTTTGTCTGAAAAGCCACTCCAGGGGGGTATCCTAAATTTATGTGTAGCCTCCTCATTTCTGACATCTTTTCTGTTGTAATCACTGGTGCTAAATTACCAGTGTTCACAATGATGCTGAAAAGGCTAGTGCTGCTGAAAGAAGAACCGTGTCTGGCCTTTTGTCTGGTGGAGGAGGAGGCGTGTGGCACAGTAGATGGATTCTCTGAAGTGCCTGCATGTGGCACGTATTCAGTGACAGCCCATATTTCCTGGTCTGCCTTGCCAGTGTCTGCATTTCCCTGCCAATCCCAATCCTGCAGAAGCCACCCAGTCATTTCCTTGACACTCATTCCTAGAGCTTCACTGGAGAATGTCCCACAGCCTTGGTGACTAGTTTGCTGCCACCCCCTGTTATCCAACCTCAGCTTCACCCATCATATCTCAGCAAATCTTTGTTTAGGGCCCTGGTTGAGCCCTTTTGGATTTTGTTATAGTAGCTACATCAGTTCTAAGTTCTAGCCTCCTCTCCTCTATCTCATAGCAATAACTCTGTCACTTAACTCTTCTGAGAAGATAAAGATTAACACATCCATAGACTTATCCAGGTACTACGTGGCCAGTGGTCACAGGAGAATGCTGTGGACCTCTAACCCTAGGCACAAAAGTTGTCTTGGATCTCACTTCGCTCTTGTCCTGGTTATTCTCACCCTGAGCCCAATTTCAGGATCTGCCTGGCTTCTGATTCTCTGGATTTGGCCACAGAATGTGGCTCCTCTGGGTCTGCCCCCGGGGTGCTGCCCAGTACACAGCTTGTATTTGCCCTCTGGCTCTTCCTACTCTTGGCTGCTTCAGGAACTCGCTCTGAGCCAGTCTAGTTTTCAGGATCCCATCCCAGTATGGCCTCCTGGAAAAAATCCCTGCATTGGGAGAGCTGTCATGTGGGCCAGAGATTCCTCAACTTTCTCTCTTTCTGCCTCGTTTACTTTTTTCCTTCCTTAAGGTCTCATGAGAAATGTCACTTTTCCATTCCAGGGAGACTTCTTACACTCAGGCGATCAATGACATTCCCTTGCGTTTCCCCTGAGGCCTCCAATAATGATATTCTATTCTATTCTATTCTATTAACTAATTCATTGAACAAACATTTACTAGGAAAACACTAGGTGCTAAGCCAGGGATCAGCAAGCTACAGCACACTGCCTGTTCTTGTTCCAAGAAGGTTTTTTATTTTACATTTTGTGTATATTGTTCATGGCTAGTTCCATGCTGCAAGGGCATGTCAAGTAGTTACAATAGAGACTGTCTGGCCTGCAAACCCCAAAGCAGTTATTATCTGGCTCTTTATAGAAAAAGTTTCCTAAAACCAGTGCTAGGCCATGGAGACTCTGAAAAGAATCAGACTGGGCCCCTGTCCTTGAGATGTTCAGTCTGGAGGGTAGGGTGGAGGGCACGAAGGACAAGTCATAACAGGCGATTACAATAAAGTATTTGCAATACAGCTTTGCTAAAGGCAAAAGCATGCTAATATAAAAGCACAAGTAAGGGGGCATTTAACCCATTCTGTACCAGAGAAGGCTTCCTGGAGGAGACAGCAGTTGAGCTGCATTTTGAAGGATTAAGTAGGAGTTAGCAAGGCAATGAGGGGAGAGAAGGGAGGGTGTTTTTGCAGAGGGACCAGTATGTACAAAAGAAGAGCATAACAAAAGCCAGAGGTTCATGGAAAACCAAAAGTAGGTCAAGGTAGTGTGCGTATGTGTGTGTATTTGTAAGAAAGGAATTATTGGTGATGAAGCCAGTCAGCCAGGCAGATCATAAAGGGATATGTATGTCTTCACAGTAAGTTTTAATTTTATCTTGAAGGCACTGTGGAGAGGAGATTAAGATATTCCTGTCTACAGACAACTCCCAAATCTATATATATGCTCGTCTAACTTCTGCTTCTGATTCTGATGTAGCAAATGGCACTGGACTAGCCCTCCGGACATAAGTAACTATAAAACTGGGCAAAATATATGAAGCACCAGTTTTCAGAAGTTGGAAAACAGATAGCAAAGGACTATGATCCCTGAGAGAAGGGAAACACAAGAGATGAGTCCCAGGTTTGTCCTGGACATTTTCTGGTTCGTGGTGCAGGAAAGTGGAGCACAGCAGAGAACGGCAATCTGGCTAAGCTGATGTCGTAGAGGTAGGAAGTTGAGGCTACTAAGGTAGATAGGATTTACTGGTAAGAACGCCAGGGAGGAGGGAGCTGCACAGAGAAATCAGAAATATGCATAAAAGTCCCTTTGACTCTGTGACCAAACACTAAGCTACACCCGTGCAGGGTGACACTCCACAAGGCCTGGGAGAGAATAGCCACTGGGGAGATAAGAGCTGAATGGAAATTAGAGATCACACAATGCTAGAGATGCAGGACTCCCAACCATCCATATTGGGGAGACCTTGCTAATCATTTTATGTTCAACTGAGACCCTAGAAAAGCCACATATTAGGAATAAAATTACATTAGTCCTAAAGCATGGGCCTAACAAAGCTTAGAAAACAAGCCCTGAAAGTGAATCAAGCAAATCTATCAGTAAATCTGCTGGATCAAACCTCCATACTCTTTAAAGGAAGACAACAAATCCAGACACTCAACAATGCACTCAACAATGTAGCATCTGCGGTGTCTATCATAAAATCAAAAATTGTTCAGAAGCAGGAAAATATGATTTATAACTATGAAGAGACTCCAGTCAATAAAAAAGTTCTTGAGCTGACAGGTATGTTGGGGTTATCATATGAGGACTTTAAAACACCTATTAGCAATATGTTAAAGAATTTAAGGAATAGACTTACTGAGTCAACTGACAGGGATCCTCAGTGGAGAAACAGACTGTTTTTAAAAACCCAATGGAAATTTTAGAACTGAAAAATATATCTGTATTAGGACATTGCAAACAAAAAGATTTGTAAACTAAAAGACAGGGTAATAGAAACAACGCGGAATGAAGCACAGAGAAAAAAAATGTTGGAAAAAAAATGGAGTCTCAGTGACCTTTAGAACAACAAGCAGTTTAACATAGCAGTGATTGGAGTCCTGAAGGAGACAAAAGAGAAACTGAGTTATAAAATATTTAAAGAAATGATGCCTGAAAATTTCCCAAACCTGATGAAAAATATCAACCTACAGATCCAAGAAACTCAATAAACTCCAAACAGGATTAAAACAAAGAAAATTACACCTAGACACATCATAATCAATTGATGATACCTAGAGATTGAGAGAGAATCTTAAAAGAGTCAGACGCAATAAAAGACAGATTATAATCAGGAAAACAAAGAAAAGAATGACTGCTGACTTCAAAAACAAGACAACCCAAAAGATAATGAAATGACACCTCAAACGTTCTGAAAGAAATAAAAAACCTGTCAGCCTAGAATTCTATATCCTGCAAAAATATCCTTCAAAAACTGAGGGTGAAATAAAACACTCTTTTGATAAATAAGAGCTGAGTAAATTTATTACCAGCACACCTGCAGTATATGAAATATTAAAAGTTCTTCAGGCTGAAGGGAAATGAAAACAGATGGACACTCAGATCTACATGAAAGGATAGAGTTCCAGAGAAAGTAAATACATGGGTAAGGTAAACATTTTATCTCTTTTTCACTGAAGCATTTCTCCCTTGAAATAAAGAAGTTCAAGTTTTCCCATTCTGGGTGAAAAAAATTTCCATCAATGCTCTCCTTCCACAAAGCCTACCTTTTGTCTTTCCTGCATCTCCAGGCTTTTCAGGAAATTTAAGTGTACTATTTTTCACTTCCTCTCCTTGAATTTTTTTCTCAAATCCTTGCAGTCTGATCCTGAACTCCCACCTGAGCTCATTTACTCAACTAAGTCTTTGAAACTTTGACTTTGCTCCCCTCTATTCCCACAGTTGGACCATCTCTGTGGGCAACTGGGAGAAAATTACTGTCTGTTTTATTTTCCATATAAAAATAAAAGTATACTTTAAATTCAATAAAATTCATCCTCTTTAATGTGTAGTTTAGCAAGTTTTGACAAACGCATGCAATCATGTAACCACTATCATAATCAAAATATGGAATAGTTCTATTACCAAAAAAAAAAAAAAAAAAAAAGCCACATATCCATTGTAGCCAACCCCATTCCTCCATCCCCAGCCCTAGGTAACCTCTAATCTGTTTTTGGTCCCTACACTTTAACCTTTTTTGGAATATAGTACAAATGGCCTCATACAGTATATAGACTTTTGAGTTTGACTTCTTTAACTTAGCATAAATACATTTGAAATTCATTCATGTTGTTGGATGTATCAGCTCATCCTTCTTTCAAATGTCTTGAAAGATAAAAGAGACCTCCTACTGGTTTAAGGTCATCACCACATTCCTGTTTCCATCATTTACTAGCTATGTGACCTTGAATAAACTACCTAAGTTTTCTAAGACTCAGTTTTCTTATCTGTGAAATGGAGATAACAATAGTACTACCATGTAGGTATTACTATGGGTAATACAGAAGGAAATCCATAGAAAAACAGTACAATTCCTGTTATATAATAAACATTCAATAAATACTATTTTTAATATTAATATTCCATTTCTCCAGGGAAGGCAGGAGTTGGAAGCAAACTGGAACATGCATAGGACCTGTCTATTTGGTTAAGGCAATGTTCTAGAGGATATCTGGGTTTTCCAAGTGGTGCTGGAAGCTTAGCTGTGGTTCAGGTGGCAGTCAGCATTGAAAGGGTATAGACGCCCATCGGGTGGGTGGAACATGTGGTGGGAAAATGGCAGCAGAATGAGTCGAGTGTACAGACAGAAGTTCTCAGAAGCAGGCAGTAGAGCCCCTGACTTAAGTTTATAATCAGCGTTCAGGTTCCATCTTCTGGAGTCAGGGAGAGGGACTGAAAAGAGGCTGAGACGGAGGCAGTGACCAAAGAAGCATTTCTGTTCTGAGACTTGGCGACACATGGCAGGGACATCTTGAGTGTCGAGACAATTTAGGAACCCAGAGATGAGCCCCAAAGGACCTGGGACCTCTACTGGGACTGAAGGATCTTTAACAACTGCCTCCCTCACATAGGAATTGCCTGAGAAACTGGGAAATAATAATCATTAATATCTAGTGAGACTTTACTATGTGCTTTATATGTTATTGTTTATTTAATCCTTGAGATAATCCCATTTTACAGATTAGGAAGTTAAAGCACAGTAATGTTAAGTGACTTGCTCAGAGTTACCCAGCTAGTAAGTGGTAGAGCCAGGATTTTGTCCCAGCAGGCTCACTCTAGAAAAGCTCTAACTGAATTTTTCTGGGAAGATAGAAGTGTTCTATACTCCACTGTCCAATAGCCACTTGCCACGTGTGGCTATTGGGCACTTGAAATGTCGTGTATCTAGTGTGACTAAGGAACTTAATTTTAAATTTTATTTGATTTTAATCCATTAAAATTTTAATAGCTACATGTGTCTGGTAAATATCATTCAGTCAGCACAACTGTGGAATCTTAGATAGGTCTAAGCACTACTAAGTGTAAGGACCAAATGTGCAGGTAGCCCCTCTGGGAAGTAGAGATGAGAAAGGATAGGTCTTACTGGGGACTGGGGTCTCTCACAGCTGTAAGGCACATGTGGCAGGTAGACAGCATGCAGGAGGAGCCTGCCCTTGAACTAAGATCTGGCCTGCAGTAGTTGCATTTGATGCTCTGTATCACACACCCTCCATCTACCTCTGACTTCAGCCCATAACAGTGGGAGGCAGATGTGAGCACACACTCACCTGCCAGTGAGTATCTATCTCGAGTGTATCGCGTTTCTTTCCATTTACTGCCTCATGGTCCTCTCTGAAGCCTTGAGTACCTGCTTGGATAGCAAGCAAGTGCCTAGGAGTTCAGGGAAGTTGGTGCTCCTGAAGACAATACTCAGCTATGGAGTGGTGGGTGCTAGTGGACAACTCTGGAAGATGGATAATTCTAGAAGGCATTCTACACACTTTTCAGAGGTACACTGATGCCAGTGACCTCAAAATGCACTCTTAGGTAGATTCCTTCTCTTTATCATTTTCCCCCAATTCCTTCACTCCTGCTTCCTGGATCTCCTTCTACATAAACTATCTGCACCAAATCCTTGCCTCAGGCTCTGCTTTTGGGGAAGTTGAGACATGGCACTTTCAATTAAGATCATGTATCTGGGTCTAGAGATCCATAAAAGTCTGGAGATTAGACAAGAGCCACCTGGGGCTGCTCCTCTTGTTTCTGTAAACAGAGTAGTTTTATAGAACACAGATGACCCTTCAGCATCCTGCACCCAAAGCTACGGATGTTATTTCCACTGTCATTGTCATCATCATTGTTGCCATTGTCATCATTATCATCCACTTATTGAGCACATTCCCTGCATCAGGCACTTCATAGCTAATATTCTCCTGTTCTCACAGTGGTCACACTTGGTAGGTCAGTTACCAACCCCATGTTATTGATGAGGGAACTGAGTTGCTGATAAATGGCAGAGCTGAGATTATCATCTGGTCTGCCAAGGCCATGCCCCCTCTATTCCCCTAGGGTCACAGCTTGGGCCAAGTCCAGAGTTATTTAAGAAGTCATTCTGATGCTACCTATGGCTGACACTGGAATCAACTCTTGGAGTAGGGACACCAGGGGAATAAATAGGACAGTGCCTATCTAGTGCCTCTGACAACACTGTGGGTATTGGCTCTTGGCTTTCATAAATTTCAGCCTTCTTTAAACTCAGATTTCCCAACACAACTTTTCTGAACTTCTGACCTCTGATTTATTTGGACATTTATAAAGCCTAGCCAATCACCTGGTTTTCATCTCAGAGGTAAATAACATAATCTCAGGTCACCTCCAAACTCCTATCCCCATTGCTAGTCTAGAGACTGGTTAAAGGTTTATTGTGCTCTGACAAACAGCACTGGGGTTAAATTTCTAGGAAGAAGGACTTCACTTAAAAGTGTCCTTCTAAGCTGTCTTTTCTATATAAAAATTGTTACATATGAAAGAGAGGGTATATCCCTGGACAACTTTCAAATGTTTAATACACCATTTACACCTGAGTTTGAAGCCCCAGGGAAAGAATTCTAGCACTTTCAATGATAAAATTCTAGCAATGTTTATCTAATTTTAAAAATCTAGGAGCTTGTATTTAAAAACTTAGCTGGAGCAGTAAATAACTTTGTTTTGTTTTTTTAGAGTGTAACCAAAAAAAAAAAAAAAAAGACTTCTCCCATTCCAATTAGTTCATTTTTCAGGTTTAAATCTTAACTGTCAGCTAACTCTGTAAATAAGTAAGCCAGTGCTCCTCTGTATTTAAAAATGTTTTAGGCCGTGGAGAGAAGAGATAGTGAGAAATAGAAATTACTGAGCAAACACTTGTACTAGGTGCTTTCATATGTATCAGCTAATTTACTTCTCAATTCCCTTTCATTGATGAGGAAACAAAGGCTCAGAGAGGATTTGTAATTTGCCAGTGGACACATTGCCTGTGAGCGGTTAAACCAGGATCTTGATTATGGGAAGGTTTTTTTCTTCTGCCTGGGAGAGGGAAGCTGGAGGCTCTGGTGAAAGTTTGCTAAGCTAATAATAGAAGCAAAATCTTTTGAACCAATTTCATACATAGCTTGAAAGAGGAGTCAGGATGGGGTAAAAGAAAAATTCCACCTCAAAATTGAGGGTAAAAGTGAAGAATAGGGGTCCAATTTCTTTCATGACTATAGATGCAGAAACCTCAAACAAAGTATTAGCAAATTCTATACCCAGGTACTTAGAAAAATGATACCATATCACAACCACATAGGGTTTATTCCAGGGATACAGGGGTGGCTTAATATTCAAAATTTAATCAATATAATTCATTATATTAACAGAAAAAAAAGAAAAATATACGAATATCTTCATAGATACAGAAGCATTTGATTACATTTGGTATCCATTCATGAGAAATAAAAATCTCAGCAACTTTATCTGATAAAAATATATACAAAAAAGACATGGCAAAAGTAATACTTAATAATGAGACATTAGAAGTTTTCTCCACAAGATTAGGAACAAGGCAAGAATGTCCACTATCTACCCAAAATTGAACTGGAGGCAGTTGCCAGTACAGTAAGGCAAGAAAGAGAAATAGAAGGCATAAGGATTGGAAAGGAACCGTTGACAGAAGATATAGTTGTGTATGTAAAATTTTCAAAATAATCTACATATAAACAGAATTAATAAGTGCATTTAGCAAGGTCTCTGGATATTAGTTCAATATACAAAATCAATTTAATTTCTATATATCAGTTACAAAAAATGAATTTTCTAAAAGCTATATTTACAGTATCATAAAATATCTAAAAATAAATCTAGTGAAAAATGAGCAAGAGCTCTTCACCACAGGAAGCTATAAAAAATTGAGTGAACTTAGAGTAAATCTAAATAAATAGAGCAATAAAACATTCATTTAATTAGAAGAGTCAATAATGCAAAGTTGTCATAGCTCCCTTAATGTGTCCATAAATTCAACATGAACCCCAAAAAAATACTAGCAGGTTTTTAAAAAATGAAAATTAAAATGAAAATTGAAATCATGAGTCTAAAATTTATGCAAAGAAACTAAAACAGCCAAAATAATCTTGAAGAAGAACAAAGCTGGAGAACTAACACTTCCAAACATAAAGGATAGACAAACAGATCAATGAACAGAATGACAGAATACAGAGTCCAGAAATAGACCTACAGATATACAGTCACTTAATATATGACAAAGGTAACACCAATATGGAAAGGAAAGACTGAGCAGTCCAATAAATGATTCTGGGGGGGGGGGGGGGGAAGAATCTTGACCCCTACCTCACACCATACACAAATTCAATTATAGACCTCCTTAACATCTAGACATGAAAAGTAAAAACAATAAAGCTTTTAGAAGGCAACATAGAATAAAATCTTCATGACTTTGACGTAGGCAAAGATTTCTTAAATGAGACACAAAGAGTGCTAACCATGAAGGGAAAAGATCATTTGGATTACATTAAAATTAAAATCTTCTGTTGATCAAACGATTAGGAAATTAAGAAGGCAAGCCACAGAATGTATTACATATACTTGACAAAGGACTCATGTCTATAATGTATACAAAATCCCTACATACCAATAAGAAAAAGGCAGATGACTCAATAGAAAAAAGTGGTCAAAAGACCTTAATAGGCACTTCAGATTATCCAAATGACCAATAATAACATAGTAGTCTAAATCAAAGAAATTCAAATTCAAATCACACTGTGATATCACTACACATACACCAGGTAGCTAAAATAAAAAAGACCAACAATATCAAGTGTTGACCAAGATAATAGGTTCACCAGACCTCTCTTGTGGAAAATTGTTTAACAGAATTTACTAAAGCTGGGCTACATATCTTATGACCCAGTAATTCTACTCCAACAGAAATATATACATATACCAGAAGACATGCACTTGAATGCTTACACAGCACTATTCGTAATAGTTCTAAATTAGAAGCTACGCAAATGCTCATCCATAATAAGATGGAAAGATGAAATGTAGTATATTCATGCAATGGAATATTACCCAGCCATGAGAAGGAACAAACCAACATTACACAACACCATATAGATGAATCTCACAAACTACAAAGCTAAACAGAATAAGCCAGACACACTGTAAAATTCTTTTTATAAAAAGTTTTAAAACAGGCAAAATTAATTTATGATATAAGTCAAGATGGTGGTTGCCCTTTCTCAGTGGAGGACTGACTGAAAGAGGATAAAAAGGATGCTCCTGGAATCCTATAATTTTTTTATTTTTATACTGATAACACGAATGTGTTCAAAGAAATGGGAAACTGTGACCTATACACTTAGGATTTACACACTTTTCTGTATGTACGTTAATATTTCAATACAAAATCCACTTTTAAAAAAACAAAATGTGAAGGTAGAAGCAGTGTTATCTTTCTTTCCTTGTCTCTCAGGGCTCATTCTGGACTACCCCAGGCTTGAGCTGCATTGTATGGAAACCAAAAGTTTAATTCTCATGTAATGGGGACGGTGAAAGGGAAATGACAAGCGATGCGCTGTCTGCTAGAGGTGCAGATAGGAGGTCAAAGGTTACCCCAGCACATTTTAAAGATCAGAGGTCATGTACTCTGGGCCAGGCACTCGACCTGCATGGAGTCATTAGCCAGGACTTGCAAAGCTAGTATCTTTATTTTAGGATTTGACCTGTCAGAGAGGCAACTTAGTAGAGAAGAGAGTTTGGTTCATCTGAATACAACAAATCCTCACTGGTGACACGTTAGATGCTCTAAGTCGTATACAAGGTCCTGGGGATTCTGAGCCGAACCAGACAAGGGCTCTGTCCTGTCTCGGCATATTAGGGGGATCAAACATGTAAACAATGATAATGCAGGATGGGAATGTCATGAGAGAATAAGGCTGAAGCAGAAAGGAGGAGGGCTGCTAATCCAGACTGGGGAACTAAAAAGGGCTTTCTGAGGCAAAAGTAGGGTTTATGAGGTTTATGCTGAGAACAAAAGAGTGGCCAGCAATCAGCTAGGTGAAGGGGGTGGGTGCAGAACAGGGTGTTGCAAGCTCATGAAACAGCCTGTGCAAAGGCCTGGAGATCACAGTGAGCAGGGTGGTGTTTGGAAACACAAGATGGATGTGGAGCCAGGAGGACAAGCTGCAGAGGAACAAGAGATGAGACTGGTATGGAGCAGGTCCCAGTGAATGGAGCCCTGCTGAAGAATCTGTGTTTTAATCCAGAGTGATGTCATTATATTCTGGATCTACCATATCTGGGATCCATGACCTTGGGCAAGTCCCTTCCATTTTAGTAGTATAAAACTTTGTTCATCTTGCCTTCAGTACTAGCTTTTTCATCAACGTTTTTTAAAAATATATAAAGAGGTGACTTTTTTTTAAAAAAACTTCTGAAGGCCTGCATATAGGAGGTGTACACAGGAAAGTTGGTTGACTGATGAGTGCCCAGGGCTCTGTAGAGAAGGAGGACAGTCTCTTAGCTTTATTATTTAGGAACACAAAGGTTGGCTGAGACCTACGCCCACCACCATGTGCTGGCAGCTGAGAACACTGCAAAGGCAACAGTCAGGATGGAAAATTCCCCTTTGCAAGTTCCTGAAACCTGCAGCTCAAGGAGGCAGCTGGTGGCCTATTATTCCCTGGAGCTCTGGTGAAATGGAAGAATTCTGTTTGTGCAATTCTGAGCAGGAGAAGTCTATTTTCTCTTGATGAGGAGGGATAATTTACGACTAGAGGGATATTTCCTTAGTGTTGTTGGAGGTTTTTTCCTAAACTTTTTAGAGATTAAATTATTGCAGTAAGATGGCAGCAGGAATTCCCCTGATTTGATAAGGTCTGACTTCCTAGTGTTTCTTTGGAGGGAATAAAGGGTTAATTTATTCATTGCTCGAACAAGTTGCAAGGGTGCTGTCAGAATCAAGACCAGACCAGGCAGATGAGCTTAAAGATGAGACAGAGAGACCAGGAGGGCAGATGAGTGGGCAGGTCAAGGACTTCCTGGTGGTAGGAGACCCGGGACACTGGGCATCAGGCAGGTCTGGCAGCAGTAAGAGGCAGAATTTCAGGGCTTGGAAGGATTGGTAGGAACAAGGGAGGGATCTCATCCCTGGAAGAAAAACACAGAGCTTCCACGTGGGTCTCACTGGGGAGCAAGGCAACATTAAGGGCAACATTACTGTTTGCTGGACAGTAGTCAGTCCTTAGATAACTATGGAATCAATGAATGCCAATGATTGAGACCCAATTATGAGGCCTGGGATCCAAGGCAAGAAGTTGATCACAAAAAAATGAATTATAGGTTGAGCCAAGATGGCTGATTAGAGAGACTCACAGCTCGCCCTCTCCCACAAATACACCAAGAATTACATCTACAAACCCAGTGAATCACACAGAACACCTACTGAACTCTGGCAGTGTCTCTCACTTCGAAATACAGGCGGATTCTCACAAAATTCAATAAACAACAAGTTTATACTGTATAGCACAGGGAACTATATTCAGTATCTTGTAGTAACTTATGGTGAAAAAGAATATGAAAATGAATATATGTATGTTCTTATATGACTGAAGTATTGTGCTGTACACCAGAAGTTGACACAACATTGTAAACTGACTATACTTTAATAAAAATACATTTAAAATGAATTACAATAATAACTAACAATTATATAACACTTAACATATGCCAGGCACTCTTCTAAGGTCCTTACGTTTATTAATTCACTTCATCCTCACAACAATCCTATGAAATTGGCATTGTTATCATCTTCATTTTATAGAAGAGAAAACTGAGGCACAGAGAGGTTAATCAAGTGACTTGCCTAACATCTCACAGACAGTAAGTAGTGAAGGCAGGATTTGGTCTGGCTCCAGAGTCTACATGCTTAACCATTAGGTATGATGACCTTGGACAATGATCGGTGGCTAAGCTCTTCCAAAATTCTTCCAACAAGGAAAATCACTGGTTCTATCTGTATTTTCTGCTCAATTCTGTTGTGAACCTGAAACTGCTCTAAAAGAATAAAGTCTATTTAAAAAGAAAAAAGAAAATAAAATCACTAGTTCTAGAACCCAGGGGCTGGGCTGAGTCTTAAGGAGGCCCAAAGGCCTTCAGCAGGCTCACTTTTCAGGAGCACTTTTGTCTGTAAGTCCTGTTTGTTGTGAATTACTCTCCAAGTATATAATTTCTGGTAGCTGTGATTAGCAAATCTAAGACCTTGGCCTGCCAGCTCCTTGCTTTTTGCTTTTTTCTGCAAGTTTTGGCCCAGCAGCCACCAGGATGGGGAGCCGATTTCTTGCTTTGGCTGATGAAAATATCTGACTGACAACTTCTCATTTGGTGCCTCTGGCACAGAAGTGGTGTGAGCCATGTTCCAAGTGTTGTGTGTTAAGAACTCGAACTGACATCACAATTCTATTCACTTGTTTCCATGCCCTTTGGTTGAAAATCCATGTCACTTTGTCAACCCAAATAAGCATTTCAAAACAGAGCTAAGATGTTATTCTAATCAGTGTAGCCTCAGTCAGTACTAATGAAGAATAAGACCCACATATGTTGGGTTGAAGAGGCATTTTACTGTTTTATTTCCAATGTGAAACCCAAGAATCCTTGCAAATTGGGAGGATGTTTGGCAGGAATGCAGTGGCTGGCACAAAACAGGCAGCAATGCCAGTCATGATCATGAACAGTCAGCCTTATTTGGCATAAACAGTTCTTCAAGGTATATTTTCAACTCATTGTTTGGAAAACTTAAGCACGTAAATGCTGTTAGCTTTAGAGGAGTTTTGTGTGTACAATTCTGATAAGTTCATTAAGATTTTTAGAACATAGACATTCCCCCTTCCTATGATTGTCTTAAGTAGCTAGAATACTTTCTTGAAAGTGGAAAAGACTTCTTACAGTAAGCCCACTGAAAAACATGCATTGACCACTAATTCCCTATCAAATACTATGCTGGAGCTAAGGCTAGAGTGATGGTCCCAATTAATTCCAATGCCTTTCTTTGAGGTCTCTCACAAACCATTACAGAAGGTGAAGAAAAAGCAAAGAGGACACAGGAAATTGAAGGTGAGGAAAAAGATCATACAGGAAGTTTGTCCAATGTTATTTCTGATATTCACAGTACCTTGAAAGTGCTAATTATAATTGCATGTCCCATAGTTGAAGATATGAGAGATTTTTTTCCCCAGATCTTATAGATTAAAGGAAGCAGGATGCATTTAACCAAGATAGATTTTAGAGTGGGTTTAGATTCTGCCCTATGTGGCATTCATTACAAGGGGTGGGGTGGACCCCAGGAGGCTAGTTTATCCACCTGATACTCACACAGGTCTACTGTTTTGCACAGGCTGAGAGATGGTGGTATAGTTATGAACAAGACATTGTCCCTGCCCTCAGAGAACTGAGACTCTAGTGTAAGAAACAGATTGATGAATAATTTTTGCCAATTAGGATCTGTTCCATGATGTAGGAGTAGACAGAATGTTGGAGCCCAAAGGAGAAGATAAGTCTTGCCTCTGTCTTTGAGATGGAAGACAGCACTGTCCTTCCTGTCTATGGAGAAAAGAAAATTGTTCCTATTTTTAGACTCTCAGAAGAGGTCAGTTTCTATTACCTACCACGAGCCAGGCAGTTTGCTGGGCACTGGATGTACTGCAATAAGCAATGGGTAGCCACAGTTCCTGGACACTATCCATTAGAGGGGAAGACAGCTAATTTATTTAAACAAATAATTACAGGGCAGCTTCATTTTATGTGGATGTGAATTTGGGGCATAGAAATATATACATAGATTAATAAAAAAATATAAAAATAGTACTAAAGTCCAGCTGGACACAAAACGTAAAACAATGTAAATCCCCCCTCTCCCAGATTAAAAAGAATTGTCAAGAATCATAATTTCAGAGTTGGTGACTGAGTGAGTTTTAAACTGTTTATGTGACTGGTACACAGCTGTACCGTTTCATAGCTGGTTTTAAAAAGCAGTCTTAATCCTTTGTTAGGATTAAGCTTGAATTCTGTAAAACTTTAAATTAGATGCATATCTAGAGGAACATGACCCTAAGGAAACCTGCAGCAGTCCTACTAAACCATAAATAGCTGGAAGGGTACAAAGGGTTGTAAAGGGGCTTTGAGAACCAGACCCAGTCCAGGGAGGGGTATCAGGAGAGACTTCCTTGAAGAAGCGATGGTTTAGGCTGAAACAAAAAGGCTGATAAGACTTGGCCTGGCGAAGACAGAAGGGGCCAGACTCAGCTCAACAACGAAGTTGATTTCCTTATCTCATCCCAGCTTCGCTTCTTCTCTAATTGGTTGTTACCCAGGTCCTAGAAGAATTTGAGGCTGGTTCCACGTATGAATTGCTTATGTGGACTTGGGGAGGTTGGAGGAAGGGAGAGAAACCAAGTAAAACTGATCTGGGCCAACAGAAACCCCAGAGCACATAAATCCCAAACTCTGTTTACTTCCCTTAGCTGATTTACAAAAATACAAGGCAGTAAATACTAACTTACAATTAAAATTAGCTGACTAGTTCCATGTGTTTGCCTGGCTGATTGTGAAATGTATGTTTGTTATTAAATTCCTTTCTGAGGGGGAAGAAGTCACAAATGCGAACACTCTTTCTTCATTGACAGTTAGGCTGTCTGTAGAATGAGGTCTTTTGTAAAGTGTCTTTTAATCTTAAAATTGGGGCCATGCATCTTTAGCAGTGTTTGTAAAGTTAGGAATGATAAAATATACCTGAAACTCAGCCCTCTGTCCATTTAGGACATGAAGGAAATTCAGTGCATTCTCACTGGGTCACGGAAGCCAATCTGATGAGAGGACTTGCCCAAGATCAGAGCTAAATTCTGATTTAAAGATTGAGAATTTGGGTGGGTATAACGACAAGGCTAGAAATAAGCACACTACAGTTGTAACCAACACAGCTTTTGCTGTGTGTCTGGTACTAAGCTAAGACCCATTTAATAATTTTCTCATTTTAAAGGAAAAGATGGGTAACATTCTGTATGCTCTCACTATCTATCAAGTCTGTTTCAAGAACTGTAAGAGGATTAACTCATCTAACCTTCCAGTAACCCAGTTTTGTAGGTTTTGGTTTTATCAGGCAAAAT
Organism: Camelus bactrianus; assembly: GCF_048773025.1. Taxonomy (NCBI): domain Eukaryota; kingdom Metazoa; phylum Chordata; class Mammalia; order Artiodactyla; family Camelidae; genus Camelus; species Camelus bactrianus. The sequence continues at coordinate 38,647,465 of NC_133548.1, forward strand.
CAGAGCTCAAAAAAGGTCAGTTGGTGTCTTTTTCAAGGTCTTATGACTAGTAAAGGAAGGAACTTAGCTTTGAACCCAAGCCGTCCTCAAAGCAGCTTCATGAGGTAGGGGCTTTGATTACCCCAGCTTTGTAGATAAGGAGACTGAGGCACAGAGGTTAAGCAACTTTCAAAAGGCCCTATAGTAAGTCTCAGATTCATGACTTCACATTGGATCTGACTTCCAAGTTCACAATCATTGAGGCTGTCTGTGTATGTACTGCCTTTCTGCAGAGTGCTCACCATTGGCCATTCTTTTCCTCTTGGGGCAAGAGAAACCTAGACTATAGTTTCTCTCACATCAGAGAAGTGCTCCCTTTCAGCTCTCAAATGACTATTATTTGGTATTGAGATTTGCTTTCTCCCACCTTGCTACTTAAACATATTTTTCTGGCTTTTAGCCTCCACTTTAAAAGCGAACCCTCTTTTGTTGTTGTTGTTGTTGAGCCCACCTTCAGATGACAGATAGAAGTTTAAGACGGAGGCAGAATTAGCCCAAGAGCTGGGTAGCCACTCAGGTCTGCAGGCAAGAAATGTTTACCTAAAAATTTTGTCAAAGGACCAAGGACGGAACCAGAGACTTGAGAAGCAAAGCCAAATGAATCCATGTCCGCTGTGGTAGGGACAGCCGGACAGATGTATAGCTCTCTTCAAAGGTTGCTTAGGGACCCAATAACAGCTGAAAAGACTGTGTCCTGAATCTTAATGTGGGTGGGCGGATAAAGGAACATTCTTCCTCTTCCTCCTCTTGGTTTTCCCAGGCTATGTGAAACAAAGCAAATGCCATTTGCATTCAATGACTGAAAGCCACTCACATCTGTAAACACTAACTGTCCCAGGCAGCACCACCCTCTAGAAAGCTTCTTAGCCCTATTTTGAGGAGCCAGATGTGAAGAGAAAGCCTTTTGCTTTCCATTGTTCTTTCCACTTGAGCAGCAAGACCCTGGGAAGCTCCATGTGCGGGGAAAACATGGCACGTTCTACTCTTAAATTGAACCAAGCTTATTATGTTAGAGAGAGTTTAATTAAACTCTTGATGGAGGTTGTGAAAAAGTTTAGCTTCCTCCCAAGCCTTTCTTCTTGTGTTCTCTGCAGGTAGCGCACACTTTTCCTTCCAGTGGAAGGTCATTAGGACTGTATGAATATGCAGAGACTGGAAGTTTCCAAGATGTTCTGGGGGCACTGACTCACAACTTTCAATTTAATCAATCAACTCAGCGGTCTAGTAAAGGGATTACAACTATACTATTCCCTGATCACAGGCGATTGGCTTTACTGCAGGGCCGCACGTATTAATCCTTTCACTAAAATAAGGCAGGGCTGCCTGTGTTGTTATTTTTCTATACCCTTTGTCCTCTTATATGTTTGTTCTTTCATTCTGAATTTAACTGAGACTAGGAAAAAGCTGCAAGTATGTCTTTGTCCTCATGCTTCACTTCCAGCCCAAAACAGTAGAGTAGAGTACTTGCAAACTGGGAGGGATGTTTGCCAGGACGGTTGTGCCTGGCACAGACCTTTGCAGAAACTCCTCTTGTGATTATAAATAGTTGGTCTCTCTTGGCATAAACAATTCTTAAGGGTATATTTTTCAACTCATTGTTTGGAAAACTTAAGTACATAAATGCCATTAGCTTTAGCAGAGTTTTGTGTGCAAAGTCCTGGGTAACCATACATAATGCTGTTGCTTAATGGCCTTTGTATATTCCCTCTCCTGCAATTTCATAAAGCTTTTTGGAGTTTAGAAAATTTTCATGCAAAGGGATAATTAAGTCTTTATTATTAAAGTATGCCTTTCTTGGGATCATAACGCAGGAACTGGCAAACAGGTTGGAAGGAAATAGTAAGTGAAAATGCATGGGTTGGTGTCGATGCTTAAATGTTAATCACATCCATTCTGCCAAGGAAACTGGTAGCATTAGAGCTTACATAATAACTGATCCATGACTTGCCAATGAATCCAATCTTTCTTCCTCCTCAAATCAGTTCAAAACAGGTGACTACTGAAGCTACATGAATGAGATACAGGAACCATGGGCTCTTTAAACTGCCAGCCAGCAGGAGTAAATGGCAAGCAAGTTATCAATAAATTAACTTACTCTTTCAGTGGTAATGGGACTTTACCTTGATAGATAAAAGGAAAGTAATACTTTATATAATGTATATATTTTAATCTGTAAGATAAACTTATTGGAAGTGGAATTGCTGGTACAAGGGCATTTGCATTTTTATATTTTATAGACATCTGCAAATTATTCTTATACCAGTACAAAACTTTTACCAATTTTATAATATATCATTTTGAATGGTCAATCCAGTATTGGCATGCCTTATTTAAGAGTGGATAGGCTCAAGAAATACAGTTTGTTGATTTCCAGGAGGTAGGCAGAACCAGAGGCTATGACCCTTTCAGTTTCAAGTCCATTTAAATGCCAATAAAATAGTCTGAAGCAAAGGTTTCAGGAATAGCATTCATAATCATCATAAGAAACTCAAGGAAGAATGATTAAAAAAAGAAGAGTGATTTTGAACTACTAAGAATGTCTGGCAATATGAAAGAAGACATATGAATTAAGAACCTGGGTGCGGGTGAGGTGGGGTTAGGGGCTATGGAATCAGTAAACCATGAAATGAAAGATAAACAAAACAGGATTTAGAGAATAGTTGCAATCTATTTTTGAAATGTGGAAGAAAGACATTATACCTATTTCAGAAGCGTTCATTATTAGGGGAGGGGTGAGAAGAAGTCAACAATGATAATATAGATAAAATGTGGAATTGGATGCTATTGGAAACTAAACAGAGACAGTGAACTAGGGGGAAATACGTAAAGCAAGAAAGAAATATGAAAAGATGAAGATGAACCTAGAGAATGGAGCACTCTGGGAGAGACAGGACTTGCCAAAGAAAGAGAAGGAATAAAGAGAAATAAACTGAGCACATGCCTATACACAGTGGATGCTCTGAATAGATTTGTGGGATGAATAAGCAAACAACAATGAACCAAAAAATCAAAGATTAAAAAAAAAGATCCATTAGAAGAAAAATGTCACCACAAATAAAATAGTTGAAGGTATAAATAAGCCCTATTTAAGATACCATCTACATCTAAAAAATGAGATCATCATGCATAATCAAATATCTTATTTTATTTTATCTACAAGAGAAAAAGAGAAGATTTCATGTAAAGGTATAGAACTCCTAAGCAAATAAGGACTACGTTTTCTGTCACTGTAATGGAAAATCATGTACAAACCAAAAGCAGAGTTACAAGGTGTATAATTTAGGTTTTAATTCGAGCAAGCTGTTATCCAAATACAAAAACTTTCACAAATTTTTTCGTTTTAAGTAACTTAATCCCAGAAAATAAATTTAATCATCCACTAATGAGCAACTTTTGGCATCAAAGGTTACTTCAAAAAGAAACCTGATCTCTTAAGATAGACCTGAAAAAAATGACGCTGTTAAAATAGTAAGAAATCCTAAATCAGTGAGTATCTATTGAAGAGATAAGTACAGAAGAACAATAATTGGGAAGAATTATTTGTGATATGAGTTGGGGATTAGGAGAACGGTTACAATAAAAAGCAAATTAAAATAAATTGAGTAGTAATTCAAATCAATGGAGAATGAATGTGAGAAGAGCTGAGAAAAATAAAAAACAGAAAAGGTTTCCCATAAAAGTTAATCAAAAGATAATATTCTAATAAGATATAGATGCATTGATAAAGTAGAATATCCTTGATGCTTATTTTATGTTGATAGCTACTTGAATTAAAAAGAAGATTGTTGCCAAAGGGAATGAAAATAAACAAAAACAAAACCAAGCAAATGCATTGTCTATATAGCATGAAGAAAATCTAGAAAAAAATTAATTATAGAAATCGAGAGGTAAAAAGTAGAATGGCAGAACATAAACTGAATAGGACTGAAATAAATGTAAGTTTAAACAATCCTGTGGAAAGTGAAACAAAACAAAACAAAGAAACAAACAACCCCCTCCAAAAAAAGAAGAAAAGCCCCCACCACAATCACCATCACCACCACAAAACACTTCCACTAGGATTAATGCAATAATTTACTGGGGAACATTTGAAAAGGCTTACAAAGTCTACAAATAAGAAAAAATAAATTTAAAAAATACTAAAAAGATAAATTAATTAAAGTGAAGGAAAAGAAGGTAGGCTATCCAATACAGTTTAATTTAAGGCAAACATTATTAAAGGAAGCTAATTACATTAGTTATGTAATGACGGAAGTCCTAAGCTTCTGACTAGGGAGGTCTTTTCTTCCTGTTCCTGCTTTGTGTTGAGTATTGAGATGAATCACTGCCTGGAGAAGACGCCCAGTGAAATGAAAGCAAATGGACGAGTTGATAGCAGTGATGTGATGCTTGGGGCTTTCTTCCCTGGTCTCATCCCCTTTCCTTCCCTTAAACACATCTGCAGAGATATCACCTAGGATTTGGCCCTTTCCCATCACATACTACCCGGCCTAATGGTTAAGGCCCTAGAGAAACTTAAGACCGTCTGCTACAGTAACTAGACACCAAAGGGTACAACTAGTAAGAGTGAAAGTAAACTAAGCATGAAGCAGCTTAACTGCAACAGAGGGACCAAAGCATTTAGCATAAGCACAATACTTACCCTCAAAGACATGGCGAGGGTACTAGTAATATGAAGCAAGAACAAGAAGTCAAGAAAAAGAACCAAATGTAAATTGGGTGATAAGCAAATACGTACAGCAGCTGTAGCAACCTTGGCAAAGATGCACAACTTGAATCTAATCATGAGGAAATATCAGACGACCCCAAAGTGAGAGACTCTACAAAATAACTGCCTGGTACTCTTAAAAAACGTCACTGTCACCAAAGTCAAGAAGGACTAAGGTTACAAATGAAGGAGGCTAAAGAGACATGACAGGTAAATGCAATGTGGACCCTGGATGCAATCCAGACTTTTTATTTTTCATTTGCTACAGAGAAGTGCTGTCCACTATGGTGGCCACCAGCCACAGGCAGCTGCTGGATAATTGAAATCCAGCTAGTCCAGACTGAGATGTGTTATGACTGTAAAACACACACTGGGTTTTAGGATGGAAAGAAGAATGTAAAATATATCAATTGTACATTTTTATATTAACTAGATGTTGAAATGATGCTACTTGGCTATATTGGCTTAATAACATTCATTATTAAGACTAATTTCACTCGCTTCTTTTTGCCTTTTTAAAGTAGGTACTAGAACGTTTAAATTACATTTCTGGCTTATTTTTGTGGCTTACATTATATTGATATTGTATGGTACTGCTATAAAGAACATTAGAAGTACAATTAGTGTACTTTGAACAAGGTATATAGATTTAATAATATATATATATTATTAAAATAATAGTATTTTATCAGTGTTAATGATAAATGGACTGTAATTCTGCAAGAGAATGTCCTTATTTTTAGGAAATATATACTGAAGTCCTCAGAGGTAAAGGAGCAGGCATGATGCCTGCTGTTCATTTGCAAAAGTATAGAAAAACATAAAGTGTATATAAATCTATGAAGAGGGAATGATAAAGCAATTACAGGATCCAGGTGAAAGTATGGAGTTCTGTGTACCATTCTCTCAATTTTTTTTTTTTCCATTTGAAATTATTTCAAAATAAAGGTTACAAAAACCACTCCCACACAGTGGTTAAAACAAGCAACACAGTAGTTGGGATACAAAGCAGGCTGCTTAGCAGTGAAGAAAGGAGTGATGTAGGGAAGAAAAATGAGGAACTTGCTCTCCCAGGAGGTGGCAGAAAGTATGAAGAGAACACAAAAAGTAAAACCCAGATATGGAGATGTGAGTGGAAGTGACAACAGCTGAGTCAATGAAGGCTCTGAAAGAGAAAAAGAGAGGAAATACTTGGAGAAAAAGAAATCTCTCTGAATTACGGGAAGAGGAAAAGACCTCATATTTAAAGGACTCATAGAACAGAAAAGTATTTTTCAAAAAGAAAAAAGTCCACACTTGGTCACGTTAACAGGGAAAATTAAGAAATGAAGAATTTGTTAAAAACATAAAAATATGAAATGCAGCAAGAGTAGGTCACCTAGGCAAATCCCCAAAATCTGACTGGCATCGGACTTACCCACTGGATATAAGAATCCAGTGTTTCACAGTATGAAAGAACAGGTTTTTGAATCTAGACCTTCTATTTAGCCACATGCTATTTAAATGTGAGAGAATGATACAAATATTCTCAGGCGTCTCAGACTTTCGGGGATTTGCCTTGTAAAGACCTGCTATGGAAATACTCTTGTAGGAAATACTCAAAATGAAAAATACTAAAAAGCCGTGGGTGATCAAAATTTTAGTGAAGTTTATGGTTGTGTTAAAAAGCCACGACTAAAGAAAAGAAAAATACCCCTAACAATTCAGAAATAAAGTTTTGGAAAACAATCAATATGAAGTCTATATTTGGGTAGAAAGATCACAGAGACCAAAGGAATGAGAGCAGGCTAGTGCTCTTGCTTCGTTCAGGGAAGATATAAATACTAAAATGTTTATGAAATCAATAGAGATAAATAAACATAGGCATGTGTCTTAAATTAAAGGCAACCACTGTAAGAAGAAAAAAAAAATGAATCAAATAACTTTTAAGCCAGCAGCTGAAGACTTAACTCAGGCAATGGAAAGAAAAAAAAAATAGTTTCAGAAAATATAAAATAAGATGGCAGAAAAAATTGTAATATGATTGTAATCACAATAAATGTGGGATAAATGGAATGAAACAAAACAAATAAAGCCAGAGGGGCCTTGCATGGACCAATGATGCTCGCGTGCCATGACGTAACATTTCCCTTGGACCTGGGGTGGAATAAAATAAAGACTTTCTAAAGTAAACATGTATGAGATTATTAAAAAAAAGAAAAGAAAAGAAACTGTAAATTGCAAAAAAGCAGAAATAATCTTTACATACTCTTATCAAAGCAAAATAAACTTTCAATGAAAAAGTGATTCAGCAAGAAACTAAATCAGCACATGGAGACAACCAGAGAGCTTCTCTGTCTCCACCTGGACTCTGGGCTGAACAAATAGTGTCCCCTGAGAATTTATAACCACAGGTTTGGAGTTCAGCATTGCTCCATTGTTGTGTAGCTTTTGTGTTGCTCTAAAGAGGTCTGATCCTTTGTTACCTGTCTTTCTGAATGCTTTTAGGGTTGCCCCATCCCCATTACTAAAAATTTCATTTGGTGTTGAGCACTTCTTCATTCATTGTGCTGAGCACATGGTTCTAGTCTGGTCTTCGTACAATGAGTTGGCTCAGTTCTTCCACAATATCCTCTATGCAGGGACTTAGGGTTCATCTTTCCTTGCTCTGATAAGACAGTTGCCACTTATCCATCTGTCTTTCATCTCCCCAGATTCTGGTACTATCTCTTGGATGGTGTGGACTTCCTCCTTCTGTTCTTGTCTTTGTGGATACATATATGTATCTAGTATTTTTTTATGGGGTTTGAAGAAAGATCAGAGATTGATGTGTACATTCAACCTGTGTGTATAACTGGAAGACCGTACTATTGATTTTTCCTTCTCCACTCCCAATCTGTGAGTTGTTGCCATCAGACTTCCCAAAGAAAGAGGGAAGGGAGGAGGTAAAGGGAAAAAAAGCTTTTTAATCCATTTTCTTTTGCCCTTCCTTTCACTGAAATGGTGTATCATGGCACATGTGCTTCGCACCAAATTCCATTTGCTGGCAACAGATTCTGTTCGTGACTCAGCTGGGAAGCTCTAATGAGCACCATTACTCAGCTTGGAAAGAGACTTCTCAGTGATGGGGAGAAGAAATGGGATTACTGATTGCTGAATGTTTAATTTTATTTCTGAAGCTAGGTCAAGAGAACGGGCCTTTGGTCCACATGTGGCTCATCACTGTTCTAGGCAGGGGGCTAAGGAAACCCACACATGGTCTTATTCATAAATGGGAAGAAACTTAGCAAGCTAAATATTATACCACTAACAATTCTTCCCAAATTAGTCTGAGGATTTAATGCAATCCCACTTAAAATTCTGACAGGATCCTTTACAGAACTTGAAAAAATGATTTCACAATCATGTATAAAAATAGAAAGACAATATTAAGGAATATCTTAAGAAGAAAGAGTACCTCCATCTCCAAGCCATAAACCTGGCTTGTCAGCTTTATGCTTTTCTCTCTCATTCCTCCACATCTAATCCATGTCAGAATAGTGCTAAAAGGTATCTCAAAACTATCCATTCTCTCCCTCACTACATCCGCTGCCTGAGTCCAAGATACGGTCATTGCAATATCCTCCAACCCATCTTCCTTACACCACCTGCCCCATCCAATGTGCTCCCCACTCAGCAGCCTACCTCTTCAGTAGCTTTTCATTGTTCCTCTCCCTCCACTCTCTTCCTTGCTCATTTTGTAACTACTTATCATTTATTCATTCAATCAACACTGTTTATTGAGAGGCTTTCAATATGCCAGACAATGAGTCAGGCACCCTCGGGAGGTAATGAACAAAGTCAGGCTTGATTCCTGCCAATACCCTAGTGGCTTTAAAGACAAAGGACAACAAACGTGAAAAAAGATTCAAGTGTGTTAGTAATTAAACCAATGCCAATTTAAAATAATAAGATTCATTTTTTATAACCATTAATTGTCCAAATCCAAATGGAAAAAAGTTACGATGGATGCTGAAGAGGCTGGGAAAAACAGAGGTATTTATTCATTATTGTTAATGTGGTGAATACAAATGTTTTGGAGACACGTCTGGCAAAAAAGTCTCAAGAATAAAAAAAAAAAAAAAGTCCATATCCTTTGATCCAGCAGTCTTACTCTTGGGAATTTATTTCAAGGAAATAATTCAAAAGAAAAAGGAAAAATGAAGGAAGACTTTTAAGACCAAAGGTTTTTTTTTTTATTGCAATGCTTTCTATATTAGCAAAAGACCTGACATCACCTAAACATTCAATAAAAGAACAGTTAGATAAGTGGTTTAGAGCAAGCTGATGTAATAAATTATGAATACAGAAACAAAATCAAATGCAAAATAGTAGGACATAACATGTTCAAATGTGATATAGAAATTCTGTACACGGTTGAATATCTGAAGAAATGAAAGCAAAGTGGTGGTATCTCATGTGATTAGACTTAAGAATGAATAATTTTTAAAAATTAAGTGACCCAGTGGAAAAGATGGCTGAATTTCTTGGTAAAACTAATTTTGATTCTGTAGAGTGTATTTCCCAGTGGCCATTTTTATATTCTAGGCAATGTGTTGTCAAATGAAGAAAAAAAAAATTGGCTCCTGGAAAAAAATGTTCTTTTTGTCAACATGTATTTGTTACGTGGTGTTAAAACCGATGTTGTATCAAAAAAAATGGGGGGAGTTAAGCAGTTTACACTGTCAAGGGAGGTTACAGAGCCTCTGTAGGGTGGAAGCACTTGCCAGAAACCCAGAAGCTGTGTTCAGGGCAAGAGAGCAAAGGGACTCAGCCTCTGTTGGGCAACTCCCAATCGCCTGGCCAAGACTGGGCACATCTCCATCCCCAGGGACATACCTGGGTGGTTAGCATTGCCTGATCACCACATTCCTGTAAAGAGCTGGTGCTCCTGGACTGTTGCTGAGCACTATAGACATGCAGTACCGAGGACAGACACTGGGGGGCCTGCCCTTCTCCTAATACTGCAGGGTTCTGGAGTCTGGCTCAGTCTCAGCGAATCCAGACCTCCTCTGTTTGACTTCTAAGTTACTCTGTAGGTGTTCAGAATTTGGTATCAGTTGAGACCACGGTGGTATAGCAGGGCCTTATTAAAAGATGCTTTGTGAATGGGATATTTAATTTTATTGCAGAGGAGAGAAGACTGTCGTGTGACAGTCCCCAGAGGAAAGCAAAAGGGAGTCAGAAGATCTGAGCTTTGATTTTGGTTCTGAACATTCTCTGGCTATGTGATCCGAGAACTTAACTTCTTTGTGCTTCAGTGGTTTTTATTTTTTCCACTTATAAAATTAGGAGGTAGAACTTGCATGATCCAGCCTTCAAATAGATTTCTAGAAACTACTCAATTAAGAGTGTTTTTAAAAAATTTCACTATTTCCAGGTGGCTAGCAGGGATTTACGGAACTGCAATTGGAGGGGATGCTAGAGGTCATTTATACCATCCTCCTGCCTTCCTTATCTGATGCCAAGTGCCTCCTGGAGAGAGGGGTGTCATGGATACAAGGAGTACTCTGTTCTCCAAGAAAGGGAACCCAGAAACAGCATTTGGAACAAACCATTTTGTACAATGATGGAGAAGAGCCACCTGCAGATGCAGCCAGCCATAAGGGATGGCTGAAAGCACAAGGTGTTGTCCAGTTCTCCATGTAGAGTACAGGGTGAATTCTCTAGGGCACGTTACCCACAGACAGCTGAAGGACAGCCCCCTTATGGTCCTATCACAGAGGTTCTCCAGTGTGGTTACAGACCCCTGGGACCCCTTGGCCCTTTCTGGGGGGATCTGTGAGGCAAAAACTATTTTAACAATACCATTAAGACAAAATTTGCCTCTTACAATGTGTTGACATGAACACTAATGGGGCAAAAGCAATCATGAGTAAAACTGCTGGCACCTGGTGCAGGACAAGGCAGTGGCCTTGGACTGTATTAGTAACATATTCCTCACTGCCAGGGACTCGCTGCAAACAACCCCAAAAGTCGGTTTCACTTAAGAACGTCCTTGATGAAACAATAAACATTATTTTTATTAATGCTCTACCTTTGAGTACACATCTTTTTATTATTCTACGTGACTAATTGGGAAATGCACATAAAGCCCTTCTGCTGTATACTGAGTACTGTGACTGCCTTGAATAAAAGCACTTGTATAATTGCTTGAGGTGCAAGCCGGATGCTTTCATTTTCAAAAAACATCATTTTTACTTTAAAGAACAAAAGACAAATTATGGTTATTCAGACTCAAGAATTTGGTATATATTTTCTAAAAAATGAAGTGAGCCTGTCACTTCAGGAAAAACAACTGACAAGACTTGTTGCCAGTGATAAAATCTGAGCTTTCAAGCAAAACTTGGGATCTTGGGAAACTTGTATCCGCTGCTATGAATTTGACAGCTTTTCAATACTTAAATGCTCTTCTGGTGAGATTGGAAGTGATCTTAACGAATGTGATTTTTGATATTGCATAATGAAATGACTCATCTGCATAACTCCACAAGCCAATATTTTCCAAATGACCAATATATGATGTTATAAAATCATTCATTTGTGAAAGATGCATTCAAAGTGCAAGGGAAAGCAATGCATTTTCAGGTAATAGAGTACAAGTTCAGTGATATGGTTTCACATTCTACATCGTAATTACCCTTTAAGAAACTACCATTTGTAGAGTTTTGTGTGGCATCAAAGAAGATTATCTGTAATTATTGCAAAAGATTATTTCAACATTCTTCCCTTTTTCAATATGAAGCAGGACCTTAAGTTGCTCTTTAATCAATCAAAAATACATATGGGTCAAATTTCTTAAGATGAGGACTGAATGAAGTGTCTCAGGGTGTGTGGTTGGTAATAAAGCTGAGAGCTTAATGAAAAAAAATACATACATAAAAATACATTTCTTCATATACTTAAACCAAAAAAAGAAAAAATACAGCCACCTCTCCCTTTCTTTCTGTTCAGAGACAGCCCACATTCTGTCTATGGAGTGTGTACCTACTTTTACTCTGAGCACCCAAAACCCACACCTTGTGGCCTTTCTCTTGCGTTTCAATGTATCTCTCCAAATAAATCTACCTTTACTCAAAAAAAAAAAAAAAAAAAAAACAAAACCACAACAGGTTAAATGCAGAGGAAAACATGAGGATCCAAGTGTCTTCAATTAAACCAGGAATTTAAAGAGATTTTCAAAAATGTGCAAATGATGTAACAAAGGTTTAATTTCCAGAATATATAAACAGCTCATACAATTTAGTAACAAAAAAACAAACAACCCAATCTAAAAATGGGCAGAAGACCTAAACAAGCACGTCTCCAGTGAAGACATACCAATGGCCAGTAGGCACAAGAAAAAATGCAGTATCTCTAATTATCAGAGAAATGCAAATCAAAACTACAATGAGGTTATCACCTCATACCAGTCAGAATGGTCATCATTAAAAGACCACGAACGATAAATGCTGGAGAGAGTGTGGAGAAAAGGGAACCCTCCTATACTGCTAGTGGGAATGTAGTTTGGTGCAGCCATTATAGAAAATAGTATGGATATTCCTCAAAAAACTAAAAATAGATTTACCGTATGATCCACTCCTGGGGCTATATCCAGAGGGAACTCTAATTCAAAAAGATATATACACCCCAATGTTTACAGCAGCTAAACTATATATACAATAGCCAAGACATGGTAGCAACCTAAATGTCCATCGACAGATGACTGGATAAAGAAGTTGTGGTATATTTATACAACAGAATACTACTCAGCCATAAACAAGCATAAAATGCCATTTGCAGCAACATGGATGGACCTGGAGATCATCATTCTAAGTGAAGTAAGCCAGAAAGAGAAAGAAAAATACCATATGAGATCACTCATATGTGGAATCTAAAAAGAAAAGGAGGATACTAATGAACTCATCTACAAAACAGAAACAGACTCAGACATAGTAAACAATCTTATGGCTACCAGGGGAAAGAGGGTGGGAAGGGATAAATCTGGGAGTTTGTTAGCCACTAAATATAAAAATAGATTAAAAAAAATTTCTTCTGTATAGCACAGGGAACTATATTCAGTATCTTGTAATAACTTTCAATGAAAAAGAATATGAAAATAAATATATGTATGTATATGCATGACTGGGACATTGTGCTGTACACCAGAAATCAACACATTGTAACCAACTATACTTCAATAAAAAAAAGAGATTTGCAAAAATGTAAACCAGTGATGCCCTTTTCACTAAATTTCTTTTGTTTTGGATAGTATAGTTGTTTCCATAAAATATGTTAACTTATAATGAGTTAATTATTGCTAATTCACTATGCATTACTTTTTAAAATTAATTAATATGTAATATTTTAAAATTTGTTTTAATTTTTTTGACTTACTTATCTGGAGTTAACAGTTATATTTTGTTTTTTTAATTTTAATCCTTATTTTTAATTGAAGTTTAGTTGATTTACAATGTTAGTTTCAGGTGTAAAGCAAAGCGATTCAGTTTATACATTCACATACACATACACGAATTTTTTCAGATTCTTTTCCATTACAGCTCATTACAAGAAACTGAATATAGTTCCCTGTGCTGTATAGTAGGTCTTTGTTGTTTGTCTGTTTTGTTTATAGTCATGTGTATCTGTTAATTTAGCGACACAACCCACATAAACAATAGTATGTTGGAGTTCTCAATGGTTTGAAAAAGGGGTCCTGAAATGAAAAAGCCTGAGAATGGCTGGTCTGAGATCCTTGTGGAGAAAGTGGATAATAAGAGGAGGACTCGGCATTTATCAGTTTGCACTATTGTTGGGAAGCGTCATGACTTAATTGGGCTTAGCGGCCAGGGTTGTTTATTAAGATAGAATCATCCCTGGAGTGGCAAAATGAAAGTCCTCTATTACGTAAGATTGGCAGAAACCACATTTGTGAACACAGAAGTCTCAAGGTTCTGATTAGATCTTGCAGGGCACCTCTCTGTGCCCTTCCAATTGGCTCCACTGCCCCTGGTGTCCAAGTCAATCCTGTTCCCTCCAGGGAAGGTCTGGTCCACTCCCTGCTCAGGACTGGCCACCATGACTAATATGGTGCCTCTCAGATCATGGCAAGTGCCACTCTGAGTCTGACAGTCAGTACCCAGTACTTGGGAAGGCCCTGGGCACTTGCAGGAACTAAGAATGAAAGATGAGCAGATTGTGGCTTTTGTCCTGGAGGAATTCTCAGTCTGGGGGAGAATAAAGGCTCTTGAAGAAATAATTACAGTACAATGTGATGAATGCTCTTCTGTACATAGGGACCAAGTTTTTTCCAACCCAAAATTAGGACACACTCTGACATCCAACAATGAAACAATCCTGGGGGATCTGGAACACATGTCTGCTGTATGTACGAAGAAACTTCCAACAACTCTACAGAAATTCTGTGTAGATTTGTACTTGATTTGGCCCAAAGACCCAGAAACAATGGTCTGTACCTTTTTTTCCCCCTTAAATTCTGGGAAATAATAGTGTCAGAATAGAAAAGGCAAGAAGTGTCTTAGGATTACAAAAGATGAGTAATGAGCCCCTAACGTTTTATTTCCTCTGAGTTAGTGGATGGGAGGCACTGGAGGAAATTTTTTCCGTCATACTTGTTCCAAGTGGTTTTCTTTTCCCCCAAGGCGAGGAGTCCAAGTTCGTTCACACAGGTCTCCCACACCAGCTGAAGCGGATCAAGCTGAATCCCAGAGTCAGAAGAATGAACTAGTAAGAGGCTTCTAAGATGTCAAGCCTTGATTACATGTGGGTAAAATTAAACAATAGGGCTCTTGATCTGCCAAGAAATGTTGGGAGCCCCCTCTGGGTGGGCTGTTTGTGGACCACAGAGGTTCTGGTCTGGACTAGGTCTTCTTAAGTCCCCAACTATGTGCCCTTTGTGGCCCCCCTTCCTTTGGGGCTGACCCAAATCCCCCTTTTTAATCTCTTTCTCCCGGCCTCCCTGTTCTTTCTCAGCTGTGGAACTCCATAGTGAACTGAACAAGAGCAAAACACACAATGAACAGAAAGAAAGCATGCTCAGTGCCACACACAGACATCCCACCACCCACAGTTAGAGAGAGTGGGTGACACTGGGTCTCAAAGGCAATCCAAAGGAAAGGCAGGACAAGGAGCCTGACAAACCCCTCCTGCATCTTGGACTCACTACCATTGGCACTCTGCTTCTGAGCACTCAGCACCTACAGATTCAACCAACCACAGATCACAAATATTTGGGAAAAAAAATCCCAGAAAGTTCCAAAACGCAAAACTTGAATTTGCCACGCTCCTAATAACTACTGACCTAGCATTTACATTGTGTTTACAACTATTGACATTGTATTAGGTACTATAAGTAACCTAGAGATTATTTAAAGTATACATAAGGATATGGGTGTGTTTTATGCAAGTACTATGCCATGTTATATAAGGGATTGAGCATCCATGGATATGGTATTCCCAGGAGTCCTGGAATCAACCCCCCTCGAATACTGAGGAGTAACTGTACTTATGTTGGACTGGGGCAAACCATGACGTCTCTGTGATTTTCAGTGAGCTCATCCACAAAAGTAGGTTGTTTTGAGGAGTCAATGTCACATACGTAAAATTGCTTGCCACATAGTAAGTTCACTATTCACAGTTATAATTTGCATATCATTCATGTGATTATTTAATTAGTGTGTCTCCCCATTAATTGGAGTTGCAAGAGAACATGGGTTGTGTCTTTTTTGATTTATTATTATTATATCTCTAGAGTTTAGCACAGTATCTGACACATATTAGGCATTTGTTGAGACAATTGTTTGATAAAAGAGAGTTGATGGGTCCTGATTGGGGATCTACTGTAAAACAGCAAGTTTGGGGTCACCTGACAACTGTCATGGGTTGATACTGGCTGTCTGGAGCATGGTGTCATGAGGATTCTAAGGTGGTATCTGGAACCAGCAGGGAAAGGGAGTGCTGATATGTTATCAATGCCTGCTAGGATACTGGTTGAGGATATTGAGTATTTGTTGACCTTGGTCTGTGGAGTCAAGAGCAGGTCCCTTTTGCCAGTTTTTTCAGCACAAATAGGCCTGTTGTATAACTCATGGATAGAGCCACATCAGTAGGACTGAGGTTACCAAATATGTGACCTGGAGATAAGCAGTTTGACCTCACGAATATTTTGTTTTAAACCACAGACAAGAAAACACTCAGAACAATGCTATGCAAAGAAGCTGAAAGCATACCACCATTGCATCTGCCTGTCTCGATGACTTCACTTTCTTGGAACGTATGTCTCATGAATTCATTGGGACGAGCTAGCAGCAAGTGTATCTCTCAATCAAACAGAACTTTGTAACATGCTTTCCCTCAACCCATAAAGTAGCCATTCTACTCACGAGGGTAGTCCTTTGGGTGTGTCTTCTCAGACCAATTCCCATAAAATGTGAGTCTGTACTTGGCAGTTCCACAGGCACAGCAGTCTAAGATTGGTTTGTCAGTCACCCCATCAAATGTGGAATCTGAAAGAATCAAGAAAGTCACCAAGTTAGGAAGCAACTGTAAGTCATTTGTAAAGCAGGGCCGTCTTGGTCTCATCCTGTCTTTAATGCTTGGGGGGAAAAATGCTGATTAATAACATGCAGGTCCAGTTCCACCTACAAAGGATGGTATATACCTCGAAGGATGGTAACTATATTTTGCAAATGAGAACAAAATCAGAACTTTTGCTCTAATTATGTGAAGAGACCTACAGGACCAATGAGACAGAATATTTGGGATGGGGGCTATCTAGGTAAAATTTACTCATTTACTCAGTCACCCTTTCTGGACCTGAATCTCCTTCCCCACCCCTCCCACAATAGGATTTCTCCAACAAATTTTCAGAGGAATATTCATGTGCATGTCTTCTCTAAGGAATATTCTCTGGAGTCAAACTGCTAGGACCAGAAGAAAAAGCTTTGAAGGAGAGCAATGAGACCAAGCAGAGAGACAAAGAACTGTTGAAAATTATTTTTAAAAAGATATGCATATATAGTCACATTACTTCTTATCAAGCTTTCAGAGACTTTACTAGGATGGTTGGGGGTTTGGGAATATGTTCATAAGTTCAGATTTACTTCTGAGCATAGAAACAGCCAGGGAAAACTCAAGATTCCCTCTCCACCCCCACATTTAGCTGGGAATAGCTGATAAGTGGAGAGAGAGATTACATGAATAAATTCAGTATTTCCAATTGTCAAGCCCACGTCCCTAACTGTGCACTGTTGCTTTTAGTCGGTTCTGCTTCTTGCAAGACGAAAACAATGTCTCCAGATGCAACTTCCTTCAACTGCTTTTTCTTTGGTTCTTCTGGAGGTATTAACACAAATATTCTCTCTCTCTCTCTCTTTTTTTTTTTTTTTTTTTGCAAGTTGGACATTTATTCTTAACTATTACGTTAAAAGCAGCAACAAAAGAGTATAAAAATCTTTTTGAGTGTCAGGAAGAGCATTTTACAAATCTTATGGAATTCACTGGGTGCATTTGGTTTGAATATACAAAATCAGGGATAGGCGGGAGAAGTAAATTCTGGGTTCTAGGATGGAGACACAAGCATGAGACATTGCGGTAATAACTGCATTGTACAGAGTCCTCGTATGCGCTGATCTCTTTCCACCTATTTTCTCCTTTAATCCTAGGTCAGTACTTTGGTTAACCCCATTTTATGGATAATAAAACTGAGGCAGATTAGGTAACCAGCCTAAGGTCACAAGGTTAGTGAGTGGTACAGGCAGAACTGGAGCTCGGGTTTTATCAAGTTCACAGCCCATGCTTGAATCTCTACACTAGATCACTGTTGGAAAGACCTTATGGATAGGTCTGCATAAACACCAATGAGAAATTTTTGTGTATGTTTCTCTTTTTGCTTTTTCAGACAAAGAATGGTGCACTGAAAAAATTTACCTTCTTACATAGCTCCAGGATTTCTTAACAGGCTAAAGAAGCGATCTGAAACCACCCAAAATAGAAATCATTGGCTACTTTTTGTAACTAGGAAGAGGTGAGGGCATTGTCTGTGTTAGAAGCAAGCTTCCCACTGCCTTTCATACAGGAGCCCAGATCTGACTCCTGTGTGAGCCACTTTGATAGTTAAGAGACA
Organism: Camelus bactrianus; assembly: GCF_048773025.1. Taxonomy (NCBI): domain Eukaryota; kingdom Metazoa; phylum Chordata; class Mammalia; order Artiodactyla; family Camelidae; genus Camelus; species Camelus bactrianus. Next base: position 38,665,353 of record NC_133548.1, read on the forward strand.
AGCACTATTAAATGTATTTTGGGAAAGGTAACATACATAAATGAGTAACTCCTGAAGATTTTTTTCTTTTTACATTTCCATCATGATCAACTATGTCATAAAAAAACTAAATTAGTCTTGAAAACCAGATTCAGAGCTAAAAGATACGTGCTGAGGTTTCGATTGTAACTACTAGGCGCTGTTAAATAAGGCAGCAATAATCTCTCAAAGAACCCAAATAACACAAATTGGGGGCTTTACCTTATCAAAACAGGTTTCAGCTATAAGTAGTGAACTTAAAGATAACTTCCAGGGGCTCAAGAGAATGCGCTTATAATAAACCCTATGGAATTCCAAAGGAAAATAAGCTTCCATTTAAAAAATGGATTTCTACGTTTGAAAATAAAAACACACATACCATTTCCTACTGAGGAAAAGCCTACTGAAAATGAATCAGGTTTTTCCGAGGGCAGTGATAACAAGTGTCGAGTTACCCCTCTTGTCCTAAGCACGCAGGGCCTGCCCGGTGCAGGGAACCAGAGGTCACGCAGCATCGCCTGAGCTGCCCCTCCCCATTTCTACTCTTAACACACCAGCTTCCTTTACAACTCTCAGCCTTTATTCTTCGTTCCTCTTCCCTTGTCTTCCTTTTCTCATTGCTCCTTCTCTGCCCACAGCCTCCTCTCATCCCTGCTTTTCCCCTCATCTTTTCCTCTCTCTGTCTCTCTCCCTTAATGTCTGTGACATGGTATTAAAGTGAGTATACATATGCATTTCTTTAGTACAGGTCACCTTTTTGAATATTTTCTATTTCTCTGTTCTGAATGGTAAAGAGCTCAGTGTTTTGTGTTTCTTTTAAAAAATAACGATTGCTGTTGCTTTTCATCTGTGCGGTTCTTAGTTTTTCCCCCTATCGATTAATAGCTTCATTTGAGACAAAAAATAATAGATCCCAATTCTTTTCTCCCCTTCCTTGAGAGATCTGATTTGATCCAACAAAGAATGTGAAGGCCTTAATGAAAGAGCTGGGTATACACATTTAAGAAAAGTCCTTTCGCTCTATGCTGATGTCTTAAAGACGTTCTTCACGGGATTTGCTTTGCTAACTGATGGATTTCCTCGGGTCTGCCATCTCCAGGGATCATCTACACTGCACCTAGTGATTCTACAGCTCAGGTCCCGCTGGGCCATTTTGTCCACAAAGTTGCTGTTGGAAAGGGGTCTTTTTATACAGATTTGTGCTTGGTCGTTTTGATAGGATCTCTGCATCCGAAGTGGTAACCAGTAGAGATTTGCAAGGCCATTTTCTTGACACTGGATATGCAGAAAGTTAGCTATATTCACAGCTTAGACAAGGCTCCCCACATCAGGACTGAGGCTTTGGAAAGTACACTTTAGTTAATGATTGCTGGCAGTACATGGGGGTGACTGTGGAGTGTCTCCTAGGGACCCTCAAATCTGGGAAGTAAGGCTGTGCTCTGAGAGTCAAACTAACACAACCACACCCCAGTGGCCATGCTTAGCCAACCGTGGGCGGAAACCAAGAGGGGCACCAGAGCACTCATAACCCTAACCCATGGGACCTGGATGTCAGCTCATGGAGGCTGGGAAGGGATGGGATCATTCTTTAGGAACCAAGAGCCTCAACAGTTGAGATGGTCTGGGTTTGGGGAAAGGCTGAGCAAATTTGTGGACTATTATATGTAGGAAAGGAAAGCCCCAGCAGCCGTGTGTGGTGATGCCCCCCTGGAAGCTGCTGGGGTCCCACAGGCTCCAGCTCTCCGGCCCCTTTGGAAGGCATGAGCCTAATGCAGGAAAGCCAAATCTCTCCCCTTTTGCTCTTTCCATGATCTCCAAGCATTCCTCCACTTCAGACCTAGTTTCTGCTCCAGCTCATCTATAGGGAGACCTATGCTTTGATCCACCAAAAGCAACAATTCAAGCTACTGAATTGGGAGGCAGTCACTCTGATAGAAAGCCGGTGCTTAGGGCAATGGCTCCTAGATCCAAACTCTGTCCGCCCCCACTACTGTACAATGCTGAGCGGGCTATTTAAACTTTTCATGTCTCAGGCTTCTCTCATCTATAAAATAGGGATGATATAGTAGTCTTTAACATTGTTGTGCAGATTATATAAGGCCTGTGAAGTACTTAGAATGGTGCCTGGCATGTAGCAAGCACTAAAAAAAAATTAGCTATCATCATTATCTTTCCCAGAAGACCTTGATCAACTTTTCTTTTTATTAATAGCTTATGAGCTACGAGAATTGGAGAATTCTTACAGAATTATTTCTTCTCAAAATGCTAATTGATCTAAATGTAAATAAAGTCTTTAACAATGGATAGAAATGAGAGAATGAAGATGTATAATTTCAGAACATTTTCCATTTTTATTTAGTTCTCTAATGACCTCTGAACACATTGGATGTTTAAAACCTTAAGTTTCACAGATTAATGCTTTTGGATATACATAACAATAGCTAACACACATAAACATTATAAACATATATGTATGTGTGTGTATGTGTGTACATGTATGTATACACACATACACATATATCTTCACTATGTATCAAGGAGGCATGGTACTATTTTACATATACTAAGTCATGTGACTAGGAAGGGCAGAGGCAGGATTTGAACCCCACCTGCCTCCCCAGTCTACTTGGTCTCCATAAACTTTGTTAGAATGCCTTCAATCCAAGGAGAGGGAATAGATGGACCGGCAAATCCAAGGACCACCTTGGATTGAGGTTAGATCATAAACTCAATACCCCGTTGGCATCTGTTTCCCTAGAGAAAACCCCCCCATATGGCCTGGGTGCCACATTAGGTTCCTGCTAGTGATTATTCCAGAAAACAATCACAGACTTTTCTAAGGTACACAATTGTGTGTTCCTAATTAAGTCTTATGAATTATTTCAAGGAATCTCTTCAGAATAATCACTGTTTCACAAAAATAAGAAGACCACGACTCCAATATAAGGTACATTATCTCCTACCCAGGGAATCAAGCTGAGTAATTAGAGTTTAAGGCAGATCCAATTATCCACAGCACACAGCCAGATTAAAAATCGGAGCGACGTGAGGAACAGAACCCGGAGGAACTCAGAAAGCCCAACTGCCTTAATTCCTGCAACTGATGCTTGGACTGAATGAGCCACCTTTCATTTACCTGGCCCTCTCCCACCCTCACGTCCACACGTCCTTACCTTGTTCACAAAGTTTCTTTGTCAGGGAGCCCTCATCTTGAAAATAAATGATGCGTTTCTGTACGATGCTAGCCCTGTGGGGAAAGAAGACACAAACATGTGGTGAGGAGGGCAAGTCTGGGGGATGCCAGACCATTGCTTGTCCACCTTCAGCTGTGTGGCTTTGGGTGAGTCCCTCTGGCTCTCTGTGCCTTGGTTTCTTCATTGGTCAGTCAGCATTAATAATAATATCTACCTCCTAGGATTACTATAGGAACTAACAAAATGTATGTGAAGATGACTGGATAAAGAAGTTGTGGTATGTATGTATGTGTGTATATATATGTATGTGTGTGTGTGTATGTATATATATATATACATACACACACACACACACATACAATGAAATACTACTCAGCCACAAAAAATAATAAAATAATACCATTTGCAGCAACATGGATGGACCTATCATACTAAGTGAAGCAAGCCAGAAAGAGAAAAATACTATATGCTATCACTTACATGTGCAATCTAAAAATAGGACACAAATGAACTTATTTACAAAACAGAAACAGACTCAGACTAGAAAAGAAACTTATGGTTACCAGGGGGGAAAATGGGGGTGGAGGGATAAATTGGGAGTTCCAAATTTGTACATACTAAATATTATATACAAAATAAACAAGGTCCTACTGTATAGTGCAGGGAACTATATTCAATACCTAATTAATAGCCTATAATGAAAAAGAATATGAAAAGGAATCTATCTATCTATCTATCTATCTATCTATCTATCTATATAACAGAATCACTATGCTGTACACCAGAAATTAACACATTGTAAACCAACTATACTTCAATTTTAAAAAATAGTAAAATAAAATTTTAAAATAAAGTGTACTTATAGATCTACAATACAAAAGTTATATGTTGACATATGAGAAAAAACCCTGTATATCAGGAATTTAGCATACACCTAGAAACAACTCAATAAACATTAGTAATGGTGGGGTTGCTGGTGGTGCTAAAGAAAGTGAACTAACAGCATTTTCAACAACTTTTCTCAATGGTTCATTTACTCCAGTTTTGTATCAAACTATTGAGGCCATTTATAGATCAACCAAATTCAAATCAGGGAAGCATGTCAAATTCTCCTCCTGAAGGGGAAAAAAAAATCCTAAAAATATATTTTGATTTGTTCTGAAAATGTCATTCTCTATCTTTCCTGAGAGTCTAGACAAAACTGTCTCCTACGTTCTGAACAAAGACAACTTCAGCTGTTAGAGCTCCCTCTTCAATGTGTCAAACTCAGGATCTTAGAATCTGGAAAGAATACTTCGAAGTTGAAAAATGACTTGCTTTTGGCCCGCACATATTTTCTCTTTAATCTAGGATTGCAGAGACATGCTACTTTTCCTTGAACCCACTCTGCCGTCTATTTGCAGCTGGCCTTGCAGAGACCTGAAACTCAGCGTTCCAGTAATTTGAAAGTCCACAACACTTAACGTTGAGACGCTGTTAGTGGATCTTGAGCTGTTTCTATTGATTTTCTTCAGCAATGCTACTCAATCAAAAGGTAATTTTCACTTTGATTTGCCCTATGTCACAGATAAAGGGAGTCTGGCCACCCTGAATGCGGGGTAGAGTCACAGGGAGCTGCCCTGGGTCACAGGATCTCAGCTCCAGGAAGGGGTCCACGTGTGCAGGATCTGCAGAGTGCACAGGCGGTTTTCCCCATGGTCTGGGCCTTGGCCAAAATGACTTTCCAAAGGAATGTCTACTGTACACTCAGTCTCGCCCCAAAGAATAAAATTGAGGCCAGCCTACCGATGTCTTTTACAGTCTTTCCTCTCCCGAGAGAGAAAAGATATTGAAATAAATGAATGAAATAGACTTCCTGTCAACACAAAGCTACTGTGATCATTTATCCATTCTGTTGACCATCAAGCAGACCATTTCTTCAGGCCAAGAGAACACTCTGGAGAACGCTCGCTCACCCCAAAGCCAAATAACAAAGCCTTTTGTTGCTGGAGGATCCCATCACCTACCACTGTGCTTTCAGAATGTTCCCCAGTGAGAAGTGCCTGAGGGAGCCCTGTGGGGGGCAAGGACTAGGCTTATCGGGAAGTCTCCCAGGCCCCACATTCTTGCTTCAACCTCACTTCAACCCAGAGCAGCTTCCTCTCCCACTTGTTTTCCTATTGTATTTGCTGGTGTATTTTCAACAAATAGTTGTTAGAAGTCTGCTTAGTGGCCAGACATTGGCCAGGAACACTGTCACGAACAAGACAGGTGGGGCCACTTCCCATTCTCAAGGCTGCCAGCATAGTGGGGAGAAAACATCCAACGATGAAATCTTCAGCTAATCAGTTAACACACCCGTCATTAAGTGCTGAACGGACAAGCCTATGGGGTGTGGGAGAGTCTAACACAGGGGGCCCTGACCAAGCCAGGAAAGGCTCCCTGCAAAAAAGGTGGCTGAGCTTAGATTTGAATGAGTAGAAGCTAATTAGGCAAATGGGAGGGAGAAGCAATGGAGAGGGCATCCTTTGTAAGGTCCTTGAGATGGGGAGGGCCACGGCTCACTGGAGAACCATGAGTAGTAAGCCAGGTTCAGAGTGTGAGATGAGCTGGGGAGGTGGGCAGGTCCCCAGCACCCAGAGCCTACAGGGAGATGGCATTTTACCCCAAGCTTGATGGGAAGTCTTTGAGGAATGAGCCCTGAGGAGTGAGATGATCAGAGGTGCCCTTTTACAAGAGCATTTGGGCCATAGAGTAAAAATGGACTAGTAGGTGATGGCAGTATACAGAGCTCCCATGAAAATCAAATTTTGTTTCAATAAAATTCTCTTGATAAAATGGTCTGAAAACACCCAATCTACCAGGGCAAAATACAAGCTTATCATGGTATTCAAGGCTGTTCTTAAAATTTCCCCCAAATACCCCTCTGGCTTTATTTATTGCCATTTCACGCCATGCTCCCTGGGTTCCAGACTGTGAGAAGTCTATCCCCCTTGTGTGAACACCGCTCCACTACGCCCTTCCCTGTGCTGTTTCCTCTCCCAGCATCTCCTATCACCTGTCTTTGCTCGCATCTGTAACAAATGCCCTGAATTTTCTGCCTCCTGCTGCAAATAGGAGAACGATGGCAAAACCTACGCTTTAAAGGCTTGATTATGCTTAGAAAAATTAAATCACCTCCACATTTTCCAAAACTATCATCATAAAAATTTGAGGGGCCAGAGGTAGAAAATATGTGTTTCCTATAAGATATCTGTCTCTTTCATGCTTTGTTTTATAAAGTCAAGGTGGCCCTCTTTTTGGTAATAGTTGTATCTCCTGAGCCCTTACTTTGTGCCCGTCACTGGGCTAGGGAGGCCCTTCACTATCGTATATATAAAGATAATCTTTAGCTTCTATATCTTATGCTTTACATATACTACAAGTCCTCAACTTCTTCATCCAAAATCCTTGGACTAGATGTGTTTTAATTTCAGAGTTTTTCAGACATTAGGAAGTTAAGATGGCAATAGGCCATTAACATCCCCATAATCAAACACACCAATATTCTGCAGCAGAATGTAAGAAGAGTCATACTAAGTAAATAAAAGCCATAAACAGCTTCACGCCAGTTTAGGTCAAGTTTGGCAAACTTATCAAAATGCTCTTGTTTTCAGAGGGATGAAGATGAGAGTTTGTGGCTAGTTTCACCCCTATCTTACAGGTGTGGGCAACTGAGAAGCAGGGAGGCTAAGTAACATGCTCAAGGTTTTGAAGTTTCTACACCAAAATCCACGTCTGTAGTTAGACGGAGGGCCCTGTGACTCAGGAGAGGTGCGAGGGGTGGGGAGTATAGATACGAGGGTCACTGGGGCAGAAGAGCTAAAGCTTTTGAAAGACACACAGATGGCCAACAGGCACATGAGAAGACGCTCAATGTCACCAATTATCAGAGAAATGCAAATCACAGCCACAATGAAGTATTAACCTCACACCAGTCAGAATGGCCATCATTAAAAAGTCTACAAATAATAAACGCTGAAAGGGTGTGGAGAACAATCTGGAGATTCCTTCAAAAACTAAAAATAGAGCTACCATATGATCCAGCAATCCCACTCCTAGGCTTCTATCTGAAGGAAACTCTAATTCAAAAAGGTGCATGCATCCCAATGTTCCTAGCAGCACTATTTACAATAGCCAAGACAGGGAAGCAACCTAAATGTCCATTGACAGATGAATGGATAAAGATGTGCTATACAAATGCTATGAAATATGACTCGTCATAAAAATGAATGAAATAATGCCATTTGCAGCAACGTGGACGAACCTAGAGATGATCATATTAAGTAAAGCAAGTCAGACAAAGACAAATACCATATGATATCACTCATATGTGGGATATAAAAAAGTGATATAAATGAGCTTATCCACAAACCAGAAATAGACTCATAGACATAGAAAACAAACTATAGTTACCAAAGAGGAAAGGGGTAAGGGATAAATTAGAAGTTTGCAATTAATATATACACACTACTATATATAAAATAGATAAACAGCAAGGACCTACTCTATAGCACAGAGAACTATATTCAATATCTTGTAATAATCTATAATGGAAAAGAATATATATATTATATATATATAATATATATATAAATCTGAATCACGTTGCTGTACACCTGAAACTAACATAGCATTTTAAATCAACTATACTTCAATTTAAAAAAAAAGAGCTGAAGCTTTGGAGTGGCTGACATCGCCCAGGGAAAGTGTGTGGAGTGAAGAGAGAAGAGGGTCTAGCTGAGCCCAGGACTTTGAAGGCCAGCACTCACCCACAGACAGAGACGCCAGCAGAGACCAAGACTTTGGTCTGCTTGGTTGCAGAAGACGTTTCTTTTTATTCGTTTGGTCAACTCCTGAGAGAATTTTATATTCTGAGAAAATGCATTTCATTTTGAGTCTGTTCCCATCAAAAGTATAAAACTCAGTGGAGATTTATAAATCATATTATAGTTCGGAAAAATAATAGCTTTACAAGATGAAAATGCTGTTAGTAAGAATTCCCTCAGCATTTCAAAATGACAAATTTCTCCCATTCTGTGTTGCAATTTGGCAGGCCTGTTGCATAGCATTTATATACCGATACACTGAATGCTCTCTTATCATGAAAGAGCGTGTTAAGGAAGTCTAAATTAAATTTCTCAGTATGTAAGCTTCTCCAACTTTGGAATATTGAGGTTCTAAATAACTTACTAATCATTTCAAAAGTTTCCTTTTAAGCCTAAAGTGGAACATTTCCAGTAACTCCATCCTGAATCTTTTGGATGCTCGTATCTTTTCTGTCTGAAGAGTTTCTTCAATTTGCTGTTCTTTGTCCAGTGGGAATATGCCTGCTGGAGTGAAGTTAGAGTTGGCCAAGTTGTGGGTTTGCTGTCTAGAGCTGAAAAGGCCTGGGATCCCTGCTCCCACTGAAAAGGGACAGGGAGCCTTTAGAAATTCAAGGATTTGGGAGATCAGGCCATGAAAGGAATTAAGAAGGTCCTTATGACACGCACATCGCACAGAGTAAATATTCAGTAGTGGCAGCCACCACTGTGGCTGTTGTTAAATCACCAGCCCCTAACCAAGTGTCTGACACATAAAAGTGCTTCATAAACAGAAGCTATTAAGATTGATGTCAGGTCGGTCTCCTTCGCTTGTGGAGGGAGGAGTGAGCATGCTAACTTGGTCAAATGCTTTGGTGGAGATAATGAATGACTAAAAGGAAGCTCAGGTTTGTGGTCTCCAGACTACTTTTGCCAACCCTCTTCCCGATTCCAGTAAAATCCCTATTACTGAGCATTTCTTGGAATACTTTACAAAAGTTGTCTATGATCTCAGGGATGTTTTCCATAGAAGCAATCCAGTTTATAACCAGTAACATCTCCTTCCTTCTACCAATGAAAGAACAACTCTGTAGGAGGATGCAAGAATAAAATATTAGAGTCACAGCAATGGTACATCAGGAACCGAGATGCCTTACTTCACTCTGCAAGTACGCCAAGTGCTAATCTCCTGTTACTCAGCAAATATTCACAAAAGCTGGGTGCTTCCCCTGATCCAGACTCTTCCCAATCTTTTATATGATTTTATGTGTATCTCAAGAAATGCTGTGGTGTCCAGGAGTTAACAGGCTTCTTGAAGCTTAAGGTAATGTGCCCCTGGGAGAGGAACAGCAAAAGCTTATCTGCAGGGCTCTGTCCATAGCGCAAGAACTCCATAGCTGCCCATCGGTAAGGTCACAGTCTGTGCTTGGGGTCACAAAGCTGTAGATTCAGAGACTGGTATAGTTGTCTGCCATTACTGCAAAGAAGCAATTCTAGTAAATGCTAGGAAATCTAGCTGCCATGAGATTTCTCCTGCTTATCACTCATTCATGAAATACTTACTGAGCACTTATTATGTGTCAGACACTTTGCTAGGAGCAGAAATTCAAAGATGAATAAGAGATGGTACCCTCCAGTAAGAAGCTCCTAGTCCAGTGGGGGAAAAGAGAGAAATAAAAAGGAAACAGGAAGGCAATGTAGAGCGCAATCATGGAGGAGCCATAGGGTGCAGAAATAACTAAGTTCACCCTGGCCAAGTGGCAAGAGGAGGCAATGACCCCACAGGTCTGAATTGCAGAGGGCATAGAGAATCCAAGAGACACGTTGTAGAAAAATTTCCAAGGACTTAGTAACTTACTGGATCTGGGACAGAAAGAGGAGGTTGAGTACAAGACCTTTTATTTATTTGTCTGTTTAACAGTTAAGCACACTTTAAGTGCTTCATGAATATTAATTCATTTAATCCTTCCAACAACCCCATGAGGTAGGCACTAATATTTTCCCTGTTTTACAGATGAGAAAACTGAGACAGATGAGGTAAGTTAACTGACTCCCCATGGCAAACCCCAATGGCCAGAGGGAAGATTGGGGGTGCCAGTGACTGAAACAAAAGAGAGAGGGGCAAGGAAGAATTTTTATTTAATTTTTGGAATTTCTATCGAGATCGTTGTAGCTTCACATACAGTTGTAAGAAATAATAGAGAGTATACACTTTGCCCAACTTTCCCTAATGGTAACATTTTGCTAAACTTCAGTATAATGTGATAACAAGGAAACTGACAATGATGCAATCTGCCAGGCTTGAGACTGGTCACAAAATGGTGCCATAGGATTAGATGAGGGCCAGATCATGCCATTCTACAGAAACTCTGCCTATGACAAGCTGCCACATTCTAAGACGAAACGTTCCCAAATGACTCTCAGAATACCTACTATGCTAGAACCCCAACTGGAGAATCTCCTACGAGCACTGCAGTAACTCAGAGGAAGGAGGCCATGATGCCGGAGGTAGAGCTGGGGGACTTACTGGTGGGAATGAGGTCAGTCAGGACACCTTCTTAGAAAGATGCCACTGGAACTGGACTTGGAACCCCAGAGGTGGAGTCTGTAATCAGGGAGGAGTTTTTTTGCAGGAGTTAGAGCTGCACCTAATCCATGGCCTCGGACGGAACGCCATCTGCTCCGGGCAGACTTCACCAGAATCTGGGGAATCAGCTCCACGCAGTGCTGCACGTACACTTGCAGCTTAGCTAACAACCAGAATCTGGCTAAGAGGTCAGTTAGGTTCTTAACAAGACTATATTCCACTCCCAACCTGGAATGGCCAGTGGATTTCTCGAGTTCTTGATTCACATTATTGAACAGACTTACATCTACAAACCTCTGGTTCAAAGTTCATCAAAAAATAGAGGAAAACTAGTCTTAGTACTCAGTTTATTTCTTCTCAGAATGACCCTGAGGATAACAAGCTTATCATGATTCCATTTTCTTTTATTATTGTCCCATTTCAGACATCATTGTCAGATATCTTGTCAATACTATTACTCTAGCACTTTAAATTTTACCCCCTAAAAATCCAATGGCAAATTAACAATGAGGAATTGATCTTCATAACACAAGATGTGAAAAGAAAAGACTAAAACTGGATTATGTTTTCAAAGAACTAATTTAGACATGAAAGGCATTAAAACATTTACTCAAGTTTTTATTTAACACAGTAGGTTCCACAAAGCTGTGTCAGGAATTAGAGTTACAAAGATGAGCAAGATATAGTATGTGTGACACCAAAGAGCTGACAGCCAGATAAGGGAGAGATATGCATCACAATACTGCATAGCAACTAGTAGAGTCTACCCAATATCTACTCCTTCCATCTGCCATGCTTGCAGAGCCCTCATTTTTCGAGGAGTAGTACTAGGTAAGCCAATCATGACAGTCCTGTTCCCACTTTCCCAGCCTTCCTTGCAGCTGGGGAAGAGGGCATGGCATATGACCCAAATGTGACCTCATAAAGGAAGATTGTCAGCTTGAAAGGTAAACCTGAGAATGTTTCGTTTTTCAGCTTAAAGAAATTGATGACCCACCCTGTCCTGTCCTTCTTTTTCCAGCCTTGATTATAAACACGATGTGTGAAACAAGGCAGCCATTTTGTGACCATGAGGAAAAGACCAACAAAACTCGGAGACCCTAGCTCTGACATCATTCAGCTGCTGTCATTCGTCAATGACATCACTTAGGTAGCAGTCACCTACCTCCAGCCTTCTTGTTATATGAGAAAAATAAATCTCTATTTGTTGAAGCTATCATTGGTCAAGTTTTTTAATGAATGCTGCTCTCAAAAGCATGCCTAACTGACAGAAACAAGTATGAACAAAGTACTGTGGGAGTATGGAAGAGGGCAGTTCAAATGCTAAGGCAGAGCAGGTTCTGCTGACCCTTTACACCAGGCCGGGAGATTGTACTGGGGAGCCACTAAAGGGCTTAGGCAGGCTTCGGGGCAGGGATACTTTGGTCAGCAGAGTCTGGGAGAAGAACACTCCAGATGCCTTAAAAGAGGGCTTGGGTTTGGTGGGTGGGAGGTCATACTGCCTTTTTCTGGGACTTTCCATGGCATGCAGGGGACAGGCACCTGCTCACAGTGCCTAGGAAGAAAGCAGCCGGCCTGCCAGTGCACTCCAGTCTGAAAGAGACACGGCTGTACAGGGAGGGGGCACGCAGGTGCGAGTTTGACAGGAAAACACAGGAGAGGGAAATACACTTTTTTTTTTCTCTGGAGGGGGCTTTCACATGCCTAGAAGCTGCAGCAGAGTCAACAGTGGAAACCCTTAGGGATACCTGCTGGATCACTGGCTGGAAATTTGTCATCTGTTGGAAAAATCTTAAATAAACTTACAAGGACAAAAGAAATAGATTGCAGGATATAGTCCCAGTTGTGGAAGCTCTGACAGGCAGGCAATTCTGGTTAGTGATCAGGACCATTTCACATTTCCTTTTTTTATCAAACTTATCCATTTTTTCCAGCATCTTTTGACCCTTAACAGGTTCCTCCCTCTGGCTTAAATTGTCCATGGCATTTCTTAACCTTAAAGACATACATATGTGTCTAATCCTTAAGCCTGGAAGGGGGGGGAGGGTGGGGGGACAGTATCTCACAATATATCTTTAGGCCAAAAAACCTTTTTCCCTTAAGGATACAAAAACACAGAGTTTGATGTTCCTGAAAAATTACTTTTTTTTTTTCAATCAGCCTTAGCACACTTTTTAGGTTTTTGTAGTATGATTACTGGTACCCAGGGTACTACTAGTCAAGGGACAACTGACAGACAGTTAATTCAATGTTTCTATAATATTGTCAGATGCATGATTCTATTGTATAATGTATCATACAGTTAAACTGCTAATCAGTGCCTGCCTCATTTCCCCCTCCAACTCCTTCACCCTTGGCAGAATAGGAGCCCCTCCAGCCCTGGGCCTGTGTCTTAAGCATCATTTATGCTTAGAATCTAACAGGGAATCTGGCCAAAGCTCGAACCTGGAGGTCTTAATCTGAGGTCTACAGGATTCAGGATGATGAAATTCTGGGTGATGTGCACAAGTGCATATTTCTGGTTAAGAGTTCATAGCTTTCATCTGCTTCTCAAAGGGGTTCCTGACCTTGAAAACTTTAAGAACCACTATTGGGCCTGAAATGAATGATGGCAGATACGTGAAATGGCATGACTGTCATCCCATTTCATCAAATCTCCAACCAAGATATATGTTTCTAAAGCTGAAAGTTAAATTTTTATCCCAAGCACCCAGGTCTTCAACTGCTTTCTCTCCAGACTGTGCTCTCATCTGAAATAGAACCTATCTCAGCTGGAAAACAAGAAATAGAAAGTGAACATTGCTCCTGGGTTCCTCAGTGTACTTGCAGACTCCTTTATGCTCCACGCATTGCATGGATGTAATAGTACGATCACCCTAGCCTGAGTTAGAGGAAATGCTGCTACGCTGAGAGCTCTCTCCTGGCTGGTTCACAAAGTCACTGTTCTCTGCAGCTGGTCCTTCTCTGTGGGGGCCACAGCCACCTCCCCTTCCTGTGAGTTCCTGTAAGCTGGGGTGGGAAGCGTGGTTTCCCAGGGGTAAGGAAGCCATCAGGCAACAGAACAGTCTCCTTACATACAAGCAAGGAGACTCTGCCCTCCTTTCTGTTCCTCAGGGAGCCTCCCTGTCACCCTGGGTTTTCTGCTGTGAAAATTCATGTACAGTAGCAGACCTGTGTGTTGGGAGATACTCTCTCTTCTGGACAGGGTTAGGGAGTGTGTGGAGGGGGATATGGTTCTTAGCTACAGAGTCATGGTCCATGAAGAGGTTTCAAAGGATTCTTGAGCCCCTGAAAATGCTGTATGCAAAACTGTAAGCATGTGCATTGCTTTGGGGAGAGACGGTACAAGAACTGCTCTAAGTGAGGAGTCAGGACTGTCATGCCTGTTGGTGCTGAGTTCTCTCCCCGAGCCCCCGCCACCCCCACCTCAGAAAGGACATGCCCGAAAGAGTAAATGAAGGACTCCCTGCACAGTTACTGCAGAAACCTCCTAATGGGTTTCCTCTCCTGGCCAACCATCCAACTTACCTACACTCTGCTAGGGGATTAATCGTCACCTCTAGCACATTATTAGGCAGCAGTTGTACCATACTCCTAATTATCCTATCCCCACCCTGCCCCACCCCACCCCTCTATACAAAGGTTCCTCTCTCACTTATAAACTACAGTCCAAGCTCTTGGCTAAACGTCCAGTCCTGAATACCAGAACACCAGCTGCCTCCCAGGTCTGACACTGCATCTCCCACCCCAGATGCTCTTCCTAGCTACCTGAACTCAGCCCTGCCTTTTCCCTGTGTGTCACAGGACCCCTCTCGGCTTCTGCCTGTGCTACTCATAAACCAGGCCTCCTCTCTGCCCAGTCACACCCCACACATCTGTCACCATCTCACGGCCTCCTCAGAGTCTTGTTGAGCAGGACCTTCGGAAGTGACCTCCTCTGGGTTCCTGGAACACCAGTGAACTTTAGGATTGGCATTCGGGCATTGGGTAGTCTTAGTGTTTGCTTGTCTTACCATTTAACTCATTGTGTGTTTATGTGGGACTCCTGACTGAATTCTGAGCGTTTTCAGGGACGGGGTCTTGTTGCTCCCTTGTGGCCCCTCTAGCACTTAGCACAGTGCCTTTCATGCAGCACACATTGAAAGTGTGTTGATCTGATAGATTTTCATGGACTGACTTGACCTGTAATTCAACTCTTTTACATTCAACACCTAGTGCTGAGTGTCTACCATCACGTCCACAGTCAAGCAAGACGCATAAACTCCTCCGCATTAGCAGTGCCACCCAGCGTGCGGGGTGAACAGCCAACAGAGACTGGTCTGAGTCATGGAACATTTTCCACTGCATAAAGACCAGTTAAGTCTGCCTTGTTCTTTTCAAGCTAGGCTGACGACAACCACTGTTCTTAAAAGGAACCTTTTGGGTTGAATTCAAAACCCTTTCACAAGGCTGGGAATCAGCAGGATGAGGGTGTATCTGCCAGGAGTTTAAACCAAAGATGGAGCTTTCTTGATGGAAAAGACAGTTGCTGATTACACTGTGCTCCCCTCTGTGCTCATCCCCTGAGTTGACTTTTCAAAAACATCCCTAGGCCTTACGTTCCGACTCACACTAGATTTGTTTCATGTTTCTTCTTTTTGACATCTGCACCCCTCTTGTAGCAACTGGCCTCACTCTTAAGTCACATGAGCTCATCAGAAGTAAACCATGATCACTTGGACCCCTACATGTTCTGAAGCAACAACATGAGACCACAGGAAGCCACACAATCTGGGCCTGATTGTTCTGTTTCCTAGACTTTCTCATGGAAAATAGTTTCAGAGATAAGTTAAAGGAAGGCAGAGAGGGAAAAAGGAAAGGAAGGGAAGGTAAAGGGGAGGGAGGGCAGGGGAGGGGAGGGAGAGAGGAAGCCAAGATCTTTAACTTTCTGAGTTAAACAAATGTGGGAGAGAAATTAATGATACCTCATTTTAACGCAGAGTAGAATGCAAGTGACCAATTTTTTTTTTTTAATATGGCAAATTTTTAAAATTCTACTAATGCTTATATGGGGGACTTAGGAGTGATGATGGAGGATATTTGGTAATGATTTTTTGGAAATTGAACAAGGGGCTGGAAATCTTTTTTTCTTCAAGCAGCCAAGGAATAAATTAAAACCCAATAAATTAATAAAAAATATCTATCCTGAAGATAATAGTGTAACCACATTTACATGTTGCATGTCTGGGAAAGATAAGAAGGTGAACTTGAGAGTCTGTGTTCCTGGGATTGCTTAGATTGTCACTAAATAGGGGCAGAAGTCACAGTGGAGATGGAGAGGAAAGAGAGGGAGGGGAGGGGAGACTTCAATTTCCTCATCTCTATGAGGGAACAAGCGTAAAACCAGATGGTTGCCATCCAGAGGGCAGCACAACAGACGTCCTAGAAGTTGGACCCCACAGTGTGGTGACCCAAAGAGCAAAGTTTTTCCAGGGTCTGTGCCCTGATCAGTGCTTCATTTTGTGTTTGCAGGTGGATGAATCTGTGTCATCAGATTGGGATGTACACTTCCCTAGTCTTCTAGATGGCTCCATGTCAAGGATATCTCTGATACAAAGTAAGATATATTTGATACATTTCAAGAATGTGAAGTAGCAGAATCCTTACCCTAGGAGGATATTTGGTAATGATCTTTTGGAAATTACACTTTTTACTGTATCTAGCCCACTGCATCCAAATGCATCAATACACATAGTGTTTCTTTGGGTTGACCTAGCTAGTCTTGAAAAATCTGTAATTCAGCTTCCTGCTGACTTGGATTCTTCTTTGTTCAAGCTGCTCTGGCAATGATCAGGAGTCCCTCATGGCCAGAGGTCTAAGTTCAGGATGATACTGTACTGGATTGTCAGTAGAAAAAGCTAATAAATCTTGGCCTTCCATGTGTCTGGTACCCTCCATAGGAACACCAAACCAGTTCTTTGATCCATAAATTGTTATGATTTGTGCAATGTATTTTGGTGAAACCAATTACCTGTAACTGATTGGACTGGGGATCAACACATGAGCCAAAGGCACCCATGGATGGGTTGGACATGAAGGATGCTGGCTACTTCTGAGTTGCTTTCCTGATAATTCTGTCAAGTAGTTCTACATATTGAATGGTGCAAACTGGCCTCATTAAATTGTCTTTGGGGAAAAAAAGTCAGAAAAATTAAGGGAAGATGGGTCACTACACAGGTCTAAGTGCAGAGCAAAGGACAATTGTTCAGAGCACTCTTCTGTACCTCTCTGGAGCCTGGGGAATAATCCCATGTGACCCACTATGACTGTGGCTGATGTGATGATGTAACTTGCTAGGCTCTCCCACACACCCCTTGTATTTTGCGTGATAAACTTCTGGCAGTGAAGGTCGGCTATGCATAAGGAATACTATATGCAAACCTGCAGTTAGCAACATTTCCATTTGGATCCTCTTGGGCTCTTTTGGTTGTTGTCAGGGCTCATCAGCATAAACATGAAGTTGTTTTGATTTACTACAGTCTCTCTGCTATCAGAAAACTGTTATTAGGAAAATTGCATTAATTAGCAACAGCTGAGAGGAGGATCAGCTATTTTGGAGCTGCAGCTGCAAGTCTCTTTGCAATCTTGACTATTGCCTAAATTTTAACAATTAACAGAATAAATAGTCTCTGAACATATTTAATCACGTTAATTTTGTTTTCCTCTATTTGTATTACTGTTTAGGACTGGTAATTAATCTACATTAAATACTCTGATAGTATTAGCATGCTTTAAAGCATAACCTCAGTTATCCTATTCCTGTATAATTTACTGGAAGTGATGTATTGTTTTGCTTAATGTTAATTTTTTAACTTTATGAGGAGAAATGAAGAATTAATTAAAATGTATCCAAAAGGCTGTCCTATTAACCAAAATGTCTGCCTTAACTTGAAATATTTATAGCCATGTTGGGTAACAGTGAGATGGATGGTTGGATGGATGGATGGATGGTTGGATGGATGATGGAAGGAAGGATAAATGGATAGAATTTTGATAGAGACATAAAGTAACAGAAAGACAGACAGACAGATATATACATACATACATAAGGACTGGGATTTAAACCTTCTAAATTCTAATCCCATTTGTTCATTTCTTTTCTTAATAATCACCATGAAATCAACATGATAAAGACACAGTATAATAGAAAGACCTTTGTAGTCAGGCAGATCAGATTTGATCCTGGATCTACATCTTCAGTGTGTAGTAGATGAATTACAGCCCTGAAACTGTAATTCAATTTTCTGCCCTACAAATTGGGGTTAATATCTACTCTTGTGAGCATTAATGAGCTAAGCCAGTATGTAAAGTTCCTGGCACAAAGTAAGTGCTTGAAAAATGCAATCTTCCTTTCCTCTTTCTACTTTAAACCTCATGTTGCTATTTAACTGCTCATTTATTTATGCCTTTCCTACCCAGCTAGAGAGTTAATTAAACCCTTAAGAAGTAGACTTTCTCTTGCTCATCCTTGTAACTACCCAAAGTGCACTGCACAATAGCTGGGCCCATTGGATGGTCATACCAATTCACCAGTATTAGCCCACAAGCCTTGACTTTATCAACTTGTATAACAATAATTAACATCTACTGAGTGCCAGGCACTCTGTGGTAAGTGTTTTATGTACTTCAAGTGTTCTCAGCCTTGGCTACTCATTAAAATCATTTGGGGGAGCTTTTAAAAAGTATTGACACCCTTATACGATGGAATACTACTTAGACATAAAAACGAATGAAATAATGCCATTCACAGAATCATGAATGGACATAGAGATTACCATACTAAGTGAAGTAAGTGAGACAGAGAAAGACAGATACCATATAATGTTACTTATATGTGGAAATCTGAAAAAAAATATTCAAATGAACTTATTTACAAAACAGAAAGAGACTCACAGACATAGAAAATAAATTTATGGTTACCAAAAGGGAAAGGCAGGGGAGGGATAAATTAGGGGTTGGGGATTAACAGACACACATTACTATATACAAAATAGATAAACAACAAGGACCTACTGTATAACACAGGGAACTATATTCAATTTCTTACAATAACATATTATGGAAAAGAATCTGAAGAATAAATATATATACACATACACACACACACACACACACACATATATATATAAAACTGAATCATTTTGCTTCCCTCCCCATACCTGGCACAAGCTTGGCATGTAGCAGGTGCTCACAAAATGTCAAATGAATAACTGATCCCTGGCAGGGGGGTAGTGGGAGGTGGAGGGTGAACGACACCTTGACTCCCCTTCCCTCTGAGGCCAAGATCCACCTACAGCATCACACACAAACAGGCCTTTTATACCTTTGCCTCCCACTCAGTCACAGTTTCCATCATAAACCACTCAGTTGACTCAGCTTTGTCTTGTTTCTTCTCTTGTGACTGCCTTTCCCACTGAGCACTCTTTTGGCCTGATCCTCAGCCTTTCTTTTTTGATTTGACCCTTTCTTGCCCTCTTCCAGTATGAGCTGCTCTAGCTCTGCAGCCATGCAGGGTACAACCAACACCCGGCCCCGCCCCGGCTCCAGGTTTCCCTGGAGCTGCTGGCGGCACAGGCATGGGAAGGCAGTGAGTGAGGGGAGAAGGGAGATGACCTGAGTGTGTAAGATGCAGCAGTTCATAAGCATCTCCCCTGCTCGCCCCCGCCACACACCCAGTTAGAGAATGATTGAAGCTCACAAGCCCACTTTATAAAAGATAATCCTCGCAAGAATTCAGCCTCACCAAAGATCTACTCATACGCTGTGGCAGATCAAAAGCTTGGGCTGTGGAGTTAGACCATCTGGGGTTCAAATCCCAGTTCCACTACTTATCACCCTGGGCAAGTTGTGCCTCAGCTTCCTCTCTGTAAAATGGGAGAATATCATCTTTATTATGGGATGGTTGGCACATATTTCAGCTATTATTATTATTGTTACTAAAAGATTAGAGCAACATCCAGCTGAGTGCTCAAAGAAGGGGTGTTTTGGGGAAAAAAAAAGAAAGGAAAAAACAGGATAAAGAGAAGAAATGCAAAGGGAAAAAGGTCACATTTCTTGAGTGCCACCTCTGTCCAGCCACAGTCCTTCCTGCTCCACCATCAGGACCCACTGGTACGTCCTCAAACATTCCTTGCTTTCTCTGGTCTGAGACATTCTCAGATGCTGTTTCCTCGGCTGCGTCTCCCCTGTGGCCTCTGTCGGCTCACAAGTTGAGCTCTTTGGACCTTCTGCACCGCCCCAGACTAGGCTGGGTGCTCGCCCTCCCAGCCCTGTTCTCTTCCCTTGTGTTCTGCCCGGGGACTGGTCCATTTCCCTACCACCTTGTGAGGCCGCGCCCCGCGCAGCTCTGCATCCCCGGTGTCTGGCATGGTGCCTCGGAGGGATGGGTGGTGCTAACGAGAAGTCAATGAAGGAACGGACAGCCTAGCCTCTCCTGCCTAGTGAGTTCTGGCCTGTTTTCTTGATTGAACCCAACCAATGTCTTTTCACCCTCATCTTAGCCCAACATTTTGGGAGGAAGAAAATGGAAAAAAAGAAGACAGAAGAAGAGGGACGGTGCAAAGGCAGGACTTCTTGTTCTTCACACCCCCCCACCCAGGCCTGCCTTTGAGCTGAGTCTGTTTAATTCAAAACTTCAAGAACAGTACAAAGAACTTTTGTTCCCCCCTAAAACATTTGAGAGTAAGTGGGTGACATGCTATCCAATCACCTTGAGGAGCTGAGTGTTTTTCCTACAGACAAGGATACTCTCTCATGTAACCACAATATAATGGTCAGATTTAGGAAATGAACATTAAAACATCCAACCCTCAAACCATATTCAAGTCACGACAATTATTTCTTTATGGCCAGAAGGTCTACTTTAGAATTGCTGTGTTGCCCTGAGGTTCTATGTCTCTTTGGCCTCCTTCAATCTAGAGCAGTTCCCTCAGGCTTTCCTTGACTTTTATGACTTTGAAAGTTCTGAAGATTACACGTGGGCAATTCTGTAAACTGTCTGAGCTCATCCGATGCTTCCTCAGGATTAGATTCAGGTATATTGCGCCTTGAGCAGGAACATCACAGAAGTGATGCTGTGCTTTCTTCACTGCATCCCTGTCAGGTGGCAAAGGATTTAAATTTAGATTCGTCCCATCACTGGTGTCTGCCAGACTTCTCCCCTCTAACATTCCTGGTTTCCTCTTTTTTATTTTATTTTTTAACTGAAATATAGTCAGTTACAATGTGTCAATTTCCAGTGTACAGCACAATGTTTCAGTTATGCATATACATACATAATATTCATTTTCATATTCTTTTTCATTATAGCTTACTACAGGATACTGAATATAGTTCCCTGTGCTGTACAGAAGAAATTCGTTTTTTATCCTGGTTTTCTCTTTATAAGCTATTATATATTTTGAGGGCAGGTACTTTGAGATTATGTAAACATCTTTTTCTTGATCAAACTTTCCAATTATCCATTCACTTATTTAGTCAGCACAGGTACTGATTTGTATCAGACAACCTCGAGTTTCCCATTTCATCTAATGGGTTGTAATCTGTTACTGTTACAATTCTATGGGGACCTAGACACCTATGTATTTGTGCCTGATCTTCCTCTTGTCTTGACATTATACTTTAATCTTTATTTTCTCTGGTTTTGATTTTTAAAATTTGACGTGACTATTTTATGTTTTTCTTAACACCACTTCATATTCTTTATGGGAATTGGCAAGAAGCAGACAAGCAAAAGGAAAGGAGATGCAGAGAGACTGAAACCTAACAGTTTTTGAAGCTCGAAAAACCATCTTTAAAAATGTAGTTTTTTATAAAAATAGATTTTAAAAATTTCTTCCATATAGCACAGGGAACTATATTCAGTATCTTGTAATAACCTTTAATGAAAAAGAATATGAAAACGAACATATGTATGTACATGCATGACTGGGACACTGTGCTGTACACCAGAAATTGACACAATATAACTTACTGTACTTCAATTAAAAAAAAAAGGTAATTTTTAAAAATGTAAAGTTTTTGTCCTAAGGGCCAGAAACTGTAATTCACATCTAAGGGATGAACCACTTCTTTTGTCTTAGAAACACCTATGTGATAATCTTCCTTTTACTGCAAATGTAAAGCAATAGCAATAACAATAATAATAATAGAGCCATATACAGAGCTGCTTCTGGGCCAGACACTGTTCTAAACACTTTACATATATTAACCCCCTTAATTATCACAGCAACCCTATAAGCCAGGTACCACTATTATCCCCATTTTATAGGGGAGGCATCTGTGGTACCCAGACTTGCCTAACATCATTAGTGAGCGGTGGAGTCAGAATTCAGTCTCAGGCTGCCTTCCCTATGAATCCACCTACATAACTACAAGCCAAACAAACTAATCCAGAGGAGAGTTGAGTCTGGAATTGGGGTCTACTGGGACTTGTACAGGGCATTATTTTGAGGGGGCTGGCCCCTGAGGTTAGGCAGGAAGCCTGATGCTCACAAAGTGTGAGAGCTGGGAACCCCCAAGGATAAGCCTGGGCTTCCGGGCGCTGTGAAGAGCCAAACCTATAAGCCAGCTATGTAGGACCTCTGTGTTATGACTCCATTCTTGGACTCCCCAAGCTTTCAACATTTTATTAACCATTGTCACTTAGCCCCACCTGTGATGTGGGTATTAAGGGATGGACCCCAAGCACGGAGCAAAGGTCAGGGAGCAGCTGCCTGAGGGACAGATCCATAGTCTAGACCCAGGTAGATGGCTGAGGTAGCCAGCGACAACCAGGAGTTTTTGATACCTTAATAATTGCCCAGAGATTCCCCCAAATTCTTGGGTGTTCAACCTGGCAGAAGCCTAGTCTTTCTGTAATTAATGAAGAATTAGTTCCTGATTAATAATCTGCAAACAATACTTTCCATTTAAAAGGATGGGGGACACCATTTGAGGAGTCAGATCTGGCCCTCAGAGAGCACATCTTTGGTTCTGTTTACAGCGTTCTGTTATTTCTAGCACTAGGTGGTGAGGCTGCGGGTCATTCCTCTGTCAAACTGGGACTTAAGAGCTGGGACCCAGGATATCTGCCAAATTTGTCCCTGGGGTGGATTCTTCTTTAGCATAGCATGTATCACCACTGTCAGCTGAGGAGGAAGGCAAGGTGAGTCGTCTCTCTCAATGTACAAAGAGATGCAGAAAGTATGTTATTGCATCTAGTATGCCCCCGACAGAGGCCTTCTCAAAGAGGTACTGAGGGCCAGTGATTAGACACATGATCGGTGGTACATCAGGCGTACCACCAAGTGGCACCACCAAAAGTCAAACACGGAAAGGAGAGGGCAGAGAAGTCTGATCCGGGAAGTGGGCTCACCTAGCAACACAGCTGGGGTGAAGGAGGAGTCCTCCAAGCAACGTGGACTGGCACAGCAGGGCCTGTTCAAGCACATTCTGACTCATCAGACTTCTCTGTGGAGCCACAGATGTGTCTAATTTTATACACAGAGAATGCATGGACCCAGCTGCCTGAGCCCCAGAAGCAAGGTAGATATGTCAGAGCGAGTGGGGGGCCCTGGCTTCCACTCTGAGGGCTGTCTGTTTGCTCTCTCTGGTTTCCTGATTCTGCAGCCACAAGACAAGACCCAGCCTTGCAGCTCTCATCTGGGGTTGCGGCCCAGTCACCCATCATTCACCACTCCCTGATTTCTTCTGCACTTTGGAAAGCTTTTCTGGGTAGCTGGGACTGTTGTTCAGAGTCTGGGTGTAATTATCACAAAACAGCCTCTGACTTTGGGGGGAAAAAAAACAAAGAAAAAGAAAGGACTTCGAATCATGTAAGGAGATGATAACTAACCAGTCCTACGCCCCAAACTGCAGTTAGAGCAGTTCTGATGTCATTGTTAATCATGCCAATTTATGTTTCGAAAGGAAACCAACAAATATAATGATTATTTCTGCTTCTGCTTCCCCCCCTTTCTCCTCAAAAATTGGCAATAGCACTAAAGTCAAATTAAACATTTGTTTGAAAAATAAGCCAGAGTGCTGATGACAGCTGCCCCGGACTTACAAATGCACCACAGCTGTCAAACTCTAAATTAACAATGATTTTCATTTATGAATAGCAAAGACCTGAGATATTATGGAGCTTTTTCTCCACTGTTTCCCCAGCTTCCAGGGGCGATTAAATGTAAATGTTTGGAAAATGCCCCCCCCCAAACAACATAGCTGAAATCAGCCTGTGATAATTAATCATGGAAGGAGGGGAGATGTCCTTGCTTCTTCCGTAACCTCAGTTCTTCATTGGCTTTGAGTGTTCTCTGTGGCAAGCGGGCTTGCAGGAAGGCAAATAGTTCAGGGACCAATCTTTGATTAGGAGTTGCCAGTGAATGGTGATGTAGCTGTGAGCCTCCACAGAGGAATGTCATCTTCTACAGCACTGAGGACCCTCTGCTCATCTTTCCAGCATTGTCTGTGTCTGCAGTGGACTTTAGCCCACACTTCTTCCAGATGAAGTAACGGATGACCAGGTATATGGCTTTGTTACCCTGTGGTCACACGTTGGGTGTAAAGATCTAATCAAGCCATTTTGGTATCAGGATAAAATATGCCGACCTGTTTTACACTTACTGCATGAGATTGGCCAAGATAGTGGAGTAGAAAGACCCAGAGCCCACCTCCCCTCATAGGCACACCCAAATCACAACTATTTGCAGAATAATTGTTGATGAAAAAGACAGGAACCTACCAGAAAAGATCTTCTACAACTAAAGATAAAAAGAAGGAACTACAACAAGAGTAGGAAGCGCGGGCTCACAATACAGTCAAGTTCCCATACCCCTGGGTGGGTGACCCGCGAACTGGAGAATAATTACAGTGCAGGGGTTCTCCCACAGGAGCGAGAGTTCTGAGCTCTGTGTCGGGCTCCCAGCCTGGGGACCCTGCATGGGAAGATGAGCCCCCAGATCACATGATTTTGAAGGCCAGTGGGGCTTAATTTCAGGCGCCCCAAAGGGTTGGGGGAAACAAACTACACTCGTAAAGGCGCACACAAAACCTCAAAGCATCATGGATCCAGGGCAAAAGTAGTAAAGCAGTGATCTGATAGGATCCTGGGCCAGACCTACCTGCTGGTCTTGGAGAGTCTCTTGGAGAGGCAGCGGTGAGGGGTAGTGGTGGGGCACGGCTGCAGAGCACCCTGGGGACAGAGACACTGGCAGCAGCCATTCTTGGGAGCTACTTCTACTGTGTGGATGCTGCTGCCAGTGGATGCTATGCTGGTGCTGACAGGCACCACAGTGGAATTCTCCCTCAAGCTCATTAGTGCCAAGAACTGGCCCCACCCAAAAGCCTACAGGTACCAGTGCTGGGACCAAGCAACTAACTGGGCAGGGACACAGCCCCACCCGTCAGACAGGCTGCCTAAAGACATCCTGAGCCCACAGGTGCATCTGGACATGGCCCTGCCCACCAGAGGGCCCAGGACCCAGCTCCATCCACTGGTGGGCAGGCACCAGTCCCAGAATCTCATGAGTCCCGGTCGTGCCCTCAGGAAGCCTGCACTAGCCTCTAGACCAGCCTCGCCTTCCATGGGGCAGGCGCCAGATGCAAGAAAATCAAAATCCCATAGCCCGTGGACCCAGCTACAGAAGGCCAGACCCTGCCACGGGACCAGCCGGGCCCCAGCCCTGCCCACTAGCAGGTCAGTACACTTACTTCATGACCCTGAAAGATGAAGTAGGTGTGGAACCACTCCTTTTGTCCTTTTCTACCCTTGTCACAGAGCCATCACTGTCCTTCCCAGGGATGGGATGAGGCTCAGGAGTGGAGTAACACATCTACTGTATATTCTCTTGTTTAAAAAAAAAAATATGGATTGAAAGGTTAATGTAGTTATGATACCATCTGGTGATTTTTCAATGTTGCACAAATGTTTCCATGTTTATCCTATGACCCTTTCACGTTAAAAATGTCCACAGGGACAAACATGTAATAGAATATTATTCAGATGTATAAAGGAATGAAGTAGCAACACCTGCTACAACACAGATGTACCTCCAAAACATTATGGCAAGCGAAAAAAGCCAGATGCAATAGAGCACATATTGTATGATTCCATCAATATGAAATATCAAGAATAGGTAAATCCACAGAGACAGAATGCAGCTTGGTGATTGCCAGGGGCTGGGGGAAGAGGAGAATGGGGTTCACTACTTATGGGTAAAGGGTTTTACTTTGGAGTAATAGAAATATTTTGGAACTAGATACAGGTGGTGTTTGCACAACATTGTGAATGTACTAAATGCTACCAAATTGATGACTTTAAAATGGTTAACTTTATGCTATATGAATTTAATTTAATTTAAAAAATATCTATAGCATCTAAACATCATATTTTGATCCCACAGTGGTCGGGGCAGGGAATATCTTGGCAACCCCTGTTCCATCAGTGGGATAGGACTGGGGCAGGCCATGTACTTGCACATGCCCAGCAAGTTGCGGTCACAGCCCCGGCCCCCTGCAGTGTGGGTTTCAGCGTTCCACCTGAGCTTCAGTTTACTGCCATGCCTGGAGCAACTCGGCAGCCCATACTTCCTGTTTAATTCTTTCCAGTTTCCTCCCCGGGGACTGGATCCTGCACCTGGAACTCCAGCTGCTCAATGAAACTGTACTGCCATTGGGCTGCTCCCCTGGAAACATGCCACTGCCAGCTTCCCAGGAAGCCCTGGCATCTGGATCCCACCTGTTGGATGGTGGGTCTTAGAGGATCTAAGTCTTCATGAACCAAGCACATGCTTCCCTTTTAACCATGGCCTTGGTCTCTCCAACTGCTCTCCCAAGAACCAGACACTTTAGCTGATTCAGGGTTTCCCACCCACTTTTCTGTTGATTTCTTGCTTCCACCCCTGGGTAGCATTGCTGAGGTCCCAGCCAGCCTTGAAAGAGAGCCACACTGACTTATGACAAAGGAGCCTGTGGTTCTTCTCATACCTAATGCCAGAAAAATTGCAGGGTAAGCTGTACTGCAGCCACATCAGATCCTCCTAATCCTGCCAGCTTCCTCTAAATCACACACAGAGTCATCACATGTGGGTTTTCTATGTTATTTCCTTCCAAGATAAAAAGAGTTGGTGAGCTCCATGAAATTACAAAGTATTACGAGTGCTGGCTAATTCCTCCTAATACTCTTCCTCTCTTCCCACTAACAAGCCTTTCTCCTGCCAGGTCCCTGGGCTTGTTTTCCACTTTCCAAATGACATTTCTTCACTTGGGGAACATCTTCCCCCACAGGCAGTCCTCTACCCCCTGGTTTACAGGAGGGGCTCTGCCCCTCCAGACTTCACAGACCAAGTGAGGCAGAAGGTGGGGGTAGGAGGGTCAATGTAGCTTAGTGGTGACTAGTGAACAAGGGCTTTGGAGTCGGGTGGAAGTGGGGTTAAGACCCAGCTCTATCACTTAACTGCTTTATTACCCTGAATACAAACTCTCTCAGCCTCAGTTTTCTCATCAACAAAATGGGAATAGTATAGTAAAGACCCTATAGGGCTTTAATGAGGATTAAGTAAGATAATGCATTCAATACACCTAGCATCATGCTTGGCATAAACGTCAGCTACTTACACTATTATTCACACTAGTAGATGCATTGAGCATCTCTATGCACCTCTTCACATCCTTTCATCCCAACTCCGACTCCATTTACTGTTGAAACGAGCAGCTCTGTCCACTGTCATTGGATGATACACACCTTGTCTGCATGGTATACCTCTTGCTTCCTAGTCTAGAGCTTCTTTGATGCCATAGTATATGTTCAGAATCTGATGAACGTTCACACATGTGCAGCCTAGAAGTGCAGGGGCATTAATGCTTGTGGGACTCCGTCCACTGATCAACAGAGAATGAAAATCAATGGATAATGGCTTCCTCCTTAATTCCTGGGCACACTGTTCTGAGACACGTCATAAGGCTTCTCAAAAGGTCCCAGGAGGATCAAGCACCAGTTTCCTACAATGATGGCCAGGTCAACAACACTTGACTGAATAACCCCTGTGCCCTTCTGTCCCCACCTCCTCCTCCCTGGAATCACTTCCCAAACAAACTCCCTGCACATAAGCCTATGTCTCAGCTGGGCTTTTAGGAGAACCCAGGCCAGGAACAAGCAGTTACTGAGTTCCCAGCGCTGGGGCATGCACTGGAGTAGGGCTCAGTACACTGTTTTCTATAAAGCGCTGGATTAAAAAGCACTTTAGGCTTTGTAGGCCATAAGGTCTCTGTTGCAACTCCTCAATTTTGTTGCTGTAGCATGAAAGCAGCCCTGACAATACATAATTGAATGAACCTGGTTGTGTTCCAGTAAAACTATTTATAAAAACAGGCAGTGGGCCAGATGTGGCCCATAGACTGTCATTTGCAAACCCCTGCATTAGGGCCACAAAGATGAGTGAAAATTACCCCCTCCTCCATGAAGTCCACAGTCTTGGGTTGGGAGGAGTACCACCTAGAAATGAGTCTGGAAAGGTGGTTGGAAACAAGTCACAAAGCACCTCAGACCCCATGCTAAGGAATTTTGGCGTATTCTTTGGTGATGGGGAATTCTGAATACACTCTCAGCTTGTGTAGCAGCTGAGAACAGGCTATTTCACTGGCCCATTTCTAACATTTATGTAAAACCCTGTCCTGCGAGAGGGCTGCCTCCTCTGCACTCCTCTAGCACACTGAGTGGTATTTCCATGACCAAACTTCCCATCAGACAGCCAAGTTCCCTTATCTGATACCCTTGAGGCCAGAAGTGCCTCAGAAATCAGAATATTTTTGGATTTCAGAAAGACAATACAGTGCACTTTCCGTATTTCTTGTAACCTCCCCATCAGGGTCTTGGGCAGCACCAAACACATCCATATTTATACTAAAAGACAATAAATAACTTCAAGTTAGTTCAGGGCAGGTTTGGGCCCTAAATGAGTTAAGAAGACATCTTTTGGATTTTAGAGCTTTCTGGATTTCAGAAATGCAGATGAAGGACCTGATTTGTTTTTGTGTTTCACCCCTAGACTGTGATGTTCTCAGAGACAGTCTCTGAGTCCTCATTTACTGCATGCAAGAGGTGCTCAATAAATGTTACCAAGAGAGTGAGCAGACAAGAATGATAGAACAGTGTTCATGGAGGGATTCAGTGGATGAAGAGGCTGGTCAGGGACTCCGGTAAAGGACGTGGGGATATGTAAATGCTCTGATCAGGATTCTGAACTTATCTGGAAGGTGATCAAGGACCCCCTTCAGGTTTGTTATGTAAGTGGCCCCTTCAGGACTCAGCTGCATCTGAGGACAGCAAGCCTTCTGCCTGTGTGCGGCAGGGCCAGAAGGCAAGGAACCAGGGTGAGCAGCAGGAGGTTCCCGCAACAGTGAGGCAAGAAGTCAGGAATAAGGCAGTGACTGGAAAGCAAGTGAGAGAAAAAAGAAACATCTGGCAACTAATGATGTTGGGGAAGAGGGAGAACTTGCAGGTGAACCTGACCCAGTGGCACCTGTCTGAATGGTAGAAGGCAGTGTTAAGATCACAGACTCTGGAGCCCAGGTGCTTCTGTTTAAAACCCCTGTCACTCTAAGAGCTCTGTCACTTCCCTGTGACCCTGGGCAAGTTACTAAACCTCTCTGTGCCTTAGCATCCTCCTTAGTATCTACTTCATAGGGTTGCTGTGAGGATTAAATAAGTATTTGTAAGGCACCTAGAGCAGGGCTTGGCTAGGGGCTATTATTACTGCCTGTAACCAGTCATTGTTTCATAAGGTTGAACTCTTCAAATGGTTCACCAAGTGATCGTCTCCTCCAGAGTAAGGAAACCCACACCTCAAACCCTCCAGAAAGTCTGGAGACATCTATCTATTCTATTCACAGAGGCTTTATCTTTCAACCAGTTGCTACTTTGCTGTAACAGTTTGCACCATTGTAGCATGTCAGGGAAACTTGAAGTGCTGGGTCATTCATTTGTAGGAAGAAAGCTATAAGGAGGGCTGCGTGGAAAGCCTATAATTTAGAAATGTTCAAATCTTTGCATCCAAATGGAAAATGGAAATGGTGTCAGGTTTGTGCCAAAAGGAAAGTCATAATTGCTATGTGCTTCCCTTCCCCGCTCTCCAGGGCAAAAGGACATAACGAACCATGTAGGCATCAGAGCTGTCATCATCTACAGGCATTTTGCAGATTCTGCAGCTTATCCTACCAGGCTGCCTTCTCCTAGGAATATTACCCAAACAGGGCAACACAAATGCCCACTTTTGCAAGTGAGGGCCCTGCAATAAAGCTGGCATCTCCTCTTTCATCTTCCTGAACTTTGCTGCCATATTTAAGCAACCTTACTAACTTTTTAGCGAACCTGCCTCCCAGCATGTCCATCCACTGTTTTAATACCCACTAAAGGTTCCCTTGTTCCTCTTTAACCAAGTTTAACCTCTTCCCCTGGAACTTGGAGAACCTCCATGATTTAGCAATGGGTTTTGGCACCCAAAGACCTTCTAATCTCACTAAGTCTGTTTACTGTCTCCCACAGCTACCATGTTTACTCTCACCTCCAAGTTCTCACTTCAGTTTTCACTCTGTCCACTCCCTTTACCTGGAATAACCTCTTCCCTTCTGTCCATTTATCCAAACCCTAGTATTGCCTTCAAAATAGAAACTCAGCTTTCTAAGGAGCTCTGGTGTTCCCATTATTACATGCCTCACTCATCTGCTTTCTGACTAACCATGTTTAATCTGTCCCCAGTTCATGTCTGTCTTGGGCTTGCTAACTTCTGCACATGTTATTTTTACTTACACAACTAGACTTCATGAAATTGTCTTGAGAGTCTGAGCCTTTCTCAGTGCTGACTTACTGTGGGCATGTGGCAGGTGCACATGGAATACTGGTGGTTGACTGGATTCCCCAACATCACCTTCCACATTGAAAAAAAAAAAAAAAAGGAAAAGTCTCAGCTAGATAAAGGGTGTGTCACAACTTGATTCAAGGCAGCAATTTGAAACCTGTACTTCCTGTATACTTAAAAGTGAACTATAATAGTATTCCCACTAAAATAGAAATAAGCATGAATTCCACTATTCATATATTGTACTAGAGGTGAACAATAATAAACTAAAACATGAAAAAGAAACAAAGGTATGTTTGTTCATTATTTCCTGAAAGAATGAAAAATTAAGCTGTGAAAACTATCAAGAGAGTTCAGTAATGTCCAGGCTCAAACTCAAGGTATAAGAATCAGTAGCTTTCCTTAACACAAGAAATCGATGATTAGAAAGTTTACTAGGAAAAAACAGCCTATACACAAAAGCAATAAAAGTATAAAATACCTGGGGGGAGGGGGAGCCTCACAACACTGTGAAGTCTAAATGAAGAAAAATTCCATTACTTTCCTGAGGGACATAAAAGACCTGAATAGGGGATATTCCCTATTCCTAACTGAGAAAACATACTGTAGGGTTTGCAGCACCATTCAGAATCCCAATGTAAGTTTTTATGGAACACAACAAACTTATTCTACGATTCATCTGGAATTATGAATCTGCTTGAATGGACATGAACATTTTGAAACAGAAGATTAATGAGCGGTGACTTGCTGTCAAAACATAAAAAAATTTATGCTATAAAACAGTGTGGGTTTCATGCAGGAATAGATAAAAAGATCAACAGAACACAGCGGACCTGTATAAAAATTTTATATTTGATAAAGTAGCATTTCAAACAGTTGGGTAAAGGACAAACTGTTTGATAAATGGATGTGGAACAATTAACTAGCAAATTTGAGAAAAACAGGTAACTATGATTTCCCGTCTGTGCTGGACAGCTTTGGTTTGCCCCTCTGGATACCTTCTCCATCCTTCTGCACCCTGGTTTTTGCAGGAAGGGAGCAGCTGTGTGGACTCTATCAATGGGCTTCATTGTCATCATGGTTGGAGCTAAGGTCAAATGGGAGAATCAACAGAGAATCAAGGTTGGGGTTCCTGTGGGATCACCTCAGGCTAGTAGCTTCCCAAAACCAAAGCTATCAGCTCCTGGGAGATGGTGGTCTTCTCTGCCCTGTCCTCTGTACCCTCCCCTTGCCCCTTCCAGCATGGGTGGTAAAGGCTCCTTCCACTGTTATTTTGGCCACACCGTTGTAAAGACCCCTGATTAAACTGACCCTTTGGCACCTCATATTCAGCATGCCATCTATTTTTCTGTTGATTTTACTGATACCAAATTAATCATAAAATTAAATCCCAGGAATATTAAAGACATAAGTTTATTTTTAAATCTATAGGGATATTAGCAATATGGGAATATATTGATAACCTTGGGTGTGGGAAGATTATTTTTATAAAAGGTGAATCAAAATTCATAAGAGAAAGGACGGATACATCTAATTAAAATCAAAATTTCAAATTTCTGGATAACTGGATACTCATAAGCAAAGTTAAAAGAAAGTGGAGAGAAATATTTGAAATTTATGACAAAGTATTATTATCTGCATACATAAGGATTAATTTTTAAACATAAATATATTTTAAATCTATACAATCATATGTCTACATATGTTTATATATAAGATACATAATATAAAATGTATTATATACATATAATATACATGGACTTATATAAATATATGGAAATATATAATCAATTTTTAAAAGAAATATTAGAAAAATGGACAAGAATATGAATGGGCCATTCACAGAAGAGGAAATAGGAATGGAATAAAGATCTGAAAAGATTCTTATAATATTACTAGTAATCAGGAAAATAGAAATTACAAGAAGATATCATTTTGACTATCAGATTGGCAGAACTTTAAAGAATGATAAACATCAAGAGCTGTTGAGCAAGTAAGGAAATAGGCTCTCTTGTTCACAGTCGGGGAGAGTGTTTAAGTTGGCAAGCTTCTGGAAGAAAATCTGGCAGTGTATATTAAAATTATAAATGTGCATCCCTTATGATCCCACTTCTTGGCAGCTACCATGGATAAAAACTTGCACATTTGCTCAAAGAGGCATGGATAAGGATGTTTATTATATAGCATTATTTGTAATAGTAAAAAACTGGAAACAATCTAAATGTCCATCAATTGTGGAATAACTAACACATTTGCACAGCAGATTATATGCAACACTTTAAAAAAAGAGAGAGCCATATGTTCTGACCTGGAAATGTCTCTAATACATTTTATTTACTGAATACCCATTCAGTTTCAGGACATCATGTAGACCATGATACCATTTGTGTAAATGGTACCTATGTGTTTATATATGCATAAAAATGCATAGAAAAAAACATATATATTAAATTGATATCTATTGCTACTTTTGGGTAGAAGATTCTGGGATTCATTGGGAGAAATGTCACAGAGTTTTCACTTTTTCTGTATTTTGCTATTTTCTGCATTGTTTGAAATTTCACAATGTAAATGTATATACATCTTACCTATAAAATTATTATTTCTTTGGAAAGATATCCCATGCAATTGGATTGGAATAATTAATATTGTTAAAATGGCCATACTACCCAAAGCAATCTACAGTTTTAATGCAATCCCTATAAAATTACCCATGACATTTTTCACAGAACTAGAACAAATAGTCCTAAAACTTACACGGAATCACAAAAGACCCAGAATAGCCAAAACAATACTGAAGAAAAAGAACGAAGCTGATGGAGTAACCCTCCCAGACTTCAGACAATATTACAGAGCTACAGTGATCAAAACAGCATGGTATTGGTACAAAACCAGACACATGGATCAATAGAACAGAACAGAGAGCCCAGAAACAAACCCACACACCTATGGTCAACTAATCTTTGACAAAGGAAGCAAGAATACACAATGGAGAAAAAACAGCCTCTTCAGTAAGTGGTGTTGGGAAAGTTGGACAGCCACATGTAAAATAAATGAAGTCAGAACACTCCCTCACACCATACGCAAAAATAAACTCAAAGTGGCTTAAAGACTTAAGTGTAAGATAAGACATAAACTTTCTAGATGAGAACATAGGCAAAACATTCTCTGACATAAACCCTAGCAATGTTTTTCTAGGGCAGTCTATCAAGTCAATAGAAATGAAAGCGAAAATAAATAAATGAGATCTAATTAAATTTACAAGATTTTGCACAGCAAAGGAAACTATAAATAAAATGAAAAGACAAGCTATGGAATTGGAGAAAATATTTGCAAACGAAGTGACTGATAAGTACTTAATTTCCGAATATACAAACAGCTCATACAAGAGCTACCATATGATCCAGCAATCCCACTCCTGGGCTTATATCCAGAGGAAACTCTAATTCAAAAAGATACATGCATCCCAATGTTCACAGCAGCACTATTTACAATAGCCAAGACAGGGAGGCAACCTAAATGTCCACCAACAGATGAATGAATAAAGAAGATGTGGTATATACACATGCATAATGGAATACTACTCAGCCATAAAAAAGAATAAAATAATGCCATTTGCAGAAACACGGATAGACCTGGAGATCGTTATACTAAGTAAGCCAGAAAGAGAAAGCAAAATACCATATGCTATCACTTATATGTGGAATCTAAAAAAAAAATACAAATGAATGTATTTACAAAACAGAAATACACTCACAGACATAGAAAACAAACTTGTGGTTACCAGTGGGGAAAGGGCAGGGTGAAGGGATAAATTGGGAGTTCAAGACTTGCAGATACTAATTACTATATATAAAACAGATCAACAGCAGGGCCCTACTGTACAGCACAGGGAACTGTATTCAATACCTTGTAATAGCCTATGATGAAAAAGAATACGAAAAGTAATATATATATATAACTGAATCACTATGCTGTACACCAGAAGTTAACACACTGTAAACTGACTATACTTGAATTTTAAAAAAAGAATAAAATTATTATTTCTTTAGTGAATAATTGTAACATATATAATTCCTTCAAAAAAAGACAAAAGAAAGGAATAACATGGGGCTATAGAGTTAAATGGATGTGTGACTTGAAGAAACTTGCTTGATTCACTGGGACCTGCCTCCTCCTGCATAAAAGGGGGAAGTTTGTCTTGAAGATTAAGTTAGACAAAGCCTGCTAGATGTGTGGCTGAATTCCTGGTAGACTGAAGGTATTGGTTGTCCCTTTCTCTCTTCTCCATTTGGCTTTTGAGAACCTTGAGGATCAAGATCTTACCTCAGTTGCCTGTATATTCTGGATGTCTGTGCAAATAGAAGCTCAGTTACATTTGCTGAAAGAATGAGTGACTGAACAAGCCACATTTGTTCATTGCTAGTGGATAAACGTATGTTCACATATGTTCATTGTTAATGGGTAAATGAGAGATGCCTTTCTGGCTTCCACCAGGAAGATCAAATGCTTCTGGTTTGTGAAAACAATCAATCAAAGAAAACCAGAGATCTATGCCAGAGGGATATGGATTTTTAGAGCAGGAGGACCCAACACATAGATCTGATGTTGGCGAGGCCCAGGCTCTGCTAGTGGAAGGGCTGCCACGGGCAGGGGTGTGGGTACTGGCAAGTGAAACTGAGAGCCCGGTCTCCAGGCTGAGAGACTGAACATACCAATGGCCAATGGCCAGGCTCTACATGACAATGATGATAAAACTCTGACCCCCAACCCTCTGCACTAAATGACTTGGGAAGCCACCACCTCTGAAGCCATCAGCCCAGAATGGTTAGAACTTGGCCACTGATGCCAACTCTAATTTTTGCCCCCACTGCCTCCTCTACTTCCAGCTCAGGATCAGGCAGAGAAAGCCAAATATGTTCTCTAAACCAATCACATAAAATGCTCCATTTCTAGTTAGCCTGCTTTCAGGTTCCCCATGCCAACACTCTTCAGTCAGAATGTACCTGCAATCTTCCCCTTTTTCCACTATAGAGCTTTCCCACCCCTCTGCCTGCCTTTGAGTCTCCCCCAAATGCTAGTGATGGCAGCGGACTTCCTTGCTATGTAGGAAACCTTCAATAAATAGCCTCTGTTCTCACTTCAGTGGTCTTTGTTTATTTCTACAAGGCCTCTTCCACATTTCAACTAGATACTAGAAATACGTTATATATTGGGATTTATATGTAAAGTTTCATTTAAACAAAATTCTACTGCTAAAATTAAAAAAAAATCACCAATGTAGATTAATGCCAAAAGCCAAACTTCTCAAGAATTCTGAGGAAGGATGCTCAGCTTACATTAAACTGAGAAAAAAAAATGTCCAGACAGATGGCAGCAAAATGAGGCCAAGACAGGGCTGGATATGGTCAATGGACTGAGGCTTCCAGAGATCTCTGTGGGCTTTTTTTTTTTCCCCGTAAGCAAGGCACACCTGACTAGAAACTGCAGGGACTGAAGTGCCTAGGTGGAACACCCCCTTATCAGCCTTTTCTCAGCACTAGGCTGTGGTTAACCACAGTAGTAAGTGTACTGAAATGTCCACCTGCCAGCAGTGCAGACAAATGAACCAAATACATGAATAAGGTCTTGGGGGATTTAAAGAAGAGGAAGATGGCTGGGAAGTTTCCAGCCCCTACCTCCAGGAAAAATGACATCTTGGATGTTGGCATTGGAGCCCTGCCCATTTACCCATGACTATTTGCCTGTCTGAAATTCTAAAATTCCCAGCATCATTTTATACAGCCTTCAAATCTGTTTAGAAGAGGTTACAGCTGCATGTCTCAAACTGCTGAATGTTAATAGATGTCTCGGCAAAAAAAAAAAAAAAAAAAAAAAAAAAAAAAAAAGGAGCTTTGCAGTCAAGTTTGGGAAATACTGGGTAAAACCACGTTAAACAGATTCTTTTTGCCAGGACTCTGTAATACTTTCAATATGCTAATATATGTTATGAATTTGCAAGAAGGGAATACAGTATACAGCATTTTCCAAACTTACTTAACCATAGAAATTGGTTTCTTGCTCCTATTTACATCTCCCTGAACATCATTCTATCACATACAATTTTGGAAATGCAGGTTTGAGGTAATGCTGCTTTTCAGAGGAAACCATTAGCTGGCTAACATCTCTTACCATCTATTGTAACTCACCAAAAGGAGGATTAGGAGGACCCAGAGTTAGAAGTACAAGAGCACAATTTTGATTGAAGGAGGAAGAAAATAGGGCCATAAAGCAGATCCAGGGGCCAGTGGAGGTTACAGTTGGGTCTCAGGTCCACCTAGCACAGTTTAAGGATACTAGGTATTGAATTCAAGATGGAGGAAGCCAAAAATTATCCTCACCTGGGTCATAATTTTTCTTAACTAGCCCTAGGATCATTATCTCTAGGAAGACAGAGTGGACAGCAGAATCACTGTATGAGAGGAAAATAGTGGTTCAGGTGATTGATTCTTTTTATAGCACTTCACCAAAGACGGTGCGTGACACAACTTGTCCGATATCCCAGTAAAGCCACTTTTCCTTTTGCAACCACACGATGAAGTCTTCACGAGGCCGAAGGGAAGGGAAGGATAGGGAAGGGAAGTGTTAGGATTCCATGCTGACTTACTTTAGAATCACACAGCCTGTTCCCGCAGGTGGCGCTATCCAGAACACCTGGATCCTTGTCCTCCTCCGTGGGGTGCTTTCGGTGACCGCAACAGGGCAATTACTCATAAACTGTGTTTCTTCTTCATCTATTATCTATGGAAAACCGGTGGAAAAATAAACACATTGAAATGCAGTGTCACTTTGGGAAGTTACCGTGTTGACCTCCATAATTTTACTTTTAAATCTGTCATTTTCTGTTAGCAGCTCTATGCCCCCAGACACCAGAATAGTGCCTGGCATAGAGTCGCACTCAATGCTTGTCGAACTAATGGAAGGGCAAGGATTTTGCTCCTGTTCTCTGCTCTCTGGGACCAGGATCTGGGGTCAGCACTTTCAGGAACAGGCCACATTGGGTGATGATCTTACTCATTTCACTACAACAACCTGTGTCCCACTTCAGGGAAAGAGGAGGGTGGGGGAGGGTAATCCAAAGCAAACACTCTATACCCAGACATTGTGATTCAATTTTATAACCTGAAATTAAAATGTTGCTTAGGAGGAAGTGTACCAAAACACATAAAGTCACCCAGCTTTATAGCACTGTTTATTTTGCAGTCTCTCCTTTCTTAATTTGTGCTTTATGTTAGTATTCTCCCAAGTTAACCATCAAGGTTTCCTATGACACTGCAAAAAAAAGCTGGCGGCCGTTCCCATTTCCCAAGGCTATTCTCAGCACTTCCCCTACTTGCTTCTGGGTCTGCTACTAGGACTTGCCCATCCCTCTGGTAGAACCATAGACTATTCCACCTGGAAGGATCTTTTGGGGGAAATCAGCTAAATCCAATGGGTCTTAAATGCCAACCCCAACTGACTGATAGTAGCTGTGTCATGTAGCATTGATAACATGGATAGATAACATTTACTGAGTGTTTAGTATAGGCTAGGTATTAAGCTAAGTGCTTCACCTGAATTACTCATTTAATTTTCAAATACAGTTTAACAAGATCATTATATCCATATTGCATTTATTTTCCTTAAAACATTTTTTAATTCCTCTTTTTGTTTTAGGAAAGTGGGTAAAAAAAATTGTCACCTTATATTTTTATCACTGGACAAAGCAAAAGCTACATTTTGTTTATCTCTACACTCTTTATACTTCTCCCATTTTCCTCTTCTATTTAGCACTCACTCCTGAGTATTTAACATATGTCCTTCTGAATATATACATATATACACACACACATACATACATATATATGTATATAATTTACTTGAAGTTATATAGAATTGTTTTGTATTTTAACATTCCTTTCACTTAATCTTATGATTTTGAGATATGTCAGTGTTACTACATGTGAATGTAACTCTCCGCTTCCAACTACCTCCTAGGACTCCACTGCATGCACAGACCACATTTTACTTATCCACTCGCCCAGTGAGGGGGCACTCAGCTGGTGTCCAGCTCTCTTCCTCCACAATCATTGCTGTAATGCAAATCCTCTTGCTGCTCGGCTTAGGCAACTATATGAGAGTTTCTCAGCAATATAAACCATGT
Source organism: Camelus bactrianus (assembly GCF_048773025.1). Lineage (NCBI taxonomy): Eukaryota > Metazoa > Chordata > Mammalia > Artiodactyla > Camelidae > Camelus > Camelus bactrianus. Next base: position 38,704,034 of record NC_133548.1, read on the forward strand.
AGTGGGATTGCTTGGTTGTTGGGTTACAGATATAATCATATTAATTTCACTAAGTACTGCCAGATTGTCCTGCAGAATGGCTGTACCTACTTTTCTGTATAAGCTATGCACAAGTGTTCCCATTTCCCCATATCCTCACTAGTACTTGTGACGATTTGACTTTCAAATGGCTTCCAATCCAATGGATGTAAAGTAGTATCTTGTTTTCATTTAATACTAGCAAATTGGAGCATCTCTTTATAAATTTATCAGGCTTCTCCTTCTGTGAACTGCCTACACAATCTTTAACAGTGGATTTTTCTGTCTTTTTCTTGTCAATTATAGGACTTTCTAGATATGAGTTGCTCATCTATGCAAGTATCTTTCTGTCACCTAGACATTTATCTTACCTGTGGAATTCTTTCATAACTTTCATCTGGTCAAATTTATCAATACCTCTCCTGTGGCTTGCACTTTTTTTGATCTTGCCTAAACAACGGAGATCATAAAGATATTCTCCAGTATTTTCTTCCATTAGCTTATAATTTTATTTTCACACTTAGTTCTTTAATCCATTTAGAATTTACTTTTTAATTTGATGGAGAAGGGATCCAACTCCACTTTCTCCATACGGTGAGCTACTTTTTAAAAATTAGTAAATGAAAATTTTTAGAGGAGTTTTAGGTTCACAGAAAAATTGAGCAGAGTGTACAGAGAGTTCCCATATACCCCCTGTTCCCACACATGCACGACCTTCCCCATTATCAACATCAGGCACCAGGGTGAGGCATTTGTTAGAAATGATAAGCCTACACTGACACATCATCACAAAGGTCCATAGTTTACATTAGGGCTCATTCTTGGTGTTATATATTCTGTGGAGTTTGACAAATGTATAATTATATATATATATCCACCATTGTAGTATTGTACTGAATAGCTTCACTGCCTTAAAAATCCTCTGTGTTCTGCCTATTCAGTCTCCCCTCCACCAACCCCTGGCAATCATTAATCTTTTGTTGTAATTGCTTATTAGCTCCAGGAAGTTTTTGGTCAACTCTTTCAGATTTTTCTATGTAGACAATCATGTCATCTGCAAAGACAACTTTATTTCTTCCCTTCCCAATCTGTATACCTCTTATTTCCTTTTCTTGTCTTGTTGCATTAGCTAGGATGCCCAGTATGATGTTGAAAAGTAGTGGTCAGAGGGGACATCCTTGCCTTGTTCTTGATCTTTGCAGCAAAGTCTCAAATTTTTTGTAGCCTCTCAAGTAAGTATGATGCTAGGTGTAGGTTTTTTTATGCTCTTTATCAAGTTAAGGACATTTATCTATACTCCTAGTTTGCTGAGAGTTATCATGAATAGGTGTACATTTTGTCAAATGCTTTTTCTGCATCTACTGATATAATGATGTGATATTTCTTTTCACCTGTTGATGTGATTGATTGATTGATTTTCAAATGTTGAACCAGCCTTGCATGCCTGGGATAAACAGAATGAGTTAGGAGGTAGAGAACTGGTAAAATTTCTTCCTTAAATGTTTGACAGAATTCACCAGTGAAACCATCTGGGTCTGGTGCTATTTTGGAAGGATATTAATTATTGACTCAGTTTCTTTAAGAGTTGCAGACCTATTGATACTGTCTATTCTTTATTGTGTGAGATTTTACAGATTGTATCTTTTAAGGAATTGGTCCGTTTCATCCAGATGACCAAATTTGTGAGCCTACAGTTGTTCATAATACTCCTTTATTATTCCTTTAGTGCCCATGGGATCTGTAGTGATGTCCCTTACTTCATTTCTGATATTAGTAATTTGTGTCTTCCCTCTTTTTTTTAGTTAGCTTGGCTAAGGGCTTATCAATCTTACCTTTTCAAAGAGCCAGATTTTGGTTTTGTTGATTTGTCTACTAATTTTTTTTCCAATTTCATTGATTTCTGGGTTTGTTGTTGTTGTTGTTGTTTTGCTTATTTTAGATGTAATTTGCTTTTCTTTTTCTAGTTTCTTAAAGTGGAAGCCTAGACTATTGATTTTAAAATTTTCTTCTTTTATAATATGTACATTCAGTGCTATAAATTTCCCTTAAGCACCACTTTCATTGCATCTCACAGATTTTGGTAAGTTGTAGTTTCATTTGCATTTAATTAAAAATATTTTAAAATTTCTTCTGAAATTTCTTCTTTGACCCACATGTTGGTTAGAAATGTGTTGTTTAACCTCCAAATATTTGGGGATTCTCTATCTTTCTGTTATTGATTTCTAGTTAAGGCCATCAGTGGTTTTTGCAACTCTTAACCCAACAGGTACTACGTGGTCCTTCTTTTTGAAGCACTCTCTTTCCTTGGCTTCTATGCCACAGCTCCTCTCTACCCTCTCCCTACCTCGACTTTCCTGTCCACTCTCTCTACTTCTTTTTGGCTGCTGAGCCTCCTCTACTGGCCTGTAAATTTGAAATTTCAAGCTCAAAGCTCAGTCCTAAGCCCTCTCCTGTTCTGACTTGATTCCATCTCTGTAGCTGATCTTATTCCATTCATAGCTTTAATTGCTACCTATGTGTGGCTGATTCACAAGTCTATATTTCTAGTCTTCACCACTTCTCTGATTTCTAGGCTAATGTATCTCCAAACTTATCTTCTACTTGCATTTTCTCTTGGATAAAACTTACCTCAAATCCACCTTGTCAACCACTAACTTCCTACTCCAATTGTGTAAGTCAGAAATGTTGGGTCCTCCTTGGCTCTTCCTTCTCTCTTACCCTTCGTATCCAAATGCTGTCCTTGTTACCTTCCAAGTATCTCTTGAATTCATACTACCATCCCTACTATCACCATAGACTAATATCCCTATTACTATTATAGACTAAGCTACATCATTTTTAATCTGAACTAATTAACTGGTCTTTATACATCTTCTCATGCCTCTCTTCAATTTATTCTCTATACTGCAAACCTTTTAAAAACACCAGTAAAAGAATGTCCTCTTTGGAACAATTCAACAGCTTTTCAGTATTTCCAAGACCAAGACTGAAATCCTTAGGAGTCTAGTCCCTGCCTTCCTACCTCTCTAGCCTCATCTGGTGCCATCTCCCTCCTTGCTTTCTGCACTCAGCTGCTCTGTTTTTGTGTTTCCTCCTGCCAAATCCTGGCCAATTGCTAGTTCTTTCTTCCTCCTTCTTTCCCTCCCTCCCCACTTCTTCTCTTTCTTCCCCTCAGCTCATTCATCCTTTTCACTGAAAAGCCTTCCCTGTCCTCTTTCACTAGGGCAATTTCCTCCCTTATGTGTTATATATCCATTCCTCTCCTTCCAGGCACTTTGGCTCTCTTTTAATTTTACAAGCATTTGTTTGAGTCCTTAATTAACGTCTACTTCTCTAATTATCTGTAAACTACATGAGGGCAGACACTAGGTCTAGTGCTTTTTTTCCTCATCATTTCGTCACACTTAGCACAGTGCCTGATACATAATAGGTGTGCTCTGAAGAACGAGGTGTACTTGCCTCTTTCCTTTGGCTATGAGATGGCTGACTCTACCTCCTGCCAGCAATGTCTGCTTTTGCTCCCTATTTAGATAACTCCCTGGACTTCCTTTTGACTTTGGGTTTTGTTTTTCTAGGTGATTATTAATAGCTTGCATTTTTGAGCACTTTCTAGTGGCCAAGGACTTGACATATATTATTTCCATTTCCTTCCAATAATTAAGCATTATGAACCTGCCCTTGAGGAAACTACTGTGATGCAGATGGGTTAAACAACCTGTTCAAATCCCACAGTGGTGGAGCTGGAGTTTGACCTCAATCCTATTTGGTTCTAACGCCTGTGCTCTTTCCCCCTATACCACAATACCTCCTAATAGTGCCATTCCCTTATGTTAGGTAAGAAGTTTGTCTCCAGCCAAGTCCACATATGCTGGACCAGCCTATGACAACCTAACACCTGACTCCAACATACACACAAGAACTTGGTAAATGTAAACAGTACTTTTGCTTCATATTTTCTTAAAGGGTACTTAGATTCCTTTCTGTAAGCTTTGTTTGTGTGAAGGCTGATTTCCTAACAATGTGATTTTCTTGGAATTGTGCACTTGGACTCCATGAGGAGCCCCTGTATGGGTGATCATAGAGAAATTTGCAGGTAATTTTAACCCTAAATCTTTAAAATCCTTGGGAGGGTTCTGGGTGACTATACTGGGAAAGCCAAAGGGAAATATTATTTAATTCACACCTACTATGTGCCAGGTACTTAACATGGTCACATCATTGAATTCCTGATGGGAATAATTATTCTCATTTTACAAATGAGGAAATAAAACTGAGTGATCTGGTCTGGATTATGACCCAGGGCTGTCTGAAACCAAAGCCTCTACCTCTGAAAAAGATCCCAGTGAGGGATAAGGTTCAGACCCTTGTCTCAACACTGAAACAAAGAAGAGTGTTTTCCAAGCCACAGAAGCCACCACAGGTAAATACGGTTGTTTATCCACAACCTCAGTTGCCAGATGGTAATTAAGTATTGAACAGAAGGGGTCGTTTCCTCCGATTTAGAAAATGCGCTCAAAGTTGTTTGCTTTTCAGAAAATGTCACCTTTCTCCAACAAGCTTTGGAGCTATCAGAACCTAAATTTCCCCAACACCCAAAGTCTCCACACTTGCCCTGGTCTAGACTAGACCCACCAAGTTACCCACCAACTAAATGAAAGCCACTTAAAAAGCTTTCAGTATGCATTTCAATCTGTGGTTTCTTTTCTGAGCAACCTGAGACTAGAAAATTAAAACATATTACAGTGGGTGGTTGTGTCTGGTAGCAGTATTATGGGTGATTTTTATTTCTTCTCTATGCTTTTTATATTTTCTGAATTTTCTACAATGATGATGTATTACTTTAAATGAAGAGATTTCTAATTATTTTCAAGGACTTCATTATAACAGTCTATAGGTAATATTTACGTATTTATTTTTAATGTAGGTTAAAATAAACATTCCAAGTTAAGTTTAAGTTTAAATTCACTTGGGAGTGATTCACTGGTAAGGCAGGATGCTTGAGTCCTCAAAGAAAAAGAGAAATTAAGGGATCAACCACTGGTCCCCATCCAGCCGGGGGAGATAGCCAAGTAAAGCAGACCCAGGTTTAGACAGGTGAACAAGGTCTGATTTCCAGAATGCTTGGCAACCTATAGTTAAGGCAACCGGCTGGGCATCTGGTCATGAATAGGCCTTTCTTAGTATTAGGGACTTTTTAAGCCACCTCATCAGCATGACTTTCAAGGCTTCCAAAAACTTTTCATTGATCACAATCTTGGTCCTGAACCTCCTGCCATACCCATATTGAAATTTACATCATGGCCCGCCTTTACCCTTATCCTACTTATGGCCTTTCTTTTCAGACTCGAACATACAAGACTTCCTTCCTAAATCTAATTTTGGCTCCCCTTCTCAACTCTGATCTGGATTATCTCTTCTGCTATATTGTCTCATCATTTCTGGTCTGACAGACATATAAGCCTCAGAAAATGACCCTAAAGAGCATCAAAGTCCCAGATAAAGTTGCAAGTGTTCTATCAGTGGGATATCCAGGAGAATACTATCCAGAAGTCCTTGTGGTGCCATCTTGGGACATTTGTCTTCAGGAAGCAGAACCCTCGTCACAGACAGAGATCAGGGCTAGTGGTCAGGGTCAGGGCTCCAGTTCCCACATGAGAACCATGGATAAGTCAGATAATTCGAACAGGAACTTGGAATGGCATCCACAGCAGGAAACTGGCCCCATGAGCATAGGCTTGGAGTGGAGTTGGCAGGAGACATTAGATTTGACCCTTGGGATAAGAGGGGACTTTGGGGGTGGGGAGGGGAAATGTGAGTTGTGAGTAAGAAAACAACTCAGGAGCCCAGTGGTCAATGCAGGGCACCATGACCAAGGATGCCTATCAGGGAGAGGATGGGAACAGTGACTGCATAAGCAGCCAGTGCTCAAGTCCTTATTGGTCTGGGTAGTGGGTGGTCTGAGTCTGAAGGAAAGGGCAACAGTGTATCTAAATACCGATTGTTGAGTCAGAGAGGGTAGGGGACATTGATAGGGGCTGGATTAGAGAATGAGGTAATACATGTCCTACAGCACCCTCTCGTACATATTTCTTCTCTGGAGGTTTGTGAGAAGCAGTGGGTCCTCAGTATATTGTAGCGAGAGGGAAGTGTTCCCCCAACACCTTAGTCTGATTGTATTAACACAGGAGAAAGACACACTGAAGAGGAGAAGCATGGATACAGGCATACCTAGGAGCTATTGTGGGTTTGGTCCCAGATCTCTGCAATAAAGTAAATACTGCAATAAAGCAAGTCATAAATTTTTTGGCTTTCCAGTGTGTATGAAGATTATGTTTACAAGGAAAAGATGCTCAGCATTGCTAATTATTAGAGAAATGCAAATCAAAACTATACTGAAGTATCACCTCACACCAGTCAGAATGGCCATCATCAAAAAGTCAATAAATAATAAATGCTGGGGAGGGTATGGAGAAAGAGGAACACTTGGACACTGTAGGTGAGAATGTAAATTGGTGCAGCCACTATGGAGAACAGTCTGGAGGTTCCTTAAAAAACTAAGTTACCATATGATCCAGCAACCCCACTCCTGGGCATATATCTGGAAAAGATGAAAACTCTAATTCAAAAGGATACATGTACCCCAATGTTCATAGCATAACTATATACAATAGCCAAAACATGGAAGCAACCTAAATGTCCATTGACAGATGAATGAATAAAGATGATATGTGTATATATATACACAGACACAATAGAATACTACATAAAAAAGAATGAAAACGAAATAATGCCATTTGCAGCTACACGGATGGACCTAGAGATTATCACACTAAATGAAGTCAGTCGGAGAAAAAGAATTATCATATGATATCGCTTACATGTGGAATCTAAAAAATTGATACAAATGAACTTATTTACAAAATAGAAACAGACTCACAGACATAGAAAACAAACTTATGGTTACCAAAGAGGAAGGGGAAGAGGGATAAATTAGGAGTTTGGGATTAACAGATACACACTACTATGTATAAAATAGATAAACAAGGACCTACTCTATAGACAGGTAACTATATTCAATATCTTTTAATAAGCTATAATGGAAAAGAATCTGAAAAGAATACAGACATATATATGTAACTGAATCATTTTGCTGTACTCATGAAACTAACCCATTGTAAATCAATGATACTTCAATAAAATAAATTAAAAAATACACTGTAGAGCACAGGGAAATATATACAAGATCTTATGGTAGCTCACAGTGAAAAAAAAGTGACAATGAATGTATGTATGTTCATGTATAACTGAAAAATTGTGCTCTACGCTGGAATTTGACATGGCATTGTAAAATGACTATTACTCAATAAAAAAAAAGTTTAAAAATTAATTAAAAAATGTTTTCAAAGGTTAAAATTAAAAGAAAAAACTATGTTTACAGTAATACTATAATCTATTAAGTGTGCAATAGCATCATGTCTAAAAGAATCAAAATAGCATCATGTCTAAAAGAATACAAAAGGAACCCTACTTCAGGATGACACCTGCACCCCAATGTTCATAGCAGCACTATTTACAATAGCCAAAACATGGGAACAGCCTAAATGTCCATCAACAGGTGACTGGATAAAGAAGAGGTGGTATATTTATACAATGGAATACTACTCAGCCATAAAAACCGACAACATAACGCCATTTGCAGCAACATGGATACTCCTGGAGAATGTCATTCTAATTGAAGTAAGCCAGAAAGAGAAAGAAAAATACCCTATGAGATCGCTCATATGTGGAATCTAAAAAACGAAAACAAAAACAAACAAACAAACAAAGCGTAAATACAAAACAGAAATAGACTCATAGACATAGAATACAAACTTGTGGTTGCCAAGGAGGGTGGGAAGGGATAGAAGGTATTTCAAAATTGTAGAATAGATAAACTAGATTATACTGTATAGCACAGGGAAATATACACAAGATCTTATGGTAGCTCACAGAGAAAAAAATGTGACAATGAATATATATATGTTCATGTATAACTGAAAAATTGTGCTGAACACTGGAATTTGACACAACATTGTAAAGTGATTATAAATTAATAAAAAATGTTTAAAAAAAATACTGGGGGGGAGGGTATAGCTCAGTGGCCGAGTGCGTGCCTAGTATACACGAGGTCCTGGGTTTAATCCCCAGCACCTCCATTAAAATAAATAAATAAATAAATAAACCTAATTACCACCCCCCAAAAGTTTTTAAATAAAAGATAAAAAAAGAATTTAAAAAATACTTTATTTGCTAAAAAAAATGCTAATCATTATCTGAGCCTTCAGCAAGTCATAATCTTTTTGCAACAGTGCCAAAGATCACTGATCACAGATCACCGTAACAAATATAATAATGAAAAACTTCGAAATATTGCGAGAACTACCAAAATGTGACACAGAAACAGGAAGTGAGGAAATACTGCTAGAAAAATGACACCAATAAACTTGCTCGAACCAGGGTTGCCACAGAACTTCAATTTGTAAAAAACGCAGTATCTGCTAAGTACAGTAAAGCAAAGTGCAAGAAAATGAGGTATGCCTGTACTTGTTCATTGCAGGAAAATCAGAAAACAGAGAGAAGCAAAAATTATGAAATAAACAATACTCACAATTCAACTACCCCAAGATAGTTATGAACATTTTGATGTATATCTTTTCAGATTATACATACATGTATACAATTCTAAAAAACAGAATTACACTTTACTGCCATTTCAGCTCAACAATACATCATGAACATCCTTCTTTTCTACTCAATATGTAACTCAGTAAAATTAGCTATGGCTGCATAATAGCCCACAGTGTGGCCAGTCCACATTCTACCTGACAAACTTCAGAGCATTGACTATTTTGTTGTTTATAATTTGGGGATATTATGATGATCTCTTATTGCTAAATTTCACATCCTTAATTTTTCTGTGAGTGAAATTAATGCAGATCATTATTGCTGAATCTGTCCAGGAAGGGATTTTGCAACGCTTCAGTAAAATCTGAGAGTGAATCCAAAGAAAATAATCCCAGTCATTAAATCTCCTCTTTCTAGTTTCCCGTGTGTATTTTCTGAGTCTGAAAGTCATGGAAGGAAAGACAGCTGTTTTGTCTTTTATGAAAAAGCTTTCAATACAGATATTTAGAAATTGAATAAAGATTTTGCCTTTATTGCTCTAAAGAGTTCGTTACAGAAAGGCAGAAAAGTGAAGGGGAAAAAAATCATCTCTCACTGTTTCAATAACTTTGGTTTGTTTGTTTCCTTCCAGACTTTTCTGTTTATACTTGGAAATTTGTAGACAGTTGTATTCCTACTGTGTGTATAATGTCTTGTTTTTTTTCTATTTGTCCTAAGAGCCTCCACATTTTTCCAGGTTTTTCTAAATGCATCAGGAACATCATCTGAAAGTCTGCATTGGCTGCATTCCCCAGTGTAGCTTTTGTAAGTGGTCCCTCTTTTAGGCTGTAAAGACTTAGGCCCAAATCTTGTCCTCCTTCCTGACAAAGCATCTCCCCTCCCGCCCCTAGACAGTTACTAGAATCTCTTTCTGCTCTAGCATCTCTTCCAACAGATTCTTATTTTCATTGCATTCATTAAAAAAAAAACCCAACATTTCTGCTTCGTTTTTTCTTTGCCAGGGGTGTGCCCTCCACTGCCTAGATCTGAGAAGTGAGAGAAGCTGGGGGAGGAGCAGTGTGGAGGTGTCCACGAGCATCGTTGGGGGGCTCCTCAGTCATCGCCCTGGGTACATAGCCTCCAGACTCATGGAGGTCAAGTCCCAAAGTTTGTTACCCCAAAAAGCAGATGAATCCTGGGATGTTTCACATACTGGGAGCAAACACAGCAGGCCTGGCTTGGGAGCCAGGCTGGACCAGGACACGTGGGCGCCCTGAGCAGGCTAATAACCTGGCCTCCTTTCAAATGATATTCTCTCTGGAGGAGAGGCCGAGTGCTGGGCAGGAGGAGGAGGAGGCAGAGAGACTGCTGGCTCAGCACTGGCCACTCACAGCTGGGCTCCCAGCCCTGACCGTGCACACCCCTCCCAGCAACTAAGAGGCCTGGAAGGCAGCTAGACACCATTTCTTGCTGCCACTTTATAACTCCTGGGAGTTTTGCCCCCTACCAAAAGGCAATGGTGAAGGGCCTGGGGCAGCCCAGCCTATCTACTAGTTGTGTGACTCTGGCAAATTCTTTACTCTTTCTGGAAGGAGTCTTATCTTTAAAATGGGGGATAATAATAGTACCTTCCTCAATGCATTGGAAGGGTTTAAATGAATTATTACATGTAAAGCAGTTAGAGAAGTTCCCAGCACAAAGCTATCACTGTAAATATTACAATCATGGTATATTATTTATAATAATAAAATCATTATTATCATGATCACGCTTGCTCTCAATTAATTCTAGTAAATTTTCTCCATCTCATTAGGGTTCCAATGACACTAGTGCTCCTTACAAACTGGGATCCTGGCACCAGCCCAGCTGGCCTGAACCGAACTCCAGCTTGGCTTGGGAGCCTTGAGTTCAATGGACCGGCTCCAGTAGAACTGGTGCATGTGCGTGTGCGTGTGCGTGTGTGTGTGTGTGTGTGTGTGTTGGTCACTGCCTGATCACTTGACCCACAGTGTAGCCCTTGGTTGAAAAAGAGAGTCTGACCTTCCACATGAGGATTGGGAGATGCTAAGCAAGGTAGAGATGGAGTTTGGGGAAACTGGTCATTTCCTAAGGGTAGGTAATCCTCAGTAAGAAAAGAGCTATCTCCTTTAGAAAAACCAGGAAGAGAAGGAAGAATTGTCCTGGGAGGTGACTGCTGCACATGTGTGAGTACCGGGGAATATCGTCATTTGCTGAATGTAAAATCCAGGGCATCCCAGAACGCAGCCAGAGCAATACATCTATTATTTACCAAGTCCATACACTATGTTCTTGCTAACACTTCATAGCCATTATTTCCCATGATCACTGCAATAATCTTGTAAAGTATGAATTATCCCCATTTTACAAATTCAGAAACAGGGATTAGGAAGCAGAAGCCTGAGCTCATGACCCTTGTGACCCTGAAGCTAGTGTTTGTAACCTCTGGACCTAACCCCATGTCCCTTCATCTTTCACTTGGGGAGATGGTGTCAGTGTCATCACAAGGCTAGAAAACCACTCTGACAAGTAGGTTTAAACAAATAGAACAATACAGTTGGGGAACTTTATACTAGGTAGTCTAATGCCTAGAAAATAAATCAGCCTTTTAAGTTTTATACAGCAATACAGTTGAAATGTTTAATAATTATTCCCAGAGAATGGTATAATATAGTGCTAAAAATGAGTAATTGAAAAGCCCATCAAGGCAGATGAGGCATCTTCTCACTGAATTGCTCTTGAATAATTTACATAATTATTTCATTCAGATTTATGATCAGCTCAGCAGAATGTATGGCTCTCTATCCTGCTCTGCCTGAGGTTGTGCGGGAAGCCGTTTTCTACTGTGCTAACCTTCGGAAACGGACGAATGTCTCTTGTACACTAATGGGGCTTTCAATGGGTTGACTTCATTGAGTGAAGGACAAAGTTCAGAGCAAAAACCTGGTTTGCTAAGGCCCCTACATGTCCCAAGCACTGTTCTGGGGTTTATATGTATCAACAACATGGGCTCAACTTAAAGATCTCTTGTTTTCTATCTCACAGAAGAAACCAAGGCTCAGAAAAATAGTCACTTAGATCTGCCAGATTCATAGTGAGCTCACACCAGGCAGTCTGGCTCCAAACCAGTGGCGTTTCCACTATATCACCAGCCTCCACAAAGACCCTGTGTGCCCAGAGAAGGATTAGACCTTTGGAAAGAGGATTCTAGAAACATCAGATGTGGGGGGGGGGGAGCTGATCCCAGGCAGATTTTATCTGCAGCTCTGGCTTCTTAAACATCTGAGTTGATCCTCCGCCTTCACCCCTCCCTCCTCATTCCTTCATTCTTACAATGTCAGCACCTCCAGGCACAGAGGGATCTAGACCAGTCTCCACAAGGGACACAGTTTCCCATGGACTCAGCCTTCCCACCCTGCCCAGATCATTCAAGGCTGTGGGCTTTATCAGAGGCCCAAGCTTATCAGCCTGCCTTTCCCGAGACCGCGGAGTGGGAGTTCTTGGCAAATACAGTTCGCTGGCAAATGTGGACAGATGGCTGGCTGGGTGAGACGGCAACCTTTGTTCCTGGTCTCACCCGTATGTCAAAGTGGCCCCAAATGAGGAAAAGTGGGGGAGGAGGAAGGAAGAAAAGGATGGGCTGTTTTATAGACATGAAAAAATATATACAATCCTCTTTTTAACATTGCATCTAGGTTATAAATAGAAGATGGGTCTCTCTGACTTTCCCCCATCCTTGCATAGGACAGTGACATTTCCGGCAGGTGACTAAGTTTTCTTCTCAGTGCCCTGGTCTCCCCTTACCCTGATGCTTGGTTGCACTCTGCTTAAGTCAGCAGACATCAGCACAGGGTCAAACTGTGCTCCTCTCTCCCTGACCTCTCGCCTTGAGGATGAGGTAAGGTTCTGCTGAGGGTCCTTTCAGAAGAGACTTAAATAGATCCTTAAACATCTTCATTCTCCAGGATATAGAAACCTGTCAAACTTTCCTCTCTTTTAGCATGAAAATGGCAGACATGATGCACGGACTTAAATCTTACGGAATATGCTACATGTCTGTGACCTTCTTCGCACCCTGGGGAAATGCCAAACTTTGATCTATTTTAACACTAAGAACCTCTCTTAGAGAAGTGGATATACGGTAACTCTCAGTGTCTATTTGTCAGACACATCCAACGGGGTTACCAGCCAGGAGAGTACTGAGCTCTCACAAAACGCGTCAATTATCTGAGGAGAATGCATTTTGGCTTTGCGTGTCTCAAGGTGGAGGGTTGGAAGGACACACTGATCAAATCATGCAGGAAAGGGTGGGAGGTATCGCCCTCTGCCGTAGTGAGGCAGCGCCAGGAGGGAGTGAGAGGCTGGCTCGCGCCTTGCTAAGAAGCAGGAGGTGTGAGCGGTTCACCAGCTGATGGATGACAGAAAGGAGCTCTTTAAAATAATTATTAAAAGCCAAAGAATCAGCTGTTGTTCTGTCTATACAGTGCATTGTAGGAGAAAGAACATTAACGAAAAGGGAGTGGGGCTGGGAGGAACAAAGGGAGAGAGAAACAGGCAAAGGTACCCTGGATTCAGTACTGGCCATAGACTGTTAGTGTGACTGTCTCGTTACCTCTTCAGCCCTCACAGTGATTCTGAGAGCCCCTGGCCTTCCCAGCCCCTGTTCCCTCTTGTTGCTGATCAGCTTCTACCTGTGGTCTCACTGTATATATCACTTGCTCTAGGAAACCTTCCTGAAAACCTCAGAGCTTGAGCCACACGTGCGGCTCTCTGTATGGTAAAAGAGAAATCCAAATGGAGTCAGTAGTGCTAAGAGAGCTCCCTAAAATGGAGCTGAGAGGCCATTAAGCAAGTGTGACTTACATATGCTGACCTTTGGACCTGACAAAATCATCTAGAACACCTGCCAGAAACTCAAGATACTTATCAGACCCTTACTCTAAAATAACTCGTTGACAGTCTACTCATCAGACCTGTACCCTGAAACAACTCCTGATTCCTTAAGGACAACCCTTTTCGGACTGCATCAGAGTTGATCACAGTGCTCATCAGGCAACTTTTAACAATCTCGTGGCTTTTTGTCTTTATAAGCCCCTGACTCTCTCTTCCTTGAAACACTCTTTCAGGGTTACCCAACTCTGTCTTCCAAATTGCAATTATTAAGAAAAGAGTTTACTTGTCTTATTTGTAGCCTCCTGTATTATTATTATTATTTGGTGGGGAGGGGGGAGCTGACATTACATGGTATCAGAAGAGAGTATATAGCAGGACCTGCCACTTGGGACTGGCACCACTTCAGATCTGAGTAAGGTACCTACAAGAGCCCACAGGGCTCTGTCACCTCCTCAGTGGTGGGGACATGGCAGTATGTCCTCCTGTACTGGAGCCTCCTCCCTTGGTAGAGGTTCTAGTTTCTCAGTGCCCTCTGTTGCTGGCTACTATCCTTTGGGATTTCACTTCCTGTTTTGTTCATTTTGTTTATGTGGCCTTTGGAATTTTGCTTCTTGTTTTGCTGATTTTGGTTGAGTAGCCTTCGGATTTTGCTTTCCATTTTGTATGGATTGCCAGCTTCTGGTCTCAGGATTTCATTTCCCATTTTTTCCCCTTTTTTTCTGGTGAGTAAATACTCCAGGAATATGGGAAGTTCACGCTCTAAGAGCAAGGCTGTAGGACAGCCTCCTTCTGGAATGTTTGCTGGTCTTGTGTATAAGAACTTTGGGCCCTTATCCCACAAGTATTTATTTGTCTTGCTGGATTATGATTACCCAGGATGATCTACAATTAAGCTGGCCAACCTGGGGCTCTTCTGAAATTCTTAAATTAGTTTTTCTGCACAGTCTTAGAAAAAGAATGTAAGACAAGAATGGAAGCATATATCAATTGGTATTTTGAGGCCTCCAAAAATGTAATAAAGAATCCACTTTTGCTTCCCCTCAGAGAAACTGACTCACAATGATCTCAAAGGATTTCCGAATTGGAAAAATCCTCTGAGGTTCATGACAGCTCACTCTCACTCTCTCCTTCTCTCATTCCTTGCTCCTCCCTCACCCTCCCTCTCCCCCTCCCTCCTCTGCTTCTTCCTATTCCTCTAAATGTCCACAAGGCTCTCCTCCTTGCTACCTGTCTCCCTCTGAACTTCCTTTTTATAATACCAAGATTGATCACCTACAGAAAGTAACAATAATTCTAAAAGCCTGTTGAAAATGTCTATGACTATTACGGCCATTTTGAAAAAAACAAACTTTTCCCCCCCAAAATTCTGACCTTAAGGGAACAAAAAGTTCTCCTAGGAGGAGCTTGCATTTCTCTCTGTGACTTTGAGTTATAAATGTTCCATCTGGTCTTCTCAAGGAACTCTTATCTAGACTGTCCCCAATTCTTAAGACTGATTTAAAAAAAAAAAAAAAAAAGAGGACTTTTAAAATTCAAACTGCTAAAAGGACTCTCTTGCTCAAACAGCCTCCTAAAAAGTGGTTGTCAAAGGCACAAAGCTTAAAAGTCTTCTCCACAAATAAATAATACTTTAGCAATCTGAATGAGTAGACAATTTATTATCCCAACTGTTATTTATAAATTTGTGAGTTTTGTATTGTACCTGATTTCATGACTAAAGTTTTAAAACGAAAATTATGAGATCCCTGTCTGTGTCTATCTGGATGGATGTATGTCCAGGTATGTATGTTACAGATACGGTATATTTCTACTTCTGAATGGTATCGCCAAAATTAATTTGCAAAAGAGCTCTGTTTAATTGGCTTAAAGAAAGTTAAGTGCTTATATAAATTATCAGAAATATAATAAAAATTAACACAAATTTCAGGTTCACATGATCTGGGAAATATTTGGTATTAAATTAATGTTTGGCATTATAGCTAGGCTGTTGATTTAATTGATAGAGACATGTCTTCAAAGTTATCAATATCAAATATAATACTTATATGGTTCCTAGGTTTACTAAAAGTCAAACAAGTTCATTTTATCTGTCATAAAATTTGTCAGCAAGAAAAATAACTTAGTATGATGATACTTCTATAAGTAAATTAAATGTAAATGAGATGTGTTTTTAGGTGAACTCTAAGAATAGTTATGTTTTATGGTATGTCTACTTATAGTTTCTTCAAATCTTTTTGGTAACTTGAAACTTTAGAATTTTGCTAAATTAAGTTAAATTATGGAAATTTATTGACTATCTAAATCATTCCCAAATGAAATAAAATGCTGAAACATTAATTACTCAACATAGGTTTCCTTTTATAGAGAAACTAAAGATATTTGAGACTACTAGTAAATATGTTTGGTGCTACTGAGGAATTTCCTATGAGAAAGTACATGTTTTAGAAATTATAACATATGTAATTAAAACTACTAAAATTCATAAGGAAAACATCCTCATATGCAAGGGAAAAAAAATTTAAGACATAAAGAACAGAAATGCAGTTTCTTAAAGTAAAAGAAAGTAATTTTGTCCTAAAGCTGGTTTTTTTCTAAATAGGAAAAAAAATAAGGGATAAACTAAAATGAAATTAGAAAGTTATAGAAGGTTTGTAGGAGGAAAAAAGTAATCTTTGAAAGGAATTTTATGTATGATCAAAACTGGCTAAGATTGGAATGAATTTAATTAAGTAATTGAGTTTTAATATCAAAAGTAAGCTGGTGCACAACTAACCCCCCTCCCCCCCCCCGTTAACAGGACAAAATTTTCTTAAATTATTAGTCTGGTCTTAATGAGAAATTATACAAAAATTTTTTCTTTACCTTTAATTTAATCTGTCTAGAAAAACAAAGATTCTATATTTTGCAGCTAAGGATTTTTACAACTATATAACCTTCTTATTTGCCTCTGAAGTCTTTGTTTTGATTAAATGGATAACCAAGCATTGCTTCACAGTTATGAAGCAATGATCCTATTTGATCCATGTTTTCTTAAAAACTTTGATATTTTTGATAAACTTCCCAAAATCAAATTCCATATGAAGTCTATGACTTAGAACTAACTTTGAGGTATGAGATGTTTCAGAGGACCTCTGAAATATCTCAAAGATTTGTTCTCTCTCCTTATAAAAAGGGAGGTATTCAGGACTAATTAGGATTACTTGATATATTAAATTACATAGGAAGCATTGTCAAATACAAAGTAATACTAAGCATTCTTTATGTTGTGTCTGTATAGGTGTATTTTATAAGTGTTTCAGAAACTGTGAAATTTCTGGAAATCTGATATGTCCAAGTATAAGTCATAATTCCAGTTATTATCTTAAATTATTTTGTGTCAGAGAATTAACCAAATTTCCTTGTTAATTCCATTATAATGAACTCTCGGATCTTCAATAATGGGCATTTTTAAGTCTTTTGTCACTTATAGATAGATATTGTTTTATTCTGACACTCTTACAAATATGTTTCATCTTCAGAGATATTCATGGGAGGGACTCTGACACTAACTCTAGCATACAGGCTTCTGATAAACTTTCAGATCACGCCACTGAACTAGGTCAGAATCACTGAATGCTAATGAAGAAACTGATGGCTTCATAAAACTGCCAATAAGATAAAAAATTAATTCCACGGGACTGAACTGATGAGGCTGATTATCATTTTTATGACTTTTTGTTTTAAGCATTGTCTATTTTTTTATGTTTTACTTTTCCAGATTTAAGGAAACCTTTTCTCTTAAGCTATCTATGACTTGTGGCAATTTGATGAAGATACCTTCATAAATAAAGATGAAACATTTATCTTTTTCTTCTTACCCGATCCTTCCAGAATTTGGAAACTCTTAGTGACTATTCTTATTTTCATGGAAATACAGTCATTTGCATAAGTTCAATAAGAATCTGTTTTCCTTATAACAGGACACAAATGGAAACACTGGTTGTATTACCAAGGCTTTGACTTGAATGTCATATTTGAGAGAATCATGCATAGACTCAGATATGACCAGACAGCTTTAAGAAACTAAGATTGACTTTACGGAGCCAATAAAGATCCTTAAAGAAATAGCCTGGTAACTTGCTTACAGGGTTCCCAGCAGACTTATCAGGTGAGGAAGGAAGGTCATTTCCTGGCAGGTGCAGGAACCACAGATATTTGGGGGACCCCAAGAAGAGAGGAATTCACCCATATCTACTGTTATTGCAGGCAAAGTCTGTTGGCAAGTCCTTGCTTGGCTTTTCTGGCCTCAAAAGGCTTTTAAAAGTTCAATCTAAGATTCCTTATGAAAAGTTCAAGCAAAGCAAACTTAAAAGAGCCTATATGATCAACTGCTATTCTTGCTATACTTATGTAAATAATCATCCCACGTTTATTGAAAACAGACTTATCTTGCAAACAGATCCATCTTAATTTGGCTATATTTGGTAGACATGAAGGTAATTTTGGAGAGAAAAATTATGTTTCAGTAACATATCTTTGTGGATATTAGGTGCTAATACTGTTAATTGTCTTTGAGGTTTGGGTATT
Source organism: Camelus bactrianus (assembly GCF_048773025.1). Classification (NCBI taxonomy): domain Eukaryota; kingdom Metazoa; phylum Chordata; class Mammalia; order Artiodactyla; family Camelidae; genus Camelus; species Camelus bactrianus. The sequence continues at coordinate 38,722,172 of NC_133548.1, forward strand.
TACCTGTAAACTGAACTAGATCCAGAATTCTTCTAGTTTCCTCCAATATCTGGTGATACAACTCTCCAATATAAAATGAAAAACCAGTTTTTCTCCCATCCTTCTAACTTGGAACCACTGAGAACCCAAACTGCTCTCCACCTAAACACCTGATGATGTCCTCAGAAACTGCAACTGCAAAAGATGCTGCCACTGTAACATCTAGAAATCTTCTTTAGCTGACTCCCCTCTGGACTTGGTGGCTTATTAAAATCTGAATTTCAACTAGTTATACTAATTATTGTTCCAGTTTCTTTGATGTTTCTAAACTGTTTATATGCTTTGTGTCTCTCGCTGCTATATTATGACACCCTCCACAGGAATAATGACAGTTTGACATCTAGAGATGATTGACTACTCCTACAAGATTTCTCCTGATGAAGACCCACAAATTTCTTCTATTTTGAATGCTGCCTGAGACTTACTTCCTAGATGGCTCCTTGTTGCTTAAATGTGGCCATAAACTCTCTCCAAAAACATGCCTCTCACACAACCACTTTTTTCTCTCCACCTTGGGACATGACTGACTGGGAATGAGCCTTCCCAACACTGAGGGAGTTGATACCATTGCCAAATAATCAAATGGTTGATCATCAATGCTTTCTAAAGAAATATTTCAATCAAACGGGAGAAATGAAAAAGGAAAATCAAACTGGAGTTGGTATTGCTAAGAGAGCACCCTAAAATGGAGCTGGGAGGCCATTAAGGAAATGTGATGTATGTACATCTCAGCCTGGATGCAATCTGACCTTTGACCTAATGAAATCATCCAGAACACCTGCCTGAACTTTGACCTAAGGAGGTCATCCAGAGCACCTGTCAGAAACTCAAGGTACTTATCAGACCCTTACCCTAAAACTACTGCTGATTCCCTAAGGACAACTCTTTTCTGACTGGTGTCAGAGTCAATCACAATTCTCATTAGGCAACTTTTAACAACCTTGTGGGTTGTCTTGATAAGCCCCCAATTCTTTCTCTTTCTTGGAATACTCTTTCAAGGTTACCTAAATCTATGTCTCCCAAATTGCAATTCTTAAGACTTCAAAAGCTCTTTTCTTATTTGAAGCCTCCTGCATCATCATCATTATTATTATCACCAATATTTTTGGTTGACAGTCATCACCCTTTTCCTCACCTCTCCAGTGCTTGCTTCTTCAACTCCCGAACCCAAACATTAGAACCACCTAAGAGTTTTGGGAAACTAGTGATGCTTGGATCCCACTTCAGACCAACTGAATCAGAAGCTCTGGGTGTGGGGCCAGTGTAGTGGTGATTCTTTCAAAGGTCCTGGGTGATTTTGATGGACATTTAGGATGACAGCTATCTTGAGTCCAGTCTGTCACATCTAAAAGCAGGGGCTAGTTCTACCTTGCTTACCTTTGTGTCATCAGCACTTAGCACTGTGCCTGGCACATCATGTACAACATACTTAATCTTTGAGACATAAATAAATGATTTAATTATAAATAAAGAAGTATTACTACTCTGCTTTTTAGAGAAGAGGAAACTGATTCCTGGAGGCAAAATAGCTGGTCTATGGAGGCAGAGTTGCTGAAAGAGGAGGAACTGGAGTGTCATCTCCATTGGGACAGGGCTCTTGTCTGTTTCATTGCACTCTGTTTCCGGTGCCAAGAGCGGGGTCCAAGACAGAGCAGAAGCACAGTTATGTGTTTACTGAACAAATGATTGCACCTGGTCTCTCTTTACTTTGAAAATCAATCTCTTTCCACTATGTCTTGCTACCAGCCCTGCCTTTGCTATTACCTAAGTGGCTTTGCACAAGTCCTTTTTCTCTGGATCTCAGTTTCCTAATATCGAGGACATTTGATGAGATGGTCTCCAGAGGGTTTATTCCAGTCTCAATCACAGTAGACTGCCCTGCTACACCTCTACTGTCACTTTCACAGATGCAAATCTAGCTAGCATGCCAGCACTTTCTGCACAGAGCAGTATCTTCATGTCTGTGAGGATGTCCCTGCATCAGTCCTTCCAATCTTTTTTCCATACTTCTCTTCCCTCCCTCCCTGCTTCCTGCCTCTCTTTACTGTCTCCCTCCTTTGACAAGTGTTCCCAGTTGGCAGGCTGTGGTCAGCAAGCACTGGCCTTCATCTCCTGGTCAGCCTCCCTCCAAAGAGCAAATCCGTAGCTAAGAAAACATTGTTATCAACTTACCACTCCCCTAAATCCAGTTCAAGAGAAAAATGCCACTTTGCTGATGTAGTTATAGGACAAAGAAAGAAGAGAACTTCTGTTAAGAACTTTTATTTAAGGTTTGTTACGTGTTTACTTCTGGCTTAGAACTCCATTATGTTACCTTATTTAAGCCTCACTTCTGCCTGCCTGGTAGTTTTGCCTCCACAATATTTCTCCCCAGCACTTTAGAGCACCCAGGCTCCAAAAACCATGACAGCAATGTCCTAACTTATCTCTCTGCTTCCATACATAACCCCTTCAATTCAATCTTCTGTAGAACCCAGAGTGCACATTTAAAATAATAAATCAAATCATGTCACTTCCCTGCTGAAAGCCTTCCAAAGGCTTTCCATTACACTTAAAATCCAAACTTAATAATGCCAGTTGGTAAATCCCCACTGATCTGGCCCTTGCTGACTTCTTGGACATCATCTCCTGATACTCTTAGTCTCACCTACCAGACTCCAGCCTCTTTAACATGCTCTACTCGAGAGCCTTTGACGGTTTTCTTCGGTTGTCCCCATCCTACATGATCTCACCCACAGATCTTAGGAAATTAGGAAGGAAAAGAGTGAGGAACAGATTTAGACTTGTTTGAGACTTGCATGGATACTGGTTTTCCAGGTGAACCAACACAAACTTGCCTTTAGCACTGCTCCTCGCCTTTGCTTTCTCAGTGAGCGGAAGGAAAGGTAGGTGAACTACTCAAGGCATTCTATGGATAAAGTCAAATGCATATGCAAAATATTGTCAAAAATCAAATATATCACTTTGCCTTCACCAACTGAAGGATTTTAGTAACTTATAATTTGATTTTTCAGATAGTCAGGGAACAGAAGTTTAGCTTTGGGGAAAGGAAGATAGAACTTGTTGACCTACGTGCCAGGCCATTTAAACATGATTTTTTTTGCATCAAATAGGCATTATGATCCTATCTCACAGAAGAGGAAACAGACTCAGCAGAGTTAAGCAATTTCCTAAGGAACACACAGCTTTCCTAATAGGCAGAACCAATATTCTACTCGGCTGTATCTGATCCTAAATCTCAGCCTCTCTCCTCTGCCACATCATCTCCTTTTGCTAAGCACATCCTTTCTTTAGCAAAAACAATTCCAGAGTAAACAACAATGTATGGGTAAGTAATGATTAAGGTATAAAAGTGAGGAAAGGCTGTTTTCCAAGAGCACATTTGAAACCTCCATTTACCTGTGCTAATTGTAATATCGTAACAAGAAGTTGTTCATAAATATTCATTAAATTGGATTCCGTAGGGGTCTGTACTTGAGAAATTCAGTTGGCTGATATTCTGAATTCCTAAATGTACCTTAAAAAAAAAAAACAAAAAAACAACCAAATGTCTTTCGTCCCAGAGCAGTCTAGTTTAGATTGGTAACCAATTCAAAATCACCCTCTGGTCAATTAGTGCTTTTTTGCCTTTTTCTTTTATTCTTCCAAACCATAAGGTCAAACTTTACAGTGTCACCTGCTGAGCCCCCCGCTGGGCTCTTTTTCTGGATGTGTGTTGCCAAGAGAACAATCCTGCTTGCAACAATAGAAACAACAATCGATGCTAGCACAAAAGATGTAAGGACAATGGAAGATGTGGGTGAGTTAATTATGCTCCTAGTCATTTTGTTCTTTCCAAATAAAGGGCATGGGTGATCAGTGAGTATTAGAAATGCAAGTCACACTACATAAGAGAAATGAGTTTCTCCAATGAATATCCTCTAGCAACAACTTCATTTATGTCTGAAATATCCACACTGTTGGGTTCCTGGAGGAAGGAGACAGCACAGAGCAGGAACTGGGAGACACACATCCTGGGGGAGCTTGGGGAACTCACTTAACCTTTCTGGGTCTTTGTTTTCTCAAGCAAAAATGACTCGATGGAACTGAAATTCCCCTGCAGTTCTAAATTACGGTTATGCTCTCAGATTCAGCCTGTTTGGGAAGCACTGAACAGAAATAGGCAGGGATCGGACTCCAGTGCTTATGGGCCTGTTTTCCCCTCATGCTGTCCACGTCCCTGGAAACCAGAGCATTCAGGCTGATGCCTGAAGACAGCCCTGAGGCCTGGGCTCTGCTCCTTTTAGCCACTCCTCCCTGAGGTCAACCCTGGACCTTTGCTGTACAAAACTGCTACATCTTTGAAACCTCGGTCTATGCAACTTCTTCCTAAACACAACTTCCGTCTTTCATTCATTCAGTTAACATATATTTATCACCTGCTTGCAATCTGCCAGATATTGTGATACACAGGGGTGAACAAAACAAAAATGACACCTGCCCTCATGGGGCTTATAGTCGGCCAGGTGAATCAGACATTAAATACTGTCAGCGAAGAATGAATTTCCTCTGCCCTTCCAGGTTCTTCCGGCTGGCCTAATAATTAAACTAACATGAGACAGATGAATAGAAGAAAAGTAAACAAAATTCAGTAAAATGTATACTTGGGAGCAACCAGGAGAACTGAGTAACATTATCAAAATGCCTGAAGCCTTCACCTTAAATACCATCTTCAAAAAGAGGATGTCGGGGGCAGTGGTTTGGAACTTCAAAGGGGGAGGAAGGCAATTCACACAGTGATGGAAAAACAAATGTTTGGCAAATAAATGTTTGTTGAGCCATGAAGAGACAATGGGACACAGTGTGGACTCTGATCTTTAAGCCCCACCTAGAGTTTCCCCCACAACAGCTGGCCCATATTCCCTGCAGAGATCTCTGGTGATAGCACTTTTCCAGGACAAACCTTCCATGTAAATTTTTCTAGGTGGTTAGGGAGATAGTCAAAGTTCCTTTCTGAGTCTTTTGGGACTTGAATTTTCAGCTCGAAATAATCTACATGCCAGAGACATTTGGGGTGGCAAATTTTCTTCTCTTGCAATACTTTGTTTTAAAGGTAAGAAATACAGACATGTATCAAGTATAAAGTGAATTGTGCCTCGAATTCCACCTACCAGAAAAAAGCCCTGTGTAACTGTTGAGTCATAGTATCTTGCTATTCTATAACTTCATTTTTTTTCTCTTAATGTCTCATAAATAGCTTTCAATTTGCATACTATAGATATATCATATTTTTGGTGTTTTTATTTTATTTGTTATTTTATTGAAGTATAGTTGGTTTACAATGTGTTAATTTCTGGTTACATAGTGATTCAGTTATACATATATATATTCCTTTTCATATTCTTTTTCATTATAGGCTATCACAAGGTATTGAATATAGTTCCCTGTGCTATATAGTAGGACCTTGCTGTTTATCTAATATATACAGTAGTTAGTAGAGCGCATGCTTAGCATGCACAAGATCCTTCCTGGATTCAATCCCCAGTACCTCCATTAAAAAAGAATAGGTGTCTTGTTTAGGTCTACCATATATTTTAAAACGTCTGAGTCATAGTATGTGCCAGACATATTTTGTGTTTCGTTTGTATCAACTTCCTTAATTCTTACTATAGCTTCATAAGTTAGCACTATAATTATCCCATTTTACAGCCAGGGAAATGAAGAGTCCCAGAAAGTTTCCCAGAGACCTGAGATCACACAGCTGGTGAACAGCAGGGTCACTAATTCAAACCCTGACTGTCGGATTCCAGAACTTCAGCTCTTAGCTGCTGTGCCTTGTATTCCATTGCCAAGATGTACCATCATTTATTTTAATTACTCCTGTATGATGGACATTTAGGTCAATTACCCCTCTTTTTTTCCCTACAATCAACAAGGCTGCAGTCAACACCCTCGTACCTACATCAGCCTACACTTGTCTAATCCTGCCTGTTTGAATAAGTCCTAAAAGTAAAATTTCAGAGTTAAAGGGTATGAGCATTTTACGTTTTGGTACACATTGCCAAACTGATAGAGATGTTGAATTAATTTGCACTCCCACCAAGTGCTTATGAAAGAGATTGTCATTCTTTTCTCAACCGCTGGTGCCACTGATTCCACGCTGTCAGCGGCCTCTATGGCCTCCTTACCGCCAAGTCAGACATCTGTTTACAGCCTCATCCAGCTCTAAGCTCTGTCACATGAACCCCTAAACACAGGCCCTCCTGGAAACTCTTCCTGGGCGTCTCTCTGGGCTCTTCTCTCCTCCTATGTGTTTGGCACTTGAAATCTCTTTCCTGCACTAGTGCCACGCATACCTGGAGTCCTGGGTCTCCCCTGTCCTCTGCCTTCCCTAGTGTGGCCGATTTTCTTAACTGCAGGCCCAACAGCCATTCCCTTCTCCTTCCTTGCTAAAAGGACCCCCATTTTGTTCAAGGCTTAAAGTGTCCAGCCCCAAAGGATGAATAATGAACAGTCTAAGTCAATCATGGCTCTTCTGTTCCCAGACCTGGAGCTACAGGTGGCCATGGGACCCGGTTCTGGCCAACAAGACATGAGGGGAATCTTCCTGGGGGCCTCTGGGATTTTCCTCTATGATCAAGGGATAGAGGCCTGTGAGGAAGGCATTTTTCTCCCACTAACCTCATTCCCTCCTATGCAGAATACGGTGAGTAAGGCTGAGATACTTTGAGCTAAAGCAGCCATTTTACAAACCAGGAGACAAAGTCCCAGTGAATCACAAAGCCAGCTGTCCAGGGACCTGACATCACTGAGCTTCTGAAAGAATGCTGAAGCCATTTATCTCCAAAGTCCTGGATAGATAATGAAAGAACCTACAAGGAAAGCTTCAACTAGGTTTTTTGTTTCTTATAGCCAAATACCTCCTAACAGATAGAAGCATCATGGTTAGCTTAGCCTAATACTCTTTTTATTTTTTTTTTCAAGATTTTAAAAAATTTATTAATTTATTCATTTTTTAATGGGGTTACTGGGGATTAAGCCCAGGACCTCAGGCATGCTAAGCACATGCTGTACCACTGAGCTATACCCTCCCCTCTAATACTCTACCATGATGGTGCTAACCCCAGGCCCCTCTCTTGAGCCTCAGAACTATATATAATAACTAGTAACAGTGATGGATATTCATTAAGTACCTGCTATGAGCTTAGAACTGTTCTAAATTATCTATATGTATATAGTATGTAATAATAATATGTATGCAATAATATGTATATAATAGTAAGAACTGTTCAAAATTATATATGTATATAATAATGTATGGAATAATATACGTAAATAAGCATGTAATATGTATATAATAGCACTTTAGCATTTATAGAGTTGTAATAATGTTTAAATTATATGTGTATGTATAATGATATATGTATTATGTATATATATATACATATGTAATTTAAACACAATAACAACTCTATAAAGCAAATGCTAAAGTGCTTTTATTATTCCCATTTTATTCATGAGAAAACTGAGGCACAGAGAGATTAAGTAACTTGCCCAGAGTCATGTATCTCTTACGTAGCTGCACTAAGATTCAAATAAGGGCAGTACAGCTTCAGGGTCTAGACGCCCAAATACAATATCATACTGCCTCTCAGCTACTGGAATGACTAAAGGGACCTCAAATTTAACATGTCCCAAATGGAGCTCATCGTCCTCCTCCCTCATAAATGCAAACATCCCATTTGGTCAATGCAGAAACCTGCGAGTCTCCTTGGACTTGGGCTTGTTTCCTCTCCCCTGAGTCCAATCAGTTACCACATGCTGACAGTTCTCCCTGCTGAGCACATTCTGAACTATCCCTCTGTGCCTGGCTGACATTAAGTGCTTAATAAAGGCTGGCTGCTAGTCCCGCCTCCTCATGATCGTGCTGCTCCTGCTGTCCTGCCTTTCACCATCCAAAATCTTCCAGCCACTGTCCTCACCTGATCAGCTGGCCATTCTTTTACTTTGGGCCTTTGGATATATTGCCACCCCCCCCCCCACATTGAATACGCTGCACTACAAGCTCCCTAAGAACGTAATTCTTCTACAACTTAGCCCAAGTGTCCTGTCCATGAGGAGGCCTTCTGATTCCCCCACCCGGATGGACTGATCTCCCAGCATGCTCTGTGGCTCTCCATCGCAGCCCTTATCAAACAGTAGCTTAATCATTGGCTTACTTATCTTACTCCCTCCCCTGTTAAGCCCCCATTCCCAAAACCAGGTTATAAGCTCCTCAGGCACACGATAGACTATCTCAAACTCAGTCCCTCCCTTCTGTCCCTGTCCTTCCTTTGTTCTCTTTCCCAATTACTGGTATCATTAAACTAGAAGTTTCCATATCATCTCTAACCCCCCCCAGTGAACTTCCATCTCTAAAATGTTGTTTGAATCTATCCTCGCCTTTGTTCCCAAGTGACCCCCTGCGTGGCTTAAGATCTCAGCCCTAATGACTTTGGCAAAGCAGATCTCTTTTCCATTTGGGACCTAATAAGGGCTTCCTGCAGAGCTGAGAGGTGGAGCCAGTTGTCTGAAAGGTGGTTCAAACTTGAATAAAGGCCTTCTGCCTATCTGCAGATTGAATACATTCCTGCATTGTAACACATTTTACCTTTTTCTATCCACAATTTCAACAAGACTCAACTACTCTAAATGGTACCTTGCCCCAGGGTTATTTCATAAGAAAAGGGAGTTAAAGACTTGCTCAGTAGCTCTGTCAAAGCCTTCTTAATGCCAAGTAAAGTATAAGTTAATCAATCAGGCAAGCGAGCAATAAAATATAAGACCAAACACAAGATTCAATAATAGTGAGCTGCTCATTCCAATTAGTCCATGATTCATGAGTTTGGTCAATACATTACAAAGATGTAACCAGTATAAAAACACAAGGGGCCTAAAAGCACTTAGTCAATGAAATGCATTCATTATCAGAATGTACACATTTTAGCTGGTCCTGGCTAATCCAACCATTAACATTTTCAATATGCTGAACAGCAAACAGAGTTTTGGTAAAGGTCTTCCACTTGAGTGTCCAATTTTGTAAACATCTGACGGCCCCATGGGACATGCCTGATTCTGTCACCTCCTGGCTTGGACACCTCAGGCAAGTTGCTCCCCCTCTGATTGTTTATCTGTAAAATCAGAATAAGAAGGTCTGTCTCCTTTACAGGGCTACCACGGAGTTCAAATGAGAGGATGAATGTGAACATGATTTAAACATTGCTAAGTTCTCCAGAAATGTAAGATACAGTTTACAAAAGGATCAGAACATATTCAAGCCAGGCAGAAGAGAAGAGAAGCTTTATTCACAGATTACTAAACAAAAATAATAATTACACTAATTTAAAAATCTGCCATTTGATCCTTAGTCTAGGAACAACATTAGTTTTCAAAAAACCGTCTTGGGGATTCTTTTTTTTTTTTTTTTTTGGTTAATTCTTATTGATGCTGATTTTTAAAATCGGAGCATTTCATTACTGGTTTTCCCTATTAACTAAAGGGTTGAAAACTTTTTTTTAATGAATTGAACTATTTTTATTTGTGACCTCATTGGCTCTTCAACTCAATGAAAATGTTTTAAAGAAATATCATGATCTTGGGGCTTGGAATCCAGTTACACTTGGCGATTGTTCAGTCTCAACTGGAAAAGTGGTTTGTAATATTTTCCTTTATAATTAATACTTCTGGATAGTAAAATTAAATTTCTCATCTGAACATAGGAAAATGCAACACGTGCCAAGAGGGCCACTGCCAATGAAAATGGGCCTGACTTCAGCACCGGCACATCTCCCTCAACACCAGCCATCTATGGGCACTTACAAAGGGGGTCGAAAGGCTGCCCTGCTGAGCTGCAAGACCCTACGTCCATTTCAGAAGCAAAAGTTTGCTAATCTGCTGTCAGCCGCTGCAAAATGCACACAGGTTGTCCCGGCCAAAGGCAGACCCTCGTGATCACCAAGTGCTGCCCGAATTGAAATGAAAAAAATGGCACATTACCTTCGGCAGAGATTAAAGCCAATTGTGTGAGTCAATACTGGGCTTCCTTTCTTCCCCAATTTAAGTCCCCAAAGCACTACTAAAATGATTATTTTACAAATTCTATTTTAAAAGCATTAATTTTAGATTAAACTAGATATGAGCTATCTTAGATTCTTTTTGAACATGGTTGGGTGTGTATTTCTTTTTTAATGCGAGTATAAAAATATAACAGGAAAAAAAAAACCCTACTCTGAGAACTTGTTTTAAAGCTTCCATTAGCAATAAATGAACAGTATGTTCAGTTGACAGCTAGTCAAATTTAGAGAAAATGTAACCAGTGCTCTAGTTAAGGAGCCCTTTTCCAAATAAATGAGTAAGTTGGCTGTTATTTTGATATAAATGGCCACCTGGATGCATATAGTTATGCCTTCTTGCTGAATACGTAGATAGTACAATTGACTGGCAGATCTGTTTGTTTCACCAATTAAACTCTCTCACAGGTTAGTACAAGTGGAGAAAGTACAAGGATCTTAGAAGCTCCTTAATCATTTCCTAAGCACTTAGCCTCTTGGTGGCTCAGTTAAATGAATTGCATTAAATGAGATAATGTGTGAAAAGTGCTTGCAACATTGTAAGTGTTCCCAAGAAGAGTAGACACTACAATTACACCCACAGAGAAAATTCCTGAGGCATCCCTAGTAATAGGGTATCCAGGAACAGTAGTCTCTGCAGCTGCTGTCAGAACCCCTTTCCTTCTCTGCTTTCCCTTCCCCAGCAAAGGAATAGAAGAAGGATCAGTCCCAAGACTGCATGACCCTAGGGGGTAAGTCATCAACTGCCCAGCCCTCCGTGGCCATCTGCAGTTGATCCACGAGATGGAGAGGCAGTGACCTGGCACTTCGGAGATCTCTCCTGGCAGTGTGGACATTTCTCCAGTTTCCTAGAGCAAGTAAAGCCAAAGGTGACCCAGAACCCACGTATTTCCCGAGAGGCATCCCTAAGACCCGAACCCCTGATGCACTGCACAGGGGCAGCGGGACATACGCCCCTCCTAGCGAGAGTGGCCGCTAAACAGCCAACATGGATGCTCACTGATATATTTCCAATATTCCCTTGTTCTTTGGCAATGGAAAACACAAAGGCTTTATTCCTGAGCTTGAATTTATCCATAGTTACAAGTGTCAATCAACCAAGTCTTCGGAACATCAATTTATAAATTATCAAAAACTTTAAGCATGCTCATGACCCTTAATATCCTAATTCTAGTTCTGGGAAGCCATTTTAATGAACTGATCTAAAACATAAGCAAAGTTGTTCTGGTCAAAGATTTTTTTCCCAAAAAATTTATACTAGTGAAAAGCAAGAAATAATCTTCATGCTACACCTCAATAGGGAAAGGTTAAGTGGACTATTTTGTGCATACTAAAAATGACGCCTACCCAGAATTACTCTATGGATGTACAAATGAGTGTGCACGTGCGCACGCACACACACATGTAGAAACATGCATGTTGGTTTGCAATAGGAAAAAAAATTTATATGACCATTAATAGTAGCATCACACAATGACATTTTGAAATTTTGTGTACTTCTATATATAGCTTTGCTTTACAACAAGCATATACTAAATTTTATAATTAAACTGATATTTTTAAAAGCTATTTTAAAAGACCAAAGTAACAAACCTGTGTGAAAGGAGACAGTCCTCTGACCTGATATTGGGAAGCAGAGAGACTAAATTATATCCTCTGAACTGAGAAGGAACTTTGAGACTGAAAAACGATGCAAGTAACTCCATAAAGTGCAATTATGAAGTTTACCGTGGGTAACTTACATATAGGAAGATTGGCTGGCATTTATTTAGAGGCATTTGCAGCTGCACTCTGCGCCTCTGAAAGGGGTACAGGGGGAACATAAGGAGCCAGAGCTAAAAACAGAATCTGACTACCAGGGAGAAGCAGGTCTGCACCAATGGGAACTGATGGATTTTCCTCCCCTCCCCAGGGGGTCTCATGGCCATTAACCATGTGCGTCAGCAAAAGGCATTCGTCCAGTTTTCACGTCAGATGAAGGCAAGGGTAAAAGATGACAGGGAATTTATCTGGCTAGGGCCCATTCCTTGTGAGTAGCTAAAGCTCAGTCACGCAGAGACAGGAGGGGAAGGACGGTGGTCCTGAGATGGAGCTGACAAAATGGAGTCGGTGTGGTTCATCCACACACCTGCTCTCTGGGAAATGTGTCCCTCAGTTCACAATTAAAGACATGGCGGTGTTCCTCCATTTACTCCCAAAGACTGATTGTCTGCATGGGGTGCAAATGCTGGGCACTGGGGATCCCCAGCCTCCTCCCACGCAGACTGAAGTCCCAGATTATCATTTTTCCCTGCTGTGACAGGACACAGCACCAGACGCTTCTCCTCCCAAACTCTTGATAGTCTCCACCAATTGATAGGAACTGACACACAAGACTAAACCTGCCACAGTTCCTTGAATCTAAGATGCCATTGAGTGTGAGAGGCATCAACCTCTAGGGAGAAGGAACCCTCCATTTCATGTCTGTATCAACTGTCAGCTGTATTCTGATGTCCGACTACCATGTTTAAAACGGACGTTTTAGCATCTGCTGAAGGCCACTGATGCCCTCCCTGGTCTGTGGCAGCCCCTCTTTTCTTTCCCACGCATGGCAGTCACTGCTTGCTGCCATCTCACTTACTGTCAAGAAACCATAGCATAGATGTAAGTCACTGGGCTGGGCCCCCTGAGTCCACTCAGCTGGAAGGGCAAGAGGAACCGGGATCCAGAAGTCATTGGCAAATTCTGGTGAGCCAGAGGCAGCTTGGGCTGGGACAGGGGCAGGAGGACTGGGTCCCTCACACAGAGCTTCTCCCCAGAATTAACTTCTAATCTGGTTAAAGGACCCCTCCTGCACTGTTGGTGGAAATATTAATTGGTGCAGCCACTATGGAGGACAGTATGGAGGTTCCTTAAAAAACTAAAAATAAACTGACCATATGATCCAGCAACCCCACCCCTGGGCATATACCCAGAGAAGAATATAATTCAAAAATATACATGCACCCCAATGTTCACAGCAGCACTATTTACAATAGCCAAGACATGGAAACAACTTAAATGTCCATCGACAGAAGACTGGATAAAGAAGATGTGGTATATATATATATGCACACACACAATGGAATACTACTTAGCCATAAAAAGAATAAAATAATGCCATTTGCAGCAACATGGATGCCCTGGAGAGTGTCATTCTAAGTGAAGTAAGCCAGAAACAAAGAAAAATGCCATATGACATTGCTTATATATGGAATCTAAAAAAAAAAAAAAAAAAAGACACAAATGAGCTTATTTACAAAACAGAAACAGACTCCCAGACATAGAGAACAAACTTACGGTTACCAGGGGGAAAAGGGATGGAAAGGGATAAACTGGGAGTGGAACTGTTAGGTATCTTGATTTTAGTGGTGGTTTATAGGTGTATGCATCTATCAAAATTCAAATTGTACATCTGAAATGTGTAGTTTACTGTATAGAAGTTGTACCACATATTGTTAAAAAAAAAAATCAGCCTTCTTAGATTATGCTTAAAGCTCCCCTTTCTCTTAAACCCACAGCATCGGCAAATAGGCTTTAACTTTCTTTCTCCTCCACAAAACACTCAAGGAAGAAAACACCCCTCCAGTTTGGGAGTCATTGCTGTGTGGGTTTCAGCAAGTAAATAACCTCTCTGAATCTTTCTTCCTCTCTAAAATATTCATGACACTTTTCTCAGATACAGTTTGTGAAGATCAGAGTTACAGGAGATAGGGTACTCAGGGCAGCGCCTGTCATACAGTGGGCGCTCAATAAATGCCGGCTGTTAAGAGCAGTATGGTGACGAACACAGCAGGAAACCGGGAAACTATTAACACATCCTCTAGGGGGTGTGCTTGACCTGAATGGAGCCTAGGTCTGTAAACAAAGAGCTTTTTAGATTGTTGACACGTCTTGATACTTCAGAATTGTTTCTAACAATCTACCTTTCCTGAGAAGTGTACTGGGCTGCACTTAAAATTTAATCAGGTGAGCTAGATTTCCCCCAGTTGGGTGAACTGGTGGCTCAAGAGGCAGTGTATTAAATAGTAGCCATATGGCATGAACACAATTCAAGCAGCTTCCAGAACTATACTCAAGCTGCGTCTACCCCAGGAAAATCCTACACACTATCCAAGCAACACAGCAAATGGGACTTCTGGCAACTGCAGCGACAAACCCATCAGTGAGTCAGAGAGTTGGAGGAAACAATTGTCACAAAGCCCCTTAATTCCCCCCCCCTTTTTCCCCCCAAAAGAATGGCCAAATTGGGTTAATTTGCAAGTCTTACTAAGAGAGTCGCTCTAAAATGACTAATTATCACTCCTTTACTAATACAGTCAGATTTTTTGTTTAATTCCAAAATCTCATACTAGGATAAAAGCTGACCAAATGGAAGTAGAGTGAAGTGGGCTTTGTTTTCCCAGTCTTTGTGCCCCACCTCCCCAGCCCCCCAGGGACCTTAGTGATAAAACAGACAAGGCTACAGAGGGAGTTTGGAGAACAAGACGCAAAAGGACTACCTATTTGAGTATCCGCATAATCAGCCTAAGAATTAGCAGAAGCTGTTAGCATGGGCCTTCTGGGACTGTCTGGATGTGTATTCCCAGCCTGCAACCTACACTGAAGGAGAAGCAAAAACCTAGGTTCAGGCTGGAGCAAACTGATTTAGCAACATGTGTGAAATTACACGTGGAGGATGGGGTTGCTGTTAGAAACAGACCCAAGGGGAAAAGATGTGAGAAGTATTGGATACAGTCATTGGGGACCATTTTGTGCAGGGATAAGCCATGCCTCTCCAAAAAGGCAAGATACACAAATAGACAGATTTAATATTTAATAAGTATAGAAGAGGATATAAAATTTAGCCACCCTTCTTTTCGACACACATTCATTAATTACCAATAATTAATTTTTGTCCTGGGCCCTGGCAATTCCAAGATGATTAAAATATGCTTTGCCCTCAAGGGGCTTACAGTTTAGAAGACTAAGGCAAAAAGTTGCAAATAAAAGGCAAATTCACCCAAGCCAAGGTCATTGGAAGCCTCAGGAGGGCTTGGCTTCCACGGGGTGGGGCTGGGGTTGAGGAGTGGGGCCAGGACTGGCTTTACAGAGGAAAAGACCCTGAGCCAAGTCTCAAAAGAGGAGTAAGCATTTGCCAGGCCAACAGACACACTGGTTAATCCTTGTTCCTACTTTGAAGGCTGTAGCTTTTGGAGGATGCATGTATGGAGAAAAGCCTCTTTCCCAAGATAAATGTGGTCTGCATGTCTTTGCAGTGAGAACGGGTTTGGCACAACTAAGTTGTTCTATAAGGGAGCAGGTGTGTTAGTCTGGTTCTTAAATAAACTTCATCAGGATCAAAAGCTGACCCCCATTTGGGGTCACAGGAAACATCTCTGTGAAGCGGTGTTCACTTCCCCATCTGTGTCACGTGGCCCTGAGTGAGATGCCAGGGCAAGTGAAAGCGCCTGTCAGGAGGGCTGGTAATCCCAGGCTGCAGTCACTGTGGGCACCAGAGGGCTTTGCGGCAAAGAGTTAGCAGGTGCAGGAGCTGGGAGCGCTGAGCCTTGGGCCTCCGGAAGGCTGACCAGTAAGCCCCGCGTCATCCGTTCATCTACTGTTTACAGCCAGACTCTCCTAAGCACTTTGCACACACTGCACTGCTGCCTCACACCTCACGCCCTCAGTACAGTCAAATGCTCTCTCTCCTGAGCTTCTTGAGCTGAATTCAAACCTGCACAGAGGAGCAGAGGGGACTGGGATCTGCTCTGGGGCTGCCAGTGCACAGCATGTTCAGTGCTCTGGACTGGAGTCACATTCTGTGCATAACATTTTGGTCCTGGTCCGCCCTGTTCACCCACAAGAATGTGGAGAATGTAACTGACCTTAAGGGCTTCTCGTTAAAGAGAAAAAAAGTGGTTTGTTACAAGGGACATTAGGATTTCTTAAAGCCTGGACCCTCTCATCAAGACACTTACCAAGGACATTCTGCTTCCCCCTGGCTGGAGGCTGCTTTCATCTGCAGTAGATTGAAATGCCAAAAGATGACAAGGCCCAGGTAGGCTAGAGCTAGGTGAGACGACTGTGGTTTAGAAGAGCACAGTAGGAGATAAATCCAACTTAATATTGCAGCTAGAAAAGAAAGAGCATCACACCTGGCTTACCTGCCTCATAGAGTTTGGGGAGCTGTGAACTGATGCAAGGTAATCTACTGAGAAACAGGTCTGAATTGAGAATAGTGTGATCGTGTCTCCCCACACATGTGCTCACATGCACACCCATGCACACGCACATGTGCACACACTCACATAAGTTACTTGCCTGGCCTATGTCAGTAGGAGCTTTCCTCTTCTCAGAAAACCTAAACCTTCCACGTTCTCCACAAGCCCCCATCCTCCCCCTCATCCTCCTTCACCTGTACCTGTGCTCACCTTCTGTTTCAGGTCCTTTTTATCATCTTCCCCTCTTCCATCTCCACACTTATCTCTGTCCCCATCCATCTATCACAACTGTGCCTCTTCCTTTCTAAAATAGGCTCCCATTAATGTCCTTAATCTTAGGCCCCTCTCATCTCCAGATGCTAATCCTCTTGTATCTCCAATCTTTCCTGTCTACCACACTTTCACCAACTGCCTAAGTCTAAACAGCCAGCCTGAACTCTGACTTGAGCTCCCAGTCCAAATTTCCAACTGACAGCGAACCTCTCCAACTAAATTACAAGCTGGGCCCTTCAACATGTGCAAACTGGAATGGTGACCTTTCCACTGAACCCACTCCTCTTCCCATATCAGATCTCAGCCCCGATATTATTCCATTATCCATTCATTTATTTCTGCTATACATCTGTGTGTCAGACAACAGCTAAGCAGTAGGAATATAATGGCCCTCATCCTCATCTGATGGGAAAGATGGACATCAGTCAGTCATCAAACACAAACACAATTATAGCTGGGGAATTCTCTATAAAAGGATGATGTAACTGGGACGAGAACATAAGAGCCCATAAAGGTGCCAAGGAAAGCTTTTCCAAGGAAGCAACTTGCAACATATATACTGAAATCTGAAGACTGAGTAGGTGTTAGGTAGGAAAATACAGGTTGAACATTCCAAACAGTGAAAAACATTCATGTGCAAAGGCCCTGGGGCAGGAGGAAATATGGAGTATTTCCAGAAGACCAGTGCATCTAGAGCTCAAGGAGCAAGGGGGAGACGAAAAGTGGGGGCCAGACCTTGCTGGGCCTTATAGGCTGCTAAGGAATTTCATCATCTTCTTGAAATTAGGAATAAATTGACTACCTTCAACAAACATTTATTGAGCACGTACTAAGTACCCGGCACTTTTCCAGATGCTGGGGACACAGGGAGTACAGCAGATAACGAAACAAAGTCCTGACCCTGTGGCACTCTCATGTTGGTCATACAGGCCACTGAAGGGTGCTGGGCAGAATCACTGAGGTGGCAGAAGTGGGTGCGAGGAGATCACTATGGTTGTCCGGGGGTACGTGACAACTAACTGGGCTGAGGCTGAGCTGAGAAGCAAAGAAACTGGTGAATCAGATACTTAGTAAGTACAACCGATACGACTTTGTGATGGACTGGTGGGCATAGAGTTTTTGTTTATTGTGAGGCTTTTTGTTATTATTTTAAGAGGAGAGATTCAGGAAGGAAGAATCATAAAACTTGAGCTGAAGGAAGGATCTAATTGAGAGGAAACAACTAACTCTGCAAAAGGAAGAAGTTATTGGGCATTTAGGGTTCCTGAAAAGGTAGACAAGGATGGTACCCAGAGCCCAAGTAGAGAATATGGCCTTAGGAGGATGGATGGTTCCTTCACTGTTTTAGTAGGAGGGATGGGGAGGAAAGATGCAAGTAGATTTCTTAACTTGGTACCAACAAGTTAAGGAGTTCTGTCCAGGAATTTCCTTTTTTTTTTTTTAATTCCTATAGAGCAAGAGACAAGGTTATCTGAAAAAAGTGATGTGGAAAAAGGTAGAGAAAGGTGAGGAATTAGAGGAAATCGGTATAGAGATGTGGGAAAGAGAACCTTCCAGAATAATTCAGTCAGATTGCCAGGCAGGTTGAGGGCCCTCCAAGGTGAATGTTTCTGAGGGGATGCATATGGTAGGCAGAAAAATTCACACACACCCACCCTTGCCTCCAAAATGTATTTACTTCCTAAACATGGAATTTTTGACTATAAATAAGGCAAAATACATGACTAATTCAAGCATTTTAAGAAGAGGAGTTTATCCTGGACTATCTTGGTGGGCCCTAAATGCAATCATCTGTATCCTTAACAGATAGAAGCAGAGGGAGTTTTGAAAGACAACACCAAGGAGAAGGTAGTGTGAAGACAGAGGCGATGGCTAGAGTGATGTGGCCACAAGACAAGACTTGGGGCAGCTGCTAGAACCTGGAAGAGGTGAGGAAGAGATTCTCCCCCAGAGCCTCTGGATGGAGTACGGTCCTGTTAACACCTTGATTTTGACCCAGTAAAACTTATTTTGAAATTCTGGACTCCAGAACTGTGAAAGAATAAACTTCTGTTATTTCAAGCCACCAAGTCTGTAGTTGTGACAGCAGTCCTAGGAAACTAATACCATGTCAGTCTATCCATCTGTCCTTGCTCCACAGTTGGCTCAGCTGCAAGCACAAGTCATTCAGGGTTGGAGGCTTGCCAGTTCGGTATTAAGAAAAATGATAAGGAAATTCTGGGCTACGGCAGGAGTGTTAATGAGATGATGAGTTTAGATGAGAAGTGAAACTGAGCAGGACACTGCGGGGCCCTCCCAGGCAGGAAAGCTCCTCCATGTCCCCTGTTTCTTGTTTGCAGAAAAAGGCTTTAGTTCCTTAGGCAAGAGTAGAACAGGGATTGAAATCCTCACTAATTTGAAAAGCCACAGTCTTATTTTATCCTCTATTTCAGCCGAGATGTAGATGATGGATGTGGGCAACAAGTGTTTAACTGAAGCATAAATGGGCATCATTACCATGAGATGGCACTTACATCTCATAGCACTGGATGAGCCTAACTGAGAGCGTACAAAAGGGCAAAAAAGGTCACAGGACTGAGTTTGGAGAGTGCGACATTTAGGGCAGTGGATCTCATGAAGGGTGATTATGTCCCTCAGGGGACATTTGACAATGTCTGGTTGTCGCGACTGGTTGGGGAGGGGGTGCTACAAGCCCCTGGTGGGTGGAGGCCAGGGATGCTGCTCTCCAGTCTGGGGGCGAGGAAGGACATTTGCCTTGTGAGCTCAGTTCACTGATAGATCTAATTAGAGTTGTTGATTTTCAGATTTTCAATTTTTTCTTGTGAAGACAGGACCGATGCCTTCCAGGCTCTTGACACGTCATAGCAGAAAATGGACATCCTTATCTAATCTTTACAACTCCTTGGATTAGTATTATTCCAAGTTGACAGGCAAGGTTAAATTAAGCAGCCCAAGCTTATGCAGTCAGTGAGAGGTGGAGTGGCCACTAAACTGACCAAACTAAACTGGGATGCAGGCAAAGTCCTATACTAGGATCCAGAGAGACAGCTGCACAAGTGCAGGCTGCTTTGGAAAGAGGCCAGGAGGTGTGGTGTGCGGGGGCCTGTGTTCTTACGTGCCTACACGTGAGGAAGCCCAGGGATGTCAGCTGACTTTGGGAAGGAAAGGAGCTGACAGTGGAGGCCAGAATCCTTGCCTGTACACTGAGTCAGTGTCATTTCATTGTCAAAACGAAGGTTTTACAGAAAAGAAACTGACTCACAGGTGTAGAGAAGGAACTAGGGGTTACCAGTGGCAAGAGGGAAGCAGGAGGGGCAAGATGGAGGTGGAGGATTAAGCGGTACAAACTACCAGGTATAAAATAAGCTACACGGATATATTGTGCAACATGGGGAATACAGCCAGTATTCTGTAATAACTATAAATGGAGTATAACCTTTAAAAATTGTGAATTACTGTATTGTATACTTGTAACATACAATATTGTACATCAACTATACTTCAATTTAAAAAATATATTGTAAAAACACAAATCTTTTTTAAAAATGAAGATTTTTAGGGCTGAACTCAAAAAGGCACAGCTAAGAAATTGACAGCTTGTTATTATTTATTTAATAATTGATTGATATGTGCCAGATCTCTGATAGTGCTGGACAGACACAGTGCTGAACAAAGCAACGTCCCTACCCTTGTGGAGTTGACCCTGCAATGAGGGAAAATAGCTCATACACCAGCAAGCCCACATCAACCATGTCAGGTGGTGATCAGTCAGATGGAGAACAGAAAGAGGGTAAATGGGATTAAGAGTGTTGGGGTTTCTGTTTTACAAAATATGGTCAGAAATGGACTCCTTGACAAGAGTGACTTTTGAGCAGGAACCTGAAAGAAGGGAGGCGGCGGGAGTTATGGATACCTGGGGAAAGAGCACCCTGGGCAGAGGGCAGAGGAAACACACAGTCCTCGCATCATGCACTGCTGACTTAGCTGACGACACAGGCTGTGAGGACAGTGATTCACTATATTGGATGAAAGATACCAAATCTGAAGAATCTTGAAATGCTGGAGAGCTGGACCATGCTGAATAATCAACTAATCAGGACAAAAATCTAAGGTCTTGATCTTGATTACAAGGAGGTAACTGCACAAGAATGGGATGTGTAGGTCGGGGTTTAGTGACCACATGGTAAATGGATGGGAACTTTTCCAGCCAACACCTTGGCCTCCCCAAAATGAAGGACTAGGGGACATCAGCTGGGGGTCAACTGGAGGGACAGTTTTGTGTCCAAGGGGAGGAACCAAGACAAAGTAACTTGGTAAAAAGTTACACATTCTCTCTAGAAGCTCTGAGCCAGACTCCTACTCAAATTCCTACTTGATTAACTGTGATAAAAAGTGATATAATAATACATATCAAGAGCCAAAAAACTATTCGTTACAGAACCTGGGGACTCTATCCCATGGCAATGATCTAAAATATAGAAACACAATGTCTGTTTTGTCACAGCTATAGTCTCAGAGACTACATGCCTTGTACATAGTAGACTTAGTAACTATTTGTTGAAAATAAATGAAAAGCTTTTCTTTATAAAAATTATTTATAATATTAATTTGCCTAAATATTCCATAATAGGCTATTGCTTAAGTAAACTATGATCCATTCGTTCATTGGATTTAACTCTAAAACCAAACTGAACTTAAATTTAAACTTAAAAGGCAAACAGATGGCTTATGTGTTTGTAAAACCAGAATTAAGATCTATCCTATAACGTAGTTAGATCTGAAATGGACAGTCATCACTCTCATTCTAAAGATAAGGGGCTTACAAAGCCACATTGTGACTTTTTGACCTTTTTAAGCTACATGATATGTATGTGATAAAAGTGCTTTGGGTAATAAATGTTACCTATTATCTGCTGAACAATTCTGTCATATGTTGGCAAATGATTTCCAGAGCTTTAGAAAAATAGATGTGGAAACAATGCTAGTTCCAATGAAAGAAAGCAGGAGACCAATGAATGCCAGCAAACAAGCGGGTAGGGCCAGAAATTCCGGCAGCGGTCATCCGTCAATTTGGAAAACATTTATCAACTGGACGGTGTGCCAAGCCTTGGTGAGGCCGTGGGAATAGAGAGATGGCTGCCGCCCAGACTTCTGCCTCTTTGCAGAATCTTGCAGGGAAACAGGGATTTAACACATCAGGGCTATACAGTGTGTGAAGAACTAGAATGTAGCAAGTGTTTGAGGGCTGGGGTAGGGGGCAGGGACAGAGATTCTAAATGGGATAAAAGCAGGACGTGAACATGAGGAAACAGGAGATGGCGTGTGAACGGCTGAGGTCTGGATGAGGGTCTGTGAGCTGATGAAACGGGTGTGATCCCTGATGACCTAGAAAGGCTTTTAGAAGGTCAAATAGTCACTTTCTGTCTGTCTCTCCCGCACATCTGCCCCTGGAGCTACAAGAGATGCTGAATGGAGAAAAAGGCACAGACTGCAGATGTTTTAATCCCTGCTCACTGTCATTCACTGGCTCTGTGCCTTCTGTCATATTTCTAATTCAGTGTTACCTTCCCCAGAAGATGGTGATGATAACAGTGGCTACCCCATGGGATGGGTCTGAGACTGACAGGAAATTAATATTTATTTATTGTTGTGACAAATATTTACTGAGCGCCTGTTGTGTGGCAGACCTGCACCAAGCACTGGTTGTGCAGTCATGAAAGAACAGACAGTCCCTGTTCTGGTGGAACGTACAGCCTGGAGGGAAAGAATGAACATAAATAGAGCATGTAGACCCGTTAGTACCCAGAGGTGATAGTCACGGTTTCCTCCATCTGTCCATTCCCTGGGGTGTAGAGGCTTGGTCAAGATCTAATCTGAACCCCGTTTTCTGTGAAGCGGCTGTGTGGGAGAAGGCCACAGAGCCAGTAATGGAGCCCAGCCAAACATCTAGCACCCACACGGGACAGAGTTTTGTTTTTATTTACTAGGTATCCTGTATCCACTAAAAATTTTCATTTTCCTTTATAGCCTTCCCAATCATATTCCAGTGAAGATAGAAAGAATTAAAGCAGCCTGGCTCTTCCCTCACTTGGTAGAGCTGGACAGACAGCTGGTGAGCTGCACCTAAGATGAGATGTCTTATTTACAACTATAGAGAGATGGGGTTTGTGATTCGCTGGACACAGATATGTGGAAAAGGCACCCTGGCTGCTAGCTCAGAAGGAAGAGATGCTGACGAAGGGTCAGTCCATCATGTCCAGGCACTATGTTGGCATTTTACATAAATTATCTCATCTGATACTCAAAACAATCTTTATCATGTCTACTTTAGAGATGAAAAGACCTAAGGTTCAGAGAAGTGAAGTGAGTTCTTCACTTAGCTGGTAGAGGCAGAATTTGAGCCCGGGTCTGCTAACTCAAAACCTATGTTCTCTCCAGACGCCCACTGAACATTCTAAATAGAAAAGCTAAGCTGGAATTGGAAGAATAATGAGATACATGGTCCTTTTTAGGAGGAAGATCAGCCTAAAAATAGTAATGCTTTCTACTGTCATAATAAACTGTGTGCCCACCACTGACACTGTCAAGTTCTACATGACCACCTCAAGAAAGAGAGGAGATAATATACACGTATGTGTGTGTTTATATACACTTAAAATCTGGAAGGAAATATACCAATGATAATGATGATTATCTCTGGACTATAAGGTAACAAATTTTATTTCTTCTCTATCCTTCTCTGTATTTATCCTTTTCTGTATTTTTCATCACAAAACAAGGGGTGTGTCCTATTAAGAGGAATGATGTTCAAGTCCTGATCAGGCATCTGGTTCCCAGACTCAGGGCTCGCCTGCTTGGAAAGAAACTTTTCGTCCTTTTTGGTAGCAGGCAGCAGAGACCAGGGCTGTGGCAGCTTGAGGACCCAGTGTCCATCTCAGGCACTCATGTGCCACGCTGCTTCTCACTCTTCTTACAAGTGATTTTAAAAAGCAATTAAAAAAAGAAAACTGAGTGTTGAACAATAGGTACTGATGTTGCTTTTAATCTAGTTTAGTACTCCTTTTTTTTTTTTTTAGTGAGGTACCAGGGATTGAACCCAGGATCTCATGCATGCTAAGCATATGCTCTACCACTGAGCTATACCCACTCCAATGTTGCTTTTTGATGGTTCTTTTAGGATCACAGCTCACAGAGGCATTTTACAGCAAGTGGGTTCCTAAAGGGAAGAAGCCAGCATGGCATGTCATCTACTCCCTGGTTTGTTTGGTCATTCATTTATTCCTTCCTTCATTTGTCTAAAAAACTATTTACTGCGCCTCACTGGGCTCTATGCACTGGTCAAAATAGATTAAAACATTGAAATAGAGCAAATTTTAAAATAGAGGAAAGAGTAGAGTGCTTTTCACACAAACCCTATATCTTCACCCCTCTTCCACCTGCAAACTTCAACCACCCAAAGAGATAACTCGAATATTATTGTCTTAAGAAGACACACAGATGACCAACAAGCACAGGAAAAGATGCTCAACACTGCTTATTAGAGAAATGCAAATCAAAACTACAATGAGATACCACCTCACACTAGTCAGAATGGCCATTATCAAAAAGTCTACAAATAATAAATGCTGGAGAGGGTGTCGAGAAAAGAGAACCCGCCTACACTGTTGGTGGTAATGTAAACTGGTGCAGCCATTATGGAAAACAGTCTGGAGGTTTCTTTAAAAACTAAAAATAGAACTACCACATCATCCAGCAATCCCACTCCTGGGCATATATCCAGAAAAGATAAAAACTCCAATTGGAAAAGATACATGCACCCCAATGTTCAAAGCAGCACTATTTACAATAGCCAAGACAGGGAAGCAACCTAAGTGTCCATCGACGGATGACTAGATAAAGAAGATGTGATAAATATATACACAATGGAATACTACTCGCCACAAAAATGAATGAAATAATGCCATTCGCAGCAACATGGATGGACCTAGAGATTATCGTACTAAGTGAAGTCAGTCAGATGGAGAAAGACATATTAAATGGTATCATTTATATGTGGAATCTAAAAAAGAAAAGATACAAATGAGCTTATTTACAAAAAAGAAATAGACTTACAGACATACAAAACAAACTACGGTTACCAAACGGGAAGCAGAGGGGAGGGATAAATTAGCAGTTTGGGATTAACAGATACACACTACTGTATATAAAACAAACAACAAGGACCTACTGTATAGCACAGGGACCTATATGCAGTATCTTGTAATAACCTATAATGGAAAAGAATCTGAGAAAGAATATATATGTATATATGTATTAACTTAATCACTTTGCTGTACACCTAAAACTAACACATTAAATCAACTATATTTCAATTTTTTAAAAGTTGTCTCTCTAGAAATGTCTTTTCTCCCAAATCAGCACCCACTCCTCACTTCCTGCAAATGATTGCTTTCTTGTTTGCACATGTGCAGCAATTACAGCACTTAGTACGCTGCAATACAATTCTTTCTATACAAGTCTATGTCACAGGTAGGAAAGTATAGCATCGCCCTAAAGAGAATAAACCACCCCAATACCATGGAAATAAATATCCAGGCCCTCCCATAACCCATTTTGTGCTCCCCCAGTGTACCTAGCCTACCAGGGTTGAGAAGTTCTGCTGGAGATCTTGACCTCCTAATACCAGGGACCAGGCCTTAATGATTTATCTCAATATGCTCAGAGCCTAGTATGTTGCCTTTTCCACAGCTGGTAATTAGTGCTTTTACTCGTTCATCTCAGTGAATACTTACTGAGTGTCCACCATGTGCTGGCACATTGCTAGCTGACAGAAATACACTAGTGAACAAAATAGTATGGTTTTGCCTTATAATTTGGTGAGGCAGAGCAATATTAAACAAATAACCCTACAAACAAATATATAATTAGAAGTGGTAATAATCACTGTGAAGGAAAAGTACAGAGTGCTATGAATGCTATGGAAATATTTGAATAAACAAATGAAAGAAAACACTGTCTATTTTATACTGTAATCTCTATTACATTAGAAAGATATATTCTATAGAAAAGAGAACATTGTGGGCTCTCTCAGGATAGATTAAGAATCCCATGAGACAGTCTAAATCTCATGTTCATGCTCCTGTGGTGAGTCCTAAGACCTCATTAGTTTTCTGTGGTCCTATCTCACAAGTGACTCATTTTGAACTTACTGACAGGCAACTAAAATCCCTGAGATACTTTCGGTGTTGTTTGTTTAATGTGCTGCCATAAATCCAAATCTCTCATCCTGTCCATGTGCAATTGGTTATTTGGATCTAAGTAAGTGACTTTCTGGGCTCCTCCGTTAGCTCTCATCTTGCTAGAGTTGGTCTATCAATTGGACCTGCCCAAACCCTGTCATGCCCAGTCCTGATACGGGAATATGTTTCCTGTGGCTACTCTGATGGAATACCCATATTCAGGTTGTTGAAAGGAGTGTTGTGTGAAAATTTTGGGAGGGACTCAGGGGTGGGAATCACCTTTGAAACACACATCAAAACCACAAAAATGTCCATATCCTTTGCATTTGTAATTACCCTTCTGGGAATCTCTTCTAGCAAAATAATACCAAATAAGAGGAAACATTTTATGCAAGAAACAGCTTTTACTCCATTAATCATCGTAATGAATAGCAGATCGAAAAATTTTAATATCTTATCAGGGTCATGATTAAGCTTAGGTAAGTGTAACATGAGGAAGTTTTCCTATAAACTGGGAGAGAATTCCTAGGAACAGGCTGGCCATGGCATTTTATTTTCGGAAAAGTGTGTTGAGAACCCTTTTAGCTTCTCCCGTGGCTCAGAACCCATTAGGTGCTAATAAATATTTATTGTTAATAAAGAAATGATGAAAATAGTTTATGAACAGGTGACTAAGAATATGGAATAATTAGTTATTAAAAGATACTTGTTTGTACGGTATTGATAAGGAACCTTCTCAGGAAAACACGTCTTTATAATGAGGCTTTCTTCCTTTGATTGGCAGACTACTACCTAAACTACTTGATGCATATGGGCCTTAAATTAAAACTGCTTTGTAAAGCAATCGTATTCTAAATTAGCAGCTTGAATTTTAGTACAAGTACTATGCTTAAAATTCTGCCAAATTTGAGTGCTGAGTCTGTGAGGGGGTGTGGTTTGAGGTGCTAGGGGTACAGCAGCAAACAAGATGGACCAAAAGCCCTGCCTCGTGGAACTTACAATTTAGTGGTGGGGGCAGATATACTCAAGTCAACAAGTAAAAGAGATAGCATGTCAGGTGGCAATAAAGGTAACAGGAAAAAAGGGAGGAGAGGGATAGGGAATTTAGCTCAGGGGTAGAAGGGGGAATGAAGTTTCAAATAGGCGATGGGGTGCCCCCCGCCCCCTCCAGGACATCTGAGCCAAGACCTGAAGGAGGAGGGAGAAAGAGCCAAGAAGCTGGCTGGGCCAGGAGCATTCCAGGGAGCAATGCGTTTCCAGCAATATAACTTGAAAGGATTGGTGGATTACTTCTGGACAGGCAGTCTAGCTGCTGCATTCCTTGTCACTTTCAATTAACCATGAGTACACCCAGCTAGCTCATCAAAGAGACTCCCCTGCCTCTCCCTTCTGGCAGCCGGGGACGGATACCCGGGTTGGTGCCAAAGCCGCCACGCTGGACCAGCCGCCACCGCTGGAAGCAGAGGAGGCAGCCCCACCCCCTCCTCCTTCGGTCTCTGCCGGTGGTGAGAGCTGTAACCCTTACCCTCCCTGTCCCCAGCAGCCCCATTCCCTGCCCACTTCGTCTAAAGGGGCATTAACGTTTACTATTGCTCCTTTTGTACCTGGTGAGGCTGTGCTCTGAGGAAGGGCGCTCTCATTTAGAAGCAAAATCACCCACTCTTGAAGTCCTTTGAATGCAAAGAATGTCATCTTTCAAATTTTAAAAAGTATTAGGATTCTGTTGTGGATGCTAAGTCCTCGAAGCTGTTATATTTGGAGTGAGGGTGTTAACAAAGAAGTATATCTGAATATTTGTTCATTGCTATGTATATCTAAATTACATTGGCACTTGTAGTTTCTGATCACCTGCTCCTGCTCTAACTGATGACTTGCTGACTCTTTGCCAAGCCTGTGGATAATAAAGCACAATTACAAGGAGGATGCTGTAAACTCCATGAGGGCAGGACTGTATCTGTTTTTCTCACCATTATATCCTCAGAGCCTACCTTAGTGCCCAGCACATAGGAGACACTCAGTAAATGCTGATGAATAAATGCATGACTCCACAGATGACAGCTTCGGTGCAGAGAGGAAAGACTTTTATGCTAGAGTGGGAGGGGGCAAGCATTGAGACCACAAAGTCTGAAGTTGGAGAGGTAAGATGGAGCATGAGCTATGATTCCTCCCCCTCTGAGATCCTGGGCACCCAAGGGAAGTGTACATTTAAGCCCAAGGGCAGGGCAGGGGTGGGGAGATGAGTGTGAGAAAAATCACTGGCACAGGGCCCCTTCTGCTCCCAACCACCCACACCTCCCCCCCCCCGCCAAACCCCCACAGGTGTTGGATTACTTTGGTCAATTTACTTAGCCCCTTGGAGACTAAGTTTCATCACCTGTAAAACGGGGATAATTCTGACTTTACAGGATTGCTGTGAAAATTAAGTAGGCTAATGAATACAGAGCCCTTGGCACAGAGACTACTACGATAAACAAGCCATGATAGACCCTTACTGTTTCACTGATGTGAACACTGAGGAGCAACGTACGTGGCTGGGAGCCGGGATCTGGAGCCAGGCTGCCAGGGCTGGAAGGTATCACTTATAGGAGAAAGGTCTTAAGAAAGTTACTGAATTGCTCTGTGAAACAATCTCCTCATCTGTGAAAAAGAGGACAAGGATGCTTATCTTACAGTATTGCTCTGAGGATTAAGTCACTTAATAAATGTAAACCACTTAGAACAGTACTGGCAAACCAGCCTTATCACTGTGGCTTGGCGTTTTTCCTGTGTGTTTCCCACTTCCATCCCTCTAGGGCTCTAACGACAGATATGTTGATGGGATGATGGGGGAGTTCATGTTGGATGGCCTGGGTCCACGTCTCATTTCAATACTGGTTCTGAAACTCACATGTGCATTGGATTCCCCCTGAGGGCTTGCTGAAACACAGGTCGTGGGAGCCCCACCCTCAGAGCTTCTGATTCAGTAGGTCTGGGTGGGGCTTGAGATGTGGTATTTCAAACAAGTTCCCAGATGGTGTGGATGCTGCTGATCCAGAGACCACACTCTTGAGAACCACTGGGATGTAACAAGAAAGGATGTCAGAAGCTCCAAAAGAAGAAGGATGCACAGAGAGATAGGAGTCTTGGAACCATCCCAAAAAGGACTGAGTTATAGGCACTAGCAGAAAGAATAATTTGTTCATTTACTCATTCAACAAACATTTACTCACTGCCCGCTGTGAGCAGGGTCCTGTATTCAACTAGTTACAAGGACCAAGATTTAGCCAAACAGTGAGTTAGAGAGAACTACCAATTTAATGAATTAAGACAGACAACATCAAGAAGCCATGTCCCCATTGGCCCAGCTCAGGCATTATTTTTGTGTGTGTGTTAGAATATATATAACATGAAATGTACCATTTTAACCATTTTACCATTTTAACAGACACAGTCCATGGCATTAGGTATATATGTTGTACAAGCATCATCACCTCTACCTGTAGAACTTTTTTCATCTTCTCAAACTGAAACGCTGTACCTGTTCATCAATAATTCCCTATTCCCCTCTCCCCCACAGGCCCTGGCAACCACCACTCTACTTTTTATGAATTTGACTCTGTAGCTCATACAAGTGGCATCAGACAATATTTGTGTTTTGTGCCTACTTATTTCACTTAGCATAATGTCTTCAAGGGTCATCCATGTTACAGCATGTGTCAGAATTTCCTTCCTTTTTAAGGATGGATAATATTCCATTTTAGGTATGCACCACATTTTGTTTATCCATTCATCCATCAAGGGATGTTTGGGTTGTTTCTGCCTTGTGAATAGTGCTGCTATGAACATAGGTGTCCATGTATCTGTTCCAGCCCCTGCTTTCAACTCATTTGGGTATATACATTCAAGCACCATTTTAAAGCAGATCAGTTTTGTTTGAGTGAACATTAAGGTCACACTCCCCATCTCCCACCTGCTACCTTTTCCCTTGTTAGAACTTTACCCCTCCTGTCAGTCAGGTACCCAGAACTCTCAACTGCCTGAATCTCATAAATCACCCACACCTCCAGGTAAGGTAGCACAATAAGAACAAGGAGAATATATTTTAGTGCTTTATGGGCTGAATGCATGCATGAATCTGCCTTTCCCTATAATGACAACCGTGCTGATGAACTATCCAAACACCCCGATGCCGGGAGCTTGTTCAGTGCTATAGGAAAGCCATTGGTCGCTGGGATCAGACACCTGATAGAGAAGCCTGGCCTATTTACTAGCCCTTTAGGCACGTGATTTAATCTTTCTAGTTTCAATTTTCTGACCTATAAAATAGAGATAATGATTCCTATCTACTTGGTTGTTTGGGGAATTAAACTAAGATAAAAGAAAACTAATTAAGGTAAACCAAGATAAGGTAAAGCACTTAACCCAGTGGCTGGCATATGATAAGTACCCCACAAATACTGGCCATCCTCAGTGTTGTTCCTGGGTAACGCCTTCAAATACATGCCAAGAAAGTTCCTGCCATCTAGGTCCATACGAGGACATGACAATGAGCATGGAATTAACAGTCCCACTAGGCTAGAATCCTAAACATTGGAGATTTTATTTTTAAATCACAGGATTCAAAGTTATAATCTAGTCACAAAGGGTTAAAAGATGTCTTTGGATGGGGAAGATTATTTTAGGGGGCAGGGTCCTCTGTGGAACCCACAAATTATACCAGAGGCCCCAGCAGCCAGTTACAGGTGTTACGTTTTTTTCCTTGAGCTTTTTTTTTTTTCCTCTGAGATTGCAAATGCCAGATAAAAATGGATTCCAGAACAATGGAAAATTGAGATGAGAAATGGTTACAGCAAATTTGGCCAGGCCTCCTCCTAGGATCGCCCCAGTCCTTCTGGGACATGTTCTGACAACTCACTGGCCTCTAAGCCTCTGAAAGGGGGTGATGTTCCCGCCATTTCCCTTGGAAGAATATTCCACGGTGAAATATGACTCACTGTCAGGGCCCTTGCCTTTGAGATTCCCTTTCTTCTCCTGACCCACTTTCGTCTTGCTGTGCCCTTTTGTACAAAGTCAAACGAAGCCTCCCCTGGAGGAAGCGGCTCTGCGCAGACTGACATTTAAAGACCATTACCACCTCTTAAACTCGGCCCTGTTCATTTGGCCAAGCAAAGCATGTTTAATTCTTTTAATCTTCCCTCATAAATCAATCTCTTCGTTCCCTTAATAGTCCTTCTCCTGTGCTTTGAACTCCCTCCAGTCTGGCCATCCTAAGCCCTTGTTCCCTGTACACTTGAGAATTGCCAGTCAATCACGAAATGGCTGCGCAGGAAAAGCAGTCGGGCCTCACCAGGGTTCTGGGCGCTCTTACCACGCCGGACTGTCTGCTGCCCAGAGGCGCCCAGAGCCCCAGGAAAGCCCTGCCTGGCGGCCTTCATGCAGACTGGAGGCATTTGCTGCCTGCTCCGTTTGGGTCTTTCCATGGACCTGGCCCGTCTGGCCCACGGTCAAGGGAACTGCACGGACGCCGCCTCAGACACTGGTTCCCCTCACCCCCCTCTACCTCCTCAGTACGTTCACCTTTCACTTGGCATCTACCCACCAGGGTGACAAGGGTCCCTGGCAAAGCCCAGAAGGGGTCTTACCTGGAAGGTCCCGGCGTGGTCTTCCTCCTTATCCCCCTCTCTGTTCTCTTTGAGGGCGATTAACGTGAATCCTCTGAAGTAGGAGGGAGGGGCAGCCGAAAGGGTCACTGGGGTGAGAGAAGAAAGCAGATGATAAGCCTAAGAATCAGCTGCCTTCCATTTGTCAAAATGAGAAACGTGAGTTCCCCATCAACATCGCACACCTGTGGATGGGAGGGGCGCGGACAGCGGGAAAGGCTCGTTCTGCTGAGTAGTGAACTTTCACCCTCTCCACCCAGTTCCCTCTCACATTTCAGAACCTTCAGGTGTTTACACCCTAACTGCAGTCTCACTTGGGAATTCTTGAATCCACCAAGACTGTGATAAGCTCTTACTCCCAGCAACCACAATTTGATAAAAATAGTCCCTTGTCAGCAACTCCAGTCTCGACAGTTATCTAATGTTACTCTTCCACAGATTGGCCCAAGAGAAATCCAGCTGCTCACAGCATAAACTCCTGTAGGATGTCCTTTGTGGCAGAGACTGCTGTGGGTTTTCCAAAACACGTTTCCTATTTCTTGTGGGTACTTAGCTAGAACACCTTCCCAGCCTCCCTTGACTGTGCCCCAGTCCTGCCAGTGGAAAGTGTGGACAGACATGACGCATGCTCCTTCCTGCCTGTGGCGCATGCAAACTTTCTACCTGATTCTCCATTCTCCCTCTCCCATCTCTGCCTGCTGAATGCAGGGGAGAGGACTCTGATGCCCCAGGAGAAGGACAGTAGAACTACAAGATGGAACCTGGGTTTCTGAATAACCACACAGATAATCACTCATGGACCAGAAATATCCATCTTATACTTTGCATAAAGTGGAAATAAACTGATATTGTGGGGGACTATTTGTTACAGCAGTTGAAGTTATGAGCCTACATTAAACTCTTCCTTCCCACATCTACCCAGAGAACTAGATATTCAAGGAAATCCAGCTCAAGGATCTTCTTAATGATGTTCACCCCTCTCTTTGTGTCTCCAATCTCCTGAGACGGAAATCCCTTCTTACAATTTTCACACTGGACTGCAATTCTCTTTTACCAGCCTCTCCACTGGACTATGAGTTAACACCGGAGAACTGGGTTTCAGTTCTCTTTGTACCATTATCACCTAGCACAAAGCCTGGCATCTAAGAGACTCATTTCAACTTTCTTGAAACTGATATAAATTGAGGTTTAAATTACGTTACTGCCTACATTAAAGCACTAAGGTTCTTTAAACATAAAATGATAGACTATTAGAGCTATGCTAAGAACCCTCCATTTCAGCCTTCCAATTCCACAGATAGGAAACAAAGACACAGAAATCTCAACAGACACCCTCTAAGTAGAAAGACTACCCAGGGGCAGACTTAGGGCCCGGCCCCCTTCCCAGTTTAACACTCCACCCATTGTTATATATATATTGAATATATTTATCATAGTATGGGTATTCCACAAGTGTTGACTACATTTTCAAATTTTAAAAATTAATTCACTGAACCTGTAATACTTCTGTGATTCTAATAAGCAACTCCCTGTTGGGGAGGGGTATTTAGTCTTCTAGTTTCAGTCCTAAAAATGAAACATCTCAAAAATCCAAAAATTAAAACCACCATCTGGGATAATAGCAGTGGTCCATGAACCACCGACAGGACATCTCAGAGAAGACTTGGAGACACAAAGACTGCCCATCTCCTGTTGTGATTGGTCAGCCCATCTCCTGTTGTGATTGGTCAGCTCATCCCACAAAAGTAAAGGAGCATTCCGATTGGCTACTGATGTCTGTAAGAGATCAGATAGAAAGGAAGAAAGGATGAGGAAAAAAAAGCACGAAGTAAAGAAGAGTAAGAAATGATGGTTATGAAGTCAGGAGAAAGAGCTGGGATCTCTGAGGCACAGACAGACAGCCCCACAGCAGTCTGAGGTTATCTAGGCTGGAGTGGGGTGGCCTTCAAGGTCATTCTACACAATTCTGGAGCAAGGGGACCAGAGGACAAGAAGTAGACGGAAAAGGTGCTCTGCCCAGATCGCCTTAAATTCCTCTTTACCATTGTAGTGTTTGTTGATTTTGTTTACTCTTTAAAAAACTAGCTCTTTGTTTGATTGATTTTTTCTATTTTTTTAAAATCTCTATTTTATTTATTTCCTCCCTGATCTTTACTATTTCTTTGCTTCTGCTGACTTTAGGCTTTGTTTGTTCTTCTTTTTCTAATCCCTTCAGGTGGTAGGTTAGACTGTTTATTTGAGATTTTTCTTGTATGGGGAGAGGGCCTGCATCACTACGTACTGCTGGAACGTGACCCTCGTGCTGATGTGCCTTTGCTGTGGCTAAGCCAGCACCTGTGGCTCATTCCTGTAGGACTGCTCCAGCTCAGGTCACTGGAGTCTGCTCTGCCTAAAATGAAAGGCTGAGCTCCCTTGCATCAGGTGAGGATGATTCTGAGGGGTACCTGACATCTCAAAATGGCCCTGCAGGAGCAGAGCTCACCTGGGGTCACAGCCTGGCAAGGCTTCTTCCTCCCCAGCTCACTTCTCCACTCCGTTATTGGCTTCCCCTGGGAGCACTTCTTTAACAAGTCACTTTCACCCAAATCCTCAGCTGAGGATTTGCTGTGGGTTAAATTGTGTCCTCCAAAAATAGATGTGAAAGTCTTAACTCCAGGTTCCTGGGAATGAGACCTTATTTGGAAACAGGGTCTTTTCAGATGGTATTAGTTAAGATGAGATCATCCTGGATTAAGGTGGCCCTAAATCCAAGATGGCCAATGTCCTTAGAAGAAGAGACTCAGAGACACAGGGAAGAACGCCAGGTGAGGACAAAGGCAGAGATTGGGGCGAGGCATCTGCAAGCCAACGCACAGCAAGGACTGTCACCAGAGGCTAGGAGAAACCCCCTCCAAGCCTCCAGAAGGACCCGACTCCAGTGATACATTGATTTCAGACTTTTAGCCTCCAGAACGGTGAGCAAATACATTTCTGTTGTTTTAAGCCACTGATTTGTGGTACTATACACAGAGTCCCTAGGAAATGAATATTTGTTTCCGGGGAACCCAACCTAAGACAGACAGCCTCTGCCGCACAGTCACTGCCTCAGGCTACAGCTCAAACTCCATAGCCTGAAAGGCCCGCAGACTCTGCCTCCCCGGGGAGCTTCACCAACCACATTTCCACTCCCCACCCCTCTACATTTCAGTCCTGGGACTCACTCCCTGGCAGTTTCCGGAAAAGCCATATTCATTTCACCCTACATTATTATTTATTTCCATACACTTTTCATATGGCTGGTATGTTCCACCTCCTCCTTCCCTGGCAAACTTCTTTAAAAATCAGCTAAATTTCACCTCGTCTGTGATGTTTCCTCTGACTTCCCCATCAAGACCTGGATGCTCTTTTTCCTTGGACCTTGTTAAGATTAAAAACATCTATACGAGTGGCATAAGATCAGCATTTACCTTAAAGCATCAGGGCAAAGCATAAATGAATTAATGCACGTAAAGTCCTCAAAATCATGGTTGGCTTATAACAGACACTTAATAAATATTAGCTCTTATAATTAGTGATGATCAATAAGGTAATGACCACATTAAATCATATTTAAAACATTTTTTTATTGAAGTATAGTTGACTTACAATGTGTTAGTTTCTGGTGTACAGCACAATGATTCAGTGATATATATGTATGTTCATTTTCATATTCTTTTTCAT
Organism: Camelus bactrianus; assembly: GCF_048773025.1. Taxonomy (NCBI): domain Eukaryota; kingdom Metazoa; phylum Chordata; class Mammalia; order Artiodactyla; family Camelidae; genus Camelus; species Camelus bactrianus. The sequence goes on from NC_133548.1 coordinate 38,757,370, forward strand.
TATAGGTTATTATAAGATATTCAATATAGTTCCTTGTGCTATACAGTATAAACTTGTCGTTTATCTATTTTATATATAGTAGTTCCTCTCTGCTAATCCCAAACTCCTAATTTATCCCCACCCCCTTTCCCCTTTGGTAACTGTAAGTTTGTTTTCTATGGGAGTCTGTTTCTGTTAGGTAAATAAGTTCATTTGTATCATTTTTTTAGATTCCACATGTAAGTGGTTATCATACAGTATTTTTCTTTCTCTTTCTGGGTTACTTCACTTAGTGTGACAATCTCCATGTCTATCCATGTTGCTGCAAATGGCATTATTTCATTCTTTTTTATGGCTGAGTAGTATTCCTGTGTGTGTGTGTGTGTGTGTGTGTGTGTGTGTGTATCTCACATCTTCTTTATTCATTCATCTGTCAGTGGACACTTAAGTTGCTTCCCTGTCTTGACTATTGTAAATAGTGCTGCTATGAACATTAGGGTGCATGTATCTTTTTGAAACGTTAAATCATATTTTTTATTTTATTTATTTTTTAATTGAAGTATAGTTGATTTACAATGTTGTGTTAATTTCTGATGTACAGCATAACTCATATATACATATATATTCCTTATTATATTCTTTTTAGCCTATAATGAAAAAGAATATTAAATTATATTTTGCATGTAAGTATTTGTTTTCTTATTTGTAAGTCCTTCAAAGACAAGAACCACATGTGCAATTATATTTACTGAATCATGTTCATGGACTGGTAGTCTCAGCGTTGTAAAGTGGTCAGTCCTTCTTAAATTGATGTATATATTTGGTGCAATCCAAATTAAAATCCCAGCATGTTTTTGTGATATTGACAAGCCAATTCTAAAATTTACATGAAAATGCAAAGGGCCAAGAATATCTAAGACAATCTTGAGACAGAAGTGCAAGCTTGGATGGCTTATACTACCAGATATTAAGACTTACGCAGCTATAGAAATTAAGCCAGTTTACTATAACAAGAAAAAAAAATAGGCCAATTGAACAGTGTGAGGTCCAGATAAAATTCTACGAATATATGTAAACTTGGTTCACGTTAAAGAGGTACCACAGAGCAGTGAGGGAAGGGCGGAATTTTCAGTGAAAAGCTAGGACAGCTGGACAACCACATGTAAAGAGGTGACGTGGCCTTTACCTCACGTTATACACAAAATAAATTTCACATAGATTGTAGAGCCAGAAGTGAAAAGCAAAACAATAAAAGTCTTAGAAGTTGGCATAAGAGAAAACATGAGTGACCTTGGAGTAGGAGAGAGCTTTTAAACAGGACATTACACAAACACTGACAACAAAGAAGATATATAAATGGAGTGATATCAAAATTTTGCTGATCAAAAGACACTGTTAAGAAAAAGTAAGCCATAGTGTGGAAGGAGGTATTTGCACACCATATAACTAGAACATGACTTTTATCCAAAATATATAAAGAACTCTCTATAAGATCGATAAGAGAAAGATTAAGAAATAGGCAAAATACATGAACTAATACTTCACAAAAGAAGGTGCCCAAGTGGCCAATAAACAGACGAAAAGGCACTCAACGTCTTTAGTCAATGGAGAAATAAAAATTAAATCCACAGTAAAATACTACTGCATTTCCACCAGATTGACTAATCTTAAAAGGATTAACAACATAAATGTTGTCAACTAGAACTCTCATACACTATGAATATACTGAAAATGAGCGATTTTCCCTGGAAAACTGTTCGGCAGTATTTACTGAAGCTGAACATATACGTACCCTACAACCCAGTACTGCCAGTCCTAAATCAAGAAATCCTGGCATATGTGCACCAAAGGACACCTATAAGATGTTCATAGTAACATTATGTGTAACAGCATCCAACTGGAAACACTCAATGTCCATTGGCAGGGATGGTTATATAAATTGTAGCCTTGTCATAGAATTGAAGGCCTTAGGGTAATGAAAATGAACAAATTGCTGCCACCTACAACAACATGGATACTTCTCACAAACATAATCTTGAGTGAAAGAAGGCAGATGCAAAAGAATACAAAAAGTATGATGATATTTATATAAAGTTCAAAAACAGGCAAAGTAGACTATGATCCTAGAGGTCAGGTTGGGGTAACAAGTGTGGGAAAGGGGAGGCAGTACTGATCTGGAGGGGGCACAAGGGGTGCTTCTGGAGTGCTGGTCATGTTCTATTTCTTGATCTGGGTGGCAGCTGCATGGGTGTATTCAACAAGTTATAATTCACTAAGCTGCATGATTTGTGAACTTTTCTGTATGTAAGTTTTATTTTGATAAAAATATTACTTAACTTTTTAAAAAAATTTTTTGTGGGTTTTTTTGTGGGGGGAGGTAACTAGGTCTATTTATTTACTTGTTTACTTATTTTTTTTTTTTGTAATGGAGGTTCTAGGGATTGAACCCTGGACCTCATGCACGCTGAGCACGCACTCTACCACTGCACTACACCCTCCCCCATTAAGCAATGTTTCTGAATGTGGTTAAGTAGCCATCTTTCTGTATATCTGTGCAGTGCACTTAAAGAGCTAACCATAAACTCAGCTTCCCAGCATGACACATTCCTGTAGGTTCTAGAAAACTAAGGGTTTACTCTCCCTTATTGAATACAACACACAAGATGGAGGTTCTGGAGGCTGAAATAGTGTGGTATTTTAATCTATAATTATCAGGATGATGATTGTGTTACACAATGTAATTTGAAGGAAGAGAAGAGATCCTGTTCCTCCAGAAAACCCTATGATATGACTCTCCTGAAATGAACAAATGTGCAGTGTGTTCTGAGTCCCAGTGATGACTGAAGATGGCTGCTTGGCAATAAATAATACAGTCTTTTCTCTAATGACTCCTCCCAAGTGCCTCCCAAGAGAGGCCATTAAGAGACTCAAGAAATCTAAGAAAAAAGCTTATGAAGGATTAAAAAATAATAATAATAATTTTTAAGAGGTCCATTTGGAGCTATCCTGTGAGCACATACAAGGAACTAGTTAAAAGCAAAGATTTCAGATTACAATCCCAGAGCCACCACTTATTAAATATGTGACCCCTGGCAAGTCATTTGACCTCCCCATTTGCTCATTTTTAAAATGAGATGAATGATATTGCCTTTCTTGCAGGAATGGAGAAGAGACTAAAACATTTATCACAGTGCATGGCATACATAAAGGATTCAGGATTGTAAAGGATGATGATGGTGGTGCTGGTGATGCTGGGGATGAAGATGATGATGATGAAAATGATGGTGATGATGATAAAGACCATGATGCTTAGGAGGCTGATTAACCAACAATGAGTTTCAAAGAGCTGGTCCTCAGGAACAATGACTGAGCTTCCAGAGAAAAAGTCTAGTAGGCGCCAATGCAGGACCACTGACAGGACTGTAATGGAGATAATTGCCTCTGGGGATGATCATCACAGGGCTGGGATTTGGGGACATTTGGGCAAGTCCTAATCATGAACAGAGCCTTCTTGCAGCTCATCACACCCAAGAAAATGTGCCCCGTGGGGTTCCCTCAGCCCCTCCCACCCCCACACAATATAGCCTTTCAACACTGTTCTCTTTTTCTTGAATACCAATCTTTTTTTTAATTTCTCTTTGTCCATTTTATTTTATTTATTATCTTTTTTGGTGTTGGGGTGGTAATTTATTTATTTATTATTTTTTAATGGAGGTATTGGGATTGAACCAAGGGCCTCGTGCATGCAGTCTACCACTGAGCTATTCCCTCCCCTACCCAATCTTAATTAAATGTTTATTTGCAGATTATTTGTTAAATGTCGGTCTCCCCTAATAACTTGTAAGCTCTGTGAGAGCAGAGACCAAGTGTCTTGAACTACGCCTCTGGAGACACAGAGAGAAAAGATGTAGCCTCTGCCTTCTAGGAACACACAGTCTAATAGCTGGGAGAAAAGGAAACATCAGCAGATATTTTGTGTAACATATGATGGGTGTTTGGATGTATGAATGAAGTCCTCTGGGATCCCAGAGGAGGGAGCATCTGAGTCTACTGGGGGAATTAAAGGAGACCTCAAGGAGGAGGTGGCATCTGAGCTGCAGATTGAATGAGGTATAAGAGTCTGTCCAGTGAACAAGAGGAACAGCATCTCAGGTCGCAGGAAAGGCGTGGTGGGCCAGTCTTGGCCTTGGAAACCAAAAGTAAGTCTATATGTCATGAGTTGCAAGCTGGGAGGGAGGGTGTTATAAGAGCTAAGGGAGGAAGGTGAGAAGTGGAAGATAGCCAAAAGTCTTCAAAGCCTTGCTGAGAGGTGTGGATACTACCCTGGAGCTGAGGAGGAGGCACGGAAGGGTTTGCATTAGGGAACGTCATGTTCGTATTTATGTTCGAGGAAGGTAAGGCTGGAAGTTGTGTGATTATTGGATAACAGCCCTTTCCCCAAAACCAGCTCAAAGGCGAGGGCCTCTCTGGCCTTCCTTGTTTATATGAGGACTGAAGTTTCACACTGGAGTCTGGCCTCAAATCTCCACCCAAGGTGGAGTTCTCCCCTTCTTATTATATGAAAATTCCAGTCCCACCTAATTCCCAAATAACTTTCTGGGCCCTTCAGATGTTGGTTTGCCAACCATTTATCATAAACTCCAGTGCATCTGCTATGCCTACTGCCCTCATTGGCTCTTGTCCAATGCCACCACCCTCCCCACTCTGCCTCTCAGTTTCAGACCCCTCTAGCCACAACCTCAATGAGAAAGTCCCGAACCAGATTCCAGTTCTGTTACGAGGCCAGCCCCTGCCATCCGCCTGCTCTACCTTACTGAGATCCTCATCCTTTATGCCCCACACACCAATCACAATGACCTTGAGCTGCTGCCTTAACCTGTAACATGGGACTGGTTATCAGGACTGTCGGAGCATTTCACAAGTCACAGTGGTCCCCTCCTGACTCTGTACAATTTCCATAGCTCTGGGCAGCTGCAACTCGCATGCTTCTCTTAAAAACTGGCAATTCAGCCCACCAGCGAGGAGCAAGCAGGAGATGATGCTGGTGACGGGCTGGCAGACAGGAAGGCAGGGCTAAAAGGTGAGCAAGTGAGTATGGTGGGGTTGGACTCTGCTTTCCCCAAGATGATCTTCTTCAGAGAATGATCCCAGCATCCCCAGGAGGAGGTGAAACATCTCCCACTCCATAGTAAAGATCATGCACATTTAAGGTTGTAAGGGCTGTAGCTATGGATGTACATGGATGTAGCTAACAGACCTGGGTTCAGATTTCCCTCTGTTTACTATGTGTTACCTTGGGCTAATCATTTAATGTCTCATTGTCACAGCTGACAATCTCCTGTAAAACGGCAGTAACAGTACTTACCTCACATTATTATTATGATGACTAATGAATTAATGTTTGTGAAGTAAGTATATATAAACTTTGCTAAATTAATAAAATAAATTTAAAAATAAATGTCTTCATGGACATAGAAAACAAATTGTGGTTACTGGGGGGGAGGAGAAGTGAGAGATAGATTAGGAGATTGGGATTAACAGATACACATTACTATATATAAAATAGATAAACCACAAGGACCTACTGTATAGCACAGGGAACTATATTCAATTTCTTGTAATGACCTATAATGGAAAAATAATCTGAAAAAAGTATATATACGTATGCATATGTATAGCTAAATTGCTTTGCTGTACACCCAAAACTAACATTGTAAACTGACTACGCCTCAATAAAAAATAAGAATTAAAAAAAATAAATGTCTTCTCTCTAAAATACGGATCATAATTATCATTTCATGGATCTGTCATAAGGACTAAAGGATGTAAGTTTTACGAAACACATTGCAACCACTCAGTAGAAGTTCATTCTTTCCCCCATGTGCTCTCTCATCGTGCAATACCCGGGAGCCAGGTAAGTGGGTCCTGAGCTGACCAATATGTGGACAGGAAGAGGAATGGAGGGCAAGGACGCTCCCGAGGAATTGGAGGTATGTCAGCCAAGGGAATGTAGCTGGGACTACGGATGATAGTAGGAAGTTCTAAGGGACATAGGCTGTCTATGACCCCCACATCCTCCCCTACTCTGACCATGTGACCTTTGGGGCTATGACTCACAGTCCCCTCTCTCCCTCCTGAAATATTAAGTCACAGAAGTGACTGTGACCCAGATGTAGACTGTCTCCATATCATATCCCATATCCCAGCTGGACCAATCAGAATCCTTCCTTGGGATTTTTCAGTTTGGAATTACAAGGAAAAGGGCTTTTCTTTTAGTTACAGAACTAACTGAAAGTCTTTTCATTGAAGGTTGTTGACAGCTATCTTCTCTGTCATTGGGAGAAAGTTTATCTGCAGTAAGAAAAATTATGCCAGCACATAGAAACATAGCCAAGAGATCAAGGATGGAAGGAGAGAGAGAAAGTGAAATGGGGGGATGGAAAGGAAATGAGAAAGGGAGAAGGGATGAGGGAGATAGAGAGAGAAAGAGAGAGGGAGAGAATGTTGTTCAGGTCCCGAGATCCATTTATACCTGAAGCCAGATCCACCCCTGGACTTTCCAAATATGGGACTCAATAATTCTATTTTTTGCTTTAGTTAGACTTTGTTCCTGTCACTTGCAGTGGAAAGACTGCTGACTAATTCTGGAGCAAAGAAAGAAAATAATTCTGCCTAGACTATAAGATTCATTAACAGGCTGAAGAAACAGTATTCCTGACTAAACTAAGATGGCTGACCAGCCGGGTGGAAGTTAGTATTTAAATGTCACTGAGGTAACAGAAAATTAGTTGACTTCAAAACTAATTAGATGTCAGCTTTAGAGAAAGATTCTAAGGGATGTCAGCGGGTCCTGTTCTAAGCCCTGACCTGCTCAACACTATTCAACTTCTTAGATAAAAACTTCTAAGGCTTGCTCATCAAAATTGTGGATAATCCAAAATTAGGGTATGTGGATAAATCACTCAGTGACAGAATCCAGATTCAGAAATGGTTGATGGCGACAGGGATGGACCCAAACATGCTAGACGAAGTCTCATTAAGAGTCATGTTGAATCTTCTGTTCTAGGACCAGTTACACTGTTCAGGGAAAGGAGGGCAGCAAGCCTTCCCAACAAGTCACAGGAATGTTTTGCTGGCTGCAAGCTCAGCAAGATTCCAGAGTACGACACAGCTGCCAAAATAGCGAACACAAGACCTGGCAAGCTTAACGTAAACACGGTGTCCAGAACGAGGGAGATCGTCATACCACCATGTTCTATCCCGGTCAGAGCACATCTGGAGTCCAAAGTGCAAGGGAATAAGGAACAGCGCCCTACAAAGAACGGGTGAAGAAACAGGGCATTTTCATCAGGAGAGAAATCATAGTAGCTACTTCCCTACAAACACCTCAAGGGCTGACGTATGGCCAAGGGGAGACCTTATTTCGCTTGATTCCAAAGGACAGAACCCGGACTGGTAGGTGGAAGTTACACAGGAGGCAGTCTTTAGCAGCACACACGTACAACGAGGTCCGCCCTGGCTCTGGCTCTGCTGACCTGGGAGGGTTGTCACCTAGAGAAAGTGCACAGTTCTGCCCTCCTGACCACTCCACGGCCAAGGCAGGGGAATGCCACCATCGAGTCAGCTTTGAGGACATTTCCACCGACCACTGTACCAGTGTTGACTGAAACAGGACAGGGCAGTGATGTGACCAGGCGCCAAAGTATGTGGGACATAGGAGGCTGGGGGTAGGGTTGGGAGAGCTGGGGATGGGGAAAAGCGCTCACAGAAGAGTGACCACCTTTTGGCCACCTTCTCTTTGGGTCTCACCATCATGCTTTAAAATAAAAAAAATTTTAAAAAAAGAAGGAATATAGATTCCTGGAATCCAGCCCTTTGTTGGGGTGGGGCCAGTGAAGATGTATGTATATATATATATAGAATACATATATATATATACACACACATACATATAGATGTAAGATGTATTTTAACTTTCCAAGTGATTCTGACGCATAGCTAGGTTTGGAAACCACACAAATGACTCCACAAAGTGCTGATTCCAAGGAAAATCACTTTAATAACTGGTGTCTAGGTTTGATGGATCAACAATCCCCTCGGCTCTATTCTCCATGTAATGAGTCAGTGTCTGAAGCTGGTAGCTCTTTGCTCTTCTGCCTGCTGTCCTTCTGCTCCTCCCCTTTGACCCAGCCACCATCCCGCTTTCCACTAATCTCTTCCCTCCCAACAGTCTTTACCCTGGACCTGGACCATCTGCCTGCCCTCAGCCTCCAGCCAATGCCCCCAGGGCACTGAGCATCCCTTCTCTCTGCTGCCACCACCTGGAGATCCTTGCCATCTGTCCCCATCCTTTGGCCTCCCCTCTCTCTCTGGCAGAGGGAGAAATGCTTTCCCTTCCTTCCATCCAGCTCTCTTTGGGGGGGTTCTTGGGGTTTAAATGATACGTTCATTTTTCAACAAATAATGATTTAGTGCCTGTTATGGCCACATGCTGTTCTGGGCGCTGACTATAAAATGGCAAATAAGAAAGGCAAAGTCCTTGTTCTCATAAAGCTTGTATTCTAGCTTGAGAAGGCAGATGATAAAACAAGATCATTTCAAGGTGATTCAGGGCTATGAAGAAAATAATACCAAGCACAAGGAATGGGAAACATAAACTGGTGGTCAGAGAAGCCTTTTTAAAGAGATAACACCTGAGCTGAGACTCAAAAGACAAAGATCTGGGGATGAGCATTCTAGGCATGGAGAAGAGCATATACAAAGGCCCTGGGGTGGGAATGAGCTCAGTGTGTTTGGAAAATTCAAAGGTCAGGGTTGCCACTGTGAGGAGGAGGAGAAGGAGGAGAAATAAAAGGAAATAATGAAGGAGAAGAAGGTAAAAAGGAGAAAGAGGGGAAGAAGAAGAGCTTCTTATAGCACCTAGAATCCCCATTCAGCTTGCTTCTGAGTCTGCCCATCTTCCCACACTCCCATCCCCCCACAGAGTGGTTTGTGCTGGGAGCTTTCCCTTTCCTTCCCCCTCTCACCCAGCCCACGAGACGTATTTGCAAATATCTGGACTACAATTGTAGAAGGGATTCAAGTTATTTCCCGTGGGTCTCCTAGACCTCAGCAAATCAGTGGCTGTGAAGAGTGGCTTGTTTAAAGTTTCCCTGAACTTTTCATAGCAGTTTTGCACACTCTGTGAAAGTCAGAAGCCTCGTCTAAGCTGGCAGAGGATTTCTTGTGGTGTTACCTAACTCCTCACCCTTCCCATCCTATTAGCCTCAACTCTAGCCCAGCCAAGACACCCAGTAAAAATGGGAAATTGTATACTAACAAGAGCTGGCCAGCCACACAGAAAGCTTTATGTGACATAGTGAGCTCTCTGACACTATAGGTGCTCCAGGGAGATGCACAGGATGGATCCTGACACAACTGCACAGCATCAGAGGAAAAACAGAGAGAGGAAATGATACCTGAGATCATTTGGGCCACTTGCCACTGTGTTCAATACGTGCATGTGCGTCAGAGAGCATGAGACCAGACTCTCCGTTTCCTCCGTCCATCGTATAGTGAGTATTTCGTACTTGTCACATCAGTGTTTAAGGACAAGCAAACCAATGGTTTTATCTAGCATTCAACTGAGGAAACACTGGTCTCCTCCAACGTTGGAGGGAAAAGGAGAAGTGCTGGACTAACGGAGAAATGTCCATTTGTTTCTACTCCCCACTAACAAAATCATTTGCAGGGGCACATAAATAAGGCACAATTAATCTAGCATCCATGTTACGGTTTATGTAACATTGCAAAGGATTCTTCAGGAATAATTTTGACTTCTGGGAATTTTTTTTCCCATTGTGCTTCTTGAATCTAACCCTCAAGGAAGATGGGACTCCCTTGTACTCAAATTCTTTCTTTTCTCTTTTTCATTCTAAATGTATACCCTGATGAGGTTTTTTCCTTTTTCTTTTCTCTGAATTTCTTCCTTCTCCTTCCCCTCCTTCCTCTCCTCCTTCTTCCTTCTCCCTGTTCCTTTCCCGCTCCCTCTCGTATTTTCTTTCTTTCTTTTTTTCACATTCAACATTATATTTCAGGTGCTAGCCATAGCAGTCTCTTGCATTTTCTTGCTTTATCCACTTCTTCCTTCATTTCTTTCTTCCTTTGCCACTTCCTCCTTTATTGAGGAAGAGGGTGAGACAGAACAGGCTGCTCTGACATATTAGCTCCCTTTTTCTCTTCTCAGTATGAAACCTACAACACACACATACATCAACACTCCTTCCCCTACTGATCTTTTAGCAGGAATATCAAGTGCACACGCTGTAGAGAAAGCCCACCTAGACGACCTGTCACTGAGGAAGAGAACATGAAACATTGTTCTTACATGACTATGCATTAAAACCTGTGGCAGAGGTAGCTAACTGTCCCTCCAAATCCATTTTCACCTTCATCCTTTTGAAAAATAAACCTCTCCTTCAAGTTTTCACTGGGTTTGTGGCTGCCTGGCTAAATGCTATATTTCTCAGGCTCCCTTGCAGCTAGATGTGGCCACCTGACTAAATTCTTACCAAGCAAGTGTGTTTGGAAGTGTGGGCTGTGATTTCTGGGTCATATCATTAAGAGAAAGCTGCTTGCCCTCCACTTCCTTTCCCCTCTGCATGCTGACTGGAACTCAGATATGTGGGTTGTGAGATGGCTATAGCTATACTGTTGAGAACAACTCCTTAGAACAGCACCATCCAATAGAAGTAAACTCAACACAGGGGAAATTCACTTTACTTTTTAATGAGTATCCAGTAGGAACAAATGTAAAACAAGTAAAATGGCTGTTAACAACATATTTTATTTAGCCTACTCTATACAATTATCACTTCAATAGGAATCAATATAAAATACTATTAATGAGAAGTTTATTCTTTTTTCATCCTAATCATTCAACAACCCATGTGCCTCTTACGTTTATGGCACATCTCAATCTGGACTAGCCACATTTCAGGTAATGTGACTCATGGCTACCTGTGGACTGAAGTGCTAGAAGACGGCAGAGCAACAAGGTGGAAGGAACCTGGGTTCCTGGCTGACCTTGTGGAACAAGCTGCCTATCATCTTGGACTTGCTATTTACCTCTTGTTTAAAACACTGTATTTTGGGCTCTCTTTGTAACATGAGCTTAGCCTGTATCCTGACTAATACAAGATGGTAAGAGTTTTCACCCCCACAGAAATTGGTACCGACCTACATTTGACATTCTGTATAACAAGCAAATGGCATATTTGTAAACATGCCAGCAATTTAGTCTGCTCTTCTAGTTGAGTCAGCCAGCTGTAGTGGAACCACGACTTAACTGTGTATGGGGATGTACTCAAGTCCTAAACCTTGAAAAATGCCAATTAACATGCTTTCATTTTCTGTTCTGATTTTTTGTGTTTCATGAAACTTAAAGCAACAAACAATCCACATAACCATTAAGCATTTAGCTATGTATGCATCTATTAATTTTTATTGTCAATTTGAACTAAATACTTATTTAAAGAGAGCAAAAGGTAAGAAAAATAAAGCTACATAATAAAAAAAGAGGGGAATAATGCAAGAAAAGAGGAAAAGTGGGAGAGGTCACTTACAATTAATTACAGTATCATCACCAATACTTACAAAAAAAATCCTAGATAAGAAATAGTTTATTTAGTGGGGAGGGAATAGCTCAGTGGCAGAGTGTGTCTTAGCATGCAGGAGGTCCTGGGTTCTATCCCCAGCATCTCCATTAAAAATCACTCACTCACTCAATCAATCAAATTACCACCACCCCAAAAAAGAAGGAGTTTATTTAAAAGACCTCATCCAGTTTAAATTTTTCGGATTCTACATACGTACTTGTCAAACATATAATTTTACAGGCATAGTCATAAAATATATGCATGTAAACAAACAGCAGCCAAATAAAGTTTTTTTTTTTCTTTCCAATTTCTTTCCGTTTCCCCACAAACAAAAGGAATTGGCTAAAGATTGGCAAGGTTCTTAATGTTTCTAAATTAATCCTCTGGTTTATGGAGAAAAGCAATACTGAAGTCTATAAAAAGAAAAAAAGCAATTGTAAATAAGGACCCATCACTTCATACTTCGTGTCCCAAGACATGTCAGTTATTATCTTGATTTGGTGTTGCTGTTTTCCTTCAGCAAAGACTCACCGCCCAGAAAGCTGAAGGTAGCTAGATGAACTCATTCTACTCCTAATTCATTTTATTGAGTCAGTATAGAAGACCGGTTAAGAGCACAGATTTAGGAGTTAGATATCCCTGAGTTTGTATCCTGACTCCACTGATTCTTAGCTGTGTGACTGTGGGCAAGTTACTAAACCTCTCTGAGATTTAGTGTCCTCATATGTAAAATAAAAATAGTAAACTGCCCCAAAGTCCTGGAAGAATAAGTGAGATGAGTAGGAAAGTACTTAACAAAGTCTCATCCAGTGCTAGCTGCCAAGTATTTTTCTATTTCCAAAATAATGATCTCATTATACATATGTGTGTGTGTGTGTGTGTGTGTGTGTGTGTGTGTGTGTGTGTGTGTGTATCCTACTGTATGACAGTTTCCTTTGACATGGATTATTCCTAATTCTCACAGCTACACTGGCGGTGGTGGGGGAAGCAGTCTCATTTTACAGTTGGAGAAACTGTGGCTCAGAGAGGTAAAGTGGCCTGCCTGAGGTCACACAGTGAATGGGTGACTGAGCAGGAGTGGAAACAGACCCAACAGATCAAAGCCTGTGTTCTTTCTAGCAGGTGGCTGTGGGACACTCTGGGACACATATTCCCGTGGCAGTGTGTGCTCCAGAGAGAGACAAAGAAAGAGAAGGCAAAGCAGCTTTGGAGGTCTCCAAAACTCCTGGTTTAGAATAAATCCCTCAATTATGCTTGAAGCTGGACAAGCTTTTGAAACCTCAACTGGACATTCTTTCCCCCATCAAGTTCCTTGAAATTTCCCTTTAAAGAGCATCTAGGAAAAGCCACTCTCATTAGCCAGGGTCTGGCTTTATTTTCCTAATAAACAGAACTTTGGACAAACAAAAGAGCCTCTTTGATTTTCAATCAATTCTTGAACATTTCAGCTGATTTTCTCCTATTTGGCTTGAAATTGTGATCTGGGAATGGCTGGTCCTGCAAATTGTCCTCCTATAAGGGAAGCCCCTTGAGGATCCTCAACTTGTTATTTTTAATCACTGTAATCTCCTTTTCAAAGGAGGCCATGGTCAGAAACAGAGCAGGCCTTTCAGAGCTTTCTAAAGCACAATTATTGCAGAGGGAGGGGTACTGGGGGGAAGAGGGCGGGAGAGTAGAGATGTGGTGGGAGAAAGAAGGCGGTCAATATAGTACTAACAACTTGGAAAAAGGCTGAATCATCTCAATTGGATCCTGGCTGCTGGGAAGAAATCCTATGTTTCAGTATTTTTTTTAATAGTGACCATTTTATTCCAGCCTCAAATACCCAAAGGATATACTGGGGTGGGGGGCATGGAGAGCAGAAGCTATTTGGGGATGAACCGGAATACTGAGGACAAAGGTTTGAGGCAGGAAAACAAGCCATTGTTTCCAAGGATTGTGAGGGGCCCTAATTCAGGAAAAAATAAAAAAGCAAAGAGAACACCAGGGGAATGTTAATTTCCACAGCCCTAAGTCAATACTCAGAACAGAATGTATTAGATTTACTTCTAACTATTCTAAGAAAGGATAAGCCAACAGAAAATGTTACAAACTAGGCCAGTGCCCTTTTCTTCCTAACTTTGAGTGGCGGAATCAGGTTTGCTAATCACAGAGTATTTACTCAGAGGGCCTTAGCATGGTTCCTGCAAGATCTTTCTTTCAAGATCTCTTAGCCACTGGAAAGGAGATAAGATGATTGCCCATCAACAGCCTGAGTCAGGTGTCACAGTCCAAAGGGCTAACATTTTAGGCTGGAGTAACTTGCAGGGTGAAAGTCTAGTGTTCACCTCCCTACTTGTCCCAGTTTGCACCTACTGGACATAGATACTTAAGCAGTCATGAAACCTCTCTCTCCGTGTGAACTCCAGACACATCTCCCTCCCACTACTGGGGCCACTCACTGCCAGGGCTCAGCCAAACTGGGAGGATTCATTCGGAAAGAGAAACCCAGTAGTAGGACTCTTGGCGTGGGCTCCAGACTAGCCTAAATTACCAAGAAAACGAATCCTCCTGGTTTTAAACTAGGAATAGTCTTAGGCAAGACTCCTAATATGGAGAAATCATTCATTCATTTAATCATTCAATATTTCATGAGGACCCAGATAACGCATTCTCTGGTAGACTGGACTGAAGGAGTGCGGAGAAAATCTACTTTTAAACACACACACACACACACACACGAAACAAAACAAATCTGACCAAGCACATCCTTCGAGTATTAAACCATTAGGGCCGTGTTGCCAACTCAAAACTAACATACAGTGTAGCTCAGGCATGCTCATCTTTATACATTGATTTATTCCCGACAACTGCCCGGAGTGGTTGGATAAACAGCCGTTTTCAGTAGCTGGGAAACAGGTTCAGAGAAATTAAAGGACTTGCACAAGGTCACACAGCTACTAAATCCGAGTCCGTCTGACTCCAGAGCCATCTCTTTTCCTGCCACGTGGAGCTGGGGCAGTTTTCCCAGGGAACCCAGATTCTCAGTTTGGGGGAGGGCTGAAGACGCCAGTGGGGTTACGCCCACTTCCCTCCGGTCCACGGAGAGGACTGGCTGACTGCTTCCCAGCTCCGCCGAGAGGCTGAGCCCTTGTACGTTCGGCTTGCTGGGCAGCCTCGTCAACCCGCCGCCGGCTCCCTCCGGGCTGGGTCGGGTGTCCTCCGCCCCCGTCCGTCTCCGCGGAGCATCCAGCATCCCGCCGACCCTGAGCGCTGGGTCAGAGGGGCTGCCCGCCAGGCGTTGAGGGAATCCATGTGCGGACGGCGCCCGGAAGCCCGCTTTGGGTAGCTCCAGGTGAAGAAAGTCGGGGACACCAACCAGGGAAAACCGAAGAAGCGAAGAGTTCTGAGAAGGGTGGCCCCTGGTCCTAGTCGCCTGTGTGGCCCGGGCGTCCTCTAACACTACCCGCCCCCAACTTTCTCCAGTGTTGCTCTCCCACCACTTCCTCCCGCGACGCTCTAGGAACCAGGAAAGCGGGAGTGGAAGGGTGACCTCCGTTGGCCCATTTGCCCCACCAGGTGCTCCAAAGCCCCTCTCTTCCCAGCTTGGCCCCAGCGTTGACTTATTAAGGGGCGGGGATGAAGGGACACGCGCCCTACCACTCCCTGCCTGCGGGGCCTCGGTGAAGCCAGGCAGGCTTCCTTCCCTGCCCGGTGGATGTCCTCGCTCCCGACTGGAGAACGGCAGCTGCTGCACGGGGAAAAGATATCTGGGAAGATGACCCAGCTGAAGAGAGGCAGCGGGACGGGGAAATGATGTCAGGGGTCTTCAGGTCTGTGCGGGTCGAGCTGCCTATCCTGCCCGGCAGGCGCTCGCTTGCTTTGGACATCCCCTATCTGCGCTCGCGAAAGCCGGCTCTCAGCTGAGGAGCGCAGGAAATACACCTGGGGCACCGAGCCTCGAGGTTGCGGGAGCCAAGGTCCCCCGGCCTCCAGGGAGCAGGCCATGGGAATTCGGGCTTCCCTTTCCTTCTCCATAGGGTTCCCCTTTCCTCTCCGAAACTGCTCAGAGCTCCCGGTCCACTGGGAGCCTGTCCTAGAAATCCGAGGTCTTCTCCCTCGCCCGGGATCATCAGAGAATAATTTGGACTTCTTTCCAGGGATCCTTCTGCAAAGCTTCAGGCTCTTTCTCCCCTCCTCCCCTTGCGCTGGGACCAGTTAAGGGAAAAGCCTAAGTACCTTCTTCTAAAGGGACCTGTCCGGGCAAGCTGGAGTGACCGTCCCACTGGGTGCCAGTCAGTGAGAAGCTGATTTCCTCTCCTTCAGGGATGGGAGCGGGGAAAACCGGAGTCACCACCTTGCCTGGGACCCCACTGAGAGAAAACAGGGTCCCCTCCTCTCCAGAGACGGATCTAGAGAAAGCCGGGTCTCCACTGCTCTCCTGGAGCTGGACGAGGGAGAAGCCGAGTTCCCTCCCAGCCAGGCCGGTGTGACGCGTCGCTCGCTACAGCCCAAGCCCGGGAACCGCGAATCGGAGATGGGGGCTGCCTGTCCTGGCTGAGGCCCCCGCGACGGCCCCAGAGGCCGGCTCGGGGCTAAAAGGGCTGAGGGCAGCCAGGACAGAAGGGCCTTTGCCGGGCTGCACCGGCACCCTGCGTCCGGGAACCGCGCGCCCTCCTCAGGCACCGCGCGGTCGGCGCCCTCCGGGGTCCGGGTCTCGAGCCCCCAACGCCACTCCGGGCCACTTACCGCGGTAGCTGGTTCCCGGCTTGTAGAAGTCAGGGTCGCCCTCCACGCGGAGACTGAACTCGGTGTAGCCCTCGCGCCGCGTGCCTTGGACGCGCAGGATGCGGCTGCAGTAGCCCTCTGATTTGGGCACTTTGTCCAGGGTCTCGTCGGAGAAGGCCAGCGCCGCGGCCAGGGGCAGCGCCAGGGCCAGCAGCACTGGACTCCGGCTCAGCCTCAGGGGCGCCGGGGACAGCCTCATCCTCGCGGGCCCCCAACTTTGTGCCACTGAGGCCAGCTCTCGCCACGCGACTCCTACCCGAAGGGGTCCCCGCGGAAGCGAGACCTGGCGGAGCCCAGCGGGGAGCGGAGCTTGGAGCCGGCGCTGGCAACTGGGAGACCGTGTGCCCGCCTCGGCTTGGCGGCTGCCGAGCGGCGCTGCTCTGAGCAGAGCTGAGCAAGCCGAGCAGTGCGAGCAAGGGAGGGCGGCGGCGAAGGAGGAGGAGGAGGAGGAGGAGGGAGGGCTGATTTTGCCCAGATCCCCGAGCGCAGCGCTGTTTTGTTTCCGAGCTGGCGATTAGCGGCGCGGCCGTGTTTATTTTGCGACGCTGGATTCCCAGGGTCTGGCAAGGAAATCAGAGGGCACAGGGACACTGCGGGCTCTGTCCCACCAAGGAGGCTGCTGCCCCAACCCCCTGGACCCTGCGGAGTAGGGTGCTCCAAGGTGGGAAAGACTGAGAACTAACTTTCTGTTGCACACCTACTCTGTGCGTAGCAATACGCTGGGCAGTTTACTTACCCGCTTGCTTTCTCCACTCTCACTGCACACAATAAACGTGACATTACTTTCACTTATTTTATAGATGAGCAAACTGAGGCTTGCGGCCAGTTAAGGCAGGGTCACACGCCATGGCTATCTGACTCTATTGCCCTACTTATAGGGTGCTGCAACAGTTCAGAGTGGAGAGTGGAAAGGAACAGAATGGCCCCATCCATGAGGCCCAGCAGGCACTGGGCTATGGCCTATAACACTTTTGGAGATTCCTGAAAGTTTTCTTTAAACCAGAAGAAAAAAACATTTAGGTTCAATAGAATATTTTACTAGCTAATATTAACATATTTGTATTTATACCTACACAGTTATAAAATGTAATGTTTACTATTGTTTTATGAAGGGCGGAGCCCACAAAGACAAAAGTGCCAAAGGCCTACAGGAGTCCTCATATAGCCTTGGAAAGGGGTTTTGAAAGTTTCCCAAAAAAAGCCTGTTTTCTTGGCTTAGATATTAGTTCAGGTTCCCAGTCCCCAGTGACAGATGTTTGGAAAGCGGCTAAGCCTGAGGGCTCCCTGGGCAGAGCCTCAAGCGCCAACCTCAAGGCCAGACAGAAGACCCAGGTGCAAGAATCTCTCTCGGTGTTCCCCTGGGAACAGACCTGAATCAAACATTAGTCCTGCTACTCACCCATTGTGAGACTTGGGCAAGTTATTTAACCTTACCAAGCTTGCATTTCATGCTCAGAGGGTATGTGTGCGCCTGTGAGCTAATACACCCTTCCTCTAGGGGGCACTAGAGTTAAATGAAATGACCCACATAAAACACTGGGCCCTGTCTCCACTGTTTCCAGCCCCCACACCCCCAGGATCAAACGGCGGGTCTAGGCTGGCCCTGGGCACCACAGTAATGGAGACCAAGCCCACCCTGTGGATGCCTTAATGCCTCTGCCTCCCGTCAATGTGCACAAGCACCCCAAGTGCTCTCAGAAGCTTTGGTTATGCACCTCGTCCTTCCCCTGGGCTGTCAACACACCTCAAGAGCCTGCATTTAAAAAGCAATCTCCTTTGCTTTCCAGGTCAGGTATTTCTCTTTGACATCACTAACAAACAGCCTGGAGTAGCCATCCGCATTGGAGGTCTCCATCCCTCCTCGCCTTACCCCTCAGTCCTTGTGCTGGGACTCACACTGCCACTATTAACTTGGGCGCCTTCTCTCAGAGGTCCCCCAAGAGTGCCCCCTTGTTGAAGCCAATTGTGCTCTTTTCTCAGCCCTGATCCTTCCTGACCCTCAGCAGCACCTGATCCAGCTGATCAGCCTTCCTTTATAGAGGTGACATTTGGATCCACCTCTGCGTCCCGAGTAAATTCTCTCCAGCATGACCAGACTGGCTCAGAGCTCATGTAGACTCCATGGTGCACAATCCCACACAGCCAGCAAGCTTTCATTGAATGTAGGTTTGGGGCCAAATGTGCGCTGAGTAGTGGGTGTCAGAGGGAACAAACATTCATTCATTCATTCAAGTCCAAGGCCCTCGATGTCCTCAGCACTGGGACACAGGACAAATAAACTACTTGCCTTTGTCAATCTTACAATCTGGGGGAAAGACAAATATTAAATACATAGTTATATGTATGTTTTCATATTATAATGGTGATGTATATGCTACACTAAAATAAGTGGTTCATGGGGGGAAGGTATAGCCCAGTAGTAGAGAGCATGCTTACAGTACACATGGTCCTGGGTTCAATGCCCAGTACCTCCATTAAAATAAGTAAATAAATAAACCTAAGTACCTGCCTCCCAAAGTGAAAACAAAAAACAAACAAAAAGCAAATAAGTAGAATATAAAATAAAATAAGTGGTTCATGAGAGTGTACCCGATCTTATCTCAGGGAATAGGAAACTACAGAGATAAATAAAATGTGGCTCGTGTCTTAACAGAGCTTATTTTACACCCAATAGCTTAATTGTGTGTACTTGAAAGTCTTTTCATCTAAATCGGCATATTCAGATCTCACCTAGAGGTGGGTAAGAATGGAGCAACGAGGGACAGTATAGTTAATTTTTCATTCAACATGGACGGGAAGACCATGTGAGGTAGTAGGCTGTCTCCACTCTGCTATTTTCCAGATTAGGTACCTACAAGATTACCTGTCTGGGTGCCACAGCTGGTAAGGGAAAAAGAATTAGGATTCAAAACAGTTCTCACCAACACCACAATGGGGTTCTTCCCACTACACAGTGGGGACCCCATCATCTGGGCTAGAACAGCAGGCTCTAAGCAGCCCCTGGAGCTCCAATCCCACTGCTGGAGCTAGATTTCCCTCACCCGGCTCTACCATCATGTGAGATCACGGCTCTCTCCACACATCCAACCCATCACCAAGTCACCAGCTTCACCTGCCAACTCCCTCTTGAATCTGTCCACTTCCCCCATCTCCTCTGCCACCACCAGTCTGAGTGGTCATCATCTCTCAGCCTCCTCACTGGGCTGTCCACATCTACTCTACTTCTCCTCCCATCTATCTTTTGAACTGAAGCCCAAGTAATCCTTTTTTAAATGCAGATTTGAAAGTCGGTCTCGAGGTTAAAATCCTTTTTCAGTGGCTTTTCGGGGCTCTCAGAGCAAAGAATCTTTAATATAGCCTCCTGGGTCCTCATGATCTGCCCCTCAAGGCCATACACCCCTTTTCTCCTGGACTCCAGCCACCACGACTTTTCAGTTTTACGAACTTCTGCCCAACCATCTCCCAGCCAACTCCTATGCATCGTTCAGATCGCATGCAAAATTGCTTCCTCACAGAAGTCCTTCCTGATTTCCTGGAATAGATCCCGCCCCTCAAGGCTCTCCTGGAACCTGATATGTTTCTCTTGACATTCTCAAGATTTATAATTACCTATTCTCTCTTATGTTTGATTTTTACATTTTGTGTTTATATAGTGTCTGTCTCCATCACTAGCTCCCACGCTCTGTAAGGGCAGGGACTGTCTCTGGGGCTCATCGCAGTTTAACTCCATGTGCATCATGGTGCCTGGCTCTATACAAATATGTTCTATGAATTAAAAGTCTTTAACAGCCTCCCAGTGCCCTTTGATGCAGCCCAAGTTCTTCAAGTGACCTTCAAGGCCCCACATGATCTGGTCATAGATCCCAGACTGAGTTCCCAGAGCTGCTCAGCTGGGTTCCCCAGGTCCCCCATTTTCAGACTTGACTCGGCACATTTGCTTATAGCTTTCCCATCACCTACAGTACCCTCCCCTCCTTCTGCCCATTTAAATCCTCTTCTCTGTGGAATGAGATCTTGCATCTCTCCTCCAGACTTCCGTAGAACTTGTGAGAAGAAAGTTTCTCATTTTGACTGTTGTGTTCAGTGGATTGTCATGAACAGTCTCATATGTCTGTGTCTCATCTCCTAGCAATGAATCCAGTTTACTTTCTGTTTAATTTCCTGTTCAGATGTTTTGTTCTGTTGTAAAATACACTGGACTTCAAGAAATCTCCTTCCAGTTTTGTAGCCTAAGGCAGAGCTGATGTTAGTTGCTAGGATGTTGCTAGGGAAAATCATTTAGCAAGGGCAGATAATTAACTTTATCAGTGTGTGTGGGTAGGTCACAGAAGAGGAGAGCTGGGGGCTCCCCTTCTCCAAGAAAAAAAAAATTCCTTTGATTGGTAAGAGGTGAGATCAGCCTCCCTTTTTTTTTTTTTTTTTTTTTTCCTTTTAAGAGGGAAAGGAAAAAGAAGTTTCTAGATAATCACTTTTCAGAGTACGGTCACTGAAACACAAGCATCAGATGTTAGCCTAAAATGTAAATTTCAAAACCCCCTATCCCACACCTATTGAATATGCACTTTAAACAAATTCAAACTACAGTCTAGGAAACCACTGTCTCAGAACTTAAAATTCAGACTTGGGGTGCAAAGCTTCCTGTCTGACTTTCCCAGGTTTTGGCTGCTTGTAGTTGAGTGGTCTTGGAAAGTCACAGGACCTGTCTAAAGTGCTTACATACAAAATTGGGAATAGTCATACCCATCCTGCCTACCTCCTGGGGTTTTGAGAAATAAACAGGTAACTGAGATAACAATTTATAAACTTCAAAGTGATTCACACACAAAAAAACCCCTGAGTATTGTTACTCTTACTTTATTAATTTAGAACAAGAATCCAGAAATATCATATCTTTGTTTCTCTAACTCAGAGTTATACTCAGAAGCTCTATGGAAAGGGGTTTCTAGAAAAAGAAAGTAGATAGACAATAAAGAAAGTTGAACTGCACTCAACAACCTGACATGAAGAAAAGCCCGAAGACTGTCCACTAATGAGCCAGTAGGTTCTGAGACTAAGTTATGGAAGATGAATATAAAAAATAACATTTTTAAAAATTCTAACAGCAAAAGACATTAATTAATTGAGATATTTTATTCAGCACCTGTTGTGTTCTAGGCACTGGCCAAATCACATATAATTACATCCCCTCTGGAATTCTGAAGCTGATTGGGTCCATCCTACAACTCCACCCAAGGTATGAGTTCCTCCATTCACTTGATCTCTTCAGTCCTTTGGTCTCCATTCTGTTTTACCCTTCCTTCTACTCTCTGGAGCATTTCTCTACCTATTTTTTCACTGCCCCATCCAGATCAGCATCCTAGAATACCCTTCAAAAGTCCCTCTTACTTTAAAGCTCACAGCATCCAATTTATACTCCTTCATCCTCCCTCATCCTACCTCCATCATCTATAGCCACAGGTCACTCCCTGCAGCCACAAAGAACTCTGCAGCCGGCTCACTGACTTCCTGTTCGTCCTAACTCGTACTCTAGTGTTGGGAGACTAGAGAGCCTGTACTGATAGTCAGCCACCCTCTAACTTCCTCTTCTGAGGTGAGCTTGGGTCCTTCTGTATTAGCAGCCCCCCACCCTCCACGGCAGAAACATCCTCAGCTTTGGCAATAGTGACTCCCAACAGCTCTCTCTCATTCTACTCCCAGCTATCCCATTGCCTCACCCCTTGGCGCTGACCCCTCTAGATCGTTGAGATCTACAATTGCTTAATCAGTTCTGATTTTCCCAGCCTATCTTGTTGTCAGTTCCTTCCCCATCCAATACGGACACTGTGCCTAGCCATTTTAACCACATCCTCACCAACACTCTTCATTAGGTCACCTCTTTTATTTTCCTCCTTCCTCTCTAACTAACCCCCAACCCTAGATCCATTAAGCAGAGCAATGGAACTATCCCTGATTTCTGAGTTCTGCTGCACAAACCCTGGTAACCCTGCCAACTGTTCTACTACAAACTCATGCCTTCTACCCTTAACCATCGTTCTTAACCAGTTTCCTTTCTCATCCTTTGAAGTGCCTTTTCTCTTCCTTCTGGTCCTTACCATGGTTTTTGTTTTTTGTTGTTTTTTTTTTTAAAGCCTGTTGTATCACTCTTGCTATTCTCACTCTCACTCTTAGAGGCATCATCTGGTCTCTAATTTCACTCCTCAAAGAGAGGATATTTTAGGCATGATCTTCCTCAAGTCTCTGTCTCCTTTGTCATCAAACCAAGCTCTGGCAAAACCCAAGTTCATTCCCTGCCTCAAGGAAAGAAGGGTTTTAATCTTCAGTTCTTCCAAGGCTAACCCCCCTGCCTGTGTTCTTGTCCTCATTCCCTCTTGCCTTCTGCTGAACACTGATCTGGCCGTGACACTCTCTCCCTCTCATAGTTTGGTTTCCCTTCCTGTCCACGTCCTCCGCCTGCAGACGTGGGCAAATCTCCCCCATCCAGGATGGGAGCAGGAGTGGAGGGTCTGGGTGTGACACTAGACCTTCCACTGCTCTCCTCTCCCTCACCAGCTGTTCTCTCATTACACTTCAGAGCCAGACTTCTGAAAGAGCTGTTCGCCGTTTCTATCTCTGTTCCCTCCGTTTCTGTTCATTTTTCCAAACAGTGAACTTTGGGAACAGCGCATAACTCTTTATTGAAACTGCTCCAACGGAGGTCACCTAAGACCTCCTTATTGCCGTAGCCATTGTCTGAATTCAAATAGACAGAAGCCGTAAGTGAGGTCCCTGTCATTGCACAGCTGAATGGAAGCTCACCACTGGAAGAAGTTAAAGAGAAGTGCACAGCAGGAGGTCTTCTAAGATGCAGACCTGGTCCCAGCCTGGAGACTTCTCAGTCTCCCTGCTTTGTGTTTATGGATTAGAGAGAACATCATGTCTGAATGCAATACAGCCAGGTGCAGCTGTGGGCAGCTCCCAAAAGCAAGCTCTTGCAAATCCAGCTATGTCCAGAATGGAGACACAGCCTGCATTTCCTCTGTGGTTCACTTGCTATTAATCTAGCAACCTCAACCAAGCGCAGCCACCTTTCTAAAGTTCTGGAACTTCAGAGCTGGACCACATGACCATGGCACACTACTGCCACCTGGTGACAGTAAACAGAACATGCAGCAGTATTCAGTAAGGCATTCTCCAGGCACTCATAAGATAACCCTCCCTGGGCCTATAGTAGGCTGGATTGTTTGCTCTTTGAGAAAAGAGTCACTGAGTTTTTCCACTCTGTTTAGAAAAACATGTCTGCATGAACTGTGTATATAATGAATTTTTGTGAAATTCAATCCTTTCATTCAACAAACATTTAGTGATTAATTAGGAGGAAAGTGATACAAAGACATAATTCCTGCCTTCAAAAAACTGCAGAGACAGATAAAGCAGAAATTTGTAAGATGAAAAATCGGATGTCCTAAGTATTAATGAAACCACAGAGCGAAATGATTAATTCTGCTTGGGGTGAGGGCCCAGGAAAAGGTAACATTTGAAAAGGCACTCAACACCTTCTTGAAAGATAAGAACTTGCCAATTGGACAAGGGGAACAGGTATTCTGGCAGAGGGAAGAGCTGGTACAAAGGCAGAGAGGTGTGAAAAGCAGGATGTGTCCTGGTTTTGATAGAATGACCTTTTCAGTGGCACCAGATAAAGATGGATTGTCAGTGAGAGTTTGGTGCAGGGACATATGCCACAAGGCTTTAACAGAAGTCCAGAGGAGGGTCATAGGCTAAAAGCTAGAGAGGAATGAATGACATGGAGGGTCATTTAAGATGTAG
This sequence comes from Camelus bactrianus, assembly GCF_048773025.1. Taxonomy (NCBI): domain Eukaryota; kingdom Metazoa; phylum Chordata; class Mammalia; order Artiodactyla; family Camelidae; genus Camelus; species Camelus bactrianus. The sequence goes on from NC_133548.1 coordinate 38,781,555, forward strand.
GGTGAACAGGACTCAGTGCATGGTGATGTGCAGGAGGGGAGGGAGAGTCAGGGATGGCTCTGAGGGTTCCTACATGAGCCATGGGGGTAAGGGGTGTGGATGGTGGTATAATTTCCTGAGATAATGAATTCAAGAAGAGAAGCCGTGGGCTGGTGGGAATAGGGGATGGTGTCAGATGATATACATTCAACTGTGGATATGTCCCATTTATAACATCTTTCAGAGATGGGTGTACTCTAGACTGTCAAAGGCACTAGGTCTCCAGCCTAGATGATTGGTGGGAGCTGGGGACCTGGGAGTCGTTAAGGTCTTGTGTCCCAAAGCGCCCTTTAAGAGACTCTCAAAGCCTAGCTGTCCTGTGTTGCTCCCCCTCAGTTTTGTCCTCTGCTTTCCAAGCCAACAGACCAATTTGATCAATGTACCCTTGCTAGCACGCTAATGGAAGGAAGAATAATCTTCTGTTCCCTGTGTGGCTCACCGAATGACATGGGTGGGTATTCACAATGGTGTCCTCGGGTGAACCAGCCAAAGAGGGGGATTCGAGATGCTATCACCTAGCAGGTATCTGTGGTCTTGAGGAGCTTCCAGGGCTTGTTGGCTGACAACTCCTTTACTCACATGTAAGACTAAACTGGAGGAAGTCACTAAGAGAGAAAAGCAAAGGAGAAAATGGACCCACATCCTTTTAGCCTGATGACATGCAGAAGAGACAGAAAGGAGAGAAAGAAACACAGTAAAAAGAACAGAGCATGAGGGAAGAAGACCAAAGTGGCCAGAAAGGGTATTTAGTACACAAAGGAATACACAGGAGTAACCAAAAAAGGGCAAAGGAAAAGACCCTCCCCTCCCCCTACCACCATGATGAAGTTTCCATATGCTGCAATTTTTTTTTTTAAGACTTCTTTGCCTTCCAATTAGCTGTGGCCCAAGTTTTGCACCTCTCCCAATCTGGAAAATATAACTGCTTTAGTGTCAGGTTTACGGATTGGATTGTGGCTTTAAATAAGCTGCATCCAACTGTTACTTTGTGTACATAGCCCGAAGAGCTAGAACCTGAAAAAAAAAGTCCCCAGAACATAATTCAGCCCCCAAATTACTTCTGTTAGAAAACTGGAACCCAATCTGTTGGTCTAAGCATTAAGACGGAGTAAGAATAAAACACATTTTATTCATTCATCAGACTGTAGCGACATTGGCAATGCCGAGTCCTTTACTGGGTCCCTGAAGGACAGGAGGGCATGCCTCCTATCTCAAAGGGCTGTAATAATCACAATGGATGATAACATGCTTACCACGAACCAGGCCATGGTGATTTAAATGCTTCACATACATAAATTCATCTCATCCTCATAACAACCTGTGTGCTTTTATTACGTCCATTTTGCAGTTGAGTAAACTGAGGCATAGGGAGGTTAAATGACTTGCTTGCCCAAGTTCACAATCTATTTGGGAGCCCATGAAGATCTCCAAGAGACATTTCAGAGCCAATTAAGAACCAAGACAAATGGTCTCTGTGTGCCTTGCTCAGAAGGAGAAATCACCACAGGCTAGAGTGGTCGCCAAAATTTCAGGGAACCAGTAAGACCTGATGGAGGGGTCAGACTTGGAGAGATGAGGGAGAAAGGCATCTGCATAGCCCTGACTGTGGGGGCTGGGAACAGCAGCAGAATAGTGAGGGGGCCACCTGGTCAGGAGTAGGTTTGTGGCAGGGAATCGCGGAGGGTGCTGTTGCGACAGGAGGTTGTGATAAGCCTGTGGTATTGGAGTTTCTCTCGAGAAGTTTCAAATGTGAAATGAGCTCTAGTTCTCGGCCCCGTGCATTTAATGCAGCAGTACAAGAGCTGGAATTCAGAGTGTATTCCTTCATCAGGCTCTGTTAGATCATTGAATGCATCATTCACTTTGTCTCTGTTCCTTCGTTCTTCTTAGTAAGTCCTGGCCTCTGGGATGCTGACCTGGTAGAAGGAGTCTTATGCTGATCGACAGTCCCCTTCTTCATCCTTAAAAACACAGCTCACATGGCATCTCTGAGAAGCCTTCACCGACACCCCAGGCTAGGTTATCCCTCCTGCTTGATTAGGCTCCGTGTGGGGAACCCCTGCAGCACTTATCACGTGGGATCATCATCTGTGTACACATCTTGTTACCTCTCACAAGACCCCAGAGTCCTTAAAAGGTGGAACTGTTTGTATCCCTAGGACCTTGCCCAATGCCTAGCACATAGTAGATGCTCAGTAAGTGTCTGTTCAATGAATAAAAAAAAAAAAACGGATGAAGGAATGAATGAGTAATCACCATTATATTGGAAGAAATCGATAGGATTATCTTGTTCAAACATTGTTCTCTTTTGTAAACTCCATAAAATCAAAGTACCTCCCTAGAATCTTAGTTGCTATTACAGTAGACTTTTTATTTGTTGCCTTTACATAACACCCAGCACAACCTGTAATTATGTGATGTGCTTGTGCACTCTCTTAGGACAATGTAAACTCCACCAGTGCTGGAGCCACATCTGTCCCGCTCACTGCCGCATCTACAGCTCTTGCACAGTGCATGGCTCATACCAAATGCTCTACAGGTATTTGTTGAATAAAAGGATGAATGTCACATTTCCAATTATTTGTTCAGATTCTTTTTGGATCTCTCAAGTGAAGGAAAACTCTTTCCCATTCTTTTAGGCAATGCTAATTATTAGGAAAAATTTCTTTCTACTGAAATAAGAATATCTTCCCTAGGATCCATACAGAACAAGCCCAACTCTCTTCCAAGAAGCAGACTGGTGATTTTTATTTGTTACTTTTTTATTGACGTATAGTCACTTTATAATGTTTTGTCAATTTCTGTTATACAGCATAATGTTTCAGTCATACATGTACATACATATATTCCTTTTCATATTCTTTTTCATTATAGGTTACTTACTACCAGATACTGAATATAGTTCCTGGTATAAACTTGTTGCTTATCTATTTTATATATAGTAGTTAGTATCTGCAAATCTTGAACTCCCAATATATCCCTCCCCATCCCCTTCCCCACCCCTGGTAACCATAAGTTTGTTTTTTATGTCTGTGAGTCTGTTTCTGTTTTGTAAATAAGCTCATTTGTGTCATTTTTTTAGATATCCACATATAAGTGACATCATATGGTATTTTTCTTTCTCTTTCTGGCTTACTTCCCTTAGTATGATAATCTCCAGGTCCATCCATGTTGCTGCAAATAGCGTTATTTTATTCTTTTTATGGCTGAGTAGTATTCCATTGTACAGACATACCACATCTTCTGTACCCATTTATCTGTTGATGGACATTTAGGGTGCTTCCATGTCTTGGCTATTGTATATAGTGCTGCTATGAACATTGGGGTGTGTGTATCTTTTTGAATCAGAGCTCCCTCTGGATATATGACCAGGGGCGGGATTGCTGGATCATATGGTATGTCTATTTTTAGTTTTTTGAGGAATCTCCATACTGTTTTCCATAATGGCTGCAGCAAACTACATTTCCACCAGCTGTGTAGGAGGGTTCCCTTTTCTCCACAGCCTCTTCAGCATTTGCTGTTTGCAGACTTTTTAATGGTGGACATTCTGACTGGTGTGAGGTGATACGGGCTGTGGTGATTTTTAAATATGTCCACATATTTTTTATATTCCTTTCTTCAAGAGGGAGGGCTTCCCACGACCAGAATAATGCAGAAGTTATGGTGTGTGGTTTTGGAGATGAGGTCATGAAAGACACTGTGACTCTGTCCTTGCCCTCCTAACAGCACGTTCTGGGAGATGTTCATTGCCAGGTCAAGAGGACACTCATGAAACAAACCCTAGGGAAAGACCTACGTAACAGAAACTGAAACCTCCTGCCCTGTGAGTGAGCTGTCTTGGAAGTGAATCTTCCAGCCCCAGTCAAGCCTTTGGATGACTGCAGCCCATATGCCATTCTGCCTGCAACCTCATGAAACCCCAAAATACAGCCACCCAGATAAGCCACTTCTGAATTTTCAAACTACAGAAACCATAAGATAATTATTATTATAATTATGAATATATATTATATATTACTATATGTTACATGATAATATACAATATTATTATGTAATATACTATTAGTATTATATTATGATTAGTAATATATTATATTATGTTGTTTTAAACCACTGAGTTTTGGAACAATTTGTTACACATCAATAACTAACTAATACATAGCTCTTTAAGTATTTGCTGAGAATTGCCATGCTGTACTGTTTTCTTCTCTTCTCCAGGTTAGACATGATTTCTGAATCCCTCACCCTCCTGTTCTCTCTCCCAAGGGCATGCTGAAGCTTATCATGAACCCTGAAAATGGCTGGCATCCAAACTGAAAACAGAATTTAAGGTATGGCCATGTTATCTCAGAAGAGTCTATATCCTTCCCATCTAAACATGGCCACATCATGCTATCAGTTTACACTGACTTTCTCCCTCATTTCATTATGAAAATTTTCAGACATACAAAAAAAACTGAAAGACTTTTAGAGTCAACATCCATATATCCACTACAGGAGTCCACAATGAAAATTTTGTGACACTTGCTTTATCACAAATCCACCTATCACCCTATCATGCCATTAGTCCTTATTTGTTTGATGTGTTTCCAACTAAGTTGAAGACAGCCACACTGACCTTTCAGGTAATCAAAATCTCCAAATCCTTACTTGCTCCCTCCTCCAACCTATTTCTTTCCCATCTCGAGCTCGGTCCTGAAATACAGTTCTCATTTACATTTACTGGCATAGAAAAGCAGAATGGCATAGGGAAAACAGAATAGATTTTGAAGGTAAGTATACCTGGGGAAGAGTCTAATTTCACTTCCAGCTATGTGATATTAGGCAAGTGACTCAATCTCTTGGAGTCTTGGTTTTTTTATAAAATGAAGACATTAAGAAGATCCACATTGCAGAGCTATTCAGAGGACAAGAGATTATCTATGGAAAGCATTTAGTGTATTATCTGGCATGCAGTAGATGCTTAATAAATGATAGCTAATATGATTTCATCCACCATTCCTGCCCATACGCATAATTTTGGATTCTTAATTTGTCATCCAAAGTTACATCATCGAGTCTATAGCCTGTATACAGGTCTGCTAGATCCTCATCCAGAAACTGATATGGATCATGACTGGGATAAGGACTGAATTTCCTGTCACTTATGAATATTGTTACTGTTAATAACTCTGATATTCATTACAATAATACAGTAAAGTCCTAATAGGTATTGCTTAGAGATCTGACATTAACTATTCATTAGTGGTCTTTTGAGTCTTTCAACCTGTTATAAATCTACCTTACTCCACTTTCACATCATCCATATTTGTCCTTATAATCTTTAAAGACATTACCAGTGCCTTTGTTCAATGCCTTGCTGATGATGAATGCATTTACTACATCTCCCATCTTTCCTTTTTCTACCAGCCTAGTAACATTTTCATTACAGAAAAGTTATCTGCTTGGCAGTTTCTGTGCAAACTCATGGCAGTTCCTAGTAATCAACTCTTTTTCTTTTTTTAAACATGCTTAAACCTGTCTCAGAAAATCTTTTGTTGGAGAGACTAATAGTTGTCTAAACAGTCCACTTCTCTCCTTCCTTACTAGCAAATCCCTGGTCTTTTGGGGGGCAGGGAGCAATGTGCCCAACTGAAAAATGACATTCTCCACTCGTTTCAGATTCTGGTGGACCATCTGACACATTCTGTCCAATGAGAGACAGGTTGCTGGGTAGAGCTTTGGAGGAAAGCATCTTACAGGGTTGGGCTGGGACAGATGGCAGAGTTGATTTGTTCTTTTTCTTTTTTTAAATTTAGGTCTAGTCAGTTTACAATGTTGTGTCAATTTCAGATGCACAGCATAATATTTCAGTCATGCATATACATACATATATTTGTTTTCATGTTCTTTTTCATTATAGGTTACTACAAGATATTGAATATAGTTCCCTGTGCTATACAGAAGAAACTAGTTGTTTATCTATTCTTGATTTGTTCTTGTCTTTCCCTTCTTTCTGTCTGGCACACAGAAACTCATGCTAGCCATACAGGAACTGTCTTGGGTCCATGAGGTGACAGCAGAGGGAAGACCAAGAGAATCTCAGAGATTAAGTCCTGACATCCTTGTGCAGCTAAACGGATGCCTGCCTTAGAACTGCTCATATAATGAGAAAAATAGGTCTCTAAACTTTTTTTGGTTAAGCTACTCTTTTAGAGTTTCAATTACTAACAGACAAATGTGATTCCTAGGTAATACATCTGTCCTGGAATTCTGGCCAGGATGAACACCACCACTCTGTGGTTTGAAGTCTCCATCTTCTTCCATCAATAGAATCAAGATGCTATTTGATGATTTTCTAATTTCCAGCACCACTAAATTCCCCACAACTCCACTGTCTATAGGCCAGCAATCTCATTGGTAACTTATCTTCAGGCACGGGTAAGTCATTTGTTTAGTCCAGAAGACTTGGCTTCATTTGGAGCTGAGTTTAGCTTTCCAATCATTTTTCTTGGACTCAGGTCTCTTGTACCAATATTGGTTTCACTCCCTCAAGTCCAAAGAGCATTCTCATTGATAAAGACAGAAGCCAAGCACAAAAGCAGCTGTTTTCCCTCTGTCAGCCATGACTCTCACTGCCCCTCCTTCAGCCACAAATGCTGCACCCTGCACTTCCTATCCTTCCAGACAGAAGAAAAAGTCTGTTTTGTTAATCTTGACATTTCTTGCACGCCTCTGCTCAGTTTAGTCTCCAACATTCCTTACACAATTCCCAATATGTGTTTGCAGACTGAATGAATATATCTAATATATAAACAAACTAATGAATTCAGTCAACCATGGACATACAACAGGGAATGCTCAATCACTCCGAGAGTGCAGGCAGGGCTTGGGGTTTTGTTTCCACTACGTGAACAGTGTGGGCCGACTGCACATCTTGACCATATTTGTGTAGTCACATTTGCTGTTCAAAAACACTGGGGAGCCTTAGCAGAACATACTTGAAAAACAATTGACAAAAGAAGTAAGTGCCTGAAATTATTATTTCTTGGGCTAGCCATCTTTCTGCCAGGCTAAATCCAAGTTCCTTCTCTGCTTTTGACTTCTAACTTGTTTTCTAAGAGTAGAGAATAGTTCCTTTCAAACTCGATCAGAAATAAACTCAATGGTCTATTTAGCATTCTGTATTCTAAAAGTCCTCATAATCTTTAATTTGAGAAAGTACCTGTATTAAGCAGGGCTTTAAAAAAATTTTTTAAGTGTAACTGATTTACAATATTAGTTTCAAGTGTACAGCAAAAGTGATTCAGTTATATACATACATAGATATTTTTTTCTTTTCAAATTCTTTTCCATTATAAGAAATTGAATATAGTTCCCTGTGCTATACAGTAGGTCCTTGTTGTTTATCTATTTTATATATAAGTAATGTTATGTCTGTTAATCCCCAACCCGTAATTTATCCCTCCCTACCCTCGCCCCTTTGGTAACCATAGTTTGTTTTGTATGTCCATGAGTCTATTTTTGGTTTGTAAATAGAATTTGTATCATTTTTTTAGATTCCACATGTAAGTGATACCATATGATATCTGTCTTTCTCTGTCTGACTTACTTCACTCAATATGATGATCTCTAGGTCCATCCATGTTGTTGCAGATGGTACTATCTCATTCTTTTTAATGGCTGAGAAATAGTCATATACACACACACACCTACATACTACATCTCCTTTATCCAGTCTGTTGATGGACATTTAGGTTGTTTCCATGTCTTGGTTATTGTAAATAGTGCAAGCAGGGGTCTTTTTGGTATGTGAAACCGAGCAGGGAATGACAAACTTTTTCAGATAATAAATATTTTAGGCTTTACAGGTGGTATGGTCTCTGTAGCAACCGCTCAACTCTGCCATTATAGCGTGCAAGTAGCCATAGACAGTAAGTAGCAAATGTGCATGGCTGTGTTCCAATAAAACTTTCTTGATGAACACTGAAATTTGAATTTCATATGTAATTTTCATGATTCATGAAATATTCATCTTCTTTTTTTTTTTTCAACCATTTAAAGATACAAAAACCATTCTCAGCTTCTGAAGCAGAAGGTTGGATTTGACCTGCATGTCATAGTTTGCTGATCTCTAAAACACAGATAACCTTAAGGCTAATTCAAGAAAAGAGTTCCTTTCTATAAAGCTATATTAAGGACTTACAGGAACTGGAAAAGGAAAGTAGAAAGCTGTCAGGACCTCAGTCTACACTGTACCAAATGGTCTCCCTCATGGCTTCTCTGCATCATCCAGCAATTTGACTCCTTCTCTAAGCCCAGCTAGCTACCCTTCTGCACTCAGAGCCTCCACAGATAAATCAGTAGACAATTCAGTGTGGTTGGATAAATGCAGTGAAATTGGTTTGCACAAGATATTATAGGGAACAACAGGAAGTTAGGAGTTCAAGAGTAAGGGCCAAGTTGAAGAAGGGTACTGGTGGTCAGAGGTTTGAGGAATATGTAGAAGGTCTGGAATGGTCTGTGTGGAGAATGAGCTAGGAATCAGACAGAAGAAACAGAACACCTCCTATGGACCACTGAAGGCTCAAGTGATGCTGAGAGCTTCAGTCTTTGGTAGCTGTATTAACTGGGTCACCTTTGGCAACAAGTAAGAAAAAATCTTCTCAAAGCAGTTTAAGCACCAAGTTCACTAGAATGCAAGTGTCCTAAGTGCAGGGAATCTGTCCATCTCGTTCACCACTCTGGCCCCAGTTTCTAGGACAATAAGCTGTTGCGTAGAAGGCATCCAGTAAACACGTGTTGAATGAACAAATGAATGCTCTCTCATAGCAGTAATGAGCTCCAGGCTTGGTTAACTCAGCAGCTTACTGGCATCATCAAGGATTCAAGCTCAAAAGTCTATCTTTTGGTGTGTGGGCTTTGTCTTTCAAGCTAGTTTTTCATGGTTACAAGATGGCTGCTACAGTTCTGATCATTATAACAGACCCCAAAATGCCCAACAGAATGAAAAGAAGCGATCTACTCCTTAAGTCTCTTTTTGAGAGTGAAAAAAAACCCTTTTAAGAAGCCTCAAGAAACTTTGCCTCAGTTCTACTGGCTAGAAATGCATCACATACCAATGTCTAAACTAACCACTGGCAGGGGTAATGGAACCCCTGTGATCAGCTTAGATCAGTGCTTCCCCACTGTATGTGATTTTGTGCCCCTATCCCCTGCCCACCAGGGCACATTGGCAGTGACTTGAGACATATTTGATTGTCATGATTGGGGAGGGGGTTGTAATGGCATCTAGTAGGTAGAAGCCAGGGACGCTGCTAAACCATTTTACAATGCATAGGACAGCCTCTACCACAAGAAAGAAGTCTCCAATTCAGAGTATCAGTAGTGCTGAGGTTAAGAAATTCTGGTTTACACTGATCAGAATCTCCTCCTGGAGCTGAGCAGGAGCTCGTTTCCTTAAAGCATGCGGTCAGGGAGGAGCAGAAAATCTGTATCGAGTCAGGGTTCTCTAAGGCAGGAAGAAATAAAAAGGAGGTAGGGTTGTACAGCACAGGGAGCTATCTTCAATTTCTTGTAATGAACTGTAATGGAAAAGAATCTGAAAAAAGTATTTATATGTATGTATAAATATAACTGAATCGCTTTGCTATACATCCGAAACTAACATTGTAAATCGGCTACACTTCAATAAAAAAACAAGAATTTAAAATAAAAAAAAGTAGGTAGGGGATGGGGGAGATATGGATTCTGGGTAAGCAATCAACTGAGTCCACACCAGAAAGATTGATTGGATTTTCCAATTTAACAGAGTACCCAAGGAGTCTTTGGAAAGATTTTTTTTTTTTAAGAAATACAGAACAAAGAGTTCCTGCCTTTGGGGACAAATAAAAATTATAACCTGATAGCCATTCGCCACTTCAATAAATACACACATGGAAAGTGTAGGAGGAACTGATGTTCACTGATCACTTACTGTGAGTTCCAGCACCAGGAGCACCTAAGATGTACCGAAGCCATGCCAGATACTTGCACGTATCACACCGTGTCATCCTCACCACTACACAGCAAGGCATGTGTTATCATCTGTGTTTACAGATGAGGAAGCTCAGGCCCAGGAGTGATCCCCATGTAAGTCAAAGAGCTAGGATTCTCCATCTCACTCTGCACTTGAAACCCCTTCTCTGAGTTTAGGATCCATCAGAAGATGCAGCAGTTCCAGAAGGAGCATTGCTAGAGAGGATACCACGTGCTGACTCATGATCTCTCGATACCTTACAGCATCTTCCAAGGGCAAACAGGCTGGGCCAGAACTGCTCTGGAGAAAGTGCCTCTCTTGACAGAGATCTTCCTTTTTAAGAGCTTCCAAGACCCAGGACAATCTCCCAATTTAAAACTCTGTGAATTAAATGATTTCTTTAAGGACTTTTCCTCTGCCTCCCTCCTTAGCACATACTCTTTTTTTTTTTTTTTTTTTTAATCACTCTGCTTTCTCAGTCTGATGGGGGAAAAAAAATTCAGGAGTGATAGAAAATAGAGCCACAATTTTCCTGAAGTATCCCTGGAAGACAGTATCCGGGCACTAGAGTGTTCACCTATTTGCTGTTGAACATCTTCCCTGAGAAGCCCTCTCTTGCTTCCTGGAGTTAGGACTCAGCCTGGGTTTCCTGGCGCACATGCTGGGGAGAGAAGGGGGCTGGGCCCAGCATCTAAACCCAGCAGAATTGAATGTCTTTGTCCCATACGAGACCACTGAGCACCATGGTGATTCTCAGTTCTCACTCAGGGGTGTTACAAAGGTTCTCTCCCTCCCTCTTTATTCCCTCGGACTCTTCTGTTTATTTTGGAAGAAGGAGGGTCCTGTGGTCGGCAGGTTGCAGGTTTGGGACTGTGTCTTAAAATGAACAAGAAAGCAAAGGGAACTTAACTATTATGCATGCTAGGTCCCAGCAAAGCGTTTGGTTCCAACCTCACAGTAAGTGCTACTCTGTGCTGCCAGACTTCAGGCACATTCTTTTATTTTATTTTCCAAACACCTCTATTGTGGTATGGCTCCTGTACAGTGAACTACACATATTTCAGGTGTACAACGTGATGAACTTTGATAGATGTATACACCCATGAAACCACCACCACATCAAGATAGGTAACATTTCCATCACCCCCCCAAGAGGTGCAATTTTCAAATTCTCAATTTATCCCTTCCCACCCCTTTTTCCCCATAGTAACCGTAAGTTTGTTCTCTATGTCTGTGAGTCTGTATCTGTTTTGTAGGTAAGTTCATTTGTGTCCTTTTTTTTTTTTAGATTCCACATATAAGTGATATTATATGGTATTTTTCTTTCTCTTTCTGGCTTACTTCACTTAGAATGAGAATCTCCAGGTCCATCCATATTGCTGTAAATGGCATTATTTTATTCTTTTTATGGGTCAGTAATATACCATTTTGTGTCTGTGTGTGTGTGTGTGTGTGTGTATACACACATACACTCACATATACCACATCTTCTTTATCCAGTCATCTGTAGATGGACATTTGGGTTGCTTCCATGTCTTGGCTATTGTAAATAGTGCTGCCGTGAACAGTGGGATGCATGTGTCTTTTTGAATGATATTTTTCTCTGGATATATGTCTGGCACATTCTTAAAACACAAGTTGGACACAGTGGAAAGCCAGGAGCTTTTAACACAACTCTTTTGACTTAAGTTATCCCACCTATAATAGATCTCACTTCTCAGGGTCAGTGTGGGAAATCACATGAAATATAGGTTCCAGGTTCAAAATATACAGTTATACAGGTTCATCAGTTAATTAATTTGTGTCGAGCTCTCCTGACTGGGACTCAGTTTCACACCTCTCACTGAGATACTTTCCCTGCGTGCCCCTGTGATGGTGATCTTTTGCCATGTAACAATCCACCACAGGACACGGCCGCCTACAACGACTAATGTTTTAATGACTCATGACTCTGTGGGTCAGCAAATTAGGTTGGGCTCGGGTGGGTGGTTCCCACGTGGGTTTTACCTGGGGTCACTTCCCACAGCTGCAGTCATCTGGTGGCAACACTATGACTGGATGGTCTGAAATGGCTTCACCTGTGTTGGTGCTGACTGTTGACTGGGACACGTGCCTCCAGAAGGCTAGCCTGGGCTTCTCTTGGTTGATGGGCTCCAAAAGCAGCAAGAGAGACGGCAAGCACTAAGGTGCAGGCTCGAGCCTCAGCTTGCCTCCAGTTTGCTAACATCCATCTGACAGTGTAAAAAAGTACCATGGAGGCAGTGGAGGAAGGCAGGGATGAGGGAAGCATAATTCTAAGGAGCCACTCCATCACCATCTGCCAGGCCCCTTCCTCCTGGTAACACATTCTTTGCTTCTCACTGGATCTCCCAGAAATAGACTAGTTGTTCAATGGATGGAAACCTCAGTGACAAAACTCAGTTTGGCTGAACCCAGAATAATTCTGTTGAACCTCCCCCAACCCTTCTTGCTGGATGGTAGAATTTTAAATTTAATTTTTAGTTGCTTCCCCTCCCCCACTTCCAGAAAATCCCATTCGAGTGCCAGAATTGGGGAAGCCTTGTCTGCTCTGAGTTGTGTTCTATCTATGATGGCATTTGTGAGATGTTCTGGCTCTTCAGCAGAGGTTCCCTGTGGTCCCCTTGAGGTCTGGCCCCCTGGCAGCTACTTTTCTATCCTTCTGGTCCACTACTGTTTTATTCGCACCGGGCCATGGGAATCTCATGAGGACTGTTTAAGGTCCTCTCCAGACACTCTGCAGCAGTTTCCTTTCTGAGGTTTTTTGGGTTCCACACAGGAAACAAGGAAGACAAGGGTCTTCTCTCTCTCCATTTCCCCCAACGTTTCTGGGGCATCTTCCCTTCCCTGAGCTTAGCCTGACTGGAGGGGAAGCCAGCCCTTTCTTCAGAGATCTACAATGTCGATGGACGCATCCCTTTGCTTCTGACTCCTCCTCCCCACCCCAGGGACTCTTTCTAGTTGGAGGTAAGCATAGCCTGGCTCTCACTCAAGCCCAGAGTTCTCCCTGTCACCCCTGAAGATTAGCTTTCTTTACTTAGAAGAAGATATTGGAGCTAAGGGAATGGAGTGGTTGGGGGGGGAGGGGTGGTGGTGATAGTAGTAAGTCATTTTCCAGGACTAATATCTTGGTCCTTTTTCAAGCCATGGTAACAGAGTCCCACTGGAATGATTTTGTCTTACTACTATTTCACTATTAATGGTCATTTTTTTAAAAGTCTGCAACTTTGTATCAGTTTTCTATTGCTGCATAACAAATTACCCACAAACACTGCTGCGTAAAATGTTGCTTATCTCAGTTTCCATAGGTCAGGAGTCTGACTGCAACTCAGCTGGGTCCTCTGCTCAGGGCCTCACAAGGCTGCATCAAAGTGTCAGCCAGGGCTCTGATCTTATCTGAGACTCAGGGTTCTTGTCCAGGTTCACGTGGTTGGAGGCAGAATTCATTTCCTGGCAGCTGTAAAACTCTTGGTGACTTGCTTCTTCAAAACCAGCAGGAGAATCCTTCATTTAGTTGAAGCAGACCCACCCAGGATAACGTCCCTTATGACGAACTCAAAATCAACTAATTTGGGACCTTAATTACATTTGCAAAATCCTTTTACTTTTGCCATACAGCTTACTAGAGTGAAATCCATCATATTCCCAAGCCCCAGCCACACTCCTGGGGAGGGGCTTCTACAGGACATGCATAACAGGCAGCCAGGATTTGGGCCATCCTAGGATTCTGCCTACCACACACTTGCATGCTTGCTCAAGGCCAGACACTATGGTATGCACTTTTATGAACATTGTGTTGTTATAAAGATGAGCAACTAAATTATATCACCTGTCTGAGGTCAACATTACTTATGGCTGTCAGTCTCCTGGTTTAAAAGCTGTGGTATTCTGCCTTATACTGGTGTTAAGAAGGCTTTTGTAGTTTTAAGCCAGGAAGATACCAAGTCCTAGAACAGATGGATAAGCCCCTGTTAAAACAAGACAGGCCATGCTGAGACCGGGTGAAGGGCTCCGGACAATGACTGAAGAAAAGGCAAAGGAAGTATATATTGTATACTTATGTGCAAGACATTAGACCAGATTCTTTTATAGGTTTCAACTTTTATATTATCATAGTCCTGCAAGTAGGTATTAGTAGCCCCATTCTGAAGAATGAGGAAACTGGGGCTCAGAAAGCTTCTGTACTTTTCTTGAAGCCACAGAGGCAGTCCATAGCAGAGACAGATCTTGATCCAAGACTGTCGTCGGAGCAAACAAAACACCTTTGCAACATCCTGCAGCCAGTGTAGGTGGATGAGAATGTTCTCAAGGTACGCAGATTTTGTAAGTTATAAATAATTCCGGGTCTCCGAGCCTTCTCTCTTTTCTGGACTGGGGGTGCAAACCAAGGAGCGACAGAGACTGTCACATTGATCTGTGGGACTCCCTGACGTTTGTGTTCAGCCTAGGGAAATGGAAGCTGCACAGCAGCCCCACTGTGTGTTGTGCTTCTTACGAGGCAGAGAATTAGCCCCTGGTGTTCGGGCGCCCCCTTCATCTCTAGGAACCACAGCAACCACACCCTTGCCCCTGCAGATGTCTCTCCAAACCCATCTTCCACTCACAGCCCTCGGCAATGCCAGCCTCTCCCTTTGTTTAAGAGGCACTAACAACATTTCCATTCAGCACATCTTTCTTCTAGAAAGTGTCCTGACAGCTTTACTACTTTGGGTTCTTTACGGGCCAGTGGAAGAGCGAGGGCGGAAGAAAATCAATAGCAGGCAATGGAGGGCGCAGGAGAGGGCTCAGTGCCAGTGCTCCCTAACCCCCTTCACCGCCCCTGCCCTGGCCCCTGTCAAAGCTAACTGTACACAGATTTAAAACTGCTGCCCAAGAACTGGAGGGCATCAGGAGTGAGCTGACCAGACCCCCGGAGGCTTATAGGGAAATGTCATGACCACAGATCTATTTGCTCAGGACCTCCCGGCTTCTGGGAAGGGAGTGGGACTCCACCTGGGGTGATGAAGAATCTCTGAAAGGAACTGGTTGGCAGAGAGCTGTGGCCCCTCCTTCTGGAAGCGGCGCTAGGAATTGAGTGAGGATGTAAAAGAGAAGTGGGATCCTTTGTGGCAGGAGTGATGGGGCGGCAGATTGGCAAGAAGCAACGAGGGGTGATGAAGTCAGATGTTCAACTTCAGAGGTCGGAGAGCCTTGAACTCTGTTAAAAAGGGAGGCAGAGTTTCCTCATGCCAGCTGCCCACATCAGGAAGGGACCGTAGCATCCTTAGTGGATAAATGAGCCCCTGGCTCCACCTGAGTCCCCTCTGTAGACACAGCATCCTGGGGGCTAGGTGCTACCCTGGAGCAGAGCTGGCCTCTCCCAGCTAGCCCCAGGGGAGAGATGTTAAGCTAAAGGATGGTTGGGAGAAGAGTAAATAGTACCTTGCAACCCCTTCTTAAGTGGAACTCCCATGAGAGGAAAGCAACTTCCATCATGGCCTTAGGGTAAATTCCCAAGCAGCTCTACTGCTGTGTGTTAAAAGAGAAGATGACTGTTAAATGGTATTGCCCTTTTGTGGCTATTACCATCCAGTGCCAATTCCCTGCCCACGGGCTTGCCAGCTTACACCATCCCAGGAAATGGAGCTGTCTCCCTGCAGACAGGGGTTTTCTTATTTTTAAAAATTTTGCTTATGTTAATAACATTCTCATTGTAATTTGCATCGCTTTGCTGATCAGTGAGGTGAAATGTTATTTTCCTAGATTTGTGTTCTTTTCTTGAGTGAATAACCTGACTGGGAAAGTGGGGGAGAAGTGCCAATGAGAAGAAAAGAAAAAAAGAAGGGTGAGCAAGAGGGAAAAGGAAAAATCGGAGAAAGAACTAGAAAAACTCCTTCAACTAAAGTTGGAGTAGTACAAAACACACAGAATCCGTAGTCACCCTCTCCCTCAATTAAATCACAACTCTACCACTTAATAGATATGTAATCTTGGGCAAGTCACTTCAATTTCCCTGTAAAATGCAGATAATAATAGCCCTTGATTCATAGGATGATTTATAAAGGTTGAATGAGCTAATGTATGAAAAGCACTTACATTAGTGCCTAATAATGATTACTACAGTGATAATAATTACTATAAATACATACAATTTCTATTTATAATTATATTATCAATTTAATAAATTTATCATTTATATAATTAATATACCATTTATATAATTTATTTTGCTATTACTATAATTATTATTATCCAAGCACCAACCTAGGCAGTTTTTGTAGGTTCTGGTAATAGATTTATAATGATGCCCAAGCAACAAGATGATGAACAGAGTGTCTGAACATGGGCAAGCCTGGAGATGAGTCATGGGTCTGCTATCTACTGGTTATTTTATTTAAACACTTAGAGATTCCATTTTCTCATTTATTAAATTCAGGGTAAAAACAACTGGCTAGCAGAATATATGCAAAAATTAAATAGCATAGACAAAAGCCTTTAGCACAGTGCCTGGCAAGTAGGAGTTGAAGTTGCAATAGTTGGAAGAGCAATTAATAGTCAGAGAGCATTGCTACCCCGGGCCATGTGTGAAACAATTCGCATATATTCTCATTTTATTGGTTTGTTTGGTGGGGGAGGTAAATATGTTTATTTATTTACTTAATGAAGGTACCAGGGATTGAACCCAGGACCTCATGCAAGCTAAGCACACTCTCTACCATTGAGCTATATCCTCCCCCACTACATAGATCTCATTTTAATCCTTACAAAACCTTGTGAGGTAGGTGTTAAGTCCATTGTATAGATGAGCCAACAGAAGTTTAAATAGAACTAGATGACTTGTGTTAGGTCACATACATTCTAAGTGACAAGAGTTAGAATTTGAACCCCAAACTTTTCCACTATCTGCACATACTAGCTTTCAGTAACCCTCTGCATCTGCCCTTTTAAAAATTATGCTAATACTTTGTTCCATCTTTAGTTTTCCTACTTGTCACTTAGAATCACTATTGGCTATGTCTGCGTCTGTCTTCCTCCTGAGACTGTGAACCCCTGGACTTGACTCTTGTCTCTGTTCCCGTACTACTCTCCCATAATCCCAGCATAGTCCCCTGTGCCTACCCCCAACACATGGTACACCTTCTTGAATGCACATGCCCTTCCTAGCCCACCTCCCCACTTCTGGACCAGTCCTCCTCTGACAGCCTGGGCCCCAGGCTCCCTTCTTGCACACTCTGCTCCCAGCTTCTACCCATAACCAACCCCATCTGCAGCAGCACAGGGCCCAGCTGCAGCCCCACGTTCTGGGTCTCAGCATCAACCTCCCATCATCGCCCCTGGACTCTCAGGTGCCCCCCAGGCTCTGCTAACAGCTTTGGCTTCCATCCCTATCTTGTGCTCACCTGCCTTGTGCTTTCTCTGTGCTCCCAGCTCACTTCCCAGCCAGAGGGGAAGAGAAGGTCTTGCTTGCTGTCTGTGGTGAACTACTCTTTCACCCCACTTGCCCCTGAGCACTCCCTTCCTGTGCCTGTGGCCAGAGCTGCAGTGCTAACCCCAAGGATATGCCAGTTAAAGTGATTTTTTCCATGGTTTTCATCTCAAGCCTGGAGAAGTGAACATCCCACAAGTCCTTCAGAGGAGGCCAGATGCAGAAGTGGAAAAGCCAGCTAGGAAGGATGCATTCATTTGACTCTAATCCTATTGATTGACATTTTTTACCTCAGACTTGATGGTTACACAGAGTTTACATTTACAATGGAATCCATCTCAGCAGCACTTATTGGGTACCAGCTTTGTGCCTGGCATGTGCAGGGCACTGGGACGACAGTGATTAAAAAGACCCAGTCCTTGCTCTTGGGAGCTCTCCTCCATCTGGTCCATATTCAGATTGGTTCAAGTTCACTGTGGTGCTGGTATTCTTCTTACGCCTAACTATATTTTACTTATAGGTTTTTATTTTCAAAAATCCACTGGAGACCTGTGCCATCTGTATGGATTACCTTTTTCTAGCATTTAGCTCATTGCCATGGCCTGAAGGCAATTAATGTAAGCTCTTTGATGATATTGAACTTCAGGCATTTTCTTTCAGTCATCCCAGTTGGTGTCTTAATGTGATAACAGGTTGGTTGATTTTTATGTGAGTCTTAATCACCTGTCAGATATTCAACTTGAAATTCAATTTCAGCTCTACCAACCGTATGACCTTGGGCAGGTTGTTAAACCTTTCTAAACCTCAGTTTCCTCATCTATTAAAAATAGGAATAATAAAATCAACTGCACAGGCTTGATGTGATCATTAAATTCAATAGAATTCCAGCCAAAAGGAATTCACCTCTAGCATTCCATTCTGTTATTTTTTCTTTTTTTTTCATCATGTACTATGGTCTGGATTCTGTGCTAGTCCTTGGGAATACTAAGAGAATGATACACAGTCCCTGTCTCCCCTGAACTCCACAAACCAGTGGGCAGAGACAGATGTAGGCAAGTAGTTATGACACACACAGATCTCTAAGAGAAGTTCTTTAGGTACAGGAGAGAGGAAATAAATACTTATTAAGCTTTGACTATGTGAGTGTGAGGGACCCTCAGGAAAGTCACTGGAGTGTGTATTTGTATATGTGTATCCAGAAACTCATTCTTATTTTGGACTTTGCCTTCTCCATGGCCAGGTTCCCTGGATGTGTGACTTTCTTGTAACAAGTACCAAAAAGCCAATCTTGATTCTTCTTCCCTCTGGAGCAACCGCATCCCGAAGAACAGCAGGGAATGCTGATGACTACTTAACACATTCTGAAACCATCAGCCAAATCTGGGGCTGGATAAACATGCAGAGAAGGGCTCCCTGTTGACCATTCCCCTGAATGCTTTTCCCAGCTCTGCCGTCTCTCGCTGCCCAGTAACCCGTTGCCATGGGAGACAAGTGTACTTAGTGTGACAAGTCACATTGCACCCTGAGCCTCCCCAGTCCCATGTCAAGCTGACCCCAATGCACTGGCAACTCCCCCAAGTTATGGAAAACAGAACGTAATTATGTTGAAATGCATCACACATTTCTATGAGCTCTTCTCTTTCATAATCGTATTGCCTGTTCCCCTCCTTGTGGGAGCCTGGGGAGGAATGGATCTTGCCTGGCTGATGCCTCTGTGGATGCCTGGGTTGATTCCTTTGCTGTTACCTCCATCTCCTGGGTGTCAGGTTCCAAACCCACCCCAAAACAAGCCTGGGTGGGCCCCTTTCTTGATGAGACAAGAGACACTTAAGGAATACAAATCACTACACTGCATGAGGCTCCCCAGCAGCGCTGGAGATGGAGGGAGAAGAGATAAGCAGAAGCCAGCCTTTAAGTCTTCAGTTGTTAATAGCAATGGAGAGAATTCAGGTAAAAGGGGGCAAACAGGCTTAGCTCTCTGTAATTTAGCCTAACTTTCTTTTTTTTCCAACAGAGACAAATTGCAACATTTGGCAGCCTTTATATCTCACATGCCCTTGTAATGGTTTGCTTATAGAGCTTATCATGGATAATAACAACAGCTAATATTGATTGAACACTAACTACAAGTCAAGTACCTGATGTATGTTTATTTCATTTAATGCTTACAGCAACTCTCTGAAGTAGGTACTTGGATTAGCCCCTCTTTACTGATTAGGCATTTGAGGTTTAGAAAGGGTGATTCTTTTGCCCAAGGTAATGTGGTGAGTTGGGGAAGCAGCATTCAAACCCAGGATGTCCAACTTCAAATGACACATTCTTAACTCTTGCAAGATATTATTGCTTGGGAAGAAGCCTGGGAGCGTGATACAGTGATAAAGACGACCCCACTCTGCCGCTTACCACCTGCATGACTTTGAGCAGGGTGCTTAAGTTTTCTATGAAATGAGGATAATAATGCCTACCTCATATGGTAGCAGTAGTAGTCAAGGATTTAATATACATAAAACATTGAGTACTACGCTTGGCACAGAGTAAGGATTCAATACATGTTATTTATTTTTATGAACAGTAAGTCCCGTGAAGTTAAGGCCCTCATCTTAGTCCTCTTTGAATCTTTATCCCCTGTACATAGCATGGTGCAAAGTACATAACAGAAATGGATTCAACATTACTGGAATAAATTAAGGATTAAACATTCTAGAAGATGATTATAATTAAACCTTATCTTTTATAAGTCCTTTGTCATTTACAAAATGCAGTCATTTAGTCTAACTCAGAGTCCAGTTTGTGTTTGAGTTAAAGAAAATTTGATCCAACAATTACACTCCTAGGTATGTACTCAAGAGAAATGGAGAAATGAAAACATATGTCCACACAAAAACTTGTCTATGATTGTTCATAGCAGCATTATTCATAATAGCCAAAAGGTGGAAATAACCAAACTGTTCATATCAAAGGATGAATGGATAAACAAAATAGGGCATAACCATAAAATGGAATATCACTCAGCCATAAAAAGGAATGAAGTACTGTTGAATACTCCAACATGGATGAACCTTGAAAACATGCTAAGTCAAAGAACCAGTCACTAAAGACCACATATTATAAAATTCTATATATATGGAATGTTTAGAAAAGGCAAATCTATAGAGACAGAAAGTAGAGCTAGGAGGATGAGGGTGTTGGGGAGAGTGATAACTTAAGGGTATGAGGTTTCTTTCAGTAGAATAAAATGTTCTTTTTTTTTTAACATTTTTTATTGATTTATAATCATTTTACAATGTTGTGTCAAATTCCAGTGTTCAGCACAATTTTTCAGTCATTCATGGACATATACACACTCATTGGCACATTTTTTTCTCTGTGAGTTATCATAACATTTTGTGTATATTTCCCTGTGCTATACAGTGTAATCTTGTTTATCTATTCTACAATTTTGAAATCCCAGTCTATCCCTTCCCACCCTCCACCCCACTGTTAACCACAAGTCTGTATTCTCTGTCTGTGAGTCTATTTCTGTCCTGTATTTATACTTTGTTTTTGTTTGTTTCTTTGTTTTTGTTTTTGTTTTTTAGATTCCACATATGAGTGATCTCATATGGTATTTTTCTTTCTCTTTCTGGCTTACTTCACTTAGAATGACATTCTCCAGGAGCATCCATGTTGCTGCAAATGGCATTATGTTGTTGGGTTTTATGGCTGAGTAATATTCCATTGTATAAATATACCACATCTTCTTTATCCAGTCACCTGTTGATGGACATTTAGGCTGTTTCCATGTTTTGGCTATTGTAAATAGTGCTGCTATGAACATTGGGGTGCAGGTGTCATCCTGAAGTAGATTTCCTTCTGGATATAAGCCCAGGAGTGGGATTCCTGGGTCATACGGTAAGTCTATTCCTAGTCTTTTGAGGAATCTCCACACTGTTTTCCACAGTGGCTGCACCAAACTGCATTCCCACCAGCAGTGTAGGAGGGTTCCCCTTTCTCCACAGCCTCTCCAGCATTTGTCATTTGTGGATTTTTGAATGACGGCCATTCTGACTGGTGTGAGGTGATACCTCATTGTAGTTTTGATTTGCATTTCTCTGATAATTAGTGATATTGAGAATAAAATGTTCTTAAATTGATTGTGGTGATGGTGTGACTGTGAATATTCTAAAAACCATTGAATTATACATATTAAATGGGTAAATTGTATAGTATGAAGTTCTATCTCAATAAATAAAGCTGTTACCACTCCCTCCCAAAAAGTTGATACAGTGGTAAGTCTCCAAATCAGAAGCTCAACACCGCTGAGTTCTGTGACCTTACCCGATTTCCTGTTCTGCCCTTGCATGGACTCAGGCAGCCTCGGCCACCTGCACAACACACATCCTCACCAAGGGGACCAAATGGAGATGAAAAGACCAATCACTTGTGATTGTTCAAGGTAATATTGGAAAAATCAACTTAATGATTATTCTTGTATTCCAGTCCAGCACAATGCTTCTTTTTAATTTTGTCTCCTGTCTAGCCCTGTTGGATAGGACAAAAAGCTGGTGAGCTGCTCAATCCAATGCAGAAATGCGAGGTATAAAATGAAGCTGCAGCAACAGCCTAGTCTTTATCAAAATTAAATGCAAGCTCCAAAGCTGGACATCAAGGCTAAAAAGTTTCAAGATCAAGTCTATTAAACGTTTGCAAGTCACTTCCCTTCATAATCTTGTCTCAGAAACAAATAAAAGCCCAATGGTCTGGCATACTCACTGCATCCTTTGTATTAATGATGTTTTTCAAAACTTAAGCAAATTGCTGATGGAAAAGAGAGAAGTCAGGATTCTAATTAAGCTGCCCCAGTTTGAAACGTTGTAGAAGATTGCCAACAGGATTCCAAAATCTATAGGTATTTGAAAGTGAAGGCAGAGGAGAATTGATGTTTGGAATTCATGAGAGTTGCTGGGAAGGTGTGCCATTATGACTGAGACTGAAACGAAATTTTATCACTTGGAAATCTTGTCCTTTGTGCTACTTTTCACCAATGACGCTATAGATAGATTAACAAGGGAAATTCCTTAAGCAGAAGGCAAAAAGGAAAAATTACACTTTCCCTTTTGCTGATAAACTTATTACTGTTAATTCAAACTCAAATAAATATTTATTTAGGTAGTGGTGTTGAGGAGATTTACAGATGAAATGTTGGTTTCACTAAATGAGTATTGACTTTTGTTTAGTGTGCTCAGCTCCTCACATTTCAGTTTATTTAATCCCTGCAGCTACCCCCTGAGGTTGGTACTATGTATTACTATTGCTGCTGTTGTTAAATTTTGCAGATGAAGAAAAGTTAAGACACAGAGAAGTTCAGTAACTTGCCCTGGGTCACACACCTAGCATAAATGTTAGAGCTGAGATTTAAACCCTGTCTGACTCCAGAGCCATGTTCTTAATCACTGTCCTATTCGGTCTCTCCAATAACCTGACAGTTGTTAATTTTACTCTTGATGCTTCTACTGTGAAGAGTTGAACAGGTTAGAACATTTTAAAGAAATACAATTGTCCACAGTAATATCATTCTATTTAATATATATTACCATTTTCTTGACTTAGTACACGTGTGTTGGGTAGCTTCTGTATGGAAGTGGGTGCCTTAGCCAGCTATGTGGTGATGTATGCCTCAGGGACTTTGCATATGCGATTCCCTTGCCCAGCCTGCCCTGCCCACCCCTCAACCACATTACTAGCCAACGTCTACTCAGTCTTCACATGTCAACCTAAAATACCACTGCCCAGATGAGTTCTTCTTGACCTCACTCACTCCTCTGTCACATATGCACTTACCCTCTTATTTTTTTCCTTTGGAACACTTTTCAAGCTTGTAATCAAATACATCTCCCCTGCTAGAAGGCAAGTTCCATAAGGGCAGGACTAGTAGCTTGTTCACCACTTCACCAGTTTTTCCTGTGCTTCCCAGAGAACTTGCTGTGCTTCATTAACGTGTGAACAACAAATGAACAAAGGAATAACAAGAGCAGTGACTGTGCCCTTGGTTGCTTATATTTTGGTAGTGTTATATACAAGCACGTGTCTACAAGGGGGCACAAAGGGGTTTAGAAGGAGAAGGAGCTCATCAGAGAAGGGGCTCATCAAGGCCATGACACTTGAGCTGGCCCTGGGAGGATGGGCTGACATCTCAGATGGAGAAAAGCCAAGCACAAAGCTCGGAGCCTGGCAAGCACAGCCCACTAAGTAAATTACTGTGATGTATTATACTTATTTAGAGAATAAAGTAAGAAAAGAGTGAACCAGCAAATGTTGCTTTCCTTTCCCCTGAAAGCATTTAGGTATAGACCATCCTTGGGGGCCAAAGGGCAAATTAATTGCTTAGCTTGAAGATAGCTGTCTTCACACACTGATGGAAATTATAAAAGCCAAGATGCAAGATATAACTTGTGGCTTTGACCCAGATACCATCCATCACTGAGCAGGAAAATAAAAGAGCCACGAATTCCCGACAAGAGACGGGTAAGATATTCCCTTTGTTCCTCTGCCTCCCGGTTTCCCTATTCCCAGTGAGGAGCATGAGGTTGCAGAATTTCTCAGCCAAGTCGTGAAGAGTCTCTTAAAAACCGGTCCATCACTTTTTAAGCTCAAAATCAATAGAGGATCAATAGATTGGACTCCATAAAAATTAAAAACTACTCTATGTCAAAACCCACACAACTTAAATGAAGGACAAACAGTACATTGAGAAAAACATTCGCTATTACCCTGATGGCAAATCCAGTGCAGTCCAACACACACCAGCTGTGCACTCCCATATAAGCAGAGTATTGGCGCCAGGGCACTCCAGAGAGCAGTAAGACAGTTTTGGTTTTCATGGGGTTCTGTCTGGAGGATGGGATGTACCAGAGGACCATTCCTATGTGCTGTTGTATCAGCACAAGAAGCTCTGAGGAAAGAGGAAGGATGGACACCTAGTGCAGCCTGAGGATCATGAAACGCTTCCTGAAGGTGGACCTCGGATGGATGAAAGTGGAAGAGAACCTGCCCAAGGCAACGAGGAGGAGAGGGAGAGGGTGCTTAAAGCAATGAGAAAAATGGGTGAAGGCATGGAGACGTGAAATATCCTGATGTGTGTGTGTGCATGTTGGGGGTGGTTACAAATCCCTCAGGGTTCTGGAATAAAATGCAATGTTGAGAGTATTGGGGATGAGACTAGGTGGATAAACAGGGATTACTTTATCAAAGTTTTACTTTATCCTATAGCTGACTGGGAGCCATTGAAGCATGTAACACAGGCCCGGACAGGGGGATTTTAAAGCCAATCTTACAAGGCAAGGAATTAGTTAGGATTGGGTAGAATTTTATGGCATAATAGCTTTAAATCAGTGAGTGCAGCTGGGTTACGATTTCGAAGTGAGTTTTGAGCATGCTCTTTTAGCTCTTGGTTTTGATGATTTAACTGTTGGGTGGATTTACAGCCTCATCTTGCAGGAGTTAGTATTTCCTGGAGCAAGCAACTGAGTTCTGTTTGCTTGGTCTTCTGGGCTTAGTATTGTTGATCACAGGCAGGAGAGAGAGTGCTGACCCCAGCGCTGTTTAACACAGGGGTAGGAAATTAGGTTGGTTTCAGTGCAGAAACCTACTCAACACTTTCTTGCTTTAACACCTGACTCCCAACGCACCCCACCCCCTTCATGATGTTTTTGGGTGAATAAATCTGATTTTTCATAAAAATGCATTTGGGAAATGGGTTTATTGTGACCTGGGATAGCCTGGTTGTGTGGAATAAATGGATTCTAGAATTAGACCAACATCTCTGGGTAGAGGCGCAAGACTTCCTACACTGTAGGTGAGGTGCGAGTTTACATGTGTAGGGAGCTAAAGAAGAAGAGGGCGAATCTGGAGGGACCGAGAGGAGGGCCGATCTCAAGATAAAGGGAGTAAACTGGCACCTTGGGGAGACATAATAGGATCTTCTAGGAGGGGGTTAACTTTTTTGTTGTTCTTTTTCGTAGACCATCTAAGTCACTTCTGGTGTGCTACTGAACATTTTCTTCTCCTTTATCGAGGTAACTTGTGGACATTCCAATATGGAGCTTTGAGAGTGAGGTGTTAGGAATGAGAGGTTGGAGCTGTAAAGAAAAGGCTGACTTTGTAACATGATCCAACCACGGATGCCAGGGAAGGATGGTGGCATGAATAAAGGAGGAAAACGACCAGAACATCAGCAGAGATGGGGGAGGCAGAAGGTGTGTACCAGGTCCAAACAGCTGCCACACAAGCCAAGAACATTCTCCTCCCATTTTCCCAAATATGTTAGAGGAAGGCCGCCCTTGATGAAAGTGGCTGACACTTGGGTTGCCTTTGTGTCACTGGAAAAAATAAATAATTTGAAAACCAAAAAGAGATCTTTAAACAAAAGACTTATTCTACTTCTCCATATATTTTACGCAGGGAAATGGAAATGACTAGATTAAAATAAGCAAGAATAGCCCACAAGATTCTTAACTGGTAAAGGAAGAAGCTCATTTAATTGGTGGCTGTCTCGAGTAATATGCCCTGGAAAGTGTATATAAAGTAGCACACAGAATAAGAAAAATAACCAAGGAAATAAGGAAGCAGTCAAGAAAAGTTCCATAAATTAAATCATAGTTTGAAAGGATAAAGTCATGCTAACACTCATTACCATATTTTAATTTCATGGTGATTAAAATTATAATATAGCACGTATTACCACTTAATTGATCTGCCAACATCAAGTATTTGCAAGTTTCTTTTTGTTCTCCGAAGTCATAAACTATCTATTCTTTGCTTCATAATTTTGGAGGTAATTTCAAACCATAAATATTTCTCTTTATTAAAATTCTTAGGAAATTAGAGCCTCGATAGCTACTTATTTATATCTACTTTGGCAAGAGGCCAGGAAATTCATTTTCTTATATTTTGAATCCTACAAAATTAAAGTGCTAAAGAATATTATCTATTAATCTTCATGCTTCATTTTAAGACAGTTTTACAGTTTAATAGCAATGTTCAGATATCCAAGGGTGACTAACTAAGCTGTGTCCCTTTAAAATGGGGTGTTTTTCTCTGATAGAAAGCCTTCCCTTGCTAGGATGCAGACCCACCTCACTGCCAAGCCTTGTTCCTTTTCAGCATCTGATCAGCTTGCCCACGACTAGGTTGTCCCCTGGCGATGCTGATCTAAGGACACCTGACAATTTTCAGGGCCTTCACTCCACGTGGGTACGCCTACCTCACACGCACCCCTTGCACAAGATGATGTCCTTGTGCTGACCATTTGCTGCAGTCTGCCCTGACCCCTCAGGTCAGGATGCTGCCCACTCCAGCTGGATTTAGTGCACCCCTCATCAGTGCAT
Source organism: Camelus bactrianus (assembly GCF_048773025.1). NCBI lineage: Eukaryota > Metazoa > Chordata > Mammalia > Artiodactyla > Camelidae > Camelus > Camelus bactrianus. The sequence goes on from NC_133548.1 coordinate 38,808,379, forward strand.
CTGTGCTGGCCACCCTGGTTCTGATGGAGTGAACAGGGCACATAGGTCACTGTGGAGTCTCATGAGCCTCTTTATATAATGATAAATTTGGAAAATTGCAAAACCTTCCAGAGACAATACTTTCCTAATGATTCCTGTCAGATTAACTACCTGGCATAGCTCCCTGTCAAAATAAGACAGGACATGGTGGGGAGGGTATAGCTCAGTGGTAGAGCACATGCTAGGGTTCAATCCCCAGTACCTCCATTAAAAATAAGAAAGGACATATTTTCAAAAGTCAGGTGCTGTCCTTTGTGCATTCAAGTCCTGGTATGCACACATGTGTGTACATAACGTGCGTGTGCAGACTGATAACAATGACAAACAGATTCAATATCCAAATCCTAAAATTTATTGGCCCTTATTCTACATCCATGTCCTCCAATACCATTATTCTCGTTTACCATTCCACTTATAAAACTAGTCATTACAGTTAGTTCTCATACTTAGCAAAATGTTTAGACTAAGGCTGGCCAAATATTTTAAGCCAACTGGAGGTGGAGAAATGCTTTGTAGAGATCTTTGGCATCAACTATCTGGAGATTAAAAAAAAAAAAAGAGGCAACAGAACAGCCTGTTTTACAACATCACAAGCTACGAGTAAATAAATCTACTTTCAATGCTGAGCCTCAGTATGAGTTTGATCACTCCCCCTGACATTTAAAAAAAATCTGGCTCTGATGGGATTTATAACTGAGTACACATAAAACTCATACATGCGAACGCCAACCCTGGTTACACAGCTGTCAGGGAATGTATGATTGTAAGAAACAGAAACCCATTCAAAATGACACAAACCCCAAAGGAGAGCTTATTGAAAGCAGACAGGGGATACCTTTCAGTTCCCAGGGGAACAAAGTGTAGTCAGCAGGTCAAATGAAGGTCGGGACCAGAGGTTAAGGACTGCATGGTCCCTCAAGTCTTGCCTGTACTGCCCAGCTCTCGTCGGCCCATGAGCAGAGCTCTAGCTCCACTTCAACTGAACTCCAAATTTCAGCATCTCAGTCTCTGAGTCTCTTAATTCAAGTGAGAGGGAAAAATAACTGAATTGGTCACTGGCCAGCCAATGGACTGGACCCTCCTGGGCCCATGTGGCTCAGAACTTTGGGTGGGACAGTTTTAGATAGAGTGGCATCTCAACAACATTGATCAATGTCTCTGTAAAAAGCACAACCTCTGGTCAAGAGTAGTTCCACAGCATCCCACTTCGGGTACTTACGGGGGAAAGAGTAACAGGAGCCGTATCGAGAGGTTCAGGTATTTCCCAGAGGGCCAGTGGGAAGGGTATATTTTAGGAAAAGGCTTGGGAGAGTCTGTGTTTGGGCCTGGGATTAGAAAATGTCAAGACTGCAGAGAACAATTCTGGTTTTGGGGTAAGGGTAACTGGACGCGCCCATGTAAGACTCTGAAAAGTGAGAAATGACCAGGTTAAGGTCATACACCAAAAGGACAGACATGGGGAGAAGAGAAAGGAATCAAGTAAAAGGTTACCTATATCATCATTTCAGCAGAGACATGCATTCTCCTATTTAATCCCTTCAAACACAACTACCACTCAATTAGAGGAGACACAGAGGGATAATTACAGCTCCAACCTGTGGAGTCCAAATGCCTGGGTTCAAATTACAGTGTTGCCACTGATTAGTGTTAGAATTTTGGGCTCGTTGTTTTTGTCACACGTGAATTCCTCATCAGCAAAATCCCAACCGATGATTCGCTCCTGCTCAACTGCCCACCCTGGGGTGAATCAAGCTTCAGATAGAAGGGAGAAAAGAGGAAAGAAAGGGAACTAACTTTTGCTGAGTCATCTAATTAGGAGCCAAAGCCTGTATATCTGTTTTTGCAACTTGGTACATTCTCATATCTGCAGATATACTAGAGGTCTTAGCTGTGTCTCTCTACCTCCATTCCCCCAGCTCCTCCAGTTACTCTCATTGTTTACTCGGCAGCTCAGGGGACTATTCTAGCAGTGTTGATTGGATCTTGCCTCTGTTTTAGGTTTGGTGGATCCTCATCTCCAAGGTCAAATCCTCACACTTGAGTTAGGCACGTGCGGTCCTTTGCAACAGCCCCAGCCTGCTTTGCTTTCCTCACATTGTGGTCTCTGTCCCCTCCACCCTGCCCTTCTTCCAGCCATCCCAGAAGGCTTTTCTCAATGGCATTGCTCTCATACCTCCATTTTCATGTTTTTACACCTACAACTCTCTTTGCATTGATTGTTCTCTCTTCTTTGGTTAAAGTTCATCAGTTATTCAAGATCAAGATCAAATATCCATGAATTCATCAGGCCATCAGTTGCGTCCTCCTAACACTCCAAGTGTACCTCTATTATAGCACATACAGTTAGTCATCATATCCATGGGAGGATTGGTTCCAGGACCCCCACCCGCCATGGATACTAAAATCCACACATGCTTAAGTCCCTAAAAGGGCCCTCCAAATCCACAGAATCTGCACGGTGGACTGTATAGTATTATATGTGCATTATATTCATCCTTTTATATGGCTGTCTTTCTCAGCAGTATATGAGGATCTAGCAGAAGGGAGAGCCTGAGGTATTTTTCATTCCTGCATCTCCAGGACCTAGCACAGTTCCTGGTCTAGGGTAGGCTTCTCATCACTGCTTGTTGAATATGATCACTGGAGATTTCACACTCATCATCTGTCTTAAATTGGTATTTTGCAAGGATTTTATTCCACTCCTTTTACTCAGTCCAAGCTTGCACTGCTTGCTGTGTGACAAGCCAATAAATTGAGAAACAAGTTGTTGAGGTAGGAACAGCCACTTTATTCAGAAAGCCACTAGGCTGAGAAGATGGTGGTCTAGTGTTCTAAAGAACCATCTTTCTGGAGTTAGAATTCAGGCTTCTTCTTCTTTTTGTTTTGCATTCTTTTTAATTGAAGTATAGTCAGTTTACAATGTTGTATCAATTTCTGGTGTACAGCATAATGTTTCAGTCATACACATACTTACATATATTTGTTTTCATGTTTTTTCATTATAGGTTACCATAAGATATTGAATATAGTTCCCTGTGCTATACAGTATAAACCTGTTATTTATGTATTTTATATATAGTAGTTAGTATGTGCAAATATATGTGCAAATGAATTCAGGCTTCTTTTATACTAAAAGGGGAAGGGATAAAGTCCTGGTTCTGGCCAGACTTTGGAGGGAATGTGTTTAATTTCTTCCTTCCTGCAGCCATTCACAGATGAGCCTGGTCAGGATGTTTGCTGTGAGCTAAACAAAGGTATTTTAGCTTAACACTCATTACCTGGGAGTCAGAGTTCCCAGGGATGGGCCACTGTGTATAATTTAAGCTTGTAGGTAACATCCCTTTAGTGATTAACTTGTAATAGAATTAACGTTTAATAGAATGCAAAGTTCTTCCCTATTACAATTTCCCACTGTCAATTTTACCCAGGGCTCCTGTGGGGAAACTGGAATTGAGCACCACAAGTCCAAAGGAGCCCCTGTTCCTCTTCATTAGTCAGAGTGTTCCTCACTTTCTACCGTATGAGAGACTCTTGTCTTTCGTTTTGTTTTTCTTCTTATGTTTTAGCCTAGGGCAATCTTTTTTCCAATGTTCTTCCTCCTTACAGTAAGCACATCGTTCTCCCTCAGTTATAGAACTGTGGTTTAGCTCTTTCCAGGTGACGCCTTCCAGGAATCCAGGGCCACAGCCAGAGAAGTTGTGTTTGTTTCACATCTTCCTTCCGTGGTTTTCCCAGTTGCCAGTTGAACACTTCAAAAGCAATGTCTACCAATGGATAAGGGTTCATCCCAAATGCACCATTTAATTTTTGCAAATTTCTCCTGCTATCTGAGATGCTTTGCCCTCCAAAAAGGTCAAATTTACCATTCTAGTGAGGCAGGAAGCCTCATAAAAAGACTGGCAGGACCCCTGGGCAGGGCCGCTGCTCTCCTTCCAGCACCATCCAGTTCCCTGGCCCAGAGGCTGTATCTCACTTTTTGCCTCTAAAGCAGCTAACTTACATCTAGAATTCTGTTGGTTCCCTGAGCTCACTTCTGATTAGTTATTTCCTTCACTCCTGTTTGGTTATTACTCTCACTTCTGATTGGTTAATACTCTCACTCCTGATTGGTTATTACTCTCACTTTTGATTGGTCCACTTCCCTAACTTCTGATTGGTCCATTTGTAGTACTTCATTTGCATGGAGCTCACTCCTGATTGGGCTATTTCTACAAAGCTTGTTCCTGGTTGGTCAACTTCTGTTGTACTTTATTTGCGTATGATGTTGCAAAGTGTAAAACTGGCAGCCTATAAAAGGCCTGTGTAAACCTACAGATGGGGTCCAGAGCTTGAAGCGTTAACTCCTCTGGGCCTGCTGGCTAATAAACCTGAGTTCTCCAACTCTCTGAGTACTGCCTGGTGTCTCACCTGGATCCAGGTTGCTGTCACAACTGACCTGTAACACCGAGCTGCAACACATTTTTTCACAACAATTTTCAGGGGGCCTCAGAATCTGCATCAGCATAATGTCGGTAAGCCTGACAAATTCTTTCCAAAGATTTAGATGGGCCTTCATTTGACTTTGGCTGAGGTTCTTAGATTTTGTTCAACCTCTTTTGCTTTAGCTCCCCTTTCTAAAGCCATGCCAAGATGCATTTACGGTAGTGCTGTAATAAGGGCCTTCCTCCCTCACTGGGATCCCAGTTTGGTTCAGCTGTGGGTACTGCCAAGTGGGCTTCAGGTGAACCATGTGGGTCTGTTGGGTGAAGCTGGCCCGCTTCTTCCCTGGCCTTATCAATGACCATCCTCCTTTTATCTCCTGTAAGCATCATGTTGGAAACAATGCGCAGGGAGGGTGGTGGGTAGCAAAAATATAGGCTTTCAAAAGATCCTCCCTATAAGGAGGACTGCGATCTTTTCAATTAGACAAGTCTAAACAGCCCAGCCAGCTGGCCATTCGCCCCTACAGGATAACAGCGTGAGGGAAACTGCCCTGCGGGTGTGGCTCCTGGTCCAAACGGGGTGCCCTCTTGGGTCTTAGATGGTGATACCAGACCAGGTCCCTGTGCCCCAGGAACTGACACAGGGTTTTCTAGTTGATCTCTGTAAGAAACCTCCTTTGGCATTGCTTCACCCATTCCAATCCTAGCTTTTAAGATTTCATTGCTTCATTTTATTTGCTTCTTGAACCCCAGTGTCAGAAACAGAGGCTGGACAGGGATGGGAGGTGGTGGAAGGGGTGTATATTGACATAACCGCCACAGCGGCTCCGACAGCTAGCTCAGCCAGAGGAGTTCAGGTCTGAAGAAACGTGTCCTCACTCTCATTCCCTTCCTTTTCTTATTTTCCCTGATGTAATAGCACAAATGTTTGCACATAGAGGATTTTTATCATTTTTCCCTGCTTTTTCACAGATAGCTCTAACTGCAGGACTATATAGAGCTATTCAAAGGCCACCATTCCCTAGCATCTTATTGTAACTGAATCTCTCTAACCACTTTGCTTGGCATCAGCAAACCAGGCTGAATTCTGGGCTGGGGCTTTTGGTGATTTTAGCAACCAAGTGAAAATTTCTCTTCCCTCCCTGAGAATGTCCCATCCTCAGGCAAGAGCAAACAGGCTTTTTTCCCTTGTTCCTTTTCTCCATTTGACATCGGTAAAAGTTTTAAATATCACAAAAGTGATTTGGCTGTAAATAGAGAAAGGGTACCAAAACCAAATGAAACAAAAAAATTCAAAGGACAAAAAGAAAGGTAGAATAGATCAGCAAGATTATACTGTACAGCACAGGGAAATATAAACAAGATCTTATGGTAGCTCACAGTGACAAAAAACGTAACAATGAATATATATATGTTCATGTATAACTGAAAAATTGTACTCAAGAATGGAATTAGACACAACATTGTAAAATGACTATAACTCAGTAAAAAAAAAAGTTAAAAAAAAAAAAAGGACAAACAGAAAATCCTAAATAAACCCTCAAGTTTGGCCTTGGGGCTTTACATATACCACCAACACAGGAGACCACAAGCGACTTAATTAACACAACAAGGGCAGCAGTACACAGTACACAGGGTCCTAAGATAGCCTCCGTGTGGAGATCCAAACAGATACCCTGGCCACACATTGTTCATCTTCCTCTCAGGCATGGGTTCCTATCTAATCAGACCACTTATCCAAAAGGCACTTCAGAGGACTTTCTTTAGGGATAGTTGAAACATCCCCCATATTTAAAGACAGGAATGAAAAACAAACAACACAAATGGCGCATATAAATGCTAGCAGCCAAAGGAACAAACGAACTGGTTCACAAATCGGGTAAAAGTCCAGCAACTATTTCCTCTCTCCAATAGGGTACCCCACTCAAATGCAAGATAAAATGATGTCTTCCAAAGAAAAAGCCCCAAACGGAGAAAAAAATAAAGCTGGCTGTACAAATGGGAACAATTTACCCTACTGTATTGCACCCCTTGGCTCCCAAATGTGGGTTCCTTGCTCCAATTGCCAACCACTGAGGCAGCCGAGTGGGAAATTTTGAAATGAAGATCCTCAGGACAAGTGGTCCTGGCAGCTGCTAGGAATTTACCCCCAAATTCCCCAACCAGAGCCTTCTGGCCACAAGCAGCTCGTCTCCTGGCTGGCTTCACCAAAACTTGTTACTGAGTCCAAGCTTACACTGCTCCACGCACAACAGGCCATTAAGTCGAGAGATGACTTGTTGGAGCGAGGAATAGAGATTTTATTCAGAAAGCCACCAGACTGAGAAGATGGTGGTCTAGTGTCCCAAAGAACCATCTTTCTGGAGTTAGAATCCAGGTTTATTTTATACTAAAAGGGGAGGGGATAAAGTCCTGGTTCCAGATAGACTCTGGAGAGGATGTGTTAATTTTTTCCTTCTTCCAGCCATTCACAGGTGGGCCTGGTCAGGATATTTGCTGTGAGCTAAACAAAGGTATTTTAGCTTAACGCTCATTACCTGGGAGGCAGGGTTCCCAGGGATGGGCCATTATGTACAATTTAAGTTTACAGGTAACATCCCTTTAATGATTAACTTGTAATAGATTACAAAGGTTCTTCCCTATTGTTCTCCATCTAGCTGAAGCTTGTTCTTGTTTAGACACAGAAGAAGAAAATATGGAATATTGTTGCTGTGGAAACAAACTTGGAAAACAACTTTTTCTTCTCCTTTATATAAATGTAGGGGGAGTCATACCTCCTGGCTAAGCTGAACATGAATACTTGTACAATGGCAGCATCAGGCTTGCTCTTAAGGTGCTGCGTGGCAGTCAGCTGTGCGGACCATGGAACTGGGGCCACGTGCCATTCTAGCATATAATCTTTTTCACTTTGATGCACAGTCACTGGGTTAACTGTTATTTTCAGTGTATCCTACAATGAAATTATTACATTTCAGTTGATTTGTTTGGGGATTTAAAATGTTTTAAAATCACACACTGTAACAATTTTTCTAGAGAAAAAAACCACTTACCCATTATTTTTTAAAGTTCCTTTCATAAGTCTCTATTCTGTTTTATATATTTGAGATCAGCCCACCTAGAAAGCTTCTCTTAAGAGTCTATAGAAATATTTTCCCTTTCCTCCCATTAACTCCTACAAGAAAGGTAGTAAAAAGTAATAAAATATACTTTGTGACATTTCTCTTTGTGGAATGATTCTTTGTCTGACCACCTTTTCTCCTGAGTAGTTACTTTACTGGAAAAAACATGTGGAAATGTTACCTTTTTTCACCTTCATTGACCAAAAGGCTATTTTCATGTATTAAAACCTCCAATCCTATCTGATCTCTGTGGTTCTGTAGTCTGACTTTTACCATGTTGATAGATTTCCTGGCTCTCAGTCTAAGCTGTTTCTTCAGCCCAAATAGCCTTGCCTCAAAAGTTGTAAAAATGGGGAGTTTCTCATATCCTGTATGTAGGATATTTCATAATTCTAGCATTAAAAAAAGACTTCATGACAGCACTCAAAACTCCACATGCTTTCAGGCAACAGGTGCTCCTCATGTAATAAGTATGAAACTCGGATGTAAGCGAAATTGACAGAGGGTCGCATGCCAAGAGCTGGGAAATGCCTCTAGTTGTCTGACCAATTGACTCTCGAGAAAACTGAAAAGAAAAAACTCAATTCACAGTGTTGTTAAACAGATATATAGTGCACGTAGATAATGCAGTTTCCTTGGGGTTCTGTTCCCCTTTGCATGCTCTACACCAGCCCTGGGTGACCCTCATCCACTTTGGGGGTGAGTGTGTGTGTGTGTGTGTGTGTGTGTGTGTGTGTGTATTCTAAACATATTTTTTTAAAAGGAAAGAACAAATCTGACTCCATATTAAATCTGTTCCTTTGGCTTTAACCCTGTGCTTTGTTTCCTAGGCTTAGTCTTGTTGGTTCTGCACCTTTTGTAAAAGAATGTTGACTATAGCCTGAAATATATAGGACAGCCTATTCTCAAGGCTCTGACCTTTAAGAGTATTAACACTTTGGCATTCATATAAATATAAAAAGTTGCAGAATATACAAAAATCAACTCAAAGTGGATCAAAGACTTAAACATAAGACAAGATACAATAAACCTCCTAGAGGAAAACATAGGCAAAACATTATCTGACATACATCTCAAAAATTTTCTCCTAGTAGGAATAAAAGCAAGAATAAACAAATGGGACCTAATGAAACTTACATGCTTCTGCACAGCAAAGGAAACCATAAGTAAAACAAAAAGACAACCTACAGAATGGGAGAAAATTTTTGCAAATGAAACCGACAAAGGCTTGATCTCCAGAATATATAAGCAGCTCATATGACTCAGTAAGAAAAAAATAAACAACCCAATCCAAAAATGGGCAGAAGACCTAAACAAGCAATTCTCCAAGGAAGACATAAAAATGATCAAAAGGCACATGAAAAAATGCTCAGTATCACTAATTATCAGAGAAATGCAAATCAAAACTACAGTGAGGTATCACCTCACACCAGTCAGAATGGCCGTCATTCAAAAAATCCACAAATGACAAATGCTGGAGAGGCTGTGGAGAAAGGGGAACCCTCCTACACTGCTGGTGGGAATGCAGTTTGGTGCAGCCACTGTGGAAAACAGTGTGGAGATTCCTCAAAAGACTAGGAATAGACTTACCGTATGACCCAGGAATCCCACTCCTGGGCTTATATCCAGAAGGAAATCTACTTCAGGATGACACCTGCACCCCAATGTTCATAGCAGCACTATTTACAATAGCCAAAACATGGAAACAGCCTAAATGTCCATCAACAGGTGACTGGATAAAGAAGATGTGGTATATTTATACAATGGAATACTACTCAGCCATAAAAACCAACAACATAATGCCATTTGCAGCAACATGGATGCTCCTGGAGAATGTCATTCTAAGTGAAGTAAGCCAGAAGGAGAAAGAAAAATACCATATGAGATCGCTCATATGTGGAATCCAAAAAACACAAACACAAACACAAACAAACAAAAAACAAAACCGTAAACACAGGACAGAAATAGACTCATAGACATAGAATACAGACTTGTGGTTGCCAAGGGGGCGGAGAGTGGGAAGGGATAGACTGGGATTTCAAAAGTGTAGAATAGATAAACAAAATTATACTGTATAGCACAGGGAATCACAGAGGAAAAAATGTGATAATGAGTGTGTATATGTCCATGTATGACTGAAAAATTGTGCTGAACACTAGAATTTGACACAACATTGTAAAATGATTATAAATCAATAAAAAATGTTAAAAGAAAGAGAAAATAACATTTGTTTTGTTGGAGGTTTACAAGGACACCGTGACCTGACCCACTGGACAGCTGCAAGAACAAAGGATTCCAACACCAAGAAGTTTGCAACAATCACACTCCCTCCCCTTTGTAGTATAAAAGGAGCCTGAATTCTAACTTGCAGAAGATGATTCTCCAGGATATTTGTTTGCCTTCTTCTCGGTCTGCGGGCTTTCTGAATAAAGTCATTATTCCTTGCCCCAACACTTCGTCTCCCAATTTACTGGCCTATCACGCAATGAGCAGAACGAGTTTGGGCTCAGTAACAATTTCAGATTTCACCCATGAGTTTCAGATCCACACACTCAACTGTTTACCTGGACTTTCCGCAGCTACCTCGAACACAACACATGGAAAACTAAACTCACCTTTGGCCTTTCCAAATCAGCCTCCCTTCCTGCTTCAAGTCAGAAACCTGGGCATCCCAACTCCCTTCTCACCCTTGCCCAACTTTCATTTCCAAACCAAACTGGACTCACTCACTTTTCTCCATCTTTTGCCACTGCCTGGGTTAAGGCCTCCAGTTTCTCTCACCTGAGCTCCTGCAGCAGATTCTGGGTGGACCTCCCATGTCCAGTCTTGCCATCTGTTCAGTCTCCATTGCAGCCAGAGTTCTCTCTCTAATGCACACACCTTCTCTCCCTCAACTGATTTTCTGGTCTTCCTGTTCTCCTCTGAACAAAATCCAAGCTCCTTATGATCCTTTCCATCTTTTCTCTGGTTACTTTCCAGCATCCTCTTTATCCATTCCCCATCACATCCCACTCCAGCCGAACTGAGCATCTTTCGTTCCTTACACACACATCGTTTCTCTGACTTCTCGGTCTTTGTCCTCAGACTGCTGACAATGTCAAGACTGGGAGCTTTTAAACTACAAATAGAGAAAATCCGAGGATTTCTCTTCTGACTCTTTTTTAACAGTGAAGTGATTTCATTCACCTCCCCCTTGAACTCCAGACCCATATTTCCAACTGTCCCCCAGTACATCCTTCTTTCAGATAGCTAACAGACATCTCAAAATTAACCATGTCCAAAACTGATCTGTCAATTAATCCCACCGTTCTCCTTAATACATATCACCACTTACACACTAGGTATTTTACTTACTTATTTTGTTTATTATCTGTCTTCCCCATTGGAAGATAAGCTCCAACAGATGGAGTGACTTTTTCTCTTTTATTCAATAGTGAATTCCCAGAGCCTAGTCCAGTTCCTGACTATTATAGACTGTTATGCCCCTCCCCCAAATTCACATGTTGAAGCTCGATTCCACCCCTACTCCTGCACTGTGATGTTATTAGGAGGTAAGGTCTTGGGGAGGTAGTTAGGATTAGATGAGGTCATATCAGTGGGACCCTCGTGAATGGGATCAGTGTCCCTGTAAGAGTCACAAGAGATTTTGCTTCCTCTGCTCTGTTCATTGCCGTGTGAGGATGCAATGAGAAGTAGGCAGTCTGCAATCTAGAAGGGCACCCTCACCAGAACTTGACTGTGCAGGCTCAACAACCTGAGTGCAGACTTCCAGCCTCCCAAACTGTGAGAAATAAATTTCTGAATGAATATATGTATGTTCATGTTTAACTGAAAAATTGTGCTCTGCACTGGAATTTGACACAACATTGTAAAATGACTATAACTCAATTAAAAAATGTAAAAAAAAAAGGAAAAGAAATAAATTTCTGTTGTTTATAAGGCACCAGGTTTATGGTATTTTGTTACAGAAACCAGAAGAGACTAAGATATCAACACGAAAGGGGACACTTGGTAGATGTTTGCTGAATGAATAAATGATCCTATAGCAACAGAATGAAGATGGATTAAACTTTACTCAGAATTCCCCAGATCTGGATAGCCAAGATGTAGTAGAAAGATCATAGATTCTGTCAGGCAGATCTGTCTAGTTGTGTGACCTAGGGTGACTCATTTAATCTCTTGGAGACATTTTTCTCATTTGATAAAATGAAGATAAGACAGCTCACAAGATTGTTGTGGGGTAATTGATATAATTGGATTTAACCATCCTGTGGGTTGGCCCTCAACAAATATTATTCAGTTCCCAACTCTTGGTTTGACAAAGACTACTGGAAGCCTTAAAAACTTGGCAAGGTTAGCAAGCGTTATCTAAAACAGACTTCAGATGAAGCGACTTAGGAATTAATCAAACTGTGTTCTATAAGGACCTCGTTTTCATAAAAGTGCTATAGCTTTTACTGGGAGGAGCAGGGTCTAGTGTGAGGGTCAACTGAAAAGCCTATTCTTGTAAGTAGTTGCTCAAGGCATGGTCTCCTTGAGGAATTGGGGGCATGAACTCCCCTTGCCCCTTATTTCACCCAACTCACTGGGAAGTGTTTATTTGAGACATTGTTTATGGAACTTGGAATACTGTGGCTCGCTTTTTGCACTATGCCTAATAGCTGTGCATTTATGTATAAAATTCCTTTTGCTGCACCGTGGTCAGAAGTCTTTAAAGGGGGTTAGAGTAGGAAGGGAGTTGACAACAAAGAACTGGGCCATGCAAGAAAGAGGTCCAAAGTGTCTGGAAAAATGCAGTGAAAATACAGCTTTGCCCAGTGCTTATGATTGTCAGGGCAAAATAAAATACGGTCCTCGTGTGAACTTGTTAAGGTACATTTGTGGGATGCTTTTTGCAGACACACCGCAAGGGCACTGATATTTGTGGACATTGTAGTGACTCACAGGGACAGAGGATACTCTGCCGTGGAAGGAACTGACACATCGTTGAAGAATCATAGTCTAACACAGTTAAATGTAACCTTAGGATTCTTTTGTTTTGAAGACCAGGAAGATGAAGCAGAGACAGATGAAGTGACTGCATGGGGTGCCCACTGCTGATAAGGTGCCAAAAGACAACTCCAATCCTGGTCTTTAGAGCCTCAGACCTGAGTCCTTTCTACACAATGTTCTTCCCGCAAAGAAAGAGAGGTCGAAAGAGGCTAAGTGACTTCAGTTTTCAATGAAATTTTTAAGGTTTTCTCAGTGGTCAGATAAAAATGCCCTAAAATAGTTAAGCATTTAATAAATGAGACAATGAATGAAAGTATATTGTACATTATAAAACACTGCCTAACTACTGGGTGAATTTCTGATTAAATCTGTGAGGTTAATGAATAAAATGGCCCGACCAGATGGATGTAAGCGTACAGCATCACACATCACATTTGATGGCCATCAAACACATTCAAGTGATTTTTACCTTTTTTGTCAGCTGTTCCACTGACTCTTTGTTGCTGACTCCAGAGGAGGTAACACATGGATCACAAATTCATAAAAGAAAAATGTGCAGGAAAATTAATTTATACTCAGTGTTCTTTATTAAGATTTTTTTCAGTTATAAAAAGAATTTATAAATATATTATTGTAGAACACTGGGGAAATGCAGAAAAATATAAAAGAAACAATAAAAATGACCTGCAAAACTATCCCTGAAAAATACTTTTAAGATACTGGTGTATTTTTTCTAAAAGATTAATATCCTATAAGTATATACTATATATGCAGCTTAAAATCCTAAGTTAGAATAATAGTTTAGTGACTTTTTTCCATTAATCTTTAAAGATAATTGATTATATATTATTTCTTGCTACAGAACTATTATAATTTATTTATCTACCCGTTTATTGTTGGACATTTATCTTGTTACCAAATTTTCACTATTATGAGTAATTCTGACATGAAAACAATACTTCTTGGGCCACACTTTGAATTTTAGATAGATTTCCTAGAATAGATGCCTGGAAGTTGGATTATTAGATCAAAGACTATGATAATCTTTAATGTTCTTCATAAGGATGGCTCAGTTGCTTATCAGAGAATGTGATCTATTTATCCTCGCACTAGCATGGTGTGTAAATATACATCTCACCCCACCTTTGGCACTATTATCATATAAAACATGGATGATGGGTGAAAGTTTGCTGAGAAACAGCATATTTGGATGGCCTCAAAATAAATTCCCACAAGGCGCTTAATCACCACAAAAGGAAAAAGTAACTTTATAGAAGAGGAGGCTTGCAGACACCACATTAACAGACATCAAAGTCAGCCTCATCAATAATGGGACAATTGATACCATGTTCCTCATAAGAGGATGCAAGAAGAAGGATACAGCCTCATTTCTGAGATATTCCTGCCAAAAATGCATAACCTGAATCTAGTCATGGGGAAACATTAGACAAACCCAAATGAAGAGACATTCAACAATAGAAATGATCTGTATTCTTAAAAAATGCCAATGTCATGGGATTTAATGTCTTCTGGTTTCTATTGTGGTTGAATTCTGTTCCCCATTATGTTATGTAAGTGGTGTTCCTGGCATAGAGGAAAGCTACTGGATTTTGCACAATTTTCTTGAGTGCCACCATTTTACTTATCATGAATTAATGTTAAGAGCTTTTGGCTGATTCTCCTGCAGTCTTTTAAAGATATGTAATCATATTGTTGGCAAATAACAGTAATTTTGACTCTTCCTTTCCAATAATTTTACCTTTTATTTCTGCCTGATATTTTATTGCATCAGATGAAATTTCTGGAACAATGCCACATAATAGTAGAGACATGTAGCATTTCTGCCTCTCTCTGGTTTTAATGGGAATGTTTCTGGTGTTTCAACATTAAGGAAGACACAGGCTGTCAATATGAGATACTGTAGGTTAGAGGGAGTATCTTCCTATTCCTAAACTTCTATGAGGATTTTTTTTCAAATCGGGCATGAATGATGAATTATAGCTGAATGTCTCTTTGTCATCTATTGATGATATTATCCTACAGTTTTTTTCTTTTTGAGATTGTTGAACTGATGTCATTATATTAATACATTTTTCTAACGTGAATCTATACTTGCTTCCTGGAGTAAACCTGATGTAGCTGTGGTAAATAATTCTCTTAATACTTCATTTTACTACCCTCTTTCGTCCTTTTGCAACTCTGTGGTGGATTTTATATATTGTATCAACTTAGTTTAGCTGGGGCTGTTTCCAGAATTGCCTTCTGTGCATAGTTCTGGGTGAGCTGGACCACAAGAGACAGCTGAGACTGGGAAGGGGAGTGAAGTGGGAGCTAGTCTCATATACTGATAGTTTGCTGCCAGGGACGAGGCATTGATGCCTCTCAGAGTGCTGTCACTGCCCTGCGGACTCTCCTCATTGGGGTGGGACGGCAGCTGGACCACAGCAACCTGAGTTCCTGGTTGCCAGCATCTTCAGCTTCACTGACTCCTGGGCTGGATACATTTCAGCTCTGTGAGAAGGGTGCCAGTTTCTCCTACAAAGCCCCCATCATCAAAATTGGAGACTTGGGGGCAGTGAGAGCCTGATGTAGGGTCCAGTCTGTCTTTGCAGGCTCCAGTTCTTGCTGCCCCACCTCACGTCCCTCCTTTCCTCGTTGCCTGTTTTGCTAACTTCAGGCTCCAGATCCAGACACGGAAGCAACAGCCATATAGAAATTGTTTAACTGGCTCCCACAACTGCAAGAGGTCTCATCTGTATAACATATCCCTATGTTATACATCTCCTAGGGGTTCTCCTCTGACCAATTCCTGATTGAAGCACCATTCATAAGTGAGACAGTCTAAATACGTTCTCATTGTTCTTTGTTGGCTCCTCTGAGAGAGGAGGTGCCTGCTCAGCCCTGCTCTGTGCTCCAAGACTAATCTTTACAGACAGGGGCTCATTTGCTCTCTGGCTTCTCCTAGGCTTGGTCTGTGAGACAGGAGGGAAGAGGGCAGGGCATAGACATTCAAGGAATGACACAGCAATTAACACCAAAATGGTGGAAGATTCAACTCCCAGTATGCCTTGAAGCTCAAGATGGCAGGAGATTTGACTTCCAGTAGAACTTGAGCTTCATTATACGCTCGTTGAAATATATTAGCAAGATAAATAACATACTCACAGGCTCCATGACAGTTCCAAGGCTAGCCACAAAAGGTCAAAGAGTGGGCAGTGGCCCAATTCCTGGGAATCCCAGTCCCTACCCCAGGGTAGTTGGAATGGTCTTCCCACTTGTTGGCGGGTGAAGCTACCAAGCCCATAAAAACTGGCGACACCATGCCTCGTGGCCTCTCTTGCTCCCTCGTCTTAGGAGTCGGCCCACAGTCTGTCTGTGGAGTGTGTATCTACTTTTACTTTAACCTGAGCACCCAACCCCCACACCTCGTGGCCTTTCTCTAACCTTCTGGAACAGCCTACACTCTATGCAGTATGTATCTCTCTAAATAAATCTAACTTTCTCAACTGTGGCTTGCTCTTGAATTCTTTCCTGCGCGAAACCAAGGACCCACACTTGGCGGGGCACGTCCCAGAGACTCAGCCGAGACCCTGAACACGGCCCTCCTCATGCCCCACATTCGTTTTTCCTGTATCACGTGTACGCACTGGCAGAAGGTAAAAGGGCAGGAGGAGAGAGAGCAGAGGACTTTCTTCTACCTCTCCCTCCCAGCCTGGGCACAGCGTTTCTGGCAACAACCATACTCTCCATGGCTTGCCCTGAAGCTATAATAGGGAAGAACAAATCTGACTCCCTATGAGATCTGTTCCTTTAGCTCTAACCTTGTGCTCTGTTTCCTGTGCTTAGTCACACTGGTTCTGCATCTTTTATAAAAGAATGTTGTCTAGAGCCTGAAATATACAGGCTAGCCCATTCTCAAGGCTCTGACCTTTAAGGGTATAACACTTTTCCATTCGTATAGAGATAGAAAGTTGCAGAACAGAGAATAACATTTGTCTTGTTGGAGAGGTTTACAGGAACAGCATGACCTGACCCACGTGGATTGCTGCAAGAACAAAAGAGTCTGACATCAAGAAATGTGCACCAACCACAGGTTTATGGCTACATTCAGGGTTATGTCTATGTTCAGGGTTAGGGCAAGGTTCAGTGTTAGGCCCAGGTGCAGGGTTAGGCTAGGTGCAGGGTTAGGGCTACGTGCATTTTTAGGGTTTGTTTAAGGGTTAGGGTTAGTTGCCAGTGTATGGTTAGGTGCAGGGTTAAGGCTATGCGCATTGCTAGGGCTAGGTTCAGGGTCACTGCTAGTTTCAGGGTTAGGGCTAGGAGCAGGGTTACGGCTAGGTGCAGGGTTAGGACTAGGTTCATGGCTTGGGCTATGTGCAGAGTTAGTGCTATGTTCAGGGTTAGGTCTAGTTTCAGGTTTAAGGCTAGGTTCATTGTTAGTGTTATGTACAGGGTTATGGCTAGGTTCAAGTATAGAGCTATTAGAAAAAAAAAAAGAAAAGAAATGTGCACCAACCAACCACACCCCTCCCCTGGGGCTGGAAACCTGAGAACTACATTTCCTTAAATCCTTTGCCAGCAGGTTCTGAATTATTGTCTATTAACAAGAGGCACTCACTGTGAGACTCAGAAGGCAGAAGGAAAACACACTATTCCTTCTGCTGTGCAGTGGCCTCAGGGCCTTTCCACCCAGAGACACCCACCTTGGTGCTGTAGCAACTGTGACCACTGTCAGGGATTGGTTTCTTACAGTTGCAGATTGGGAAGATAGTAGGAACTTCTGGATTCTGAAAGCTGGCAGGAACCTGAGTGCTGTCAGTCATCTTCTGTTGGGGTGTGTGTGTGTGTGTGTGTGTGTGTGTGTGTGTGTGTCCCAATGGTTTTTAAAGCATGTATTCCCTGTCCTAAATCATATCCTACCTAAAATAACCAGAGTACTTCACTTTCTTGACCAACTCTTGACTAATACAATAATTAGAAGGAAATAAAAAACTTGAATGTATAATGATTATTTTTCATTTATTTTTTCTATAGTCAAAGATTCATTTTGAGATTGTCAATTTTATTAGCATGGTATTCTTTAAAAATTTTTAAATTCTTTCTGTATTTATGATATACTGGACTAAATATTTTATTTATTTGTTTATTCATTTTTTTTAAAAATTGGGCTTGCCAGAGGTTTTGTTTTTATTTTTAGAATCAGTTCTTTGACTTGTATACCGTTAGAAGTGTATTTAGCTGCATGCATCAGAAAATGCAACTAAGAGTGGCTTCAAGAAATAGGCATTCACTTTTCTAACACAATAATGAGCTCAGAGTTAGATAGTTGCTAGCCTCGTTCAACTACTCAATAGTGCTGTGAGGGATCTAGACTCATTCTGTTGTTTCAATTCACTATCCCTAGCCACGGGCTTCCCTTCTCACGTTTGTGACTTCGTGGTTACAAGATGGTTATTCTGTCAGATATCAGGGGTATATTCAGGGTATAAAATGTGGCCAGGGAAGGGGAAGAGGGAAAGCACTAAATCAGCTCTGACAGTACCCCTTTCTACCATTAAAGCAAGAGTGCTTCAAGAAGCCCCGTCAATAGTCCTCCATTGATACCTTGTTGATAAGATTTACTTTACATGGCCACTCCTACCTATAAGGAGTCCTGCAAAGTTAACTTAATTCACTTCCCAGCTTCTATAGAAGATAAGAGAAAATAAAGTTAGGATTGGAAACAGTAAGAAAATCAACCTACAGTCTCCACCATATATATCAATTTCATGTTGTTTGTTTCTGGTTCTTTTTTATTTATCTTGCTGTTTATTTTCTAAGTTATTGAGTCAAAGAAGGAAGTTTATCTATTTTATTCTGTTGCTGTTAAACAATGAGATTATTTTATGCTGTGAATTTGCCTATGAGGATAGCTTTGACAACATCCCGTGAGTTGATATACTGTGTTCTCACTGCAATTTTCTAAACGATCTACAATTGAACCATTAATTTCCTCTCTTAATGACAGTTTTTTAGGAGAGTGTTTTTCATTTCCATGAAGTTGAGGGCTTTATCCTTAAACCTTTTTCTTATTTAGATTTATTGAATTTTAGGGAGAGAATGTAGTCATTACAATTTCTACTTTTTGAGATTGATTGAACTTTTTTGTGGTCTAGTATAAGATCATTTTTTGTAAATGTTTCTCAAACATTTTAATAAAAGGTATATTTTTGTTTATAATATTATTATTATAACACATATGTATTGTTCAAATTCTGCATAGCCCCAGGTTTGGAGGGAGGGTTGTTCTAATTTGTCTGCAGAAGTCACCCTCCAAATTATACAACTATGTTTCCTCTTATGTTTGTAATCCTAGCCTCTCTGTGCCTCAGTATCCCTGTCTCTAAAATGGGAGAAATAGTATTTCCTACTTCATAGAGTTGCTGAGAGGGTTAAATGATTTAATTTTATGTGAAATGTTTACAGCAGTGCCTTGCATGTGGTCAGCAATCAGTAATTGTTGCTAAAGTAATCAAACAAGGACCGAGGTGGCTCTGATGACTTGGTAGCCTCTGTGAGAAAACCGAACCCTCAGCCAGAGTCAATGCCTATAAATGCCTCAATAGTAACAACAACAAATCACAAAGAGCCAGAGTCTTTCCCAAGTAATGCAACTACTGGAGCTATCAATCAATCAATTTCCCTGTTTTGCTTTGCATCTTCTCTAAAAACCTTGCCCCTAGCTCCCCTAGCTCCTGCCAGGGGATCAGTTCTAACTACTTCTGGTATAGAATTGCCCAATTCCAATCGACTTTTGCTCAAATAATCTCTAAAAATTTTTAATATGCCTCAGTTTATCTTTTAACAAAATTAACTACTATTATTATCATTATTACTTTCAGTCTAACTGACTTGCTCTGTTTCTTTTGGGGGGGAGGGTAGGTAATTAGGATTATTTATTTTTATATTATTTTTTAACGGAGGTACTGAGGATTGAACCCAGGACCTCATGCAGGCTAAGCATGCACTCTACCGCTGCTTGCTCTGTTTCTAATATCAGAGCAAGGGTAGGACAGGATCTTCATTCTCAGGCCAATTCCATTGGCATCGAAGTTGGTGTTAATTAGTCCCAGATTCTGGCAGCAGTATGTCAGTCCTAGTCTGCAGTTTTTTTAAATACATGTTTGACATTTTCTCTGTTTCACAGACTTTTATTGGGAGGTTGGAAGAGGTTGTGTCAAGAGATACTTACCCAGCCACCTTTTAAACCAGAACACTTGTAACTAATTTTTAAAATAAACTGCTTCAATGAGATTCAAGTTGGGTGGAGATTGAGGCTATAATTCAATTGCCATAAAAGAAACAGCCATTAAGGGCACTTTTCAGCTCTGGCTAGGCACTTTCTTAATGGCCTCAAAAGGCTTTGGTGAAATATTTCAGAGAATCGTTTTGTTCTTATCAGCAGTTCATTTGAGAATTTAGTGCCTTTTTTTTTCACATGTCATGAATTTCAACACTATCTTTCTGAATTGTATCTGATCTACTCTCTAAAACCAATCACAGAATCATCTTTAAAATAGCATCCTTGCCTCAATGAGAGCTCCCTTTTTAAAACAGTAAGTCTGACAGGCATCATGCATTTTAAATTGAACATAGACTGCAAAGCAGCCCTTATTCATTAGTCCAACTGACCTTGGAATAACCCAGACCAGAGAAGAATAAGACCATAAATCGAAGAAGACTCTAGTCCTGGCTGGGGCTTGGTGAGCCTATCAACCCAGGAGTGCAGACAGCAATCATGCATGACATGGGAATTTTACGTTTGCACATGCAGTCAAACTCCTCTAATGGAAAGAGCACGTGAGTAGGGGTCAGGAGACAGGAGTTGTAGTCCTGATTTCAAAACGTACTGACTGTGTCACTTAACTTTCAGAGCCTCCATTCTCTTGCTTATAAAATGAGGATAACATCCTAGGCCATACCTCCTTCAAGACTATCTTTTCCTGCCCTCAGGGAACTCATGCTTAGTGGAGGGACAGCAGGGAAAATGGTGGAGTCTCGAGCTTTGGAAATTTAGGATTTGAATAACGGCTCCACCCACTTATTAACTGTGCAACTTTGAGCAAATTATTTGTGTTCCTGGTGCCTCGGTTTCCTCATCTATAAAACGAGGGGGTGATAATAGTATCTATGTCATAGGCCGTTTTGAAGATTAAATGAAATAATTTACATCAAGCTCTTAGCCCAGTTCCTGGCATAAGGAAAGCACTCAGTAAATGGCATTAATACTCCAGTGTGACTGGCTCTCTTTGGGCAGCCTTTGATTTGTCCCCTAAGCCAACCATGAGGCCAGACTTGGTAGTTTGCCCCAGACTCCTGATACCTCCCCTTCCCCACAAAAAGACCAGCTCCAAAGGATTGACATGCTCATTTTCATGGAGGGTCAGAGGAAGGGGTAAAAGAATAACAATGACTGAACTATACTGATCCTCAGTATGTTTTAGGTACGATGCTGAATACTTCTTGTGAATGATCTCATTTCATTCCATTCAATACAACAACATTTAAGCCAACTTTGTCTCAACTATTGTAATTTTTTCTGTAGAGCCTTTTCCCTTTAGAGAAAGAACTACTTTCTGAGGAGTCTATTCTGCCTTCTTTTTCCCAAGGAACTGAAAATTCCCTTTATTGCCCCAAGCAGTACAATTTTCCCAGCAAGTTGCACACCCCATTCAGGAAAACCAAGGCAAGGTAGCCAGATTGACTGCCTCCTCCCTAATTCATGCTGTTAGGGACACTTCAGTTCATCCCACAATGCCTGCTATTGGCGGGCTAGGTCCAGTGGTCCTCATCACCCCCACACAGTCAGGAAGAATGTCTAGATTTCAGTCTTGTTCCCCATTTATTTCCTGTGCCTGACATTTAGGAGGTCATCCATAAGTATTTATGGAAGGACAAATGTATGATCAAACCAACATTACAGAGGTCAGAATGAACTAGTGTTTAACAAAAGAGCAGTAATGTGCTGTAGGGAACAGACTGAGAGGATTTGGGAAAGCTGCATGAAGAAGACAGAATGTGACCTTGAAAGCTGAGCAGAATTTTAATAGGCAGAGACTAGGGACAAGAACATCTCAAATAAAGGGAGCTGTGTAATAGCACAGATATAAAAGAGCGTATGGTTTGTTCGGCGCAGAGAAATCATATGAACAGTCTGTGATGTGGAGGTTCAGAGCCTGAACCCCAGACACGCCTGAAACCTCAGGGTGGCCAGAGAAAGCATCGCCAGAGACGGCGCTGGGAAGCTTGTGGGAGCCGGCTCAAAGGGAGAGACCTGAGCATCTTGTGCAGAACTTTGCTTCATTCTCAGGCAGTGGGGGAAATGTACCACTGAGAGGTCCGGAGGAGACTGGCTTGCTCAGATGTGTCCTTTAAAAAGATGACGCTACTGAGGAGGGATTAGGGGGTGGGCAGAGACTGGGGACAAGGACAGCCAGACAAGGAGGGCAGTGCACACAGGTAAGCACTTCCCTCCACGGGTTTTCAAGGCCATTTCCTCAAGGAAAGTTAGTCTGGAGTTCTGCTCCCAATAGATCTGAGCATCTGTTTGTTATATGAAAGAAATAGGGTTTGTCCTCCATGTTCTTTGTAAATATTTCAAGCCGAAGGTCATAGAGAGGAAGCTAATTAACAAAGAAAACATACCATGGATATTAAATCTTCTAATCAAAGCTAACAAGTCTGCTCTAATTGGGGTGGGGTGGGGTGAGTATATTCATAAATCCAAGGTCTGAGAAAAGAAAAAAAGAAGGAAAAAAGCCCTTTCAGATCCTGGCAGCCTCTCCGGCGCTCTCTTCAGAGCTGCCACTTGTTCCTAGCAGGTGCTTCTGTTATCAACTCTTTGATAGTCTCGAGTACATTCCTAGAATGTGCACAATTCCAAACAATGAAGCATCTCTCTTACTCCGTGGTACCAACTTCTCCTTCTGAAGCCATAGCCACCACCATCACCATCATGTGTCTGCTCATAGCCTCCATCTGGTTTCCCTCCATAATCACTTTTTATTTACCGCTGTGCTACACCAATTTCAGCCTCTGGTTAATTCTGATATCATATAATCACTATAAAATTTCCCCCTACTCCCGCTACAGTCTTAAAAATGAGTTCATGCCCATTCCAATCTGTGTTATAAAGGCATCAGGACTGTAGGGTAGGACTGTTGGTAGGAATGTAAATTGGTGTAGCCAATATGGAAAACAGTATGGAAATTCCTTTTAAAAAACTAAAACTAGAATTACCATATGATCAGCAATCCCATTCCTGAGCATACATCCAGAAAAGAAGAAAATTCTAGTTCAATAAGAAACATGTACCTCAATATTCACTGCAGCATTATTTACAATAGCCAAGACATGGAAGCAACCTAAATGTTCATAGATAGATGACTGGATAAAGAAGTTGTGGTATATTTATACAATGGAATACTACTTGGCCATAAAAAAGAATAAAATAAGGCCATTTGCAGCAACAGGGATGGACTTAGAGATCATCATACTAGGTGAAGTAAGTCAGAGAAAGACAAATATCATACATATCATGTATATCTGGAATCTAAAAAAATGATACAAATTGACTTTTTTAAGAAACAATAATAGACTCATAGACAGAAAACAAACTAATGGTTACCAAAGTGGAAATGTGGGGAGAGGGATAAATTAAGAGTTTGAGATGAACAGATACACACTATGATACATAAAATTAGCAACATGTACTGACTGTACAGCACAGGGAAC
Organism: Camelus bactrianus; assembly: GCF_048773025.1. NCBI lineage: Eukaryota > Metazoa > Chordata > Mammalia > Artiodactyla > Camelidae > Camelus > Camelus bactrianus. The sequence goes on from NC_133548.1 coordinate 38,831,723, forward strand.
TATAATCAATATCTTTTAATAACCTACATTGGAAAAAAATTTGAAAAAGAATATATATATGTGTGTGTGCATATATATATGACCGAAACACTTCTCTGTACACGTGAAACATATTAAATGAACTATATACTTTAATTTTTAAAATTTTAATAAATAAATAACATTTAAAAAAAAGACTGGAGGGTAGGAGTTAATCAACATTAAGACACAAAATAGAAATGGTGCCTAAGACAATTTGAGATTGGTTGGGTATGGAGGTAAAAAATCAGGAAACATGATGATTTATATTTTTTAGCTGAGGCATTGGAAAGACGGCGATTTCTCAGTACTAGAAATAGTACTGAGATTTGAGTGCTATTGTTTACTATTTAGCCAGAAAACCACGGTCTACCACAATCCTTTCCTAAACCATAGCCTCCTACTATGAAGTGTGTGAAAGAACACACACATACATAGACACACACAAACAGCAAATAAAAGAACTGGCTAAAGCAGGTAAAGCAGTCTGCCCAATTTTCTTGCTCCTTCCTCCCTCAAAGTCCATACTCAGGTTTCAACTCTTGCCACACTGATCATATGGTTGAAAGAAGCCAAAAAGAGACTGAGAGAGTAGAAGACAGCCAGGCTGGTTGCTGGCCCTTATCACTTTAGACACATAGAAGGAAGAGACAGATAAGACACAGACGGTCAGATCTGCTTAGCTGGAGAAAGCCCTGGGTCAGCAAACTAGTTTCACTCCACAAAGAAAGAAAAACAATAAAGAAAGTCCCACCAATGCCTTTTAAAGTAGGATTTGGCATACTATGGAGTATGGGTCAAATACGGCCCATTGCTTGTTTTCACATGACTCACAAACTTAGAATGATTTCTACATTTTTAAACGGTTGGAAAAAAACTGAAAGAAGGGTGATATTTCATGACAAGTGAAAATTACATAAAATTTGAATTTTAATGTCCATACATCAATTTTTATTGGAACGCTTTGATTGCCATTCATTTACCTATTGCCAGTGACTGCTTTTAGCTTCAACAGAGAAGATACAGACCATGAAGCCTAAGGTAGTTACTACCTGGCCCTTTACAGAGAAAGTCTGCCAGCCCCCGTTCTAAAGCATAGTGATTCTATCCAAATAAACAGGACCTGATTAGATTTTAAAAATCTGACCCATTCAGATCAATTTCTCCTCTCTGGGAGAAGCAAGGAAGAGCGTGGAAAGAGGAGAGAGGAGCTTTGTCTTCCTTCCTTTAAAGGAAATTGTGTACTAGGGTTGGAACACAGGAGGAGGAACAAGTTTTGAGGAGGCAGACGGCATATTTAGTTTGAGGTGTCTGGGGGACACCCAGGAGGTGGATGGACTTCTCAGCTTGCCTCTCAGGAAGCAGAGTTGGAGATACGGACTTGGAGACTTGTCTACGGAGGAAGCAGTGATGCCACGGGTCAGCTCTCCCGGGGAGAACAGGGATGGCCAAGAAGAGAACTGCCTAGGGCTGCCAGGGAGGCTATTTACTACCTGCTAAGTCTGGCAACCTTACTGGGGACAGAATTTTGAAATTTGAAGTTGGAATAGAAAAGGAAGGGCCAACAAAAGAAACAGAAAAGGAAAAGTAAGAGGAGCAGGAGGAAAATCCTAAAAGCTCCTAAAAGGCTATTTGTCACCTTGTAGGGTGCAGCTTAATTGGAATAATGGAGGCAGGAGCCAGTAGACTGAAAAGAGTGAGAAATGATGAATATGGATTCTCATTTCCAGAAATTTACTTGTGCTGCAAAGGACCAAAAGATGGCAGGGTGAGGGGAGATGTTGGGTTAATGGCTCAGTTTGGGGTAATAGGGGCCATGTGAGCCTGTCTTTTGGTGAAGGTAAGAAGACAGTGGGAAGTAGCTGAAGATGTGATGAGATGAACCAGGAATAGTCACCTAGACCAAAGAGAGGATGGAATCTCTGTTTTTCTGTAACCTATTACAAGGCCAGAGCCCCCACTCCTGCACTCACAGTTAGTGCCCAGCCCCTCACAGATGCATCAGTCAACTCTGTGGACGATGCCTGTATCCTCAGGTCAGATCTGGCCTCTCATTCAGCCTTGTATCTCTTTGACCTGTTCTAGCCTCGTGAAAGTTGGGGACTTAAGATTGGACCCACTCAGCCTGGGAGTGGACCAACATAAAAATGTAACCACAACCCCCTGTTGGGTACCTGAAAGCTCAGGTTCTCCCCGAGGGGCCCCTCCCTCTCTCATGCACATCATGAAGTTGCCCAATCTGAAACACGTAGGTCCAGTGGCAAAAGCAGCCCAGGGAGAGGCAGGCCCAACATTTCCTTAGAAACAATCTGATGCGGCTGAAACCCCTCTTTACATCATCCTCTTTTTGTTGGGAACCTATAATTTCATTCATAACTTTAGGAAGATAATTACACCATGCTAGCGAGAGACAACTTGAAGAATAACTGTTTATTTTCAAAGGAGATATATTTCATGCACTGGCTGCATAATGGGGTCAGGGACATAGCAAGCTGTCACCATGTTTTCTATGTCATTTTAGCTGACTGGCAGGGTCCTACATGGGAAATGGAAAATCTCTATGATAGATCATATAATATCCTTGGCCTTGCTCAGAAGCCATATTTTGGAGGCAGGATTTGTAAGTATCTCCATATTTACAAGTTTTTCATTTGTCAAACAGTGTCAGTCTTGCTTCTGCTCTACCTTCAGACTCTGCCCCACCCCAGGTGCCAGCACAGCCCCCCACCTGATGGGTCTCAAAAGAAATTAATAGGATTATAATTGTTGAGCACCTGGGATGATCCCCATGTTGTTTTTCACTGCAGATCAGATCCAGGACCTAGAAGCAACCCCCTCAATGTACAGAGGCTTTTAAGACACTGAGAATATTATATACAATAAAGCCATATAAATAATGAATTTAAGATTTAGACCAGAAAATACAGGAACTAGCATAATATTACTAGCTAACATTTACTGAGGGCTGACTCTGGGCCTGCTACAGATCTAAACCATTTACTTGATTACTCAATGAATCCTTGCAAAAAAGTATGAGGTAGACAAGACCATGATCTATTTTGTAAATGAGGAAATTATGGAACTAGCCCAAAAGTCACTCAGACAGAATTCAAACTCAGAGAGTGTGAATCCGGGGTATAAGCGCTTTATCAGGAGGTGTGTTTCTCCCTGTAGCGTAGCATTCTGTGGTGTGCTGCCTAGATCTCGCACCTCCAGGACTGAAACATTCATTTCCCCAGCTGAAGGGGGTGTCAGGCCTCATGAAAGTTGTACCACCCATCCAATGATGAGTCCCTGTTGGAGTATAAAGGCCCAGCCCCTTGTCCCAGTTCAAGACAACTCTGAGGCTCCCTCCAGGGTGCAGTGCTCTCCAAGAACCAGCTGAGACTTTGCTGTGAATGCACTGCAGTTCCCCTTCTGATCTGCCCAGTCCTGCTTCCTCTCCTCCCCAACAGGTCCTACTAACAGAAGATACCCCAATACACTTCCTGCTCACGATCTCCGTCTCAGTGTCTGCTTCCCCCAAGAACCTGGTCTGCAACACCCTCTTAGACGTGATTCAGCAGAAAACTCAAAACACAGATAGGACTATACACTGTTATTAAAGGGACTTTGCCAATTTACCCCTGAGCATTCTGACAGCCAAAGAAAAGATGGACACATGAAAAGAATTGAACCAAAAATCCAAGGGCAATCTTATATGCCTACATGCAGAGCCTGGGAAATCTAGAGGATGCGAAGACTAAGAGGCTTACCCCTGCTTTCCTGGGGGATCCAGGAGAGGTTGCTGCCTTCAGATCTCTTGAACTTCTACAAATTGTCCAGCATCCCAATTACATTTGTACATGTGACCTCTGAGCTGGCTTCAGGTACTTACTTAGAGGGAGATAGATTTGCATATTTCCAAGGGAACTTCCGAAGTGAGGGAGGCCAAGGGAGCAAAACGGGACGTAGCATCCCTGCAGAGAATTCTGGGCATCTGGGCAGCAATAGGGAACAGGAATCCAGTTTTCCTGCAAGAAGGGGCTTCAGAGGTTGAGGGGTGGCCCTGCCTTCTTCCTGCTCTGGCAATGAGAGACAGCCCGAGTCACAGGAGCATCTGAAGACGCCAGGGGTTAGCTCACACCAGCACAGGGCGCTTGGCGTGCACTTGCCTTTGGTAGGGCTGGGAGAGAAAGCACCATGTGAGCTGTACCCTCCCCATGTACAGACACACACACACACAAACACACACACACACACACACACACACACACACACTTCGGCTTAACAGTCACAATAACCTTTACCTCCTCTGCCTCATTTAGCATCTGTCTCCATGTTGCTTCCTACCATTAATGACTTGCCGAAAAAGTGAAAGGCATAAGTAAAAAACTGTGTGCTTTGCATGCTTGTGTGTATGTGTGTGTGTCTTTCACGTGCTGTTCTCTCTGCCTGTAACACCTGCTGAATCAGTCGAGGTCCCGACAGGAAACAGATGGCCTACTCAAAATTGTATAATTCCAGGAGGGTCTACATGCAGGGGGCCCTTGACAAAGCTGTGGGTGCAGGGGAAGCACAGGGGATTCATGCCCGGGGTGTCCTACCCTTAGGCCCAAAGCGACAAGTGATGGGGGGGCGGTTACTGGAAGCAGCTCATCCCACACACTTGTGGGCCCAGGAAAAGAACACTTGGAGGCCTCCCAAACCACATGTCTAAATATTTGAAAGTCATAACTCAAATGAACAAACTGCTACATGAAATATATTCTATCTGTTGACCTTAGCAAATAAATCTTTATAACAACCAGGAAGATTGGGTTTGAATTGAGAAGTCTCTCACTGCTCGGAGTTCTGTGTAGGAACAACACGGCAGAAGGGAAACATCTGGACACCCTTCTCTTCCCACCTCTACCTCTGCTTATAACCACAAGTGACCTCATGCATACAGCTGGGCACCTCATGCAACCCCCAGAACCTGCCACCCACGCATCACACACCCTTTGGCCAAGCCCTGAGTCCTAGGGCTGAGAAGGCTGGCGGTGCACAGGGGTGTGGGCACACAAAACGGAGGGGCAGGTGCAGGCGGCAGGGGCGGGGCCTCTTACACCATGGGCAGGGGTGCAGCCGGAGGAGGACCCCAGCGCTAAAGCACACTGTCCACGGTGTCCATGGCAGGGGCTTGCACTCAAGGATCAAAGGGAAGCACTGCTAGAGAAAGAGAGAATTTCCTTAAAGGACTGAGCCATTCCCCACCTCCCCAAGACAATTCCACAGGGAAGAAGACAGTTAAGTGACCCCTGAGCCCCGATCTCACGCTCCTTCCTCTGATTCCCTAGGGAGGGAGGGCTCCCCAACAGAAAGCCCGAGGGGGCAGGGAAGTTAGGGAAGTACTCCCAGGTAATCAGCCTCCAGAGCACAAAGCAGGATGGAGAAGGCTGGAGAGTGGGTCTGGAAGACATCTAGCTCTCTGTCCTCCTCATTTCCTCTAGTTAACTTCTGCTCAAGCTTTCAATGCCAGCTCAAGTGTCAATCTCTCAAGGAAATCCTACCTGACCTCCAGAGCTAAGCAAGTCTCTCTTTTAGGCGGCCCATGCTTCCTTGTCTTCGTCCTCCACGGCATTCACTAAAGTTTCTAACTGGGATCTGTGTGGTTATTTTATTAATGGCAGTATCCCTACCAGACCACGAGCCCCACAAGGGCAGGGGCTGGATCTGTTTAGGTGGTGGCTGTATCTACTGCCTGGCATTGTTCCTGCTATACTATTTATGGTCCTCTCCGCTATGCTGGGGTCAGGGAGAGCTACGTTCAAGGGAAGGCAGAGAGCATACGTGACAGTAAGTGACACACACATGCACACACACACATATACATACACATACACACATGGATACAGATGCACACACATACTCAGGCATGCACGAATGCACGGGACTTGGAAGTGAGTCTTTGAGGGTTGAAATTCAGATTCCCATACAACTGATCAGAATCATCATCAGCTTAAATGACTCCCAGACCCCAGAGAAGCACTGAGGAACAGTATGGCCACATCTAGAGAAGGTGAGCACGAGTCGAGAGACTGGGCAGCCACAGAAGCAAAGAGAGAAGAAGCGCTTTCCAAACAGCATCCAGAGGACATGGTGCCCAGCCCGGTGGGGTAAGTGCCCAAGCCACTGGACAGGCTTGTCATCACTAGGGGAACGAGAGCATCAGTTTTCCAGGGTCTGATGCTAGTAACATTTCCTATTCATAGGGAGGTGTATAGCTCAGTGGTAGAGCACGTGCCTAACAAGCACAAGGTCCTGGGTTCAATCCCCAGTACCTCCATTAAAAAACAAACAAAACAAAAAAACATTTCCTATTCATAACTCCCTCATTCTGTTCTCATACTCACAAGCCCCCATTGATAACTTGGCTCCTAAGGAGCTGGCTGGCCAGGTCCACACAATGACGGATTCGACCGTCAGGAGTACCGCTCCTTAGAAATTAGTGAAAGTGTTCGGATTTTATTCCCACTTCTTAGAGATTTTGTTAGCCTGGGCGGGCATTCCCAAATGTGATCACCTCTGGAAAGCTGATGAGTGTAGATTGATCCCAGGCTGCGTGAACTCACAGGACAATACCCAACAGAGAACCACCTCCACCAACCCAGACATGAAAAGTTTTCTCTTTTGTGAAATAGAAATAATGGTATTTTCAAAGGGGCTAACATTTATCAAGGGGAAGAGAGAGACATATTGAGTGGCGTGCAAATAGAAATGGTTTTGATTTTTCATTTTTCCTTTGACTTCTCCAGACCTAAATTGTCTTTTCAACTAGAATACATAGTAGCAGAGAGATGCAGAGGACACTGGGGTGACAGTGTCCCTGAGGAGGGAGCACGGGTGAGAGGGTGCTAGGAATAGAACAGGGGACGGAGAGGGACATCACCCGAGGTCCCTGAGGCAGTTCAGTGCGTAGGGAGAATAGTCATTTTTAATAGAAGTTCTAAGTTCACAGTGTGCATTAGATCTGAGGGGCAAGAAAACTCAGGAGGAATGGAAAAATCAAGAGGCCAGGGAAGTTGGGAATGAGACAGGGTGAGGTACGAGGAGTGACCTCTGTTGAAAAGCACAAATAGCTCAGTGTGGACTCCCACTGTAATTCGATTTTTATAAAAATATAAACACAAAACGCCATGGGGTGTCCTGGATTGGATCCTGGAATAATAAAGGAATACTAGTGAAAAACCTAGTAAAAACTGCATAATCTGTAGTTTCATTAACTGTGCTATACCAGTGCTAATTTCTTAGTTTTGACAAATGCATAATGGTTACAGAGGTGTTACCATTAGGAGAAACTGGGTAAAGGGTATATGGGAACTCTGTTTATGACTTTTCTATAAATCTAAAATTATTCAAAATTAAAAAGTGTTTTTTAAAATATAAAGACCTGTTTGTTTTTTAACTCAGGAAAGTTTTCTTCAGTGCATCTTTGATTACTGTTTCTATTCTAATTTTTTTTAATATAATTCTTAGATTGGGTTTCTTTGTTCCACTTTTCAGAGCTATCATATTGTTCCTTACTGTTTTCATCTCTTTGTTCTTTTTCCTCTGAATCCTGGGAGACCTTCTACAACTCATTCTTCGCATCACTGATTTGATTTTCTGCAATGCTGCTTCTCCTTGTCAGTCCTCTACTACTGCATTTTTAATTTCTTTGTAATTCATTCTTATCTCAGTCATCTTATTTACACATGCTCCAGCTGCATTTTAATCAAAGACTATCTTCAGCTGTCACTGTATGCTATCATTTCACAGAGGCCACGGTATTTACGTTCTAGCAGACATCTATCTAGCAGACATCTATCTAGCATGACTTTGCAGACGGAAGTGGGTGCTTTCTCTTATTACCGTTAATGAGTAGTCCTTTGCGATTTGTCTACGGAGCACATGAAAATGAACTCATAGTATGAACATGCACAGAACTCGTGCTGTGTCTGGAGCTGCCCGTGATATTTGCTTGTGAAAACTGCGTTACTGACAGTTTGGAATTCTTGACTAAAATCCTTGTATCTTCTGATTAATATATAAATCACAAATAAAACCTGGCTAAAGGCCGACATTCTATAATGTTGGGGGGGGCCCATCAGCAATAGGGCCTTATTATTAGAAGGTACTTTATAGGAAATGAGGGCGTGGTTATGCACCACCAGGAACTGAATCAGGAAAACAAAATCTTTGCTGTGATCATGATGCCTCAGTGTAAAAATTATTTTTCTGTTACTCTGTGTCTGATAGAGAGGGTATTGTTTAGGGGCTGAGATATTATTCCACTGGAATCCAAATGGACAAAGCCTACCTTTGTGAGTAGGAAACAGGGTTATTATCTGAGGAGGAAGTTCCTTTTGTGTGCCTGTATCAACCACCAGAGACTTGCTCATCAGCTGGGGAGAGAGCAAGGCTGTACCCTCAGACCAGAGTCTAAACTACAGGGAGTGCTGGAGGGGATGTAGGTCATTTTCCCTGAAGGCTGGAGGATGTCTGAGAGGCAGGTTTGGGTACGGTGGAAACAGCCCGGCACGTGCACAGGAGGGAAGACACGCAGGATGTATGAAATGAAGCAAAACTTCAGAGCCAGAAGCCACAGAGAACAGAATGAAAGACAAATTAAAAAAAAAAAAGACATTTTCAAAGCCTATTTTTATGCTGCTTGAAGTTTCTATAATCTTCCCCCTTTTGTTCTCATTATTTAGTAAAGTTTCTTTAGGAAGTTAGATTGTTTTAAAAGATATTTCTGCAAGGCCAGCCTTCAGAGATGGTCATGGCACCCCCACGGATTAGATATGGTGACAGCTGAGCCAAGTGGGAGCCCCTCTAAAGGAAAGAGAATCTCGGAGTGATGGGGGGGGCCCTCACTTGCTGCCCTACCCCGTGCTTTGCCCGTCTGAAGATGGTTCTTGTGTAGACTTGTCATTCCCTGCTCAGTTTCAGACTTGCTCCCCTCTGCTGTCTCTGCCCTTTCCAGAACCTCAGAGGAGCCCACATGCCTGCCAAGAAGGGGTTCTTTTTGCTTCCTGATCAACCAATAGTGGAAATCACTGAGATCACTTGAAACTCATGAACCCTCCTGTCCTTTGCTGGATAAAAGATTTGCTTAATTAAGAAAAGAGTTCAATAAGTTCTAGAACCTGCTTTGCATTTTTAAAGCACTTAATCCACCACATGAATTCTCTTTTAGCAAATTTGGATCTTCCTCTTTTATTCTGTATAAATGCATCTGCTAGGACGCTACACCCTCGGATTAAGGACACAGGCAAGGAAATTTTCTCCACTCAGTCACAACATCTAGGCTTCTTAATTTTTTCCCCAACAAAGTTGAATTAATGCAATTCAGGCTCAAGAACTAGTACCCAACCTTGACCTCACAGTAAAATCCCAGGAGGAGTCATTAGTATTTACAGAACACTTGCTACTTGCCAGATATTCTTTCAAGTGCTTTATGGGCAACAATAAATAAACAAGAGGGGAGGATGTCATAATGAAAAGAAAGACAAGAGATCAACTTGGGAGTTTGATAAATTTGTTCAAATCCCCACTCTGCCATTTGTACCACCTATATAATTTCGGTCAATTTTCTTAACCATTTTATATCCCAGTTTCCTACTCTGTGAAAAGGAGCTAATAGTAATACCTGCTCTCCAGGGTGTTTTGCAAAGATTAAGAAAAATAATATTTGGAAAGAATGCCTGGCATGTACCCAGGGTCTCTTTCCTTTACTCCTTCCTGATGGAAGTGTTGTGTTAAGTGTGCAGAACGTGTACTGTTTGACCCACAAGACTACAAGAAGCAGTGGTTAGCTTTCTACCGCACAATAAATGGTCTCATTAATTTTCTGGCCAAGAGGGAGGAGAAGGGCTGGCAGCTTGCCGGGGCTAATGAAGTCATTTTGTAGGACTCTGGCTTGTCATTGATGAATGAAACTCATCCCACCATTACTCTGCAGGGCAGCAAAATCCAAATGAGATGCAGTGATGAGAGTCCAACGCCCAAGGGTGTGGAGAAGTGTTGATCCTAGACATGAGTCCTGTGAGGTCAGAGGTCTGGTTCTGCAAAACACTGCCCCCAGGTATGTATGTTGGCCACTGTAGGTGCAGCCTTTCAGTTCTATTGCTGCTGCTGCCGCCGCCGCCACCACTGACCATACCACGTGGCTGTTCCATCCCGCCTGCCTCTTCATGGCCAGAGATGAGTCAAAACCACCATCAAAACTTCTCCAGGCTTCCCTCAGTGTCTGGGCTCGGCTGCGCCTGGCTGGCACAATTAATTGCGGGAGGGAAGGGAGGGGTTTCTCTCTTCACTAGTCCAAAGGCCCACCTCCTGAACATTTCTCAAGATGACTGGCTACTGGGATACTGGGATACTCTTCAGAGAAAATTCCCACCCCATCCACCAGACGCTGGTCTGTTTGTAGGTCCCACAAGATACTCATAGGAGAGCCCCACGGAATGCATCTTCCATTGTCACATTTTGGTCTCTTCCAGGATTGCCTTGAGCCCACACTCTGAAATGAGGACCACATGCAGTTTACTCCGAGTGTAGCCACCAGTCTCCAAGGACCCACAGTCTCTAGTTTATGTTCACTAAGAGCTGGTGATTAGGGTGTCCATTGTGACCCAGGGAATAATTCTGGTGTAACTGGGGTCTTCCTCTGTGGGTTCCATGCTCCTGTGCTCTATTCCTTTGCCAAGCTGGGATGTTTCGGTCTCCCTTTAAATCTTAGACTCTGTTCCTGCACTTGTTTAAAACTAAAACTAAAACTTGTTTAAAACTAAACAAGTCTGTAGTATTGCTTTTTACAGAAGGTTTATCTTTTCCTTAGGGCATTGCCATTTTATCATTTCATGCATCACACAATCTATTTTTAAAAATGATTTTCAAAAGGTTTTTCTATAAGATAACATAAGTTCTATAAAATATTCAAATACGACAAAAGTGAGTATTGTAGTCACCACCCCCCTCCCCTAGCTACACTACTCCCTGGTATTAACTAACTTTAATTTGGTGTATATCCTTCCAGACCTTTTCCTAAGGGCTATAGTTTCATACTCCTAATTAAAGAGTACACATATTTTATTGCATAAAACATTCCATAATAATTTCCCAGTCTCCTTGAGCATTATTTTAAACATCTGCATAATATTCTAGTAAATGGAAATACCATAATTAGCCATTTGCCAAGTGTCAGTGAATTGGTCACTTCCAATTTTTCATGATTATAAGTAATACTGTGATAGATGTATTCAGACATTTTTTCATTTAAGATAATTTACTTTGGTTCAATTTCCGTAAGTGGAATTACTTAGTGAAAGAGTATCAACAAGCTAAAGAAGCAATTTACAATTTAATGATAGGATGATAAGAAAGACATATAGCCAAGCAATGTGTTTGGGTAAGTAAATGATAGTTTATCTGTATGATTGAATACTATGAAGTCATTAAAAATAATGTTGCAGAAGAACATGGAATATCATGACAAGATTCCCACTATACAAATTTATAGTAATTTATAAAACACATTACAAAACTTTCTATGTAATTTGTACAAAGACTGTTTATAATCAAAATTCTGAATAGAATTCATATGGGAATACCAAAGCTCAAGAATAGCAAGACAATCTTGAAGGACAAAACTGCAAGGCTCATGCTACCCAAAATCAAGACTGATGGCAAAGCTACAGTGATTAAGACAGTATAGCATTAGTGAAATAATTAAAAAAAAAAAAAAAAAAAAAAAGGACCAGAATGCAGAGGTCATACACTTTTTCTGAAAAGGGTCAGATAGTAAAAACTATGTAGGCTTTGCAAGTCACATGATCTCTCACAACAAATCAAACCTGTTCTGGCCTGAAAGCAGCCAGGACAATACACATGGCATGGCTGTGTTACAACATAACTTCATTTACAAAAACAGGCAGCTGGCCATAGTTAATCTATCTCTTGTTAGAGAATTCAGAAACAGAGCTCTGTGTGTATGTGAGAGAGACTTGTGACAGAGGTAGTACTGAAATGCAGTGGGAAAGGATAGGTGTTTTAAATTTTTTTTAATAAATTACATGGATCCAACTGGCTCCCATATTGAAAATAAAAACGAGATTTGATTCCTATCTCACATCATACATAAAAATAAATTCCATCTCAATTACAGACATAAATGTGAAAAATCAAATGATAAAGCTTCTAGAAAATAATATAGGAGAATATATTCATGATCTTATGGTAGAGAAAGATTTCTCAGATAAGACACAAAAAGCATTAACCATAAAGGAAAAGAAAAGGACTAGTACATTGGGCTACATTAAAATGATAAACTTTTTCTTCATCAAAAGGTGTTGGAAATCTACAGTCTGACAATACATGTAAGTGAAAGGGAGCTTATATTCAAGAAATATTAAAAATAACTACAAACCAACTTTTAAAAAGAGATAGAAAATCAATCCAGTAGTAAAATAGGCAAGAGACTCGGACACTTGACAAAAAGAGAATATATAAATAGTCAATCGACATCTAAAAAGATGTTAAACTTCATTGGTTATCAGGGAAATGCAAATTGAAAAGATAATGATATGACTGTGATTAAATCGGGAATTCTTCATCCATGACTAGGGACGTGGAATAACTTCTCATGCTCTCAATGCTGGTGGGTATAAACTGGTACCATCTCCTTAGGAAGATCTAATAAAGCAGGTAATATTCATACCTGTGACCCAGAAATTCCACTCCTAGGTCTGTACTTAACAGAAATGTGTATGCATGCATAGCAAAAGATGTGTACAAGAATGTTCTCAGCTACATTATTCTTAATAGCCTCAAACTGGAAATTACTCAAATGTCTCTAAATAGTAGAGTGGATAAATAAACTTTAGTATATTTACACAATGCAAACTACACAACAGTACTATTGCAATGAATGAATTCTCCTTCACACAATATGGATGATTCCCACATTCACAATTTGGAAAAAAGAAGCCAGGTACTAAAGACTGAAAACAGGCAAAACCAACTCATGGCAACAGAAGTGGGGATATTGAGAGAGTAGTTAGTAATTGGGGGTGAGCATGAGAAGGAGTTCAAGTTCCCTTACCGTTCTATGTATTACTCTGAGAGGCAGCTACCTGATTTATTCACTCTGTGATAAGTCATTGAGAGATACGCTTTTCTGTATGTATGTTAAATTTAATTTTTCTAAAAAGTTTGTTTAAAATATATCTGAACAGTGGGGTGCATGTATTTTTTCAAATTAGAGTTTCCTCCAGATAGATGCGCAGGAGTGGGATTTCTGGATCAAAGGTTAAGTTTATTTTCAGTTCTTTTAAAGAATCTCTATACTGTTTTCCATAATGGCTGCACCAAACTACATTCCCACCAACAGTGTAGGAGGGTTCCCTTTTCTCCACACCTTCTCCAGCATTTACTGTTTGTGGACTTTTTAATGATGTTCAGTGTTCATAGCAGCACTATTTACAATAGCCAAGACATAGAAGCAACCTAAATGTCCATCAACAGATGACTGGATTAAGAAGATGTGATACACACACACACACACACACACACACACACACACACACACACACACAGGAATACTACTCAGCCATAAAAAATAATGAAATAATGCCATTTGCAGCAACATGGCTGGACCTGGAGATTGTCATACTAAGTGAAGTAAGCCAGAAAGAGAAATAAAAAAACCATATGTATCACTTATATGTGGAATCTTGAAAAAATGACACAAATGAATTTATTTACAAAACAGAAACAGACTCACAGACATAGAAAACAAACTTATGGTTACCAGAGGGGGAAGGAGGAGTGGAGGGATAAATTGGGAGTTCAAGATTTGTCAGATACTAATTACTAGACATAAAATAGATAAACAACAAGGTCCTACTGTATAGCACAGGCAACTATATTCAGTATCTTGTAATAGTCTATAATGAAAAAGAAAATGAAAAGGAATATATATAACTGAATCACTAAGCTGTATACCTGAAATTAACACAACATTGTAAACTAACAGTATTCAATTGAAAAAAAGAAATAGAAAAACATATATCTGAGTAGAAATAGAAATGAGGCAATTGATACTGTCTAAAACTGATAAATCAAGAGGTAAAGGTAAAAGCACATTTTTTCTCTTGAGCAGCATTGACCCAGAAAAGTTTCTGCGCTCATGTAAATGTTCTGTATCTGCTCTGTCTAATAGGATAACTTCTGGCTACATACAGCAATTGAGTATTTGAATGTAGCTAGTGAGACTGAGAGACCAAATTTTTATTTTTATTTAGTTTTAATTAATTTTAATTTAAGGAGCCACGTGTGGCTAGTGGTCGCGTACTGGACAGCATAGATCAGAGTCATGGAAGTAACCACCACGGGAAGCAGCCATTGAAATATGATCTTTCTGGGAAGTGGGACAGTATGATGAGGTTGAGACATAGCCAGGTTGCTTTTTATCATAAATTTTTTTGAACCATTTGATGTGTAACTGTCTGCATGTATTACTTAGATAGAAATTAAAATTTAATTTAAAAAAAGAAAGCAAGCTTGACACACACTAAAAACTGCTAAAAATGGTTTATCCTTGGGTGGTGGGATTTACGGTGATTTTTCCTTTCTTCCTTTTTAAAAAAGTAACCATTTTCCAAAATGCTTACCATAAGCACATGTGGGAAAAGAACAAATAAGTAAATCAAAAGCTGAAACTAAATGCCAACAACAAATCAAAACTCTTTAGAGGCCGATCTGTACTTGTGCTATTATGGCAATAATGTGTGTAATGAGAATTTATTGAAGATCATATTTTTTCTTTTCAACATTTTAATACCCAAACATGCTGGCTAAGCAGTGATTTCACATAAAGCATGTCAGATTTCTGCTACTCTCTGCTTCCTTATCAGGTACACAGATGGTTGAATTTGGGCTGAATCAACAACGCAGACTTTGATGTGGCCCATCCTTCAGGATGGTTGGAGTGGGTATCTTTGGAGGAATGGCTTCATTTTCCTGCTGCCCTGTCTCACAGTTCAACATTGAGGTCTTCTAAAGCCTAGATTTTTGGTGAACTTCTTAACAAGTTTGTGGTAAAGATTATTATAGGTTCCTAACTGGTGTCCAGCTACCTACTGGACCCTGCCCATCGACATATTCTATAGGCCCCTCAAACTCAGCATGCCCAAACCAGCCACAACCATCTTTCACACCCAAACTTACATTTCTCACGTTTCTCCTTGTACTTCCAGTGTGTACTCACCAAGCAGCCACGCTAGAAACCTGGACATCTACATTCAGCTTATACCACCTGCCTTCCCTTCTAGGACCCTGTGCTCTAGCCTCTCCAAACCACTCACTCTCCCCTGCGCCTTCCTGTTTTGTGCGTCTCTGCACTGGCATATGATGCTCTTGGCTAGAATGTCTTTCTTCACTTTGGCATCCTGGTGAATACTAACCTGTCCTTCAAGACCCATGTCAAGTGTCATCTCCTCTTAAAACCCTTCTGTATCTTAACATATAATAAAGATCCACAAGCCTAAGTGAAACTGCTCAACCTTCAGCACCCACTCAAAGGACAGTCACGTGACCTGTCCTCCGGTTACAGCTATTGGGCCAGGGGCGGGTACCTGACATAGGGATACACACTTGACCGAGGGCAAGACATTCGTAAGCTAGTCTACAACCTGTTGCAAAATTTAAATTAGGAAGTGGGTGACTCTTGGCATGTAAATTAGACCTCAATAAAATGATTTAAAAAAATTAACCTAGAAACTTTGAAATACTGAGGCGCTTGCTAGTGAGAATTGAAGCTAAAAGCCCGGGAGTAGATTTGGGCCCTAAGGCGCCATCCTGACTGTGCACAGGTGAAAGTTCTGATGAGGCAGACTCTCTGAGCACGCAGAGGAAGGCTGCCAGGAGTGAGAAGGGGAGATGCCAAGAGAGACATCGTGAGACTCCAGGAGAGATGGAGAGAGAAGCGTGGAGGAGCCTCAACTGCCCACAGTTTTCCAACCACAAGCCCAGCTTGTGGGTTTCCTTACAGTAACTGCCCTTCTTTTATGATGAAGTAATTTGACCTGAAAACTAAAGGAAGTTGGCAAGAACGACTCCCCAGGTTACAAAAAGCAGAGTTCGTCTCTCTTTCATGTGCTCTCACGGCCTTTTGATGTTGCAATTTTTGTCTGTGATAATAGAAAATGCATTTTCATTGGAAAGAACGTGGCTCTTGAGTCAGATGGACCTGGCTTTTAACCTTGACTCATCACTAACAAACTTGGGAACCTGGGGCACATGACTTCTCTTTGGGCCTTAATCTTCTCATCTGTGAAAATTGGAACAACCCTGATTGTGAAGATTTACTAAGATAACACATAAAACATTGGTGATGCTGCCCGGATCTAAATAGATGCTCCATAAACATTAATTCCTCTGTGCTTCCTCCCTCACTGGCTTGTGATTTTGGTGGCAGAAACTGTGTCTTGTTCCCTTTGGATGCCACCTTGGCATCTGGTACATTTCCTGGTGGGTAGAAAGTATTCACCAAATAGCTTTTTATTTAATTTAATAGTTAAATCCATAGAAGCACATGTTCCATCTTGGTAGGATTGTCATGTTTATCAAATAAAAATACAGGACGCCCAGATAAGTTTGAATCTCAACCAACAACAACAAATAATTTTTACAGTAAGTATGTCCACTACACACTTACACTAAAAATTATTTGTTGCTCATCTGAAGTTCAAATTTAACCTAACTTCCTGTATTTTCTCTGGCAATTCTACATCCTGATGATAACCTTCTCATCAATCGACACGTTCTGTTTATAGGTACCAGGCATTTGTCTCTCCAAACCCACCTTTTTTCAGAAGACAAAAATAATTAGATGAAGGGGGGAGGGTATTGCTCCGTGGTAGAGTGTGTGCTTAGCATGCACGAGGTCCTGGGTTCAATCCCCCGTACCTCCATTAAAAAAATAAAGAAGTAAATAAATAAATCTAATTACCTACCCCCCCAAAAACAAAACAAAAATAAACAAACAAACAAAATTCAATGAGTGCCTTTTCTAACTATGTGATTCCCAGTAATGAATCCTAGGAATAGGGATTATTTACTTGAGAAATTACCATGTGTGGGGACTGTACAAGGCAGCCTTCCCTGGAGTGTCCTGATTTGCCCTGTCATCCGGCTGTAATTATATAATAGGTAATAGCTCCCCCTTTCACCCTCACAAGTGACCCAGTTTGGATGGTGAATTCTATGACCTCCTGTGTGCCAGGCACGGCCCCCAGACATCAGCCCGTGTTGCCTGAAACCACCAGGTAGATGCTGCTGCTTCATAAGGCGTGGCCCCCAGCTCTCTCCCCACCACACTTCCCCACCATTTCACCCATAAGGAAACTGAGGCTCGGGAGCTGACACATCTTGCTTGCGGTGACCGCCTGGGTCCGGTTTTCCAGTGCCACCGCCCCTGTGTTACAGGGCTGCTGCCCACCCTCCCTTGGATGCCTCTTTGCCTCTTTCCTTCACTCTCTCCGTGCTCCCCATTTTCGCTGCATTTCTATGCTACGTGAGTCCCTCTTTTTCTCTCCCTGTGCTTGTGTCATCAGCCCTTTCTTAAACCCAACTCTCCCCCGTCGTTATTAGCCCTTGACACCACTGGGCTCCCCAGCAAACACTATCCCACCCAGCCAGTACCTGCCCCTTATTGGCTGAAATCTAAGAAAAACACTGTACGCGTCACTCTGTTTAATCTTCACAAGAACCGGTGGGAGGCATACTCCTCCTCCCCACTACCTAGGGTCAGGCTCCATCCCAAATCTAACGTGGCGCGTGCCCCTGGTGCTGGGCCATTGTTTTGTGCAAATATGAATTCTGTTGGTTCCACCCTGTGGGTGCCCTTGGAGGATGTGGCAGATGCGGGGGTTGGGGGTAGGGAGTCAGAGTCGGTAACAATAATAATTGTCCACACTTTGCTGTGACAACCGTTCTCAGAGCCTCACACACGACCTCACTTAATTCTCTCGGCCACCTCGTAAGATGAACGGTGTCCTGCTGCTCGTTTTACAAAGAAGGACACAAGAGCTCAGGGCTGGGACTGGACCCAGGGCTTTCGTCACTAAAGCCTCTGTACTTCCTAAGGCGCTGCATGGGATGCCCCAAACGACATTGCTTTTGGAACATGCCCCCTGAAAGATCGCTGCCAGGTGAAAATGGAAAGGATCCTGATAAGGACACTTAGAAATGCTCCTTCAAAACACCTCCCGGCCTGGAAAGACTCCTGGAGGGATGCATAGGCAGACCGGCAGGTTCCTCTACCAGGAGGATTTGTTCCCCAACATAACACCAGATCACAGATTGTCCTCTTGTTCACTTTTTTCCCCCCAGCTTTGTAAATATTCAGAACAGGTGGACCTAAATAAGAACAAATGCCATTTAATTTGAACCTGAACTTCTGCCTCACAGACCAATGCTTCAGTCAGTCCATGAGGAAAAACAATTATTACACCCCAGCTAGCACAGGCACCGGCTTATGAAACAACATCAGTGGCACAATAGTTTATTGGCAAAGAGATGGGAGGTTTGAAAAAAATCAATTTTGTTAAAAATAAACAAAGTATAATTCTACCTTCCTGATGAGAGAACATTTATTTCCAAGGCAAATGAATAACAGCATGGCATTTTAGTCCCCAGAAATGATCCCACAATCATCTTAACAACACATTACCCAATATCAGATATCGTGGCATGACACTCAAGGTCCCCTTGCCATCTGCCCCTGCCAACTCTTCCTGCCACACTACCTGCCTCTTCCCTTCAGGAACCTTGACTCCAGCAGTGATGAGTCATGTCTCAGTGTCCACTTTCTTGATCATTCTTCAAGACTTGGTACAGCCACCACCAGGAGACCTTCCAGACCCTCCTTCAGTGCTCTCATGGTATCTGGTACCACGTTAATTAAGTGGTTTTGCTTCTGTATACTGTCTTAGTCCCTTCAGGCTGCTATAACAAAAAAATGCCATAAATTAGGTGGCTTATATCAACATTTATTTTTTAAATTTCTGGAGGCTGGGAAGTCCACGATCGAGGTGCCAACAGAATCAGTGTCGGGTAAAGACCAGCTTCCTCATGGAGGGCTGCCTTTCTGCTGTCACTTCACGTGGCAGAAGGAGCAAGGGAGCTTTCTGGGGGCTCTTTCACAAGGGCACCAATCCCATTCGTGAGAGCTTTGCCCTTATGACCTAATCACCTCCCAAAGGCCCCATGTCCTAATACTATCCCTTTGGGCATTATGTTTTCAACATATGAATGTGGAGGGACCACTTACTTTCAGACCATAGCATCCCTAACACTAAGGGAGCATTTACAGTGTGCTGGGATGATTCTAAGAGCTTTTACATGTACAACAACAGTCTTTGCAATCATCTCATGAAACAGATACAATTTTTACATTCTCATTTTACAGAGAAGGAAATTGAGACACAAAGAAGGGAGGCAAGTTTTTCAAGGTCAATGGCTTGTAAATGGTGGAGCCAGACTTAAACGCAAACAGCCTGACTCCAGAGTCTACACACCCAACACTATGCTCTATTTTTTCTGTCTCTTTTACAAAACAATGGGAGCCAGGGCCGGAAGCATAAAGAGTGCTTAATAAAGACAACATGAATCAACAAATAAATGAAACCCATTCCCTAGCTCCCGGTGGCCCTGGGGTGCTGACTGCAACATCTGCTTTTCCAACGTGGCCACCACCACCCCAAGGCCTCAGACTCGAGGCAGAGAAGATAGTTGGTGGCTTCTGTGCTCCTTCCCCGGAAGGCGTCTTTCCTGGCGCATAGCAGTTCCTGATTTGGCACCAATGCCCCCTGATCTTTAAAGGAACGTCCGCTTCCACTGAAACAGGTAAATTGCTTCAGGGAATGACAGGTTACTCCTCACTCTCAAGATAGAAACTGTTCCTCCAGCCCAGAATGAGTTAGTTGGAAAAAACTGATTTCACGCTTTGCTGAGCCTGATTGTCCTTGAATGCGAGCGCATTATCTGCCTGCCTGCGCTGGTTATGTGCAAGGGCTGCAGTGACTGTGGTTTGGGGGCGCAGGGGGCCCTTCGTAGGGGGAGATCTTGGATCTTGAGCTTTCGGTGGTCCCCTGTGAGCTCGGGAAAAGCAGAGCCATGCCATGTGGCAGACAGTTTTTCTCTCAACACTACTTTCTTGCCTTCAAATCCTCCATGCCTTCCTTTTTTTTTTTTTTTCTCCCTGTTTTTCTCCAGGGGCTGCAGACCTGTTTTCCCAGCTGCCAGCCTTGAGGCCTTTCACCCTTGGTTGTTCCACAGACCCATCAGCCTTAATATGCCTGCAAGGGAACTTTCCTCCCCAAATCTGCTTTGCTTGTGCTCCCATCAGTGTCACCTTCAGGCAGCCGGTCACTAAGCCATGAAGCACCTAGATTCCACCCTCCCTTTTATGGATTTCCTGGCCCCCTCTCTGCCCCCTTGATGTGGACATTCTAACTTTAGAGGGTGGACCCAGCTTCCCTGCCTCCAGCCCCCATGAACAGGATGACATGAGACTCCTCACTGAACAAACAGCCTTGCTGCCTGGGACCTTCCAAAGAAGGGTCATCAACCCATCCAGAGAGCAAGCGTGTGACAGGGGCCCACCTGGAGTGTGTGCCTGGCCCTGGCTGCGGCGTGTGTGGTCAGACGCAGGGAGGAGAGAAAATGAAATCAAATCCAGGCAGCCTGATGGTGAACCCCAGGGTTAAGTGGAGTCGAATCCAGCTAAGGTAAGGAGAGGGAAGTGGGAAAGCAGATGGAGGAGGAAAAACAAACAGAAGTCCAACCCCCTGAGGAGTCCATGGTGGGGAGTTCCTCTGGCAAAGGAGGGCGCTCTTTCTAATGCATTTGGCATGTTACAAGGAAACTTACTTTTTTAGGTACCTTTGGATGAAGTTCATGAAAGGATGGCAAAGTCCAACAGAGCTGCTGACTGAATTTTGAATGTGCAAAGGGAACCTAAGGTGTGTGGATAGAGGGTGGGTAGCTGGAGTATTCTCAGGATGAGATTAATAGGAATTTGGTAGTTGGGCAGGGAGCTGGCAGCATGAGAGGAGAGAAGATTCTCAAGGCTGAGAGCAGAGAAGATGACGGCAAAGCCTGGTGAGAAACCAGCAGACTTCCCAGGACAGGAAACCCTAGTGATCTAGAGGCTGACAAGTAAGACGAGATTGTAGATTGTGATCTCTAAGGCAGTGTGCTCAGAGCTACCTGGTCCCCCCACAACCTTCCAGGAAAGTCTACCCTGTAAGAGGCCTTGTGTTAGCAGTAATCTGGGACAAAATGGAGAAAGTTGGGGCGATGCATGAAATGGAGCAAAGAGATGTCAGAGGAAGTTACAGAGTAGAGATTAAGAATCCAAAAAATGGCAGGAAACTGACGGTAATAGCAGGTGCTGTGCTCCTCTTCATACATGGGGTGGGGCTGGGGTCATCTGTACCCACTGAAGGATGGAGACAGCCCGGCAGCCTGGAGGACTGGGGACACCCAGCTGCATTAGCTTACTGGCCAGCACAAGAAGGGTTGAAGCAGAGAGCACCAAAGGAAAGTTAAGCCTGGAGGAGAGTTTTAAAAGTTAGTTGTCTATGGCAACAGAGAGACTGGAGAGGGTGCAGTTACTGGTACCGGTCTGTATAGGCTTTAGGTAAAATACAGAAGAAAGAAGTTCCCAGAAACCCCTCCAGAGAACCGAGCCAACCCTGTGGGGTTCCAGATGTGGATGGGAGGTAAGTGAAGGGAGATCGCTCTGTGTCTAGGCTAAGAAAGTGGGACAAAGAGGGTCCATCCAGGATGAATGTGCCCAAGGTACCAAAGGAGAGAAGGGCAGAGAGAGGTGTGGTGGAAAAGTACAACCTGCTTCTCTGCATCTGTTCTTGGGTCTGAGCCAGCTCAGATTTCACGCTGCTCCCATCCAGCTGATGGAACAAACACCCAGTGAACTCTACCTGGCTGTGTTCTGTATCATTGGAACCCCCAGGTCCATCGGTGAAGCCCAGTTCCTGGCAGAACAGCCACTGGTGGAAGCCCCGGTAACAATGCCCCTCATTCCTACCCCAGTTAGCTGCTGGGTTCTGCAAATTCCATTCCCCGGATAGCTCATTTCCCTCCTTATCCTCCCAATGCTTCTTTCTTTGCCTACTCCCCATGGGCCTGATACACGGTCCTCTCCTCTGGCTAGGTCTCAGGCTTCCCTTCAGGGGTTGGGCACATGCCAGCTGGTACTCCATCAATGCTCATTAAGTCAGGAGCCAAGCCCTTGTACAACACACCCCACTACACACACACATACACACATACTCACACACACGTTATCTGACTTCTGGGGTTCTTCCCTTCCATTAAAAAAGCAAGTGTCTTACTGTTTCACACTCAGATTTAAATGTACAAGTAAACTTTGCCAATGTAGGAGAACTGGGGGAACTTACAATGTGCTGCTGAAACCTCCCAGGGGTTAATTCCCTACTGTGTAGCTTTGCACAGATCGGGGACCAGAGAGCCGCCCCATTCCAGCACAGTGGATGGCATAGCTGTGTCTAAACCTTAAGCTGTCCCTTCCAGGGGGCTGCTGAGAAGTGGTCCTCTCTCTTCTCCATCATCTTCCTCTCTTCTCCATCATCTTCCTCTCTTCCTACCCCTCATCTCCCTCTATCAAGTCAGCACTTACATTCTCTACAATGTCAGGCACTGTAGTTGGCTCTTATTTCGATTCATCCTCATCATCACCCTCTGAGACAGGTACCAGCATCCTCATTTCTCACAAGCTCAGAGACTGGTTCAAGGTCCAGAGCTAGGGAGCAGCTGTCCTCTTTGATTGCAAAGCCTCTGCTCTTCCTGCTCTCCTGGGCCACCTCGCACTTGGGCCAGGATCATCTGGCCAGATCCTTATCTTTATTCCCTCCAATCTCTCCAGAAAGCCTTGCTAGAAAGCTGCCTCTTTTGGTCCCCTCCTTTAGTTCAGAATCTGTTAGATCAAGTGTCTTTCCTATTTCTGAGGTGGCTTATAGAAAACCCTGATCCCTTTCTACCAGAAGATGTAGTATGGTCCTTGGCAAATTTATTATTTGAATTGAAAGTAACTGAAATATATTTTGGTCCTTAACAAATTGCACTTTGATTCTATATGTGCCTCCATTGCCACACTCTTAGCTGGGAGAAGAGGGACCAAGTCCAGCTCATCTGCGTGAACTTCAAAATGCTTTATCCAGAGACTGAGGCACTAGGGACATTCAGGTGATGTTTCTGAGGAAAGGGCAATGGCAGAGTGTAGAGTACAGGCCCCACAAATCATGCCAGGTCTGACTGTGCTCCATCATGTCCAGCTCTGTGACCTTGAGCAAGAAGCTCGCCTTTCTGAATCTCAGGTTTCAAAATGAGGAGACTGGTAGTACCCACCCAATATCACATGAGAAGTGCCTTTAAGGGATTAGCACACTGTCATCACAGTGAGTGCTAAATAGATGGTGGTCATTGGTGGTGGTGGAGGTGGTGATGTGACTGTATCCGTCCTGTCTCTGACCCTTTCCGATCATCCAACACAGCTACCCAACTGTAATCCTGGTCTCCGTATTCAGTCACCCTGACCCCATCCCCCAGCTGTAATCTCTGGTCTCTGTATTCAGCCTTCTGACTCCAATCTTGCCTCGCCTTTGGCACATGGATTCTGAATTTGGTTTCCAGTATTTGGCTTGGGGATGCTCCTTTATGGTCTTGGGCTTGGAATGGGTCCTTTGGTTCTTACCAAAGCCTGCAGTCTGACCCTGCCCTCGATCCAAACAAAGGCCACTTAATCTGCCTTAATTCTTCCTATTTCCTAGTCATGCTCATCCCACCAAAAGAGAGAAAGAAGAAAGGAATAAGAGCAGGTGGGAGGGAAGAAGAAGGGAGAAAAACAAGGAAGAAGAAAGGGCTTCAGGGAGCTCTCTTAACTCTTCTCTGGACTTTTTCACTATTTAATGCCTGAACTGGGATTGCTGCTTCTAACCTTATTTTCATCTCGTTTGCCATCCACATAGTCACTAGAACAACAGTGAGCATGTATTAATCATGTCCTATGTACGTGACAAGTACAGTTCAGAGCATTTCACATACATTAGCTCATTTAACCCTCACTACCAACATACAAAGTAAACAGGAATAGTAATTTCATTTTAAAGACAAAGAAGCTGACACCCCCTTGCCCACCTGCTTGAGCATCTTGCCTGAGGTTGCATAGCTAGTAAAGCAGCAAAGACAAACTTCCCAACAGAATGGGCACTCAAGACCAAGCTAGTGACTGTCTTTGCACGAGACTGCAAGCATATCAAGGCGCAGGCAGCTTTTGAGGCAACCTATTCAGATTTGGCTACTACCCGAGACTGGGGGAGTTGGGATGGGACCAACATCTGGGTGAGGGTATCCCTACTCCCTTGCACAAATTTTCCCCCAAAGAGCAGCTAAAACTTGAGAGGCCCTTGAGCAAGGAGAGACTCAAAAGGCCTGTCTATCTTCCCCATCCTGATACACACACATAACAGTGGGTCCCCAAAGGTCAGGGCTCTCATTCACCTTTCTAGCTCCCCTACTCTCTTGCACAGTGCCCGACCCAGTACATGCTTTGCACACATGGTGTTATTCAGCCTGATCTCTCCAGGTTATACTGTGAATTTCATGAAATAATACTGGTAAAAGTGTCTCATAAAATGTTAGGTACTTCTCAAATAAAATTCATCATCATCATTATTATTATTACTGTCTTTCAAAAAATTCCAACTATTTGAAAGGCTGTTGAAGAGTTTTCATGCCATTGGAAAAAGGAAGGAGGCACAGCCACGCTGAGTTTCTTTGGAAGGGGTCACACTGTGGTTTGAAGACTTCTGTATAGTCTAAGTTACGCTTTTCTTGCTCAGACTGTGTGGAGAAAGAGCAACCGGGGGCGGGGGGTGTCCCACCACTGCCCCTCTGCCACCTGTTTGTGGCAGAGCCATCTGGAGCCCACCCCTGGACTGGCTGCTCATTCCTTGCCTTTGGTCGATAAACAAACCCAGGAGACTGAGTAGCCAGTATGGGTGTTTGTAGAGAGCAGTTGAGGAAACATTCCCAGCCCAGAGGACACAGCTGGGGCGGCTGTCAGAACAATCCAGGCCTCTGGGAAAAGGCGAGGCTTAGCCTAGCAAACATGGCCTCGGCCTGGGCTTGACCTCTGGATGCCACGTGTCACCTTCGGTGGGAAAATAAATAGTCCCCTTGTCTGGAATGCACACTGCTTCTCTTGTGGAACATGGGAAACGGGCAGCAATTGTGCGGGAGGAAAAGCCTGTCTGCAGGCTGTCCTCGGGGCCTGTGGGCGGGCAGGCTGCCTCCTGGCAGTACTGCTGTTGTCTCCCTGATGGCTCGCTCCTCACTCTGTGGTGATGGTTCAGGATGTAGTTTTACAGATGGGCCAGGGATGCTGTCCATACAGCTTTGTAAGGTGGGGGTTGGGGGTCAGAGGGCCACATTTCACTTTGGTTACAAGAAGCTGCTTGACTTGTATGAAGACTTCTGACAGGGAGCGGGCCCCGGTCAGGTGGTGCAATGCTCACTTTAGATCCTGGCTGCCGACACCTATTGCCTGGAGCCCCGAGAGGTGCCCAGAAAAGGTAGTCTCTCGGTGGGAGTGAAGAAGCTGACTTGGGTGGCAGTGAGTTTGCTAAGCAGACACTGAAGGGGGGCCAGTTTTTTCACCCATCAGCTGGGCTGCTCAACCTCTAGGACTGTAAGAGGAACCAAACAGCTTTCCTCTTCAGAACTAAGTTTAATTACCTGAGCTTGACTTCCAGGAGCCATTCTATTACAAAGTGTTCTGATGCTGGGTCCAAGCTCAGTGGAGCGAGGGGCACACTTGATGAGTAATATCTGTCACCAGGGCAGACTGTGAAGGGTTGGGACTGTCAGAACGTACGTACCTCTCTGCCATCCCTGCCCTAGCCCCCTCTCCACATGCATCCTAGTGGCTGTCAGGGTCTCTCCCTTCCAACCCCTCCCCGGGCTGACGACTGTCCACCTTCATTCACCTTTATCCCCACCAATGAAAATGCTCTCCACAACCCAAGCCAGAAACCTGGATCTTACCACAAAATGCAACTTTTTCATTTCCCTCCAGATATGGGTAATTTACAAATCCTTCCAGTTCCACTTTTGCAAGATCTTTTTAGTCCCTCCCCCCTCATTTCCCCATATACACAGTCTTTGTTTTAGCTCATGTCTCACCTTGATGAGCATAGTACCCTTCCAACAGGTCGATCTGAGTTTGACCTCATTCCAAACAGTTATCATCCACAACCATCATAAGAGGGACAGAAGCATCCTAAGGCAAGAGGAGAGATAGAAAATGTGGACACCAGGAGATGCCTAGGAAAGCTGATACCAAAAATCAGAGGCTATAGGACTTCAACACAGAGAGGAGGAACTCTTTAAATGGTGATAGAGCTACCTGAGATGGCTCCAGGCACACAAATCCTAACTTGTTGGACTCCCAGTGGCTAAAATTCAGGATGCTTCTCCAGCATCTCTGTTCCCTGCACTGTTCACTGCTCTCTCTCCCTCTCTCCCCGACGGTCCCCTCATTCCCCCGCCACCATTTGCCTTATTAACTGATCTCCTAAATGCTTCCAAAGCGTCCTTATTCAAGTATTTGTAGTAACCAGTTCAAAGATCTTTATTCTTCAAACTCTGAAGTCGAAGAAAGCTTAGAATTTGCTCTTGTTCTTTCAGTAGCCTCATTATCTCTTCTGGTCATTTTGTTCCTGTCTCCAGAGGAGTCAGGTGCCCAGAGGAAAACTTGAGGCACAATATGGGTGACCACTGGCCAATGAGTGGGAAGCTTGTGGGGCTCAGGAGATTCTTTTTTTTGGAGAGCCGGCCCTCAGCAGAGCGTCTGCCCTAGGGAGTAGAAAGCACCTGTGATTTGTTTCAACGAGCTACACAGGGATGATTTCCTCCCTGGAGCAGTACGATGGGCTTTAAAGACATGGAAAGGGAACACAGCATTTTGTAATAAATCTGGCAGATGCCCTTGCCCAGAAGGAAGGGAAGCTCAGTGACTTGGACATTAAGCTGTCAGAGTATGGCTGGACAGGTCAAATGAAGACAACCCTGGCAGAGGGTCAGGTTCCTAGACTCTGGGAAAGACTTGAGCCACCTACTGGCGAAGGGTAAATAAGACATCTTCCAGAGAGCCTTGTGGGAAGAGAACCAGGGAACCAATGCACTGCTTTTAATTGTAGAATCCAAAGTGTTGATTTTTTATTTTAATTAGCAAGCCATGGGACATTGTATCTGAGCCTTGCACATGGCAGGAAAAGTAACAATTATTTCCAGGGTTTCCAAAGAACTGATGATCTGTTTTGATCATTTTTGCTGGTATCTCCAGAAGCATCCTAAGGCAAGAGGAGAGAGAGAAAATGTGGACACCAGGAGATGCCCAGGAAGGGTGATATGCCCAGGAAGGACTGAGGGAAGACTGGAAGTATTTAGATCCATTAGAAAGCAATCATCAGTGCTTTTTCTAGGTAAAAGTTGAGTGGATTTTTGAGATAATTAAAAATCAACATTTAAACTGCAGAAATTCTTTCCCCCCTTTTTAAAAAAGGCAATTCTCTTAATATTCTTCAGGAAAGCCTTCCCTGTCCCCAGGGACTGTATTAGATGATCCTATTATGCAAACTCATTGCCTTCTGTACTTTCCTTCCCAAGTACTTCTCATAATTTTTAATCATACCTCTGTATCTTTCTTCATGTATTTAATATCTATTTCCCCACCAGACTATAAATTCTGGGAGTGCACAACCAGATTGTCTGTTCTTCCCTGCTTTATCCTGAGCACCTAGCACATGCCAGAGACATAATCTAAACTCAAAGGAACTGATGACAATGATGGACTTGAGGGTGGACAGAGGGAAGCTAAGGACATGAGGGTGTAATAAAGAGTACAATGCAGTAGAGGCTGTAGACTGGAGGTCCAAACGAAGATGAAGAATTATTACAGTGTGTTTCAAAAGAAGGTTGGCCAGAGGTTATGGGAGATGTGGAATTGAGATTTTAAGAGCGAGCGTAGCTGC
This sequence comes from Camelus bactrianus, assembly GCF_048773025.1. Lineage (NCBI taxonomy): Eukaryota > Metazoa > Chordata > Mammalia > Artiodactyla > Camelidae > Camelus > Camelus bactrianus. The sequence goes on from NC_133548.1 coordinate 38,859,880, forward strand.
TGGTGATGACACAACCTAGACTAGGATATTGCACGGGAGTTGGTTAGATGAGGAGCTGAATGTCTGAGGGAAGCTGTTGGCTGTGTCTTCTCCATAGATATTGCAATTAACAAAATTGATTGTTAATGTCAGGAGTGGTATGAAAAGCTGAAGCCTACAGTGAATAATGGGGAGATGGCGGGACCAGTGACTGACAACAAGGAGAGGTAGAAAGTGGCATAGTTTGATGGCATGTGTTTCCTCCATCCATTTTTTAGACAAGCATTTACTAAGTGCATACTATATATGAAGTCCAGTACATGCTGTGCGTGATGCAAGTAACAGTAAAATATTGTCCCTCCTTCAAGGGGCTTGTAATTTACTGCCTGTAAGTGTAAATAAGATTGAAAGGCATTTAGTGATTGAAGCATTATTGATCATCTGTGACAAGCATAATACTAGGCCTTTATGGACACCATGGATCTTGCCTTCAAGGAGTTTACTGTGTGGGGGAGAGACAACCAGCAATGTAGAAAATTATAACCTGGCAGGATGAATGCTAATATTGAGATTCCTGCATGAGGTGAAGGGGCCTTGAGGAGGTTTCCTAATCTAGACTAAGGAAAGGGAATCAGAGAAAAATTCCTGGAAGAGAATATGACTGATTTCAATTTTGAAGAAAGAATAAGAGGAAGTGGTGTGAGGCAGACTAGAGATTCTCCTAGAGAGAGGAAATTGAGTGAAGAGCGTGGTGGTGAGTGGAAGGATGATAAATCTGGAGACCTCTAAGAAGCTCTGTGTGATGGGAGCTTAAAGGGAGATGCAAGAAGTGGCAGGCGATGAAGCTGAAAAGGGAAGCAGGTACTAGATCATAAAGATTTTTAGCGGGGAAGATTTTAGTAGCTCACTGGTAGAGCATGTGCTTAGCGTGCATGAGGTCCTGGGTTCAATCCCCAGTACCTCCTTTAATATAAATAAATAGATAGATAGATAGATAGATAGATAGACAGACAGACAGACAGACAGACAGATAGACAGACAGACCGACCTAATTACCCCTCCCAAACAAACAAACAAAAAAGGTCTCTATGACAGTCTAGGGAATGAACTCTCTGAGATGCTCTCAGTTATTTATTTTCTATTATTTTCTGCTGGTTTGTAAGATCCAAGAGTTCACGGATCTTTTCTTTGTCCATTCGTTACATCCAGCTTTAGAAGCAGAATCTGACACAAAGTAGATACTCCATAAATGTTTCCTGACTGAGTGAATAATGAATAAAATTTTAACCTCCTCTGTGGCTTCTGGATAGAGCCATGGTCAGACGCCTTTGAGCTTTTAGGAATAGACAGGCTAACATATTTTGCAATGAGAAGTCACCCAAGGTTCTTCAAACAAGACATTCTTCTATGATGTACATTATTCTGAATATCATAACATCTCCAAAAGACCAAAGTTTGCTGATGAAAGAAAGTATGAAAAGGTAGCTTCCCAAACAACTCTATTCAAACAGTTTCATAAGGAACTACTGCACAAAACAAAAAGCCACCTACTCTTACCTAAAATATTTTCAGAGCTTTAATTTTAAGTGAAAATTTTAGAGTACCACATTCTCAGGCACTATTGAGGCTTAATGAGATGACTGCACTTGGCAGAGACTATCAGAGTCCATACCCTGACTATATATTTATTGTCAAACTCTTTTTCCTCAAACAGAACGTTTTTAGGGGAGGATGGTGGGGGTGAGATCTCCCAAGTAAGTCTTGCCAGAAAATTAAGAATGTGAGAAGGGCGAGAGCCACGAACCAGAAGGGGACATTAATGTTTTCCAAACTGTAGTCCAAAGAAGGCTAATGCCATTAACTAGAGCAAGAGCAACAAAAGCTGAGTGGCTGTGGGGGAGAGTGGTATTCTGTCTAAATAAATCTGGTCATGTAGTTATTAAGACTCATTTAAACAGTCTTCTTTACTGCAGAATTTCCATGCATCTGGAGATGTTCCTAAGCTTTGAGGTGACCTATCATATCCATTATTTTGGCCTCAGTACTTCCCAAGAAACAGTTACTAACATGGGTGAGATGTGGCTTTGACATACTGGAGCATCAGGACTGCGTAGTGGGTTGTGGAAGTGATAAGAGATGAGTCCACATACATAGTCGAGGGGAGATGAACAGCAAAGACATAGCTTTGATGATCTATTACCTTGAAGGGCACAAGCTGCAATACTTGATGTGGAAATGTGGGCAGTGTTGGGATTTTAAGCAGATTTCATGCTAGCTAAAGCAACCTACCTGACAGAGGCTTTTAAGTCTTCCTCTGCTGCCTTTAATTCATTTGGCTAGAAGACATTTCTGATGGAAGCATTTCCTTATCTAAGGTCTGGAGTCTTTTTTTTTTTTTTTTGCATTCTATTTTGGTTTGAGGCTTATTACTGCTTCTCTTTTGATTACCATAAATTTAGGTAGAAAAGATCATTTCTCTTTCTCTTCATGTAATTCTAGAACCAAGATGTTCTGATAGTTCTGAATGAAGGGGGAGCAACGAAGATGGTGCAGTAGAAAGCTCACCTGTCACTGGCACACCAAAATCACAGCTATCCGCAGAACAACCATCCATGACAAAAATGAACCTACTGGAAAAGATCTTCTAAAACTAAAGACACAAAGAAGGAATCACAATGAGATGGGTAGGAGGGGCAGACTCTCAGTATAATCAAATCCCATAGTTCCTGGAGGGGAGCCCACAAACTGGAGAATAATTATCTTGCAGAGGTTTTCCCATAGGAGCGAGAGTTCTGAGCCCTACATCAGGCTCCCCAGCAAGGGGGCCTGGCACGGGGAAGATGAGCCCCCAGAGCATTTGGCTTTGAAGGCCAGTGGGGCTTAACTGCAGGAGCCCCACAGGACTGGAATAGAGACTTCACTCTTAAAGAACACACACAAAATTCCACATGTACCGGGACCTAGGGCAAAAGCTGTAATTTGATAGGAGCCTGGGCCAGACCTAACTGCTGGTCTTGGAGAGACTCCCGGAGAGGCAGGGAGGCAACTGTGGCTCACCATAGGGACAGAGACACTGGCAGCGGCCATTCTTGGGAGCTATTTCTACTGTGTGGACTCTGGTGCTGGTAGATGCTATGCTGGTGTTGGCAGGCGTCTTAGTGGCATCCTCCCTCCAGCTCGTTGGCCCCACCCAAAAGCCTGTAGGCACCAGTGCTGGGACACCTCAGACCAAGCAGCAAACTGGGCAGGGACACAGCCCCATCTATCAGCAGACAGGCTGCCTAAAGACTCCCAAGTCCAGTCACCTCTAGACATGCCCCTAGACACGGCCCTGTCCACCAGAGGGCCAAGACCCAGCTCCACCCACCAGTAGGCAGGCACCTACCCCTCCCAGCTGGAAGCCTGCACAAACCTCTAGATCAGCCTCATCCACCAGGGGGCAGAGAACAGAAGCAAGAGAACTACAATCTCACAATGCAGGCGAGAACCTACCCTGGGACCAGCTAGGCCCTGCCCCTGCCCCTGCCCACTAGGAGGCCAGCACAACCTTCAGGACACCCCAGACTCCATACCCAACTGTGTCAGAAACCGTCCCCCCTCACCCCCCCATCAACGATCTGAAACAAGATCTGGGACCCCTGGGATCTGTAGCCAGACTCCAGAAACCAGGTCTGCCTGCCAGTCACCTGGCAATAACCCCAGGATCTGGCTTCAGCTGCTAGTGGATGGACAACAGCCTGAGGCTTCAGGGCCCTGACTCTGCACACCAGTGGGCTAGCACAAGCCCTGGTTCCCCCTAAGATTCTGCAACCAGACCCCTCATAACCAGGCCCCGCTAACCATCAGCCAGCAGCATCCACACAAGACAGAGCCTGGCAACCAACCAGACTGGGGGCCAACCAAGCCTACCAAACCACCCACACAGTTGGCCAACCACAACAGAAGGATTTACACAGCCCTCTTAGTGGGGAACCCCTAGAGCATATGGCTTGGGTGATGAGAGCAGAGTGCACTGCTGGGATGCATAGGACGTCTCCTACAGAGGGCCACTGCTCCAAGGTGGAGAAATGTTACTAACCTACCACATACATTAAAAATACAAATAGCAACTCAGACAAAATGAGGCAGCAAAGGAATATGTTCCAGATGAAGGAACAAGATAAAACCTCAGAAGAAGAACTAAGTGAAGTAGAGACAGACAATCTACCTGAGAAACAGTTCGAAGTAATGATCATAAAGGTGATCAAAGAACTCAAGAGGAGAATGGATGCATAAAGCAAAAAGTTAGAAGTTTTTAAGAAAGAGTTAGAAAACATAAAGAACAATGTAACAGAGATGAAGAATACAATAACTGAAATGAAAAATACACTAGAAGGAATCAATAGTAGACTAAATGATGCAGGAAAATAGATGAGTGAGCTGGAAGACGGAGCAGTGGAACTCAGTGCTGCCCAACAGAAAAAAGAGAACAGAATAAAAGGAAATGAGGACAGTTTAAGAGACCTCTGGGACAACATCAGGTTCACTAATATTTGCATTATAGGGTTCCCAGAAGGAGGAGAGGGAGAGAAAGGGCCTGAGAAAATATTTGAAGAGATAATAGCTGAAAACCTCCCTGTCCTGGGAAAGGAAATAGTCATGCAACTCCAGGAAGCACAGAGACTTCCATATGGGATTAACCCAAAGAGGAACACACCAAGACACACTGTAATCAAAGTGACAAAAATTAAAGAGAGAATATTAAAAGCAGCAAGGGATAAGGAACAAACAACACACAAGGGAACTCCCATAAAGCTATCAGCTGATTTTTCAGCAGAAACTCTGCAGGCCAGAAAGGAGCGGCACAATATATTTAAAGTGATGAAAGGGAAAAACCTACAACCAGGAATACTCTATCCAGCAAGGCTCTCATTCAGATTTAATGGAGAAATCAAAAGCCTTACAGTCAAGCAAAAGCTAAAAGAATTCAGCACCACCAAACCAGCTTTATAACAAATCTTAAAGGAACTTCTCTAGAACCAAGATGCTCAGAGATGCAGGATTAAGCACCAATTTGGTGTTACAAAATATAGTTACAACTATATTTATAACTATAAATACAATGTATATGTAGAAAATATCTCATATTGTTTGTTACATGGACGGATTTCCTAAAAATTCTTTTGAGTGGCTCATAGTTCTTCTGAATATTGACCAGGGTGGTGGTAGCTGGAAGTACTTTAATTAACAAGCCATAGCAGCTCTGCAAGGAAGTGTGGGTGGACTAGGAAGCTAGTTAGCTGCCTGTGACTTGAATGGTGCTGTGTCTGGGAAGAAAGATTAGTCATGCTGCTGGTACTTCTGACAAGCCGTCTTTGAAAAGCCTACAAAACCATGGGCACTGGACTCATAGAATGCTGGTCTTAAGGTCTCCCAATAAACTACGGAAAGAAAATAAGACAAAATACCATGCAAGATAGAATATGAGTGCCTAAGAGAGGATCAAAAATGTATGTAGTTACAAAGAAGAAAGATATAATAAGTGATTGGGGGAAGGGTGCAATCAGTAGAGACTTCAAGGGCCTTAAAGGATGGAAATCCACCCCTGAGGTCAAAGAAAGGTGTAGGGAAGAGGCACTGGGTCAGACGGTTTCTGTGTCAGGACACCAGGTGGAGTGAACCGATTGAGACGGATTAGGGTAGACTGGGCAGCAGAGTACAAAATGGGTGTCAATGACGTGGTTCTAATTTGAAGAGTTCCCAGGACCCATTCTTCATTTGATTGCAGAGGAAGACAACCACAATTGAAGACTTACTTCATTTCACAGACTTTAGGATCAGTCAAATCCGTGTTTGAACTTTTACTGTCTATATCACTTTAAATAAATTATGTAACTTCTTGACTCTGCATTTCTCCAACTTCAAAAAGAGTATAAGAATACCTTCCAGGGCCATTATGAAAAATGAATGAAATTGGTGGTTAGAAGGTGTCAGCCCAATGCTTGGCACACAGCAGTTGCACAGTAGTTCCCTTCTGCTCTATAAGGAAGAGCACAGTAAGGTGGCTCACAGAAATTAGGTTTCAAGATCACACTTTGCCTTGAATAAAGAGAAATGCATATAGTAAACATCTCAGTGGCATTCCGCATACACACCCAAAAAAGGGTTTTTAGGTTCCTGCTCAGCCATGAGGGTACTTATTTAAGCCGTACATCTTGGGTACCAGGAAAAAGTCTTTGGTACACATGGTTTAAGTCTCTCTACTCAACAATATTGATCTAGTTTCTAGTAATTCAGTGATGGGGGTGTGGGAAGTCTACAGTAGCCAAATAGGAACTGCAGGCAAGGTTTTCTTTTATATGACTCAAAATTATGTCACCAATCCTAAAGATAATAAAGATGCCATCCATATAAGTCAAAAGCATTCTTTGTGAAAAATCAATATATCATATATCATGTGATGGTAAGCATCGCTGCTATTGGCCAAAATTCAGAAAAAAATTTAAATTCATTGTTTGGAAAGATCTTAGACTCAAGATTTGATTGTATTTCAGAAGAAAAGAGAGCACTGTGTAATTATCCAGATAAAGATGAGTCGAAATTTTAAAAATTGTATTCTTTAAAAGAGTGTTTGTTTTTTCTGAGCTGGTTCTAAATTAATGGTATGTTACGGGTCCGAGCGGCCGCATCCTTTTCCCTGCAGAGGAGCCTCGCTCCGCGCCCTGACACGGCGGGCGGGCGCCGCGGCCCGCTGCTGACGGCGCTCCTGGACGCCTGGGTCGCGGCGGCAGTGGCGGCGGCCGAGGAGGACGCCCGCCCGGAGCAGGCCGCGCTGCCTGAGGAATGGAGCCTCGTGCTGCCTAAGACCGCCTCCCACTGGACGCTGGTGATGGAGGGCGAGTGGATGCTGAAATTTTACACCCCGTGGTGTCCATCTTGTCAGCAGACTGATTCAGAATGGGAGATATTTGCAAAGAATGGTGAAATACTTTAGATCAGTGTGGGGAAGGTAGATGTCATTCAAGAACCAGGTTTGAGTGGCCGCTTCTTTGTCACCACCCTCCCAGGATTTTTTCATGTGAAGGATGGGGTACTCCACTGTTACCGTGGCCCAGGAGTCTAGGAAGACCTGCAGAATTGTATCTTAGAGAAGAAACGGCAATCAGTTGAGCCTCTGCCTGGCTGGAAATCCCTGGCTTCTCTAACGATGTCTCGAATGGCTGGTCTTTTTAGTATCTCTGGCAAGATACGGCATCTTCACAACTATTTCACAGTGACCCTTGGAGTACCTGCTTGGAGTTCTTACGTCTTTTTAGTTGTAGCCACCTTGATTTTTGGCCTTCTCATGGGTCTGGTCTTGGTGGTAATATCAGAATGCTTCTCTATGCCACTTCCACGACATTTATCTGGACATTCTGAGCAGAATCTGAGGTCAGAGGAGGCTCATGCGGCTGCAGTTGCAGGATGCAGAGGAGGAAAAAGAGGATTCAAATGAAGAAGAAAACAAGGACCGCCTTGTAGATGAGGAATAAGAGAAAGAAGAGCTGGGTGATGACGAAGCAGAGGAGGAAAAGGAGGACGGCCCGGCCGCTGGTGCAGACGAGGAGAGGGGTGCCGCTCAGGACGTGGCCCCGAGAGAGGCCCGGGAGGACGTCGGGCCGGAGGTTGGGCCGGGCGAGGCTCTGGACGCCGCCTCAGAGCAGCGCCCTTCAGCCGATGCAGAGGTGGCAGAAGACACTTTGAGGCAGCGTAGAAGTCAGCATGCTGACAAGGGGCCGTCGGCCTGATGACAGCATTTCCAACAATACAGACCAGAGAAATACGCCAGCTTCCCTCTGGTCTGCAGTTTAAACCAAACCCTTATTTTTTTTTCCTGAATGAGCAAGCTTCTCTTAAAAACTGATCTCTAGTCTTGCAGTCTCCTGGCATTGAGCCTCACGTGTGTTAAGGAGAACCTTTTGGGCATGACAATCAGGATACAGGAAACAAACATGCTGTTAGGAACTGTTTTAGTCCTAGGATGGGCACAGATTCATTTACTTGGGGCCACAGAGTTATGAGCAGAGGAAGCCCTCCGCAGCCCTCCTCGCTCTGTTTGTAGACAGCAGATGGGGCTGCGGGCCCCGAGGTGCGAGCAGGGCATCCCGAGCAGGGTGTCCCCACAGCACAGCCAAACTGCTTCCTCCTCTTATCAAACTGTAAGATACATCAGGCACGCTAGTACAGGGTTGCTTTTTTAGATGGCCTTGGATATTATTGTAGAAAAGTGCTTGGAAGTCATCCTGACTCTTAAATCTGTCTTGTCGGGTTTTACTTCTTACCTGTAACATTTCCACCTTTCCCATCGCACGTCTGCGGGCCCCCCACGCTCTGCGCGGTACTTCCTGCACGAGACGACTCTGACGGCAGTCAGCTTGACATCAGCGGCCTTCCTCCTGACTCAAGGGTTCAGGCTGTCAAGAAGCCCAGCCCCTGAAGCCACGACTGCCAAGCGTCTCAGATGAAATGTTGTAGCCTTCGGAGATTCAAAAGGAAGTAGGGGTTTTACAGGAGAGATTTTAGTTGTTGTTTTTAGCCAAAGTGTAGTGATTTTTTCTTTTTTTTCAAAAAGTTCCCTTAGCAATATTCCTTTTGAAGCCAGAAATCTCCTGTCTTGCCAGTATAAGGTAGTCCTACGAAGAAAACTTAAATACTGTGTTGTTTTGTTTCCATCTCAAGGGTTCCCTGGCTCTTGAACCACATTAATAATAACTGAAAAGCCACTTCTGGTTTTTCTTCAGTGATGTGCTTTTGGTGAAAGAATTAATGAAAGTGAGTATCTGGAAATGAAAGATTTGGTTTCGTTTCCTTCATCCTTAATCTTGTAAAGAATTTTATCCCTGTAAATCTCTCAATACTCAATCTACTAAAAATACCCAGGGGGCCCAATGTCTTTTAAAAAATCCTTCCATCTACTTGATTGGTGTTTTAGAATAAATTCATAAAATTTGAAAAAAAAAATGATACGTTATAACTGAAGATGTCTTAAGATCTAGAAAATCTAATGTTTTCTGATTTAGATCCAGATCCTCAGTCTTTGTCATTTCCACCTTCTGTCATATTCACTGCTCTCACTGCTCCCTTGCTGATCTACACCCATTCACATGACACCAAGACCATTACCACCCTGGTACCAAAACCAGTCTACTTCCCTCTCTCTGTAATTGTGCAAATCTCAGTCTTTAAAGAATAAAGTTGCCACCAACTGCAGTTTAATTCTCGCTTTTGAGGTACCTCTTGGCTATTTCACTCATCCGTATATACTATGTGACAGCTGCATAAAGACTTCTACTGTAGATGCCTGTCCCACCCCCACAGTACTGTAGCTGTTGGCTTCAGTATTGGACTGAGGAGGAAAAACAATCATTTCTGCATTAATCATGAATAGGATGAGCTTCTCTCTGTTACTTAGAAGCTCTTTTTTGTTTACATTTACTTTCTGTGTCTTGCTTGCAAATTCTTCATATTTACCCACAATGAAACAAAAACATGGTTGCTTCAGATGTTGCCTCAGAAATTCTCTGTATGTACGAGTTTGCTGTTTCAATTTTTTTTTAATTGGACTTTGTTTTTAAGGCTTGTACATTCATCTATGTAGACATGATTTTCTTGGTACTTATAAGGCAATATATAATTATACTTTAATATATATAAATTTTAAATACATATAATGTATATGGAAATATACATTGTATGTGAATCTGTGGCTACCTGACTTAGGAACTGAATATCTTTTTCAGAAAGGGCTGGATCGTTTTATCTTTTTCATTCTGTATCTCTAGCACCTGGTAGAATGCCTGTATAATGAGGCACTCAGCAAATATTTGCTTATTATGGCTGAAAAAAAGAATGAATTTCTTTCCAAATCTGTATTTAAGGTTTTTTGGTTAAAAGGCTATACTCAGCATAAGTTTGAATTTGTAATGAGAAGCTTTTTTAAAGGAACCAATTTAGGAGCTCAACTTGTTCCTGAGAAGAACTATTCTTACACTGGTTTAAAGCACATTTAGAACATCTGAAATACCTCCTGTGAGGGAACATGCCTCACTCTGCTTCAGGAGTCGAGGGGATAATCACTTCCTTTTATACAGGGAGTCTGAGAGATTAAAAAATCAAAGGGTTCCTCCTACTTCCAGAAGCATCCCAACTCGACATGATAGTTTAATTTTTCATCCCTGTCATGTAGGAAAAACAACCCGGGAAACTGTAGAAAGGCAAACTCACACATTCCATTGAATAGGTCTGAGTGCCTGTTGAATAATTAAATCAATTTCAGAAGAAAAAGAAAAAGAAAGACCTTCAGGGTTTTGCTGCAGCAAAATCAGAATGCCTGATAATTATGGCAAAAGGAAGAGGTACTGAGAGTGGTGAATCTCAGAGTTTATTTTGTATTAAGAAAGCTGACACAACACAAATAACATATAGAACTAGTGCTTGGTTCACATCACTGTTTCCCTGTTTCAATAAAACTTCTATTTCTAAGTGGAACTATACATTGCCTAGCAGTTCCAGTTCAAGCCTGGGGTCTTAGGTCTCTTACCAGCCTGGGGTCAGAAGTCTACACTGCAGGGAAATTTCTCAAGTCAGAAGAAGAGGAAGAGCAAAGGGCAGTCTTTGAAATAGTTAATTTGCAAACTTTCACTACCAAGTCATGGAAAGCATCAAAATATCAATGGACGTATTTCCACAAAGGCATAAGCCTGTAAGTAATTTTAAATATCCCATAAAATTAAGTTCACAGCATTATTCCTGTTGATGTACTTCTGTTCTCTTTCCCCTCACCCCCTAGGTGTCCAAAGCATACTTTGCTCCTGGGAAACTGCACATCTTTTAAGGCCCAGCCCGTGTAGCCCTCCTCTGTTTTCCCGTAGCACCTACACACACCCCTGTAACAATGCCCATTGTGAGCATGATGGTTATGCACATCCTCTTAGTTTATAAGCTCCTCATGGGGTGAGACTGTTTCTCCCTGGTCCCGGTGCCCCCACATCTCAGTCTGAGACTTGGCACAGCATGGAAGCTCAATTAACATTTGCTGACTTGGACTAAATTCTGGGAAAGACAGAGGAGGAATGAACTATAGAAGAGAAAGAGAAGCTCCTCAAAAATCACAGCTCTAGAGCCACAGGACAGAAGGAAGAAACAGGAGCTCAAAGTTTCTTTTAGTAAGTATTTTTTGAGCACCCCGTATGTGAAAAGCATTGGTCCAGCAATAATATCAATGAACAAAACAGAACCCTCACTTTGGAGGGGCTTTCCTTCTAGTTACATGAGACAGACAACAAATAAGGAAACCACACAGTATTTTGAAAGAAATAAGTGATTTGGGAAAAGAACATTTGGATTGGGAAAGCCAACCCAGTGCAATTGCAGATTGAGATCTTCAATAAAAGAGGTCAAAAGATGACACTGAGCAGAGACCTGAAGGAGGTAAGGAATCAGCCACGTGGGTATCTGGGGGAAGAGTATTGCAAGCATAAGGAACAGCCAGTGCAGAGAACTCAAAGGAAGAGTGTGCCTGGTTCATTGGAGGAACCACAAAGAAGCCATGTGTTTGGAGCAGGGGAGGGGGGGGACAAGCAGGAACAGATGGTACAAGAGAGTCTGGGGTCTGGATCCCATAGGGGTTTTTAACCTGTTGTGAGGGTCTTGCTTTCACTCTGGCACCAGGGGAGCTCCTTGGTCCTTCAGGGGCAGAAAGGGGGCTGGTGACGTGAAGCCCTGAGGCAGTATAAAAAGGTTGTGTTGAAAGACGTGGTGGCAGTGCTCTGCCCGCCTCCCCTAAAGCTAGCGCTTTTCCTCTCCACCCTCACCTCTTCCCGGAGCCCCACTGGGCCACCTTCAGCTTTGTGCCTGCCTCTTTCATTTTGCCTTGACATTTAAATTTTATACAAGGTCACTTGTGTCAGGTCACCCAAACCCACTTGTATTTTGTTGACTTGCCCAGTATTTCAAGCCTGGGAATTTTTAAAGAAAAATCAAGATTCCGTGCTTTTCTTTAAAAATGGGCAGATCATGGGGGGAGGGTATAGCTCAGGGGTAGAAGCGCATCCTGGGTTCAATCCCCAGTACCTCCATTAAAAAAATAACAAAACCTAATTACCCCCCCCAAAAAAAAACCTGAAAAAAAAAAAGGGCATGTCTGGTGATACTAAGCCAGCATCCTTTCACAGTCACAATCCACTGGCCCTGAGGAGAGTCTGTATCCTTCAAGCAGAGGCACGTAGCTCTAGTTTGATGCAGTCCCCAACACTCCCTGTCTTAACACCGTACCCTCAGCCCTCATTTCACTTCCCAGCTGGACCTTCATAGGCATTTCACTGTCTGATCTTGCTCTATAGGCTGACCAAGGCCCAACTCCACCCACCCCCTTTCATTTCCCTGACTTTCATTCTTTGCTGGGATAGTGTATTTCTGACATTGGCCTGGCAAGCCTTGGCCCTGCCAGATTCCACCCGGGCCAGTCTTGCCTTCCAACCACCCAAAGCTTTGCCCTCAGACTCAGTCTTGCTGGCTCAGTCCTGCAGATGCTCTCTGTATTCAAGTACCTGGGCTGGAAGGTCTCTGGGGAATCTGCTGAGAGAACCCCAGATCTCCTGTTTGAGCATTAAAAAAAAAAAAAGTAGAGCAGACGGGTGTACAGCTTCCCTCTAATAGATGCACTTTTCATTCTCTTGTCCTTTCAATCTGCATTGAGGATGAAAGGCAGGCAACTCCACTCTGTTCTTGTTTGACTCTCCCAGAGTTCTGCGTGGGGCCTCACTGGTTCCAAAAGGAAACGTGGCAGAAAAGACAGTTTTTCTATTTCCTTTCTTCATAATTAACGTGTCCTTTGGCCAATAGTAAATCGACAGGAACGGAATGACTAATCAAAGCAAGATTTGTTTCTGAAGTGGGGTAGGAGCGTTGGTGCTTTCATTTATTTTACTCTCACCTAATTAGACTTCTCAAAGTAAGCAGAAGGAAGGAAAGGAAAAAGGAAGGAAGGGAGGGAGGAAGGGAAGAAGGGAGCAAAAGAGGGAGGAATGGAGGGAGGGAGGGAGAGCAGGTGGTCCATCCTCTCCCACTCCGGCCCCTCCCTAGCCCCCTGGGCAATACTCTTCCTCTGTGACCCCCGGAGATCTGTCCTAGACAAGCCTCAGATGCAAGGTGAGGATGTGGTAATGGTATTTCCCTCTCTTTTCACTCTCCATTCTCCTCCCCCTTTCCAATGCACTGCCAGCAGCCAGGTTTGAGTCTTGGGGGTGCTTTTTGCATGGGAAGTCCCTTTGGCTCTGGAGAGCTGATGAGGTCCAGCAAGGCCTGAGGAAAAGGGTCAGGAGCTGGCTGCTTGGAAGAAAAGCTGCCCTGGTCCTCATTGGGGGTGCCAAGGGGGGCCTTGCAGGACATCCCTGCTTACAAGGGTGAAAAAACAAGATGGCAGTGGGAATGCATTTGAGGCTGACTCCAAGCCAGGAGCAAAGACTGAGAATTTGGTTCTGTGCCCCTTATATTGGACTTACTAAGTATCTAGGAGGGGAAAAGGTAACTGGAGGAGCAGACATCCTAACATCAGGATATTTGAATGATTCCCAGTTCCTGGCCAGGGGTTGAGTGAATAGTGGACCAGTCCTCAGGCTCAAAGACATTCATTCATTCAGTAGCTCAAAGACAACCCAGGAGGCTTTACCTGTGATGCTCTTTTTAAAATTGCTTTAATCACACGCAGTTACAAAGCCCATAATGCTTACTAGGTATCCCTAACTGGAGACAACTGGCCTTCTTTAAAGACGGCAAGACAATGAAAAAGAACCTTTTCTTTTGATTTGTGAGCCCCTGAGTTGCGCTAATAGATCTCTTCAAAGATTATTTTTCCAATTTCATGGCTGTCATTTTACTTTCTGATACCCGCCTAGAAATAACCTTGTCTTTCTGGTATTCAGCTATCCCACATAAATCCTTTGACCATTTCTAAGAAGCCACAGAACTCTGCTCTGACGGCCGGAGAGCCGGAGCCCCACCAGCGCAGCCCAGCACTGCCACCTAGGCTGGCTTAGTGTGAAAAAATTTAACGAGCTTTCTCCTGTGGAGGAGTCGGATGGAATTCGTCAAATGAGATTTAATGGGGGCTGAATAAACTTCACTTCGTAATTCCTCACACATTGGCCTCTGCCCATGGGTGACAACAGCCTGCATTTGTTCGGAGGTGTAACAGAATCCTAGTCTCGCAGCCCAGGCTCCAGGAGGAGGCAGGATGAGTTCCTGTGTCGCCGTTTAGAGCTGTCAGTCATCTGCCTGCTCAGCTCCAAACCTCCTGAGGAGAAGCTCCAAGCCTTGAGCCCTCTCTCCTTTCTCCTAACAAAGGAAACCAGAACTACCTGGGAGCTCAGATGGAACCTTTGGGTATGGTCTTGGGCCGACGGGGAATCCGTGGCAGAGACTCTTGGAGCTATCTTCCCTCAGAGGCCAGGGAAGGGGCCCCAGGGGAACGTGCAGACCCTCCAGGAGAGCAGCCGCAGGGGAGAGCGCCAGCGAGAGTGGCCCGCAGCAGTAATACACAGTGAGCCATGTTAAACCAGGGCCCAGCAAAGCCTTCAGGCCAGAAGGCACATCGGGAGAGAAGGGTTACTGAGGCACGAGGAGACCCAGCTCTAATGGACATTTGAGAAAAACCATGTGTCAGGAAGGGATGGGGATAAACTGAGTTTCCTCAGAGAAGGAATCGAGGAAACCAGGTGTGTCCCTGAGCAGTGCCCCTGACAGAGGGGAATGGTGTCAGCAGACATGCAGTACAGAAGAGGGTATGAGGGCTTGGCCCTCAACCCACCATCAAGGTACTCAGCCAAAAGACAGTGCTGGCCGAGGCTCTGCGGTCCACACCTTAGCTGTGAGATCCACAGGCACCTCATTTAAACCCTGAATTTCAGTTTCCTCATCTATAAAATGGGAACAGTGAGACCAATGCCACAGGGTTACCACTCATGAGTTTACCCACTCGTTGCCCATTTATTATATGCCTGCCAAGGGTCAAGCACGGAGACAGTGGCTAGATAAAATAGACACAGTCCCTGCCCTGGAGCCAGGAATTTCAGCACAAAGACCAAAAGTCATAAAGCAAATGCTTGGCTGCTTTTCCCATTTTACGTGTCTATTTTCTAATACCTGATTTCATGTGAATAATAGTAACTGTAAAGGAGACTAATGCTGAGCTTGGACTATAGTAAGCGTTTGAGAAATAGGTGATGACTCAATCTGCATCAGCCACGGGCAGTCTGAGGATGGCCGAGAAGTCAGTGGGGAGGCGGGGGAACGGAGGGGAGACTTCCCCACGCTGCCTTGGCTTGTCTGTGAGCCCCAACACCCTGACATTAGCTTGTAACCCATCTCCATCATCCCTCAGTGTCTCCTCGAGACCTCAGCAGTTCAGGTCTTTGAGACCATCCCCCTGGCTCACCCACAAAAGGAGTAAGTCTTGCCCACAACCCCCAAATATTCCAATCTGTATCCATTTTGCTCTTCCCTCTCCTTTGACAGGAATCTCCAGGTAGATTCAGGCTAGGCGTAGGCTCAGGTGTGATGGCTCTGAGGCTGAGCTGAATCTTGCAGTTTTGTAATATTAGATCTCTCTTCCATCCCCTGCTCTGCAATGATCATGATTGACCCCCAAATGCAAAATAACCAAATGACATGGAAACAGCAGGCAAAGTGTTCAAATTAACTACCCAGGCAGAATTGATAATCCAACTTTTTCACTGGCAGAAAGAACAAGACTTTGTGTCTCTAACGCCTACTAAATGCATATGAAACAACTTTGCCAATAGGTGGATAATCAAATTGTTCTGAATAATCCAATCTAGAGTTTTCCTGCTTCTTCTTCATGCTAATTTATTCTGACACAGCTTTTCAATAATGAAAATCTGTTCTTGCAGAATCCATTTCATTGAGATTTTCCATATTCAAACGGAGATGGAAGTGTCGTGGAGAATTAGATTACTTCTCATCTTGGTGCCTGGCGTTCCTTGGGAGGGGCATTTGTCTGGCCGTGGATAACCAAATGGCATTAATTTGAGAGGAGCAAGTGTACCTTTCTTGGCAGTCTGGGCAATTGTTTTTAAAGTGCTGTTTCCATCTAATCGAAGCCTCTTGCCTGCACAAACTTAATTTGTTTCTTTCCTTGTGAAATTTGTTAATTTTCAAAGCGTTCTCAGTCCTAATCATTACCACTGGGGTGAAAAACTAGTTTAAATAAATGTCTCAGTGAGTGGAACACGTGTTGGTGTCTCATGCCAGAGAAATACTCTGAAGGCAAACCAAAACCTTAGCATCAGAAACAAAAGGATGGATTGATAAGCATACATTCAGGGTGCAGCTATTCGACACAGGTCCTGCTCTGGGGTGGGGGTGGGGCCACAGAAATGACCAAGGAACAGTTTCCATCCACCAGGAGCCAGGGTCTAGGGTGGGATGCTCCAACTTCAGTGTGTGTAAGAATCATCTGGGGAATGCGTTAATGGTGTGGGTTTCTGGGATTCACTCTCAGAGATTCTCAATCAGTTTGTGTTCAAGAGATGTTGGTTGCCAAAGGCAAAATGTAAGTAGTGTACTCATGTCTTTAGGTAGCTTACTTCATGTAATAGTGTCGAGTTGGCATCAGCCCCTTCACTCGAGCACCCCTGCGAAGACCTTATATATGGTACAGGCATTCTCTCCAAAAGGTATGTAAACAGTGTTTAATTCACATCAAATAATGTTAGTTTGGTATTGGTATAGAGAGTAGGCATCTCCATGGCTCCCAAGTTCTGGTCTTGTTCATTTCATCTAGTAGAATGTTAGTTTTCATTGATTCTTCAGCACCATTCCTAAACTCTTCTACAGGGTTGCACTAATCTACCTCTTCTAGGATATGTGTCTAAGTAATAATATTAGTAATAATAACAACAACAACACCAATAATAAATACTTACTGACAACTTCCTACATGGCAGTAAGTACCTGGCATGTTCTGTCTCACTGAATTCTCAAAACCACCCTGTGTGACATATGCTATTGTTGTCTCTCATCTTATAGGTGCAATGCTGCATCAGTGGATTATGTGGGTTTCCCCAGCTGCAGGTGGGGTTGAAGGCATGAGCCTGGCCATCTGGGTTTTCTCCTACCTGGAGACCAACCACCCTGGTTTGTCCAGGACAGAGGGTTTTCTGGTAATCAAGACTTTCCATTTTAAAATTGGGTAAACTAGGATGAGTTGGTTACCCAACTCCTACAGGAGGTTTTGGGACACCAAAATCCAAAGAAAGAATGCATCCAAATTCTGAGTGGAAAGCTGAGTCCTTATGAGCCGAAGGGGAGTCCAAATGGTTTGTCTAAACTAAAGAGACAAGAAGGAGCCCAAAGCTGTGGCACCAAGGTCTGGAAAGTGAATGTGAGAACCCCAGGTTTGAATATTTGGCTGTGGTCTGGGATGGTTACTTAGAACAAGTAGACTTGACTTGCCAGCTAGAGTGTGGTCCATGATGCAGCAGCCGTCTTTAAGGGGCCAGACGTAAGGTGGACATCTCTGTTCTCCTGGCCTCTTCTCTTGGGAGTGGTCCTGAGGCTTCTCCAGAAATGCCTGCAGTACATTCTGGTGCCATTCCCAGCCTCACCTCTGAATCTCACCTTTCTGAATCTCTTAGGAAAAGCAGTGGCAGGAGTGACAGCTTAATTCATGTTGCCTGGGAGTATATGGAAAACAGCTTCCTTCTCATCTTTCCAATGGACTGGAGAAAGTTGTCATAGACCCCTTTGGTTTGTACCAGCGTGGTACACCTGGGTGGTGCGGGTGGGGGGTCTTGTGACAGTATATGGTAACTATACAGATGCTCTGTCATTAGTAACTCAGTAACCATAGTTAGCGTAAATACAGGGAGTGGCAATATACAGTGGGCTTTCTGTATATTCCATGTTGTAATATTACCCTTTTCTGGATTTTTTTCCCTCTAGATTTTTTTCTTTATGGAGACATAATTCACATACCATACAACACACCCATTTAAAGTGTACAATTCACTGCTCTCTAGTACATCTCCAGAGTTGTGCAATCATCACCACAATCTAATGTTAGAGCGTTTTCCTCTCCTCTGAAAGAAGCCCTGCACCCATTAGCAATCCCTGCCCATTTTCCCCTCCCTCGCCCAACTCTTGATTGGAGGTTAAGGAAGGAAAAGTTCGCTCAAAAATCACTGGAGAACAAAAGCCAACTGTGCTAGAATTCAAAACACAGGGGAAAGATATGCAGGGAAAATTCTTCCCAGATCTGTTCTGATTGCCTCTGTTTCCCTCCTCAGCAGTGAACTTGGCCAATCTGGACTAAAAGAGGAACAGTAGGTTGTATTCATTCATCTATTCAGTGAGCAATCACTGGGCCAGGCCCTGGGAATGTAGCTAAAGGTGTAGACTTTGCTCTGAAGGAGCTCAGGCAGAAATGGGAGATTGGGGTTGGGATGAGGGGGTGCAAGGTGGTGAGTGTCAGGAGGACAGTGTAGCCTAGAGATGTACAGGTGGCCACCATTCAGAGACACCCTGCCTAATGATGAGCCAACACCCAGGGGAGCAAAGAGAGGAGCAGGACAACATGCTGACGACACCGTTAAAGCTGTTTCCAAACATCCCACAAACGTGCCTCGGATTTCCTAAGTACTTGATACAAAAATTTCCTTTTTTTTTTTTTCTCTTTATTTTAAGCTGGGTATCTATCACTTGCAATCAAAATCAAATGTATTCACACTAACACACAGTCCCCACCCCCTCCTGCCTCCTTTGCCAAGTATCATCAGAGAGTTTTAAAGTCTGGGGGGACCTCTCCCACTTGCTATCTGCAGAGTCAAACCCAAATGCTGCCTCTTCCTAAGGCACTTCCACCAACACCAAATGTTCACAAACTCCCTTGATTGTTACAGAGTTTGAAGAGATAAAGATGGAAGGGCAAGTGGGAAGTTAACAAAAGCATGGCAAATGCATGAGCTGCAGAGTTAGATGATTCTGGACCACTTTCTTTTTTGTACGTGCAAAATGGAAATAATAGTATCGACCTCACAGACTTGCACGAGGATTACCTGAGATAATATATGTGTAAGGGCTGATCACAGGGCTTAGAAAATGGTCTAGGGCTCAGCTGAAATCAGTCTCCCCTACACCCTGCTCCTTGGTTAGGATTCATGGGGGAGAGGACCAAATTTCTGGGGATGTACCTTAAACAGTTTGAGTCTGTTTTGCTCATTTCAGGCATTTATTCAACACATTATTGCCACAAATGCAAACAAAGCATAATCCCCACCTTCGAGGAGCTCAGAATCATTAACTTAGAAGCCTGCTGCAAGAACTGGAGTCGGGAGAGGGAAAAGGAGTGATGGCTGATCCCTGGGACAGTGGAAGGACTTCAGGTCAGTCCTTGAGGAGGTGAATGTGATGCAGGATCACCCAGGATGACTGTTGCTAAGCTGTACTGAGAGTTCTGCTAAACTTGAAGTGTGACTATCTGAAATGTAGCACCATTTGGCTTGGTAGTGTGATTTTCCGCCAGCAAGGCTTAGCTGCTGATGGCAGAGACAGGGAAGCTGACTGGCAAGGTGGGTACAATGGACATACAGGGGGCTGAGGGCCTAGAGGATGTTAGGGAGGCCACAAAGTGGATAAATGGGGATGCTGGGCTGTGGATAGAGATAAGAATGTCATTTACAATACTACCCTCTCTACAAAAGCTGTCACAGGGTATCACACAGTGGGGACCTGCTGGGCTGTGGGGGCAGTGAGTGACCAGGCATCCTAGCCTCTCTGAAATGGGCCAAAAAAATCGTTTTGGTTGCTTACAAAGAAGGCATCTTGACTATAGGAAAATCTTGAGAGTTTTCTCTGCCATGAAACACAGGTACCCACTGAGGCAGCTGCTTAAACAGCCTTGAACTCAGGACAGCTTGAGAGAGGAATAGCTCCCTGGTTTCTTGCCATAAGTAACAACCAGTGCTCAGGGTTTAAGCAGAGAGCCAGAAAGAGCTAGCAAGACCACCCCATAATAGGTCACAACCAAGGAGGTTGCAACTTGACTTTCTGCAAAGGGTAGAGAGAATGAGTTTCTCTTGAAATACATTTATTCAGACTTCTATAAGCCTTTGGAGGTGGGGGAGGGAGGACCAGCCAGTCCCCTAGGGATCAACAATGCCATGCAGGAAGGAATGAAGTACTTCAGTATGTGCTGAGGTGGAAGTTCCCCTCCTGGGGACTGGAGGAGGGGCACAGGGCACTAGCCACTCGTGGTACCTTCCCACACACAGCTCAGACGATCACACAGAGAGTGAAGAGCCTGCTATGACTTCTGGGCAAACTGTAGGCAGAGTGAAGGAGCTGTCTGTAAACTGGTGAGAGGCAGACTCCTCCATCCTCCATTCTGTAGACACTCGAATGGCTCCAGTTGCTTGAAGCAACATTTTTGAGTGTGTTTTGATGGCTTTTTTGAGCAGCCTCATGGAGGGAATCCAAGAAGTGCTTGGAGTTCCACTGAGCTTGATTCAGACCTAGCTCACACTAACCAGCTGGGTCGGCTTGCCCAAGGTTCCTAGGCTTTCTGAGCTTTTATCTTCCTCCTCTAGAAAGCAGGGCTAACAAAGTCCTGGAATTGTTGGGAGGGTTGGGCATGACCAGTCATAATAAGTGCTGTCTCCTCCCTCTTTTGGGGGTTTCCTGAGCGCCTAACCCTTGAATCAAGGGAAAAGCATCAGCACTTCCCACACCCCAGGCACAGACAAGAACAGCGTTAATCAACACGGTAAACAGAAGGAAGGGATTGATTTGTTCCCCTTCTCACACAAAGCTGAGCATGAGGCAGGTTATGGTTTTGAATATTAATGTATTTGAAGTGAGAAGAACCACTGACAACAGAAACTGTCTTGCTTGCAAAGATTTATTCCCCGTGTAGTTTTTCATGGCTCATAAAAGGTGATGGATGAACGTAATTTTTAGTTTAATTTCTTGCCGTGCAGTTCAGTAATTTTTGAGATAAACTCAAATTACTAAGGATCTGGAACTGTTCAAAGCAATGAGGAGCTGTGCACATCTGGTTGTACACAGGACATGGCACGTTTAATTTTTCAAGCCAGCTGAAGAAGGGGTGATTAGAAATCCCAGCACACGCGTAAACCATGTTATCTTTAAAGTTCACTTCTGCTGGCTCCAAATACAAACCAAACTCCCTTTAATAAAAATTTTGTTGGCTCTTTGCGGGGAGCAGGTAGGGACACAGATAGATGGAGAGTATAGGTTTTTTTCCCTTAGGTATTTGATGTCTTTTATCAAAATATATACTTGAATCTTTATAAAAATGGAAAAGCAGTACTGAAGATTATGAAAAAAATCTGTTTGGGTTTTAAAATTTATTTTGATCTCTCCTGCAGTTTTTAAATTTCATAAGGCAATTGAAAATCTCAGTCCCTTAGAAAAATTTAGCAATGTGGTATAGTGAGAAAAATCTGAGTTTTACAGTTAACAGAGTTAAGAACACACAAGGTCAAATGATTGTGATGCAAACCGGCTTCTGAAGTGATTGTTAGAGGCAGCAATGGGCCAAAGGGTAAATCTTTACAGGGCAGTTTCCCCTGCAAGTACCAAATAAATAAACAGTGAAATAAATAAAAGTAAGAGAGTACTTAAGTACTGACCAAAGGCAACTAACATTGTGACAAAGGTTAATTTTTTGAGTAAAGATTTACATTCATGTTTTTTTAAAAGCAAATCTTGTTCTAGGCTAGATCTTGCCTTAAATGTGTTTCTATTTATTGGTTAAATAATACAATCCTAATGAAGATCTTTTCATTCTTATAATCTTCCTGAAGACAAAGAAAGATAAATGTTCCAACAAGCACATGTTTTGCCTTCTATCACAGTCAATAACCTACACAGAATTCTCTGATAGCACCAATTTCACCATGGTGACACTGGACACACACCCGGAATGACAAATTTAGTCTGGATGACTCTAAGAACTTTGAAGCACACCAGGCAAAGCCAGAGTATTGAAAATAAAGAGGGGAAAAGAATCTCAATTCAGTGATAATTCTGGTTCCATGGTCGGAACAGTCTTCAGAGTTTAGAAAATTGTGCCTGCAAGTAAAATTTAAAAGATAGAAGGAAATGATTTAAGAGACTCTGCGACAGTTTAAAGTGTCTGTGGATCCCAAGCAGAGTCATCACTTTGGGCAGGTTGGATGCTCTCTAAAAGTTCTTTGATAGGAAAAGAGCTACAGCCTATAAACTCTCAAAAGGGTAGTATAAACAAGGGCTAAGACATAAAATAAAATGAGCTACAGTCTTACCAATCTCCATTTACTTATTTATTGTCAGCCTACTCCTGGTTTAGGAAAAGAATTTGAAGTGGCTTTTAATGAGAGACGCAAAGGTATTATCAACCTAAAATAAAATAACGCCAAAAAGCCTTGGAACAAAGGGAAGGATATTTGATCCTTTGTGGGAACTTGAACCTCTCAGGTTTGCCCTCATGCTGAGCAGCAGATCCACCTAAAAGCACGTCTTTGAGGCCTCCAAGGTCTTCGTTCTGAAGCCCGGGCCCCTCACCTGCTCTGGAATCTCAGCTCAGGCCCTTCTGTTCCACACCACGCCTTTCCTCTGACCTTCAGTTTCTCTCTCGGGTTATCCCTCAGGCTTATTATGCAGGAGGAAATTGATCCAAGATCAAGGAGAGAGATTTAACACAAATTGCTACGGACAGGGTATACCAATTTAAACATTTATTGACTCCAGCCTACTAGGTTCAGCCAGGCCAAAGCTGCACGCTCTTTGAAGCGGGCCCCTCCTATCTGCATGCTTGGGGAGGTCCTGACCACTCAGAAGTCAGGGGCTCAATCACAAGTGTTACCTTCCTAATGTCCAGTTTCCACCCTTTTGCTATCACCTACTTTTGGTCTCTTGATGTTGCTGGTCTGCTCCAGTCCTCACAGAATAGATTTAAGTTCCTGATATTTTTAGACCAGTGTTTTTCAAATTGTTTTGACCCAGAACGAAATACATTCTTGATCACAACCCAGGGCACACACATAAAAAGAGTCCGTAACAGAAGTTTCATTAAAAAAACAAACAAACAAAACTTACTTGTACTACAGGGGATGCATGCTGATGTTTTTCTATTCCATTTTGTTTTATTTTTCAAAACTTGAGTCAAGATGCTCTAAATCAATTTCACAATCCCCTAAAAGTATATGACTTGCAGTTTTCAAAATCCTGATCGTGTGAAGTAAACAGTCTTGGTCTTATCTGCTGGGAACCAGTCCCTTATCAGCATTGTTTTCTCCCTTCAGACTGTCCAAGTATAGCTGAATGATTCTCAAGATGTTGCTGGATCTGACTAGTTGTATGACTACTGGTTTAAGGGCCAGCCTCTGTAAAATAGACACACACACACACACACGCACACACACACACACACACACACATACACACTCCCTTCCTCGATTCTGTTGTTCCCATAACATTTCTGGTGGGTCTTTTCCAGTTATAGAATATCCCAAGTTGTCTTGGCCACAATCCGTAACAGCCTTTGCTGCCTTTCTGCCACCCTCCAGATCTTCTGACCCGACCCCAGACCTCATGCTCTGTCCACAAGCTAGACCCTTAGGGCAGTGAGTTGTACTAAACCATCCAGGGAAAGGATAACCTTTTAAATCCCTGGCAGTCAAGACAAGAAAAGAACAAGAAACTAGAGTTTTGTAGGGATGTTGACATAATTCTCATTAACCAATGAAAGGAAATATATTTTGGAGAAACAAAAATTTTCCTAGAACTAAATACAGAGGAATTTATTGTGGGATATTCTTGTATCTTCAGTATGCACTGAGATGCATAAAAGCTGCTGGAATCTTACTCTCTATATAAAGATGTCTACTGTGTATGTCTTGGTTTTGTCATTATTTATGCAGTTAATGTTTCTAGGTTTATTTTAAAAGTGTTCTAGAACTATTCCTAGATTTCCCTAAAGGGCATTATTTAACTAACTGGCAGAACTGGGTTCTGACAGCCCCTAAGCGACCTTGGAGGAAGTTCAACGCTTGCTACTGACACTTCCTCATTGCGTACCCCACTGTTTAACCCCTGACCTATAACCCCTGATCTACTGACCTATAATCTAATTACTTTTTAACCCCTTGAGATCAGACTTTAGGATTTCTCAACTGAACCTCTTCTCTAGATGAGGGTATCGGTCTGGGTCGGCTAAGTTACGCTAAAGAAACAAACAACCCTCAACCTTTAATGGCTTAAAACAGTAAGGTTTACATTTCACTTGTGCAGCACACATCCACCCCACGCTGGCTGGGGTGTAAGAGGGGCTCTACCATGTATCATCCCCACGCAGGGACTCTGGTGAATTTCGGGAACCTGTGTATCTGGGATGTCACCAGTCACTCCAATAGGGAAAATGAGACATGGAAAACAGCGCCAGCTGTTAATCTTCTACCTCCTAGCGATACATGTTACCTCTGTATTCATTTCACTCCCTGGAACAAGTCACAAGGCCATGCCTCACATCAAAGGTATAGAACCACCATCTCACTTTGTGCTCAGGAGGGATACAGAAGAATTCCCTGCACAGCCCTCCCTGCCAGCAATAGAAGAAACACCTCTTCTCTGCCTCTGCAGCACTTAACCCTGCCAAGCACCTCTCTTTCTTCAAATTCTCTTCTCCTTTGGCCCTGATCACCTCTTCTCTAACTCCTTCTACTACTTTTCTTTTCACACTCAAAATGTATGTGCCCTCCATCGTCTGAACTAAAATTTCATCCAGAATGGACCAAAAAGGAACCTAGAAGAAGCCAACTTCAAATTTTTATTTTTGGTCCTACAAGAATGGTCATCTCAGAGAATGAGAGCAAACGTAAATATGCATGAATTTACAAAAAGCTCACTTTTTCCCTCCAAGTTCTTTCTTTTTTAATAGACAATACAACCAATTGTCCAGACATCCTACCTGGAAAAATTTATCTAACAGAAATAAAAGCTCCAATACGTATGGATACATGTACCAGGATATTTATCTTATCATGGCTTATAGGAGCAAAAACCTGGGAAAGACTTAAATTAGGAATTAGGGATATTCCTTCCCCAGTTGTGATACAGCCCTACCATGAACTATTATGCAGCTGTTAAAAAGACTGAAATAGGGCGAGAGCAGGGGAGAGTAGAAATACTTGAGTTCACTTCCTGACACGAGCACACCAAAATCACAACTATCTGCAGAATAATCATCGACAAAGAAAAACAAAAGACAGGAACCTACCAGAAAAGATCTTCTACAACTAAGCACAACAACCAACTATGAAGAAGGAAACACAACGAGATGGGTAGGAGGGGGTGCACTCACAATATAATCAAATCCCATACCACCCAGGTGGGCAACTCACAAACTGGAGAATTATATGTCAGAGGTTCTCCCACAGGAGTGAGAGTTCTTAGCCCTATGTTAGGCTCCCCACCTTGGGGATCTGGCACTGGGAAGATGAGCCCCTGGAGCGTTTAGCTTTGAAGGCCAGGAGGGCTCAATTTTGGGAGCCTCACAGGACTGGGGGAAACAGACTTCACTCTTAAAAGGCACACACAAAATCCCATGTGCACTAGGACCCAGGGTAAAAGTAATATTTGATAGGAGGCTGGGCCAGATCTACCTGCTGGTCTTAGAGAGTCTCCTGGAGAGGCTGGGGGAGACACAGATACTGGTGGCAGAAATATTTGGGAACGTTCAACCACAGAAAAACTCCTGGTGGCTGCCCCACCCCATGGCCTGGAGGCTTCGGTGCTGGGACACCTCAGGCCAAACAACTAACTGGGCAGGGACACAGCTCTGCCCATCAGTGGGCAGGCATCAGTCTCTCCTGCCTGGAAGCCTGCACAAGCCTCCAGACCAGTCTCATCCACCAGGGGACTGACACCAGAAGCAAGAAAACTATAATCCTGTAGCCTATGGAACCTGTACCCTGGGACCAGCTGCGCTCTGGCCCCACCCACTAGTAGGCCAATGCAACCTTCGAGCCCCATACCCAACTGTGTCAAGGATCAGCCCACCCACCCATCAATAATCTAAAATGAGCTCTGAGACCCTGCGATCTGCAGCCAGATGCCAGGAACCACTCTGTCTGCCGTAATCTAGCACTAACCCTAGGGTCTGGTTGCCAGTAGGTAGGCAATTAGGGTTCTGCAACCAGCTGCCTCATGACCAGTCCCCACTAAACAGCAAAAAAACTGCAAAAAGACACAAGTAAGTGGAGGCTACACAATATGCTACTAAAAAACCAATGGCTCACTGATGAAACCAAAAATACCTAGAGACAAATGAAAATGAAAACACAGCATTCCAAAACCTATGGGATGCAGCAAAAGCACTTCTACGAGGGAAGTGTAGAGCAATCAATACAAGCTTACCTCAAGAAACAAGAAAAATCTCAAATAAACAACCTAACCTCATACCTAAAACAACTAGAGAAAAAAGAACAAACAAAACCCAAAGTTAGTAAGAGGAAAGAAGTCATAAAGATTGGAGCAGAAATAAATGAAATAGAAACTTTAAAAAATAGGAAGATCAATTAACTTAAAACCTGGTTCTTTGAAAAGATTTTAAAAATTGATAAACTTTTAGACAAATTCATCAAGAAGAAAAAGGAGATGGCCCAAATCAATAAAATCAGAAATGAAAAAGGAGAAGTTAGAACCAACACCACAGAAATACAAAGAAGAGTAAGAGATTACTATGAGCACCTATACATCAATAAAATGGAAAGCCTAGAAGAAACAGACAAATTCTTAGAAAGGTACAATCTCCCAAGACTGAACCAGGAAGAAATGGAAAGTGTGAACAGACCCATTACCAGTACTGAAATTGAATCAGTAATTAAAAAATAAAAGTCCAGGACCAGATGGCTTCACAAGAGAATTCTACCAACTATTTAGAGAAGAGTTAAGACCTATGCTTCTGAAAGTATTCCAAAAAGTTGCAGAAGAAGGAACACTTCTGAACTCATGCTATGAGGTCACCATCACCCTGATACCAAAACCAGATAATGATACCCAAAAAAGAAAATTACAGGCCAATATCACTGATGAACACAGATGAAAAATTCTGGACAAAATGCTAGCAAACTGAATCCAACAATACATTAAAAGACTCAAACACCATGAAGAAGAGGGACTTATCCTAGGGACTCAAGGATTTTTCAATATCCCCAAATTAATCAATGTGATACACCATGTTAACAAATTGAAGAATAAAAACCATGTATCATCTCAGTAGATGCAGAAAAGGCTTTTGATAAAATTCAACATCCATTTATGATAAAACCTCTCCAGAAAATGGGCATAGAGGGAACATACCTCAACATAATAAAGGTCATATTTGACAAACCCACAGCTAACATTATTCTCAATGGTGAAAAGGTAAAAGCATTCCCTCTAAGATCAGAAACAAGATATGGATTCTCACTCTCACTGCTTTTATTCAACGTAGTTTTGGAAGTTTTAGCCACAGCAATCAGAAAAGAAAAAGAAATGTATCCAAATTGGAAAGGAAAAAACTAAAGCTGTCATTGTTTGCAAATGACATGATACTATATATAGAAAATCCCAAAGACACCACCAGAAAACTGCTAGAGCTCATCAATGAATTCAGTAAAGTTGCAGGATATAAAATTAATACACAGAAATCAGTTGCATTTCTATACACTAATAATGAAATATCACAAAGAGAAATTAAGGAAACAATCTCACTTACCCTCACATCAAAAAGAATGAAATAACTAGAAATAAACTTACCTAAAGAGGCAAAAGACCTGTGCTCCAAAAACTGTAAGAAACTGGTGAAAGAAACTGAAGATGACACAAACAGATGGAAAGATGTGCTATGTTCTTGGATTGCAAAAATAAATATTGTTAAATGACCAGACTACCCAAAGCAATCTACAGATTCAAAGCAATCCCTGTCAAATTACCAGTGACATTTTTCACAGAAAAATGTTAAAACTTGTATGAAAATAAAAAAGATCCTGAATAGCCAAAACAATCTTGAGAAAGAACAATGGAGCTAGAGGAATTATCCTTCCTGACTTGAGACTATACTACAAAACTACAGTAATCAAAACAGCATGGTACTGGCACAAAAACAGACACATATATCAATGGAACTGGATATAAAATCCAGAAATAAACCCACACACTTATGGCCAATTAATCTACAACAAAGGAGGCAAGAACATACAATGGAGAAGAGACAGTCTCGTCAACACATCGTGCTGGGAAAATTGGACAGCTACATGTAAAAAGAGGAAATTAAAACATTGTCTAACACCACATACAAAAATAAACTCCAAATGGATTAAAGACCTAAATGTAAGACTGGATACTACAAAACTCCTAGAGGAAAACATAGGCAGAACACTCTTTTGACATAAATCACAGCAATATTTTTTAGAATCCAGCTACTACAGTAATGGAAACAAAAGCAAAAATATATAAATGGGACCTAAAAGCTTAAAAGCTTTTTCCTTTTTTTTTCACAGCAAAGGAAAACATAAACAAAATGAAAAGACAACCTACAGAATGGGAGAAAATATTTGCAAATGATGTAACCGACAAGGGATTAATTTCCAAAATATACAAATAGCTTATAAGCTCAATATCAAAAAAAAGAAAAAAGAAAAGAAAACCTAATCAGTAAATAGGCAGAAGACCTAAACAGACATTTCTCCAAAGATGACATCCAGATGGCCAACAGGCACATGAAAACATCCTCACCATCACTAATTATTAGAGAAATGCAAACCAAAACTACAATGAGGTATCACCTAACATTGTTCAGAATGGCCATCATCAAAAAATCTACAAATGATGGAGAGGGTGTGGAGAAAAGGGGACCATCCTACACTGTGCATGGGAATGTAAGCTGGTTCTAGCCACCATGGAAACCAGTATGAAGGTTCCTTAAAAAACTACAGAGTTATATGATCCAGCAATCCCACTCCTGGGCATATATCCAAAAAGATACATGCTCCCCAATATTCATAGCAGCACTATTTACAATAGCCAAGACATGGAAGCCACCTAAATATCCATCAATAGATGAATGGATGAAAAAGATGTGGTATGTGTGTATGTATATATATGTGTATGTGTGTGTGTGTATATATGGAATATTATTCAGCAATTAAAATGAAATAATGCCATTTGCAGCATCATGGATGGACATAGAGATTATCACACTAAGTGGAGTAAGTCAGACAGAGAAACATAAATATCATATGTGGACTCTAAGAAATGATACAAATGAATTTATTTATAAAACAGAAATAGACTCACAGACATAAAAAACAAACTTATGGTTACCAAAGGAGAAAAAGGAAGAG
This sequence comes from Camelus bactrianus, assembly GCF_048773025.1. Lineage (NCBI taxonomy): Eukaryota > Metazoa > Chordata > Mammalia > Artiodactyla > Camelidae > Camelus > Camelus bactrianus. The sequence continues at coordinate 38,889,279 of NC_133548.1, forward strand.
GGATAAATTAGGAATTTGGGATTAACAGATACATACTACTATATATAAAATGGATAAACAACAAGGACCTACTGTATGGCACAGTGAATTATATTCAATATTTTTAATAATTTCTAATTGAAAAGAATCTGAAAGAGATTATATATATGTATGTATAAATGAATCACTTTGTTGTACATCTGAAACATTGTAAATCAACTATACTTCCTTCAATTTAAAAAAGTTCTAAATATATCCCTCATTGTCCATGGTGTATTGTCAAATGAGAAAAGCAATTTGCAGAGTTATATTTATAGTACGATTCCAGCACATCTACCAACAAACACTAACACCAACCAAAAAAGTCCAAGCTATATGTTTGTATTTCTTTGAGAATAAATGAAATGTAGTAAGATATACAACACATTGTTAAAGTTGATAATCTCAGGAGGATTAGAATGGAGGGCAGTGGGAACAGATTTTTAACCTTCTCAAAATACAGTTTTGGATGGTTTCATGGGTTATAATAATCGATAGTGTAATTTTTAATTTAATAAAGGAAAAGTAATATAAAAACAAAACTAAAGGAAATTTTAATTCAGAAAAACAATAACAAAAATAAATCCTGTCATTTCAACACCTCCACCCTGCCGCAGGGCCCTCTCTCTGTCAAGATTTATTTCGTAGCTGCAATCCCAATGTGCATATCAGCTTTTCACTTAAATTTACATCTTAAATTCTTCTGCTTGTCACCCCTAAGTCCTAGCAAAGATTATTGCCTTTATCTTTACTACCTTGCAAAGGGCCAATAAACTACAATTTATCAAACCACTATTTCAAAGTGGATAGCATGAGGATCATTGCAACACTAGGTCTGTCATCCTAGTTTATGCTTTTAATCATTATTTTTCCTTGAGGGGCCTTTTCTATTATGATTTTTTGAGGTACAAGCCATATTAGTTTCTTTTTTATTCTAGTAATGGTTTAGAGGGTAAATACACTGTTTCAACATTATTCATCATTAACTTCAGACCTTCCATAAATATCCCATGCACCGTAACCATCAATTTATATCCATCTCTTCCAGCATAACTTTACAATTTTTTTTATGGCAGATAAAGAGTTAGGTCCTTTTTGGATTTTCCTACTTCCTTCATGCTTTCTCATTAATCATTGGCTTAACCTGAGAGCTCATTCACCTCTTTTTGTGTCTCCCATAAAGGGGGGAAATAAGAATATATACTTATGTATATTTGTTGGCATAAGAAACTTCTTTCAGTGGTTATATCTACTAGCTAGATACAGAAACAGTCTTACCTGTGGTGAGGTGGGGTGGGAGCCAGGTGGATGGAGAATAAGATTGAAGGGACACAGGAATTTCACAATATCTATCTACCAGCTCTCAGCTCTGCCTTTCTCTCTTCAAGGTGTAATACCTATTAAAAAAAAAAAATCTGATGGGCCCAAATTAGAATAGTTTCATATTCCTCTACTACAACTTACAATATCTGAAGACAATGAATTCTATTTTTAGAATTTTTAAAGAAAAAGAGAATGATGTAAATGGCTGTGACTATTCATTACTTTTTTATGAAAGACATTTTAAGACCTGAAATTTCTCAGAAACAGTACCACTCAAATAGTTATTCTATTGAAATCATTGGAGGGCCTTATGTAGAATAATCAGTGTTAAATGGAGAAATACGGGCTACAGAAATGCGTAAATAATAAGCAATAAACCCAGTGACTCCATATAAAATGTAACTATTATTTTAACCACCTGTTTGGAAAATAAGTGAAAATAACCTCAGTGGGGAAATGTGGTTTCTAAAACCAAGAGTCGATAATAAAGGAGTGATTTCACACTAAAAATGTTTATTTCTCATTTACATAAAGTCCAGCAGGCAGAGGTGGGAGGGAGCAAGCATCCTCGACATCTCTTTGCACACGTTGTTTCCAGGGACTATGTATATTTGGGTCATATCTATCTTGTTTCACCATTAGAATCTCCTATAGTACCAATTTTATCTTTTTGTAGTTTTCTCTGATTCTAATCATTGTAGAGCAAAATTTTAAGCTGCTTTGTCTGTATTCACAACTGCCAATTCCTTGAGATTAACTTGAGGATTTTGTTCTGTTTTAATTTTCATGCAGGTCATGGGATACAAAGAAAAGTAGGAAAATGATCCTAGAAAAAGAAAATTATCTCTGTCACTAAAGGATTCACAGCCCAGAAAAACAGACAGGCATACAAACAAACAACCACAGCAATATAAAAAGCAGCACTGGAGAGAGATGTGTGGGAACAAATCAGGGGAAGCAATTCACTCTGCCTGGAGTCGAGAAAGATGACATCTGACCTCAGCTGAAGATGACTTTGTCCCCCATAAGCATATGGACGGGGAGCATTCTAAGCAGAGGGAAAAGCATCTGCAAGTATACGGTGCCTTGATTAGGGAGGGCCTGCTAGGAAATTGGCAAGAATAGCACGTGTGAGGAGAGAGACTACGGCTTTTTGTGCAATTCAACTCAAAATGATCTCTTGTTGATCGTTCAGTTCTTCCAGAAAGGTGTCATTTTGTAAGTAAATCAATTCAACAGAAGTACGCTTTAAATTCTAAAAAGATGCTGCAAATCCCTAGCTCTCTAAGGATAGCTTCAGGATGCTCTGCAAACACACCACATAGCATCAACATCCCAGTGTGATGGGAGGTGGAAGATGGATTTTTAACTGTCAGAATTGTGAGGCAACTGTCAACGTACACGAAATCAGCCACATAAATACCACAGGCCTCCCCACTCTGGGACAGCATAAAACCTCAAACTTTTTATCAAGTTAGGAAATAAAAAATAAAGGGAGTCTCTGCCTGTGCCTTCTCATGGAGGTTCAGCCCTTTCCACACCCACATTTCCTGTACCCCCTTTCCCCAAACATTGTCCTTCAGTGCCCAGTGTGTGTCCTCCTTCACTAAACAACGTCTCTCCTTCAGCTCTGCACTTAGTGCTCAAGTTTTGCTTTCTTGAAATACCAAACATGTGAAAAGAAAAAATCATACTTTGAGCTGGACTTGCACAGAAAGGCCAGTATTCCTGCCACAGCTTCTCTGAGAAACTGCGAGAGCTTTGGTTCCATGATAGGCAATGCTGAGCTAACCCGACTGGGGCCAGGACAAGCTGATGGAGAAGGAGAACAGATCTTCTAAAGTGGGAATTCACCCAGCCCACAGCACTGTCCTGCCGCCTACTCTGATCATGGACCAAGAAACCCGGGCACTGATGAGAATTTTGCATGAATAATGCATGATGGCCTGGGATGGTTGAGGCTCTTAAGACGGACATTTCCCAGAATGACAATGGGCTCAGGTTGTCTCAGACATTTCAACTAAATTCAACAAATGTTTATTCAATGCTTGAAGCATGGCTGCAAGTCATTGCTCCAGTTCTGAAGCACCTTCTGCAGAGGCCAAGATAAAGACCGTTCCAGGCTTGTCCTCCAGAGCTTAAAACCTTAGGAGAGAGATGGGGCAAGTGTACAGACATGCAATAAAATGCAGAATAGTGCAAATGCCACAGAGAGGGACCACCAAGTGTAAGTGTCTGGGCAGGTTGAGAGGAAACTAGCTCACTCATGGATGAGGGATGCCTGAAGGAAATGTCAACTGAGATGGATCTGAAGAACGAGACAGCCATAGCTTTAAGCACCAGCTGTGTGCCAGATGTTAACATGCAACTTTACAGTTAATCCCCCCAACAGCCCCACCCAAGAGGTGTTGCCAACCCAATTTCACTAATGAGTAAATTGAGGCTCTGGGAGGTTCAACAGCATTCTCCAAACCACAGCTATTAGAAGATAAAACCAAAGGGGAATCCCAGATATGTCTTTTCCTACAACACGAGATGACTTTTCCAGGAGTAAAGATGGGGAAGGTCACCAAGAGTAAGGAAATAGCTGAACAAAGGCATGAAGGCAGCAAAGGGCAAAATATACTATGAAAACATGTGAAATGCAATCTCGTTAAACTTGTAAGAAAGAGTGGAGGTTAAGCTTTGAATGCCAGGTAAGAGGTTTCTATTTTTACTAACAATAGGAGTCATGGAAAGTGTAGCCAAAATGACATGGTTAGCAAGTGGACCTAGATAAATTGCTCAGGTGAGGTGCAAGTGGGAAGAAATGAAAGTTTAACAGTCTGGAGTTGAGAAGGTATCAAACTTTGGTGTGGGATGCATCTGCCTGACTTTCTCCTTTGCATCACACACACATACTGCATCATTGAAACCACATGGTGCCTATCTGCAAACTTAGAGACCCATCTTGTTCTTACAAGAGTCACTGACCCAGGGGACCCCTTCCAGTACCAAGGCAAAGGGTGACCCAGAGGTCAGAGGTGACTCATTTCTGGCTCACACAAATATTCTTGGGGAAATCTCAAAAATATTTCTTGAGAAAAACTCCATGAAAGGCCACAATCACTGGAGGTAATCCTCAATCATTGGGGTTCAGTATTCAAATAAAGGATGGCCTTATGGGGTAGAGAGCTTGAGGAAATCTGAAATTAATTAATTAGTTAATAAATAAACTAATTAATTAGTGTCTTATTTTTCATTTGGGTAATTTTCATTTGGTTAACTCTGTATCTCAGTTGAATGTACTAATATAGCCCTGGGCCAGACATGCATTCATTCATTCATTCATTCAGCACATTTACTTAATTGTATTAAAAAATGAAAACAGACATGATAGAAGCCCCTTGGATCTCCTTGCGTCAACCCTTGTCCTCTTTCCTCTTTTTTATCTCTTTCCTCTTTTTTTTCTGCTACCTCCTCCTCCCTCATCCTTGATGAGCAGAGAAGCTGCAACGCTGAAAACAACAGCTCTTGAAAGAACTGTCCTGGAGTTGCACCAATGATCCCGAACAAGAGGCACGGTTCCAAGCCCAAGATTCACGGCAGTTAGTGACGAAAATGACTACCTAAGCCAAACCCAAAGGACACATACGCCTCTCCACTCTCCACCCTATAAAACCACAATCCCACTTTGACTCAGAGTCACTTGATCTCACGAGCTCATGGATGCACATTAGCTGAGTAAAACCTTTAGTCTCTATTCAGTCACTTAAACTATTTTCCCTTGACAATCTCTTGAGTAAGTTAGGCACTTCATTCACTTACTTATATATACTGTTGCATTTAACCTCCACAAATAACCTTTATCTAGAAATATTATTCCTGGTTTACATATGTCAATACGGAAACTTAGGGAGATTGGATAACTTGCCCAAAGTCAGTACATGGTACAGCCATGGTTTAAACCCTGATCTACCGGACTCCAACCACAGGTGCAGCAGAGAGATAGAAACCAGGAGACGGGGGACAGTGGTGTCAGGAAGCTGAGGGGAAAGGAGTGACTACCTGCTGTGTACCAGGCCCTGTGCTACCTGCTGTCACACACTCTGTCTCCTTTCATCTTTACAAGCCAGTAAGTCCTATGATGTCCAGTTTACAAACGCAGGCCTGGAGACTCAAAAGGGTAAGTAACTTGTCTGAGTTCACACAAACAGGCAATGCTCTTCACTCCTTCCCCACCCACTTACCAGGGACCAAGTGCCACCAACTGCCCTGCCCGCACATTCAGTGAATTCTTCCCAACTTATGGGCAGCTTCCTTTTGGCTCTCAAACGCATGAATTCTCAAAGGACATGCATGCTGTCTAAATCTTATACCTCATCCCCAGCTCCAGCTCCTTCCTTTCATCCATGATGGAAAAAATAAGTTTATATTTGCCACCTTCACTTCCTCACCTCCCAGCAATTCATTTCAGCCTTGCTTCTGCCCCTGCCACTCCTCTCATCTCAGGCCACATATTAATCAGGTTCTCCAGGGCAACAAAATCAACAGACTATAAATAGAGAGAAAGAAATTTATTATAAGGATTGGCTCATGTGATTGTGGAGGCTGAGTCCCCGTGATCTGTCATCTGCAAGGTGGAGACCCAGAAAAGCCAGGGGTGCTGCTCCAATCTGAGTCTGAAGTCCTGAAAGCCAGGGGAGCCAGTGGTGAAAGCCCCAGTCCCAGGGCAGGAGAAGACTGATGGCCCAGCTTAGTACACAGGCAGAAACAACTCTTCCTTCCTCTCCCTTCGCTCTGTTCAGGCTGTAGATGGGTTGGGTGATGCCCACCCATGTTGGGGAGAATCTACCAGTTCAAGTGCTAATTTCATCCAGGAACACTCTCACAAGATACATCCAGAATAATGTTTAACTGAGTATCTGGGTATCCTGAGGCCTGGTCAAGCTGACCCACAGAATTAACCACACAGTCCACTAAAGACTCCCTAATGGTCAAATCCAGCAATTGCTTCTCAGCCTCCACCCTTGCTGAGGCTTATACGGATTTGATGGTATTTATGTAGAGTTTATATATAAAGTAGGTAGAAGTGGAGATACTCTGATTGGAGCAGGGCAGGGGGCCTGACCCAGCCTCCATTCCTCCTCCTCCTTCCCTGCAGTACTCCCTGAAGCACCTCAAGGGAGCCCTGGAGTTCTGAGAGGCAGAGATCGGGTACCACCCTAGAGAGAGAAGAGCTCAAGACTTGACAATTGACTGGCAGGGTTTAGATGCTTGACACCCCCAAATTCACCTCTGTAACTCTAAAGAGTAAAGGAAGCCAATGGTAGACCGATCCAGAGTGGGGCTCTGGCTGGAAGGAGAGGTGGGTAGTTCAAGGGAGTTGACTGATGGATAAAAGAAAAAGAGACCTACCTGACAGGCTGACACCACCACAAACTTGGAACCAGAAACACGCGGAAGAAAAACCTTTAGGACTTACTCTCAACTCCAAACCCTTAAAAGAAAGCCCACACCTCGGAGTAACTTGCACTGCGAGCTCTTTGAGGGAAGGGACCAAGGATTCTCAGGGCAAGTTCTAAAAAACATTGATGGGTGGGCATAAAATTGAGATCTACCCACATGTAATGCATTTTTCCTCTTCAGTGAAATCACACTGAGTTCTGAACCTACAGCTCTCCATGGGTCCAGAGAGCAACTAGTGCTGATTTTTCTATATTTATGTTAGCCATTTCCAGCCAGTTGCCATGGAAATCCAGAAGGTAAGCAAGGTACCAACACGGAGTGAAATCCAACTTTGAGAAATCTTACACGATTATAGAAAGTTTGCTTGTTTGTTGGATAGTTGTTAAAACGTTAGAGTTTTTCACAGCAGTACTCTGTTTTTCTGTCAGAGGAATGAATAATGAACAGAACGTATGCTTGACCTGGGAATTCAGGAAAGATGGCCATGTGGTTTTCGCTTTTTTCCTCTTACAGATCTCAGCACCTGTCAACTTAACTCACACAGATTCAGAGTGAGGCGCTTTCTCTTCATTTTACGAATTTTATGACAATGCTATCTATTTCCTGTCAAATTAGTGCACTTCCCCTTTCTGCTAGCCTTTTGTTATGTAGACCTATAGATAATTTTAATTCTAGTGTCCTTGTCTTTATTAAACCGATACCTTCTACTGGATTAAATTGGGTCATAAAAATTGTATCACATTATTTTATGTAGCATAAATATAATGTCATGTGTTCAGTGTACTGTCAAGTCTTGGTGGTAATGAATAACCAACTTTCATTGCCCGCTGAGAATGCTGACTGGCCCTCCCACTCCACAGCTGTGGCTGATAGTAGACTATTTTCAAGCTACACCATCTCTGCTTTCCCCTAAGAATTACCTGGTGAGCTGGTGAGACAATCACCTATTCTATCCAGCTTAATGGATTGTCTCTCCAGTGAAAAAAGAAAAAATAAAGGAAAATAAATTTACAGCTGTCCCCCTCTTTGTTTGTGACTTAGATTCCCTTATGAGGTTTTTCTTAGGCAGTAAGAAATGAAATACTTTAAATTTTGAGAAAATGTGTGGTCTCTTGGTGAGTGACCAGGCTGATGGGACCTACTTCTTCAGTCTTCAGTGTCTTGTGATGTCTTCTGAGACCAGTGTCCTAATAATCAGGGGCAGCTGTCCACTCACTTAGCCAGGGTCCTCTTGGCCTCAGAAGACTGGGGCCAAGACATAATGAGACAGCGTCTCCAGGAGGACAAGTTGAGAATGGCAGAAGCCAGGAAATTGAGTAATTCCCAGTCTGGAAGTCTCCAGAGGCAAACTGCCCAGGTGAGTCCAGAAACCTCCAATGCCCAGCCTGGCTGGAGTCTTGACTGGGGAGAAGTTTCCTAAGGGAACGAAGCATCCCTGTGTTCAGCCCTAAACTCGGGGACAGTGGAAAGAGAGGGGGCTAGTGAGCTCCACTTTCTGAAATAAAAATGTGTGTTTAAAGGTCTCCAAGGCTTTCCTTATCCATCTCTTGAGGGAGTCAGGGACTCTGCACCCAAGACCAAGACCAGGACGGTAAAGACCCTGCAGGGCTCTGATTTCTGTCACTCCCTCTCTGCGTCCCTGCTGAGACCCGCAGTGAAGTCCTTAAAACACAAAGGTGCAAGTGCCGGACTCTGAGAGCAGGGAGGAAGCAGGGAATCGGATCCACTGCAGCCCTCTGTGCCAGAGACTGGGGAGACTGGGGAGAGAAGACCAGGGGAAGGGAGTGACTGAAGCTCCAGAGGAGAGAAAAGCGGCCAAGTCGCCGAGGTTTTCTGCCAGGGAAAGAAAACGGAAAGAGTGGGGCGCTAGCCAGGCCTGAGCCAACCTGGGGCAGAGCAGCGGAGAGGCCCAGCCTAGAGCTCCTGATCGCTCATCCCCTCTAATCAAGGAGGGGAGGCCACGGAGGGCCAAAGAGGCCAGGATTCCAATCTCTGCCGCTGTTGGCTACGTAAACATGGGCCAGGGTCTTCATCACCCAGTGCCTCTGTAAAACAGGCACGATACTAACTACTATGCATAAAATAGATAAACAGCAAAGTCCTATCGTACAGCACAGGGAACTATATTCAATACCTTGTAATAGCCTATAATGAAAAAAAAATAGAAAAAGGAATATATATATATATTTATATATATATAAAACTGAATCACTGTGCTGTACACCAGAAATTAACATAACATTGTAAACCAACTATACTTCAATTAAAAAAAAAGAATTGACAAGACAGAGGGGTTTGGGCTTGGGTGGTCCAACTAGGGCTAGGTAGTCCTTAAAATAAAAAAGGGCACAATAATAATTTTAGACTCTTAAGGTTATGGTGATTCTTTTTCTCTACTTCTTCCTTGACAGTGAAGTTTCTCAGAAATGTTTACTTCTCAAAACACATCTGGGAAAAAAAACAAAAAACACTTGAGCCCCTAGATATGGAGAGTCAGCTTGGTCCTATCTCTTCTCTGAACAGTCTATTCCAAGGGAAACAGTGACGCCCTGTCCAGCTCGGACCCCTGATAGGGAGGGTCCTCTGGGGCTTATAGTTCATGCTGTTAATTTTCAAGTTAACCCCTTAAGGACAGCCAACTGTGTCATCCCATTTGTCTTTAGACTGGATATGGTGGCATCTGGATTCTGAAGTTGCAATGTGTTCCCAGACAAGCCCCCATCTGCCTTAAGACGGGCTGTTTTAGATGGTGATAATGAAAGAAGGCAGCTCCGAGGCAGAGGGTGACTCCTAGGAAGAGCTGTCAGTGCCCTGGAAAAGTGTGCAGATCTGGCAGGATGGGAAAACAAGCCGCTGTGCACACAAAGCAGAAACTTTGAGCTGCATTGGCCAGGCAGGGGGTCAGAGTGTGTGTGTGTGTGCGTGTGTGTGTGTGTGTGTGTGTGAGCATGCCCGTGCATGAGATGGAAGGTAGGCATGGGTGGATGCTGACCATTTCTCTCCAACACGCTGGCTTAGTTCAGATCTCCAGCTCTACTTGCACTTTAGCAACAGTCTCCTGTAAAGAAATGAAAGTAAAACACAGAACTTCCCATTTGAGAGGATAAAGAGGAGACTTGGCAAAAAAAGTATCTGGCCAAACAGCCCATACCAAAGTCTCTCATCTCCCACTTGAAAGTGCTCCCCCCGCTTTTCCTACCACTGCCACCATTCAGACCCCGAAAATCAGGTGGAGGGAGGAAGTACAGTTTTGTGGTTCTGGCCCAAGTATGGGCTTAAATCTTTACCCACAGCTTCATTTAGCACAGCTGAGAAAGATGGAAATTTCAAGGAAACTTCACTAAATCCAGAGACAGAACAGTAAAGAAGTAATTCCCCAAATGCGAACTGCATAGGAATAGCATGATTTCCAGAGTTTTCTGAGGCTGCAGAAATGAGCTGCTAGTCCCATAGGAATAGACATAGCCAGATTTCCAGAGTCCACATTTCCATAAAGGCAGCAGGAAATTCCTGGCCCCAGAGAGCTGGCAGGCCCTACCAGCCATGGCCACATCACTTCCCGCCCAACTCCCAGCCTGGCTCCTTCAACAAGCACCATTCTGTTGTCTCGCATATAAATTTGGTTCCTAGTATATCCTACATTCTCTCCAGTTTCCTCTCCAGGTGGGACCAAAAGAAGCCAATGTTCATTATTCTCCCTGAGTCCACAGGAACCTTTCTCTCAGCCCTGCTTTCCTGTCAGGAAACCTCTTCTCCAGGTTACTGACAAGTTTGATATTGACTGAGATATGCCACAAGGGGAAAAAAAAAAAAGAAATGCCAGGAACCTGGAGAGAAAAATTGTGGGTCAAGCTAATTAAAAGAAAGGCCTAGGATGGACAATTGACTCCTTACTACATTTCAAATAGCTATCCTCCAAGTCTTATCTTTATGCCAGATTCAAAACACTCAATTCTCTGGGCAACAGAGTGGGGAGTGTTAAGAGTTGGTGGGGATGCGAAGTCCTTATTCATAGAGGCCAGAAGAATAAGTGAGTTTATGTTTGGGCAGTTTTTCCTTTGCCAATTCAATCACTTCTTTACAATGCTTTCCCTGACCTGTCCTCCTTGGTAATTTCCAAAGATGGCTTCTGTAAATGCCTTTCCTCCGTGTATACGCATAGCACTTCACTCATCAAGAAATGAAATCTACATCTCCTCCCCTTGAATCTGGTCTGGAATTCTGACCTGTTTCGACAGTAAAATTTAGTGAAAGTGACATTCTAAAACTTTCAAACCCAAGCCTCAGTAGAACTAGCAGCTTCTGTGTCCTCCCTCTTAGAAGCTATCTGCAGAAAGAAGGCTGACCACCCTGAGACAGCCATGCTGTGAGGAGGTCCAAGCAAGCCAGACAGAGATGCCACATGAAGCAAGCACCCAGTCATCTCAGATGAATAAATAGACATGCAAGTGAAAAAGCCATGGATTTTCTGTCCCATAAGACAATACATAAAGCAGGACAGTTTCCCAGCTAAGCCAAGCTCAGATAATAGAATCATGAGAAATAATAAATTACAGTTGTTTTAAGCCACTAAATTTTGGAGAAGCTTGTAGCAATAGAAAACTGAAACACTATCCTATACCACAGTAAGTCATTCTTGCCTCTGTGCTATCTACGTATTTTTGTATACACTTTTATAATTGTTGGTTTGCTAATCATTTAGTCTTCTTTTTAAGTTCTCAATGACAAGATCAGTGTCTTAAGCATCTGATTCCCCAAAATAACAGGTGCTTAATAATTAGTTTTAAGGGAAGGGTATAGCTTAGTGGTAGGGTGCGTGCCTAGCATGCACAAGGTCCTGGGTTCAATCACCAGCATCTCCACTAAGAAAAAAAAATCCCCCCCCCCAAAAAATTAGTTTTAGCCATTAGAAGGGCTAGAAGGATGGGTGTGTGAGAAGTGATGACTATAGAAACCCTTTTCCCCAAAGGAGCCAAAAGGAATGGTTTATCTTGAGAGAAGAGTGCCTTCCCAGTACTACTTCCTGTGGCATTTGTAGGAAAATGAAAGAATTTAACACAGAGATACAGAGAATTTGGAACCTGAGGGTAAGTGAGGAAACTCCCTCGTATCAGTCAGCTTCCATCTCATCAATGATGAAGAATGTACAGTCATTTACTGAGGACAATGATGGGACAGCTTGACAACAGGCACTCAGAGAAAGGGCCTAAGATGGACATTGCAAGGAAGGTGTTAGAATGACTACAAAGGAGAAAATATTCCAGGAATATCAGTCTTAGGCAAAGGCGGTTGAAAGAAGCTTCTAAGAGGGAAAAAAATCACCTTCCTATCTAGGAAGAAATAAATAGATCCAAATAAATAAATGAAAGCCTTGCACTAGATAGAGATGGTTGAGATTCAGATTTAAGAAAAATCAGTAGGTTGGCAAACAGGTTAAATTGCAATGCCCAATAAAGTGAACTCATGATTAAATTTACAAAACAATTGCATAATATTTTTGAAGTAGTAAGACTCAAAGTACTTGGCAAATTTTGTAGATGAGGTGAAGCATGTAACATCTGTGTAACAAAAATTGTCACCAAATGCTTTCACACATCCCAGTGTTTAAATGTATCACGAGGTCAAATGGGAGAGATGGTTGGGGCTGGAGATTTTTAAAAATAAATCTTTGAAAATTACCTTGAAAATTAAAACCAAGAAATGAATAGTAGTAACTGATTGTTAGGATTATCACATAGTCTTCCAAAAATAAAATTTATATGTAGCAGTTATTAATTTGTAATCAACATGTTCAGGTAAAGCATCATATTATCTATTTCTTTAATGTTTTCTTAAAATTATATCAAATTTGACTCTACTTCCATTAGCTGGTCCCTGTCCCCTACTTTCTCTTAGGGTCTTACATAGTCCAGAACACAGAGGAAGGAACTATACTAGCCACAGCTGATATACCACTTGTCTGCATCCACATGGTCTCTTGAAGGTGGGATGTTCCATAGATTGTGTCCCTGATTTAAAACATAGTGTATTAATAGAAAATTTGGGGCACAGTAAGGTCAAAAGACAATTGCCATTGAAAAGATAGTTTGTTACTCAGGGTTCCCAAGAGAAGGGAGCATGCCATGCTATGCGGGGGCCACAAAGAGAACACCAAATTTAGTTAGGAAGCAGAGGGAAGGCAGGGAACTGTGTGCAAGAGGCTTTATTATGGTTTCCTTATGAAGGAACAGGTGAGGCATGGTAAGAAGGTTTAGGATGGGCTAGTTTGAATAATTTCAGCAGGGTCTGGAGCATAGAAGCTCTCCCTAGTTGTCTGGGACCTGGCCCTAGAGTGGCCCTCCCTAGTGAACCCCATAAAGGAGGTGGTTGGTGTGTGGGCTCTGGATTGACTGGTTTGTATTTGAAAAGTGCTCTCATGGGTGAGTTGTTCACTATCTCTAGGAACTGGCTAACCCTGGGAGGGGCAGTCCCTGCAGAGTGAGTGGTGCCCCAGATGTTAAAGCATCAGATTACCCAGGAAATGAGAGACATGATTAGTGCAGTCCCAGGGTTGGGCCATGGATCTTGTGGAGCTGGGAACCCCAGTGTAGATCCAGTCTCCCTGGGAGCTGCCAATTCCCCCTTTCTCCTTAATCTATCACCTCCCAAGAAACCATCCCCTCCCAGCTTTAGAAACTTTTATTCTCTCCTGAATCAGCTACTTCATCTTATACCCTTCTGCATCTATTAGATTGGAATGCTTTCAGCTACAAGTATTTTTTAAAAACTCAACTCAAATTGGCTTTAAAATTAAAGGAAAGTTATTGGTTCACTTACCTGTAGGAAAGGCTTCAGGTGTGGTTATGTAAGAGCCCTAGGACCATGTGTGACGGTTTTAAAATATGTCTACAAATTCTTTGATGTTTCTCTTTTCAAAAAATAAAACCTAATTCCTTTCCCACTGACTGTGGGCTGGACTCAGTGGCTTGCTTCTAATGAATGTGGCAAAAGTTATGGTGTGTGACATTTGAGACTAGACCATGAAAGGCATTGAAATTTCCTTCTTCTTCTCTTTTGGGTCACTTACTCTGGGAGAGGTCAGCTACCATGTGATGAGGACATTTAGGCAGCCCGTTGGAGAGTCCTACCCACAGCCATCACTATCCTGCCATCTATGTGAAAGGGCCATCTTAGAACAGCTCCTCCTGCCCCAGACAAGCCTTCAGATAAGTGCAGCCCCATCTGACATCTTGATTGCAGCCTCATGAAAGACTCTGAGAACTAGGACCACCCAACTAAGCCATTCCCAAATTCCTTATCCAACAAGAGTGTATGAAATAATAACTTTGTTGTTTTAAACCATTTAGTTTTAGGAAAATTTGTTACACAGCAATAAACAATTAATATGCCCCATTTCTGCTATTTTAAAAAAGCATGCCCTTTTCCACATGGCATCTTAGTCCTTAAGCTTACTTCTCTCATGGGGTAAAATGGCTCTATCAGTTCCAGGTCCAAAAAATATGCACCACAGTATCCAAGAGGAGCATCTGTGTAGGTATCTTAGAATCCCCAGCAAATGTCTTTAAGCTTCTAGCAAATTGGGCTACCACTGAATTAATCGCTGAGGTTAGAAGAATGCCATATACTAAGGAAGCGTTGGGTTACCTGAGCTATGACAAGGAGGATGAACTTTACTCAAACCACCTGCCTGCTACACACGCCTCCCTGAGAGGCCCTTTTCCGAAACTCTAAGCTTTTGAAGACAAAAGCAAAGAAAGGGGGTTTTCTTCTTGCAGTGGATTTTTTCCATTGCCAAAAAACTCCCCGAGACAAAAGAAAACAAAAGCCTGGCTTCCTTTTTTTCATGGGAGCAGGGAGACAAAGGGAAAAATACAATGACCACAAAACACTAATTACTATCAATATTAACTTGCTACATATTTTAGTGGGTTTCCAATGACTCTCAAACTTATATCTCTTTTCCAGACTCCCGTCTCAAACTCCAGAGTCATACCCAACTGTCCCCTGACATTTCTGCTTTGATGTCTTATAGACATTTCCGATTAAACATATCCAAACTGAGATCCTGATTCTCCTCCAGAAACACACTCGTGTTCCCCATCCAATCCATCGGGAAAGCACACTCGCCCTGGCTGCAGAATTCATCTAGATGTCCAGCACTTGTCACCATTTCCTGTTATCCTGGGGTCACCGTCATCTCTCACCCCTTTCACTGCCTCCAACCCAGTTTCCCTGGCTTCCTAAAAGCCTTACTTTCAACACAGTAGACAGGAAATCTCCCAAGCTCAAAACTAGTATTCAGAATCCTGCAGTCATTCCTCACTTTGCTCAGAGTAAAAGCCTGAGTCCTGACAACGTACACAGTCTTAACACAATCTTCTGTTACCCCAGGCTCCCCACCCACCAACTCCTTTTGTTTTTAAACTCTGTTTTAGATACATTGGCTTCCTTTACTCTCAGACATGCCAGGAAACATTCCACCTTGGGGCCTTTGTACTGGCTGCTCCTGCCTGAGAGGATTTTCTCCAAGCCATCCCCTTAGGTAATTCCCTTCTTCAAGTCTTGACTTAAATCTCATCCACAACAAAGTCTACATGAAAGGGAACACTGGGAACTGCACAGACCCATCCTGCCCTCCCAAGTCCCTTTTGCCCAGTCGTATTTTCTTTTTTTTTTTCCTAGAACTTATCATCAACCATATAATTTACTTATTAATTATGCTTAATGTTTACCATCGTCCCCTGCACTATATACATTCCACAAAAGCAGGAATCTTCATACATCTTCTTCACTGATGTATCCCAAACACCTAGAAGAGTCCGGAGGATTTGGGACCTCAGAGCAGGGGCTCAGTAAATATCCGCTGAGTGAATTAAAGCCTGATGCTCACACCATAACGTGGGGCATCTTTTCACCCCATTCATGGAGTGGAGCAGGAACTTGCTGGAGATCACAGACAGGGTGAGGAGCTGGGCTAAAAGCCTAGTCCACATTCTTCCCATGGGAAATGTGTATAATTAGACCCCTCCTCTTCCCTCAGCCGTAACTTAAGAGCATAATTATGGGGATCTTGTTTTTTAAATCAGGACTGATTTCATTAAGTTAAAGAAAATGTAAAAATTATAAAGATGGCCTGAAGCTAGGAATGCTATCAGTGAAATGAGGCTCTTAACTTATGTGATTTGACATCTGGGAAATATATGTAGTAATCACTTTTGTCTTGAAATATGTAACAGTGTCCTAAGAAAAGGCCTTCTTCCCGATTGCTTCCATTTTCACCTAGGCTTATTGGATCTGTGCACAAAAACAAAAAACAAACAAACAAACTGATGAATCCTTGTATATAGTTTTTGAAATATTTGTGCTTAATGTTTCTGACCTTGCTCCTTCATTGACTAATCAATGGACAATAAGTAGTGTTCCTGTTTTATCAGCAGAAGCCCAGGAACTTATGTCACTCTGAGAAATAACCATTCCCACTAAGGAAAGACCAGTGAGTCTGGAATTTGACAGCAGGGAAACATACCCACGGCCAAGGCCCAACTGCCTATCCCTGCACCCCCACCAGCCGCTGATCCCCTCCATGACTGCTCAACACTGGGTTTGCCCTACCCATATGCTCCAGAACTGGAGACAGTGTGCAAATGAATGAGTGATAAAAACACGGCATCTACCCAAATTTATTCAAGGTTAAGTGGAGTTTATATTCAGGTATAGCAGGTACCTAAGAAAACCAGCAACTTAATTTCTGGTATTATACTTCAGGTGAGATTAGGTGGCCCAGCTGTAGACTCTAATGAACTCTAATAACTCCCATAACACAGCACTTAACTCACTTTGGAACTGCAGGCTGTCTCCCTCTGGCCAATAAAGTCCTAGAAAATGGGACCTTAACTGATTCATTTACCAATGTGACTAAAACTCCTGTGCCCCGCACATAGTAGCCATCCTTTAATTTATGTAATGCTTGTTGGATATGAGAAAGAAAGAATGAATGAATAATGTAACAGAAGAACATTTATAAATAATGCATATAGAAAAGGAAATTGATTAGTAAGACTGCACCAGGGTTGAATCAGCTGTTTCCACAAGGGAGACTTTGAATTCTTGTCACCAGAGAGACATCCTATAGCTTGTAACTGGTAGCCACTGATCTTATTAAACAAATTACAAAATCTTGGCAGAAATGTTTCTTTAAAAGCTACGGGGATTTTGGTTCAACGAGCCTGAACATTCTGTTCACTGAAAAGGACCAAAAGGGAATGGGCTGCCTCTGGGGTGGTAAATGTTATGCCACTTTGAAGTAGGATGCCAGTTTCTGAAGGGCCTTTGCACCAGATAGGGGATTAGACTGAAAGTGCTGTAAGTCCCTTTAATCTGTTAATTGAGGAGGGTGGCCTTGAGGGGTCTATACTCTAACTAGGAAGCAAAATATGAATTCTTCCAGAAGCTGCTGCAGGGTTGTGTCCTGGAACAAGCACAGAATGGAAATCAGAGACACTCAGTGGCTCTCCCAGGACAGTCAGCCACGTGCCTGGGAGGTGCTCTCAGCTGCCGTTGGAAAGGGACATAAGCAATGCTGGGTGATCCCACATAGTGGCTAATGAAGAAAACCAAAATAACGAATTTTCTTTCATTTTTAGCATTTAGGTGCCTATCCCCCAACTTTGCCTGGGGGTTGGTATGACTTAGAGGAAATATATGTTATACTCAACCCCCTTCCCCAGTGCTGGCTCTCACATTAAATTGATGTTGAAAACTTAACACATCCTTTTTTCACTCTCACCACCACCAAAAAAATTTTCTTTATCTCCATCTTTCCTTCCTTTCCCTTTTCTATAATCGCTTGTCCTATGTCCTACACAGTCTGAGTTTTTAAATTATTAGACTCAGAAAACTGCAATTTTAGTGTTGGTAATAATTTTCTTCATTCTGCAGCTGGAATTTGCTCTTAGAACAGACTCTCCTTTCTGTTTTTATTCTTTTAGTTGTGCGTTAGCTACCCAAGAAGTCATTCTAATGCGGATGTTAGCTATTCATTCAGCAAACAGTTAAATGCCTGTGTATCAGGCTCATGTTAAAAGCTTGGGAGGACTTTTGAGGCAGCTAAGGCAGTCTTCACAGGGCTCTTGATGCTGACACTGGAAACCTTCACAACTGTAAGTCAACCCTCTTGCATTTTCCACACCTCAATCTTTGCGGTCAAAACAGAGCCCCACATGCTTAACGGACAAATAATCCTTTAATCTCTCACCTTATGAATGTGGCCTTCTACACCTCCAAGAGGAGTCCTGACGATGCAACAGAGCTCACAATCTTCCTTGACCAGAGCCCTAACCTTCCTTCCCCATCAACACAAACAACTTCAACCCAACCATCTATCTGTATGTTCTTTGTCTCCATTTTTTTTTTTAATTGAAGTATAGTCAGTTACAATGTGTCAATTTCTGGTGTACAGCATAATGTCCCAGTCAGGCATATATATTTTTGTCTCCATTTTTATTAGTCATTGCAAGAAGCCTAGGTCCCCAAGTTCATTCCTGTAGATCCCCAAGATCTAATCCCCAAAATGTTCTAAATGTTCTGACCCCATCTCATCACACTCTCCAACTTCTAAAACCACTGACTGTCTGGAAATCATGGTCATAATCTGCAATGTCCCCCAAACCCTCAAGCCTTCTCTATAGGCTGCCTTCACCTTCTGGCTCTAACTGAAATATATGTACACACAGTCTTGGGGGACTGAGCCTTCACCTGTGGGATCTGACACTGTCCAGGTAGATAGTGTCAGAATTGAGTTAAATTTGTGGGACACCTGGTCAGTGTCCATGGAGAATTAAGTTAATTGCTTGGTGGTGTGGAGGAAAAAAAACATGGAATATGGATAGCATATCGTAACTCACAGATTTATTTCTGCAACTTAAACTCCTCCCCTAACTCCAGATTCGAATATCTGTCTCACCATATCTGTCTCATCTTTATGGACGCCCAATTGTCTTCTCAATCTTAACATGTACAAATGGACCTGTTTGATAAGAGTGAACCCAGATTTGGGGGACCTAAAGCCAAAAAACAAACAAACAGGAAATTATTTGGTTGGCTGCAGTGTAAAGCATAGTGGGCTATTTGTGACTGGTTGTTCTTACGTTTCAATTTTGTATCCTTGGGGCAAAGGCTTACACTTTGGTTTGCTACACAGGTCACCACCTCATTAGAGCCACCTCAGCCTAATGACCTCCCTTGTTTAATTAATTTAGCAAGAATGAGAAAAAAAAATACAACTAGATCCAAATTTTAAAAAGGTAAGAAAACCCATAAACATCATAAAATCCAGAAACATAACATTTTGATGAATTAACTGCCTGGTACACCTTTATAATACTTTATCCTCCCATTTTGGGGTACATAATCTTTGATCAACTCTTCATTTCCTACAATTGGGTCTTTCCTCCAGCATGGTTTGTGGAAAGCAGAGTTTTAATATCGGTATTTTAGAAAAGTTCCTTCCAGTATCACAACTTATTAATGGTATTGTCATGTAAATTTTTAGGTTTGTTTTTAAATTTTGGAAAACCTCTATCAAGTTTATTTCACAAATGAGCTGTACAATTTCAGAACATTTCAAGCTTTTCTGTTTCTGATTGAACATAAATATTTTTGAATGGACAGTACTCTTTAGCCAGTTTTTATTGATATCTTAGTGTGTTGGCATATTTTGAGTTTTACATTCTCTTCATTAATTTCAAAGTTTTTTGCCAAATTAGCAGTGGATTTATTTAATCAATTCTCTTCATTAACTGGATTATCAAATTTACTGGATTAAATTTATCTCTTTCTTAATGAATTTGGGCTTTAAGTATAATCTGAAAAATTTGTCACAATTCATTTCTCTGTATTAAAATAATTTCTATTGATTTCATTATTCATCTTTATTGTTTTTGCTTTATATGCCATTGATTTTTATTTAAATCTCTCAGTTCTTTTAAAAAATACAGTTAAAGATGACAAATGATAGCCTTCAAAAACATTCAAAAGAGCAGTCTATAATTTCTCACTCATTTTATTTAAACATTCCAAAACATCTTTCCAAATGGCAGTTACAGTAGCATATTCATGCATTACCATATATATTTTTTCATCAAGAAAGAAGAAAATATCTATTGTGTAATTATAGTTGTACCTACTCTATCATCAAATATATTCCTGAAAGGAGAGAACTTCTATTTCTACTCTGCCTCTGTGAAAACTGAATCCTCTGTTTATGACTGTGTCTATCTGATGACTACAATTTCCCATAGGCTAGCTCTGGTTCCATCTGTTTCTGCTTTTTATCCTTCTATTTCCAATAAAGCCATCAAAGTGATCCTGTTAAAAAGCAAGTCAGGTATGTTCATGTATGACTGAGGCATTACGCTGTACACCAGTAATTGATGAAACATTGCAAACTGACTGTATTGCAATTATATATACACACAGAGAGAGAGAGAGAGAGAGAGAGCGCACACACGCGTGTGAGCGAGCAAGTCAAACGTCAATCCCTTGCTCAAAATCACCAAACAGATTTGTATCTCACAGTTAGTAAAAACCAATGGCCTATAATGTCCCACACAGCCTGGACCAGCTACCTCTCTGATCTCACCTCCTACTGCGCTCCCCTTTTCACTTTGCTCTCGCTACAATGTGCTCCTTGCTTTTCCTTGAGTTCTCCCAGGATTCTCTGCCTCAGGGCCATTGCACATGTTATTCTCCGTCTAAAAGGCTCTTCTGTTAGACCCATGGTGTACTCCTTCACCTCCAAACTCTTCTCACTTCATCCCTCACTCCCTCACTTCCTTCAGATCTTTACTCAGACATCACCTCAGTGAGACCTTCCTTGATCATTCTATTTAAAATTGTCCCCCAGTACTTCCTACCACTTTTCTTTATTTTCTTCTAGTTTTCATCATTGAAAGTACTATATGTCCCTAAGGTCTACATAGGTTTTCAATGAAAATTAGTTGATGGAATGAATGAAAGTCCAAAAGTCTGGGCCTTTTTTTGTGGGGGGGAGGGCAGGTTAAATACAACTTAAATGGAATCATTCTGGAATATTATTGCTCATTCTACAGAACTATGTGTTTTATCAAGAATTTGCTCATTCCTTTTCTCAGTCAGCAGATCAACAAGTAGGGTTTAGTTCATGCCTAACACTGTGTAGGTGCCGAGTACACATGGTTAAGGAAAGGAAGCATGGTCTCCGCCCTCCTGAAGCTCATGGCTTCTCAAATAAGAGAAAGGTGATGAAGAAAAGTTGATAGATATCTTGGCAAATCACTACCTGAACATGGATTTACTTAAAACTGAGCAAGCCAGACTCTTGGAAATTTACTTTTGGCATATGCTACAGCTGCATGAGTCCCAAACGTGTAATTAAATAAGACAGCACCGTCGTATGCACTGAACTTCAAGTCAGGCATGGAAGATAATAAAAGACAAGTTTAAGACACAATAAATGTCTTCTTAAGTTTCTTTTTAGTCTCATGTGCTGTGTTAATAGCTTTCATTATTGAGACTTAATGACATCTACAGTCCTAAAGAAAAGAGGGACTGGTGGGGCTGTACTCGGGGTTTTTGCAGAGCTTTCAGGCAGTAAGATTTAGAATCTTTACCTAAAAGCTTAAATATTCAGAGAACACGAACATCAACTTCCCGACTCAGGCTGCTACAGATTTTCAACAGCCTTTCTCACCCTGATCTCAGATGGCCATGAAATTTTTTTGAATATGTGCATCTTTTAATACGTATTTCAAAAGTTTTAATCATTCCAACCAGAGTGTGGGCAAAGGTGGGGGTGGTGTGAGGGAAGACTCGCTGTGCAGAAACTTGAGATTAGAAGCTATTCAAACGAAAATTGTCTCTATTTCCTCTGAACTCTGTACAACACAGCTCAGAGGAAAGGTGCATCACAGTGTCCAGCACATTGTGGGTTCACAAAAACATACTATTGAATAAATTAACATTTTCCAACCTGTATTCAGGAGATACTGCAGGCAGAGCCACACCCATCCAGGTTGTTAAATGGAACTGAAGACAATATGCTGTTTCCACTAAACTTAATTACACTTGCTTTGGTTTGGCTCATCTGATTGTAAATGTAACCCAGGTGGCCTCAAATCCACTAACCTTCTGGATTCACTTTTCTTTCTTCCTTTAAAAAAAAAAAAGTGCAAGCACACACGTGAGAAATAAAACCCATGTGCAGAAGAGTAAGCAAAATAAAGGTACACAGTAGTACCTCCATATCCTCAGTTTTGCTTTTCACGGTTTCAGTTACCTCCAGTCAACCATGGTCTGAAAATATTAAATGGAAATTTCCAGAAATAAACAATTCATAAGTTTTAAATTGTGCAAAGTTCTGAGTCACGTGATGAAGTCCCTTGCTGTCCAGCTCCATCTCGCCAGAACCTCAACCATGGACACTGTCTGTCCCTGACATCCATCTCTGGCCACAGCATCATAAGGGCGCCATGATCCTGGATCACCGAAGGCAAACATCTCCTTCTGATGTCAGGTCAGTGGGAACCTACCGCTGCCTCACAGAGCCTGCGTTATTCCCCTCACGCCATCTCAGCACACAGACATTTTATCATCCACATCATCAACTCACATACTAGTGAGTACAGTTCAACAGGATGTTTTGAGAAAGAGGGTCTGAGACCACATTCACATGACTTTTATACAGTACATTGTTATAATTGTTTTACTTTGTTAGTTTTTGCTAATCCCTTACTGTACCAAATTTGTAAATTGAACTTTATCATAGGTATATGTGTATAGAAAAAAACGTAGTGTATATAGGGTTTGGTACTATCTGCCATCTCGGGCATCCACTGGGGACGCAACGACATAAACTTGGAGACAAAGGGCATACTGAAAGACAATTGTGGTGAAGTTGTGTCCCCCAGAGACAAGGGGGAACTACTGTATGACCACATGATTGGTCACAAAGTAACCAGCATCCAAGTGAAGTCATAGACCACTGCCCAAATCTAGGGAACCCCCTCATGCCCCTTCCCAATTGTATCCCTTCCCTTCCTCCACAGGTAACTATTATCCTGACTTTCATGCTAATCATTTTCTTGAATTTCTTTTTAGTTTAATCATCTGCACATATATCCCCAGATAGTAAAATACAGCTACGCCTGTTTCCTTTTTAACTCTTAATGAATGGATTCATCCAATATGTATTCTTCTCTGTCTAGCTTCATCTTATTATTATGTTTCTGAGATACGCATTGTTGTGTATAGCTACAATTTTCTCATTTAAATAATTGTATAGTATGTATTTTATTGTATGATTCTACTACCACAATTTATTATTAATTTAAGAGATGTATCCAGTTTGGGGTTATGACAAATAATGCTGTTACGTATCTTACTTACACATGCCTCATGGTACACATGTACATGTATTTCTGTTGGATCTTGTATTGTTATGGGTTGAATTTGTTCCCTAAGAAGATATGTTGAAAGCCTAACCCCTGACTCCTGCAAATATGATCTTATTTGTATATAAGGTCTTTGCAGATAGTTAGTTAAAATGAGATCTTAATGAATTAGGGTGGGCCCTGGATCCAGTATAACAGGTGTTGTTAATAAGAGGGTAAGCTGGACACAGAGGGAAGATGCCCTGTCAAAGTGGAGGCAGAAATTGGAGTCCTTCTGCCATGAGCCAAGGAATGCCTATGGCTACCAGACCCCAGAAGAGGCAAGGAAGGACCCTCCCCTAAAGGTTCCAGAGGGAGCATGACCCAGCCAACACCTTGATTTTAGACATCGAGCCTCCAGAACTGTGAGAGAATAGATTTCTGTTGTTTAAAGTCACTTCGTTTGTGGAACTCAGTTGCGGCTATCCTAAGAAAGGAA
The DNA here is from genome assembly GCF_048773025.1 of Camelus bactrianus. Lineage (NCBI taxonomy): Eukaryota > Metazoa > Chordata > Mammalia > Artiodactyla > Camelidae > Camelus > Camelus bactrianus. The sequence continues at coordinate 38,912,973 of NC_133548.1, forward strand.
TAAAGGGGTATACCTAGGAGTGAAACTGCTGGTTCATTAGGTATGCACAGCTTTGGGTTTAATAGATAATACTAAGCAGTTTTTCAAAATGGTTATATCAATTTCTACTCCCACACAGAGATAATAAAAGACAATAAAAATTGTTCCCCATCTTTGGCAAATTTGATATTATCCACCTTTCAAATTTTAGCCATTGTGATGCATAGTTAATGACATCCAATTGTGGCTTTATTTTGCATTTTCCTGATTACTACTGAGATTATGCACCTTTTCATATATTTTTTGGTCAAGAGCAGATAGGCTGTTGTGAGGTGCCTCTTCAACCTTCTTGCTCATTTTTCTATTGGTTCATTTGTCTTTTTCTTATTGATGATAGATATATAATATATATAATAAAAATATACAACCTATAATATTATGTATGTAAATATAAATATATATATAATATTAATATAATCTACTACATTATCATATTTCTGTATCTATTACATAAAACACATATAATGAATAAGGGGCTCATATTCAGAATATACATAGCTTTCTTTTGATAAATATATGTACAATATATCTTTTTTCAGTCCTTCCCCTTTTTTCTGTGTCCTTATGTTTTACATACAACTCATCTAAAGCATGGAATGAGTTTTTAATCAGGTCTGGTAATCTTTGTATTTAGTCCATTTGTTTTTATTATAATTACCTATATTGGGGGGTTTAACTTACCATTTTACTGTTTGTTTTTCTTTGTCCCATATATTCTTTCTTTTTTCTCTAGAAATTTTTCTAATTGTTCAATTTTTCTTTTCTATTAGTTCTTAGTCCACGACCTTCAAATATATTTCAAATATATGCTGTGCATTTGAAGGTAATATATCTTTGTTCTATTGCTGATTTTAAGATTATTCCCTTGTGTTTCATTTTCAGCATCTTTACTAGGATGTGTTTAGTGTTCTTGGAATTCTTTTTATTGATCCTGCAAGACATTTGTAGGGAATCTTAAAAACACTAGATTTATATCTCTCATCAATTTTCAAAGTTATCAGCCACTGTCTCTTCAAATATTGCTTCTTTCTCATTCTTTATCTCTCTCCCTCTCCCTCCTTCCTTCTCCCTCTGCCTCCTGGCATGTCAATAATACAAATATTAGAACAATATAAGATATTCCTATACCCTTGTGTCTCTCATATTCTACTCTGTGTTTTTCCTCCTTCTGTTTCTCTGTATTTCAGTCTAAATGCTTTCTTTCAATCTATCTTCTAATGTATTAACTCGCTTATTAGCTCTTAAGTCCATTCATTGAATCCTTCATTTTGACTTTGATATCTAGGATATTCATTTGGTTCTTTTTTAAAACATAGCTTTTAGTTCTCTTGCTAAAATTCTAGACATTGTATTTTATTCCCTTGAGTAAGTAATCACCATTATTTTAAAATCTAGATCTGATCATTCTAATATATGAAGCCCTATTGGTTCTGCCTCTGAGGGATTTCATTCTTACTGTTTTGTCTCCTTATGGTCCTAGCCAGTTTTTATCCAGTCCAGGATGCTATCTTTACAAATTGCTTGTGAAAATAATTTGTGACATACATGATCATGTCTTCTTTCAGAGAGAATTGACATTTAATGCTGCCAGGTGCTTGGCTCTGTGGGTTCACCTTCATTTTCAAGAATTGGGTTAGCACAACAGAGTTATAGACCCTGTAGATAGGTTTGCAAACTTTTAATGCTTACTCCTGGAGTACAAAATTTGGGGACCTAAGCCTATAACAAGTAGGGCTCACTAAGTTTCCCCCATGCCCAGCAAGTGAGTTGCTTATGAAGATTTTGTTACTCAGCTTCAAACCCACCCTTCTCCTCTACTCCTCTCTGGATGCTAGCGCTGAAATTCTGCAAGCCACATTGCAAATTGAATAAAACAGTTATTCTATAATTTTCAACCTTTATTACTTTCGTCTGTTAAAATCTGGCATAACTGCTGTGCTAGTAAATGGTTGTGGGTGTATATATTTCATATCTGTACTTGACAAAATAAAAACTGGCAACCTTATGTTTGTCCTTGTTGATGTTTTAAAAATTTTATTGGGCTATGAAACTAAAAGTCTTGGATCAAAAATGTAGTCGACATCATGGGTCTGGATTTCTGTTGGGTATTTGGCAAGCTCTTTATGATGTGCTAGTGGCCAAAATGGAGACAGGAATTAGAAGCAGAGCCTGAGGAGGCAGGGTGACCTGATGGCAATGTTTTATAACATGTCACCCGGACAACTAAACCTCACACATTATGACACTCGCTATGACACTCCAAGTCCCTCTTCCTGTGGTTCCCAATCTCTCTCCTCCACCTCATCCCATCCTCCTCCTGACCCTTGGCTTCATTTCCCATTTACAGTCTTGCACCTGCTCTTTCCTTGGTATTTGCATTTGAAAATGTGAACATAAATGTGCTAAGCATTCAAATTCAAAGATTAAAACAAAGCAAAATAACCTAAAAAAAAATAGGAGGGGATTAATAAAGATAAAATGCTAAAAATAGTGAATCGCAAACAAATTGCCAGCCACAAAAAAAAAAAAAAAAAAAAAAGGCAGATAAGCCCAATACTGTATAAAGTTTGACTAAGAAAAAATGCAGGACAAATATACATATTTGGAAAGAGAAAGAAGATAAAACTATAGTTGTGAAAAATAGTAAAAATAATTATAAAATGTCATGTAAAGTGTTGTCAATACATGTTCAAATCTAGATGAAATGGATGATTTGCCAGCACAATATAAATTACCAAAATTAATTCAAGAAAAGTAGGCTATCTGAACACACAAGCAACCACACAATACACTAGCAAGGTTTTTCACAGATCCATCACATTAAAAAGTAAAAATAAAAAAGAACAGAAGACCCTGGTGGTTTTACAGGTAAGATCTAACTAAACTAACCATCAAGGAATATATAATTCTATCTAAATTATTCAAACTGTTCCATAATACATAAGTGGATGGTTTCCCAAATCATTTTCTAAATCCAGTATAAGCTTAATACAAAAACCTAATAACATCCAAAAGAAAATAAGCCAGTCTTACTTATGACTATCTGTGCAAAGATTTTAAAGAAAATATTTAGCAGATATACCTACTTGGAGTCTTGCCCCCACGCCTTCTAGACCGTGACCTGGGTGTATTGGACCCTGGATTTCTCTGCACAAATGTCCCTAAAACCATCTGCCTGTCCTGTACAGGCCTAACCATTCTCCTAAGGGTGAACTATGCTTTTAGAATGTCCATGCCCAGCCCAGAAGTGTGGCCAAGGATGGCTCTTTGCAGGAGGCCTAAATGATGCTTGAATACATGGGTTAGTGTGTGTACCAGTCAGGGACAGAAAGACAAGGGGGGCAGGCCATGGGTCAAGGACTAGCTTTTCCCATACCACCACTTCTGGTACAGAACTTGGAGGGATACAGGAATTCTAAATTTAAACCTGGCCTTCCAGGTTATTGTGAAAATATAATTGTCAAGGTAGGAGAATAGGACATATTTGGCTTAACAATTTATTAACTTGATTTGTAACTTTTAAATATTTAGTCATATGATAAGTAAACCTTCACTGTACTCTTACCACAAGCCCCACAAAGTTAAGAATGAAGCAGTCCACCTCTTCTAGATTTGGCACAGGTGAAAACCAATAGCAGGCTAATAAATATAACATGAATAAATACAAGTGGATATATATATACTTGGCATGTATGTGCTTATATACCTGTGTGTATATATACATACATATATATGTATGTGTGTATACATCTATTTACCTATTTATCTATAAAGAGAGAGAGGATGTATCTGTATACTTGTGTGTAAATATACACACAAACATTTACACAATGCACACACACACACACACACACACACACACACACATGCCAGCACAAACACAGGAAAAGTTGGAACTTCCAGGTCCAGATCAGACAGAAAACTAAAAAGTGCTGCTGTCCGCCTTCCCCCTTTCTAAACTGGAAATGCCAGGAAAGATAAAGGGAGAATAACCAAATTCAGAGCCAGTCCCAGAAGTCTCCTCCTTGGCAGATTGGAGGTAATGAAGTTTCATATAGGAAGGGAATGACATCCTGAAGTTAAGGGTGTCCAAATTCATGGGTGAATGTTGGGGGCCAATATAAAGCTGCTGCATGCCAATAGAGGCTTTTAAGTGCAACTCTACTCCACATTGCCCTGGGTAATCCCTGCAAAAAACAGACCCGGTCAGGTTCTGCCCCACCACCCCATTTACGCTGCCCCTCCTCCAACACTTGGGCACTCTCTGGCCAGATGGGCACCCAGGAAGCCTGAGCTTTTTGCTAAGGGATTGTGTCAAGACAACTCTGTGAGCACACTCATCAGGCTGACACTCTAATTGATGTCCACTGTCACTGTTCCAAGGGAAGAAAAGTAATGGAAGGAAGGGGACACAGTCCAGATAGTGCTTCAGCCCAAAAGAGCAGAAGAGCCTGCTGGAGTGGGGACAGACCAGCTGGCTAGGCTTTGGGCATCCACTCAATAACCTGTCATGGAGACTGGCTGTACCAGTTAGCTTTTATATAGCAAATCATTCCAAACTCTCAGTGGCTTAAAACAAACAATTATGTATTTTTGATGGACGGTCTGGAGGTTGACTACACATGGCTGATCATGTTTAAACTCCACCCCTTGTGTTGCACAACCTCCCCGAGCCAGCAGGCTAGTTCTGGCATGTTCTTCTCATAGGGATGATGAAACCTCCAGAAAGCAACTGGAAATATTCAAGGCCTTGTGTGCCTAGGCTTGAAACCAGCATGCCATCGCTTCCATCTCATTCTATTGCTTGAAGCAAGTCACATACTCAGCTTGAAAGTCAAAGGTAGGAAAATATATTCTACCTCCTTTGCAAAACAAATGGCAAAGCCACATGGAAAGACTGAAAAATAATCTGCAATAAATTTCAAATGATTAAAATCTTATAGAGTACAGAATCTAGCCACAACAGAAAATAAAACTGAATAGCAATCAATAAAAATAAAATATCTAGAAAATTTCCCCAAATATTTGGGAATTAAATAACACACTTCTAAATAATCCAAGAGTCACAAATTACAAGAGAAATTGGGAAATGTTTCAAAAATGAAAGATAATGGGAGGGGAGGGTATAGCTCAAGTGGGAGAGCGCATGCTTAGCATGCCTGAGGTCCTGGGGTCAATCCCCAGTACCTCCTCCAACAACAGATAAAGAAGTAAACCTAATTACCTCCCCCCACCAAAAATAAATAAATAAAATTAAAAATCAAAAATGAAAGATAATAAAAACACAACATATTAAAATGTGTGGAATGCACCAAAAACAGTGCTTAGAATGAAATTTATAGCTTTAAAAATTAAAGCAGAAAAAAAAGGCTTAAAATTTAAAAATCAGAATTTTCACCTATTCTTGGGGAAGCTAGGAGAAAAAAAAGTAAACCCGAAGGAAGAGGAAGGAGAGAAATAATAAAGATAAAAGTAGAAATAAATGAAATAGAAAACAGACAAACATTAGGAGAAATTAAAAAATCAAAAGTTGATTCTTTGAAATATTATTAAAATTGATAAGTCTCTGGCAAGAAAGAAAAGTAAAGAGAAAGAGAATTCAAATTGCTAATATAAAAAAATGAAAGTAGGGATATCAGTAGATATCCTACAGACATTCAAAGTATAGTAAGGAAATGTTATGAACACATTTATGTCAATAAATTTGAGAGCTTAGATGAAATGAACAAATTACTTGCAAACATGACATACTAAAACTGATTCAAAAAGAAACTTTAAAATCTGAATAACCTTATACCCATTAAGGAAATAGAATTTGTGATTAAAAACCTCTGACTCAAGAAGAAATTAAAAACTCTAAATAGCCATATATCTATTAAGGAAATAAGATTTATAATTAAAAACCTTCTAACAAAGAAAATTCTAAGCCCAAAGTCTTCACCAGTGAATCCTATCAAATATTTAAGGTATGATATCAGTCTTACATAAAGTCTTCCAGAAAACAGAAGAGAACACAACTCCCCTCATTTTATGAGGACATCATTGCTCTGATAACAAAACCAACAAAAATACTGAAAGAAAATAAATTAATGATATAAACATAGACACAAAATCTTCAAGTAAATGTTGGCAAATTATATCCAGGAATATATAAAAAGGATAATACATTGTGACTAAGTGAAGTTTGTCCCAGGAATTCAAGGTTGAGTCAACATTTGACAATCAATTGATACAATCCACTACATGAATAAAATATATGGAAGAAATTATGGTGATTTCAAAAGATGCAGAAAAAATATTGAAAAAAATCCAGCACATATTGGTAGGATGTACATTTGGGGTAATGTGATGAGAGCAGCATGGTACCTCTATGATATTCCTCTCCAAAACCCCAAACCCTAGTCTAATCATAAGAAACACATCAGACACATCTCAGCTCAGCTACATTCCACAAACTATCTGACCAGCACTCCGCCAAACTGTCAAAGTCATAAAAAAACAAAGCAAGTCCAGGAAACTTGTCACAGCCAAGAGAAGCTTCAGGAGTCATGACAACTTAATGTATAAGGTATCCTGGATGGGATGCTGGAACAGTAAAAGGACACTAGGAAAAAATGAGGGAAATTTAAATAAAGCATGGACTTTAGTTGATAATAATGTGTCAATTTTGGTTTGTTAATTGTGACAAATGCATGATATTAATACAAGTTGTTAACAATAAGGAAAGCTGGATGTACGATATACACTCTTTGTATTGCCTGTGCAATTTTTCTATATATCTGAAACTATTTTAAAATTTAAAAGCTTATTTAAAAAAAACTATACATGACTGTTCATACCAGCTTTATTCAAAACAGCAAAAACTGGAAACAACGCAAAGGTCCATCAACAAGTGAATGGATCAATTATGGCATATTGATATGATAGCATGTTATTCAACAATAAAAATGACTAAATTACTGACACACAAAACATAGAGAAAAGAAAGCGTAGTTGAGAAGATATATAAGAAATTCGCAGAAACTCCTCATAGGAGGGAACACATTGCATGCCAAGCAGGACCATAAACTCAGTTTCTATTGTGCCCCTCTCCTGTACTAGGATGTCAACCCATGGGTCAGGGTACAAGACAGGAACACTCTCAGACACCGCCACCAGCAATGAACTTTGTCTCCTTCCTGAATTGCTTTCTCAATGCTTCAGCCCAGACACTTTTGGCTCCCCAGTGTGGAGGGGAAGCAAGCTTACTCTATAAGCATTTTTCCAAACTTATTGTTGAAGTCCAAACACAGTTCTAAGGCTCCCAAGCCAAAAAAAAGGGGGGGCTTATTTTGATTCTCTGCATTTCTGCTGCAACAACTCAGTGAGAGCTGGGACACTGAGGTCTTGTTTGAGATAAGTTTGGAAATAAAAGAGGATGAGACTACAGGAGGAAAACATGTCAGTTATTTTTTTAAAAAAATATTAACCCACCTCCTATGCTTCTTGCATAAATAAATGTTTCTTTTAACCAGAGTTAACAAAATAATTGTTCTGTTAGAGAGGGAGATGAATCTTCCTTAAGGCTCTCCATTCTATGAGTAGACAGTATGAGTGGGAAATCCCTAGTTAGCACTCTTTGGGTCCCTTTATGAAGTTGTCAGCACTTTTCATAAGCTGCATTTGCTCCTGCTTCTCCCACGAAACGCTGCTCTGAAAACATTCTCAATGGGCAGCCTTGGGGTAATAGAAAGAGACAACAATGGCTGTTGTTAATCACTTCCTGTAAACCCCCTGCTGGCCCCCAATACGTCTGACTTCTTAGGCATCCTGAGCTCTAAACCCCTAAGGGGGAGGAGGGTGACCATATTTCAAATATTCCTCATTAAAAATATAGGAATGATTCTAGAACCCAAACAATCCAACACCTGAAACTAATTTTCCTGACACAGTCATGGGCTTTAATGACAGCTTCATTAATTGAATGGAGTCACATGGAGGCAAAATCATGTTTTCCTTAATGACCTGCCAGGTGATGGATTTGTTTGGTTACTTCCTTTACTACGAACATTTTCAGAGGAAGGAAAAAAAAAAAAAGGACTAGTTTTGGATGTCGTATCACCGCAGAGCTTGACCAAGAGGCTGCTTGGGATCTCAGTGGTAAGCCAACTTGGAGATGATGAGGTGGGCTTGGCAGGATAGGGAAACAGTAAGACGTCATTGTAGGAGACTTGCTACTCAAGGTGAGGCTCATGGACCAGTAGCATTAGCATCACCAGGAAGTTTACCAGAAATGCAGCATCTCAGGCCTCACCCCAGATCTACTGAATAGGATCCTGCTTTTAACAGGATCCCTGGGTGATTCTTAGGCACATTAGGCACATTGATTGGAAGCACAAGATATGGGAGTCCAAAGAACTTAAGTGAGGATTCCTGCTCAACTTAACTGCTGGCTATGAATAGGGCATATTATCTAGCCTAGCTCAGCCTGTTTTTCATCTGTAAAATAGTTATAATGGTATCTACCTCATGAAATTGTGAGGATTAAACAAAATAAGCAATTAGCATATTTCCAAGTATGCAATCTATGTTGAATAAATGGTAGGTAATAGTACTACTGTGGCTTCTCCTGTCTGTCCCATTTGGCAGAGAAAGTGTTTTTGGAATCAGAACTGAGTCCAAATCCAAGTTTTATAACCTGTGATCTTGGTCATGTTACCTCACCCCCTTCTTAGCCTCAAATTCTCTGCCTGTAAAATGGGTATAATTTAAATGTCAGTTAGAGCCTCCCAAGTCTAAAGATAGAGACCAATTACACAGCCTAAAGAAGTCATAAAACTCCAAGATTTCTACTACCAAAGAGTTTACCCTCTCTGACTCTCGTGTTACATCCTCAGATGCTGTCCTTATTCCTCTCTAAGTCTCTCCTGGTGCAAAGTTCAGACCTTTTAACGTTTCCACAAGAAATCTACTCATTTCAGATGTTTCATGAGCTGGGTAGAATTTAGAAAAGAGATTGGAGAGTGGGTAACAAGGAATAATCATATTACATATGGCAGAGCCTTACGCCAATTCCCTGGCTCTTTCCTGTCTTCCTTCTTATCTCCTCTCGTGACAGCCCCCCTCAGAGATAAGGAAACTCCTTCCCTTGTCATCCAGAAGAAAGCTTCACTTCAGCAGATGTCAGTGGAACAAACGTGAGCACAAGGTGAGAAGATGTGTGTTCCCATTCCAGGGCTGCTAGGATCCTTTACTCTCTCTGGGCCTCCACTTCCTCTTCTATGAACTAGGGCAAGAATTCCTCAGTCACAGGGGTGGCAGGAGAACTAAAGATCTCATATTTGAAAAGGCTTGCCTGATACATGGTGGGTTGCCGGTTATTAAGTCATTGTTTCTCGGCTCCAATTTTCCCCTCCTCCTCACTCTGCTTTCTGATACTGGGGCTGAGCCTGGGCAGATGACATGTTTCCTTTGCCAGGTGGCTCCCTGTCAGGCTCTGCCTATCAGGGAGATAGGGAGCTTGAGGGTCGGAGGAGGGAATGCAGACTTTCTCCTTTGTTTGCTTCCCATTCCTATCAGCGTTGCCCCAGCAACATTTCTCACCCTGCAGGGCTTCTGGTTCCAGCAGTGCGGGTGGTTCTGGTTTGCTGCCCTTCCACACTCTTAGAACCGACTGCTTTGTGCTGTCTCAGAAAGACAGCACCAGCCACCAGCCTCTTCTCCTTGGGAGTCAGAATCCCAGCTCCCAGGAGCCTCTTCCCTGGGCTCTGTACTCAGAGCCTTAGTTCCATTTGAGCATGCCCCCTCCCTAGAGGGCTGAGTCCCAGCTCTGCAGCCCTTTTCTGCAAACTTCTAAGATTTAGTAATCCCAACCTCTTCCCTTTGTTCCCCCATCCTTAGGGGAGGCAGCTACCTCCCACAGCTACTGCCTTCACGAAACCTCAGTTTCCCCCTATTTCCTGTTCAGTTATCTTCTATCTGGGAAGCAGTTCTCTTTACATTAAATTCTCTCCACTGAAATAATGGCACGCTTTCTGGCTTCCACCAGGGTCTTGTCTGATATGAAAAGTATGTAAAAGATACTAGTTTCCTTCCAAAAATAAAATCTGTTTTCTAAATACCAGTAAGGAGATTCAAAAGGACAGACCTATGGCTTTTGGAAACAATTTCCAAGGAAAATTTTCCAAGCTATTTTGGGCTCTGACAGCATTTTGGAACAAAGCAGTAATCCTGCGCATTTGGAACAAAGAGTCAAAACATGTTACTAGGGAAAGAAATGCGGAGTTAGACATAACTCCCGTGGCAGAGCTGATACGCAATGTAGAGAGATGCCACCTGTGTAGACAAGGGCAGAAGAGAGGGGAGGGGAGGGGAGAAAGGGGAAGAGCCCCATGAACCTGGTGCAGGGCATCACATTTCCAGTAGTCAAACAGGTCTTGAACCAAAGCTGAGTTGAATAGGATTTAAAAGAACTTGGAAACAGCAGTTTAGTTATTAGTTAGTGACGCTTGAAAAAAGTCTGAGTTAAATTAGTGGTGCTTAAAAAGTCTGAGTTGACCATGCCTTTATAAGAAGTTGCACTTTGAAGATGCTGGCCATGGCTTATATAGAAATTGGAATGGAACTGAAAATAGTATTTTGTATGCACTTAATTAATAAAGACAAATTGATAGCCAAAGCCCTCAGTGTGGGTGATCTTGCTCTCAAACAAGCACCTGCACATAGTTGGTGCTGTATATATAAGGCAAGATATAATAGCTAGAAAGAGTTATAGTGAATTTACAACAGCCAAGACATGGAAGCAACCTAAATGTCCAACACCAGATGATTGGATAAAGAAGATGTACATATATATATATATATATATATATATATATATATATATATATATACAATGGAATATTACTTGGCCATTAAAAAGAATGAAATAATACCATCTGCAGCAACATGGGTGGACCTAAAGATTATCACACTAAGTGAAGTAAGTTAGATAAAAACAAGTATCATATGATATTGCTTATATGTGGAATCTAAAGGAAATGATACACACAAACTTATTTACAAAACAGAAACAGACTCATAGACATAGAAAACAATCTTACAGTGACCAAGGGGGAAAGGGGGAGAGAGATAAATTCGTAGTTTGGAGTTAATATGTACACACTACTATATATAAAATAGATAAACAAAAAAGACCTACTGTATAGCACAGGGAACTATACTCAATATCCTATAATAACCTATAATGGAAAATAATCTGAGAAAGAAATGTGTGTGTGTGTGTATATATATATATGTGTGTGTACACGTATATAACTGAATTACTATGCTGTACACCTGAAACTAACATATTGCAAATCAACTATACTTCAAAAAAATTTTTTTAAGAGTTATAGTGATATCCCTCTCTTGTGACCCAGCCATTCCATCACTAAAAATTAATCCTAAGGAATTAAGTCAGAAGAATCTTTTTAAATCTATTTTTGTGAAGATATTCATTGAAGTGTTATGTATAAGAGTGAAAAATAACATCATATAATTCATAAATAAAAGGAGACTAATTTAAAATGAGAAGAGTTAAAGAAAGAAGGTTCAACAGCGTGACTCTGCTACCCCAGGGATGAGCCCATAGAGTGCTCTGAGAGGCCTGTAAGGCATCATGCCAACAGAAGATGGTTGGAGCAGGTTAGACAGAATGGAGAAGCCACTTATGAATAGCTGAATCCTCCCTATGGATTTTGTATAGGCTAGAATAGATCTCTTGATCCTAAAATAAAGAATCATCTTAATAATGTCAGGAATGGTCTGTGTGTTTAACTCAAGACAATTTTGTTACAAACTGCAATTCCTCCCTTCAATCACAAAGCAGCAGAATCTTAAGGTGACCCTGAGTTCTTTCTCTCCTTGGGTCAGCACTAAAGGTGGTTTGGCTCCAGAAGAAGGAAGGAGAGAGAATAAAGAGTAGAGACTGAGCCAGACAGGAAAGGCATTTGTGGAAGATTAATTATATCTCAAGTGGGGAAGGAAGCCATAGACCACCGAGTTAAACAGCTGGTTTCTGCAAAAAGCTGTAACAACTGACCAACCAATTAGTTCAAGGTACAATTGGCTGCAGGTGGCAAGTTAAGAGCCAAGTCTGGCCTCTGACCAAAGGGATTTTGCCAGGGCTTGATGCTTGACCTTCTTGGTCAAACCTGGACATTCTGGGGACCTTTGCTTGTTATAGGAAAGCTTGGAGGACTGACATCCTGTGAGCTTTAGAGGCCACCCCTTCCGCAACCCCCAGAGTTCTAAAAGCTATACAGAGTTGGGCTGTCATCTAAGGCACAGAAGTTGTTATTCCACATAGAGGAGGGGATGAAGCGATGATTACCAAGTACGGAGAAAAATTTAGTTTTCCTGGTGGTATTTGCTATTTCTTCAGAGAATCTATGAGGGTCAATTTGTTGGCTGAGATTATCCATCAGCGTTTAGAGTTAGAGAATAACCAGGGTTGGAAGTCCCCATATGAAGAGGCTGGCTTTGTTGGTTGCTCAGTGAGGGACTGGCCACCAAAAACATTCATTTGTTCAGCAAGTATCTTCTGAGCCCCTGTTCTACATGAGGTCATCATTCCACTAGGGGAGATGAAACTGAGTCACTTCCAATAGAGGGTAACTGCTTTTTACAATCCAATTAGCATGGCTTCAAAAAGAAGAGGATGGCTAACTTTTTTAGGAGAGATTTGGGGGGAAGATTTCCTAGAAGATATGTCCTCTGAGCTGAGTTTTGATATGAGTTGATATTTTCTCCAACAGTGTATTACAGAGAACAAAAGGGAGCTTTGTGTAGCTGGAATGTTCAATACGAAGAGGGAAGAACAGGAAATGATATCAGAGATGTGGTCCTGGCCAAGGTCATGAAGGCTCTTAAATGCAGTTAAGGAATTAGACTTTATCTAGATGTTGAGAAACACTGAATAGGCTAAAGCACAGTAAAGAGGTGGTTAGACTTGCATTTTAGAAAAAGGACTATTTGGGGGATGGAAAAGAGTGGGACAAGGCGAGAGGCAGAGAGAATAAGTAGGGGACTCTTCCAATAGTCAAGGAAGAAGATAAGAAGCATCTGAACTAAGGCAGTGGAAACCTTGCCTTTCCCCCACCTCTCCTCCCCTGACGCAGATGGTGTAGCCCTTCCTCCCAACACTAGCAGTCAGCTCAGAATCAGCTGCCCACCTGCTCTAGGCTGGCTGTGGTCTGGCCCTGGCTCAGAAGATGGATGCCAGCACGTGGAGGGGTCATGTGATGGGACAGGCTTGGGAGTCAGAGGAAAGGAAGTCAAACCCCAGTGTCACTGTGTTATGGGCAGAATTGTGTCCCTCCCTCCAACTCATATGTTAAAAAAAACTCCAACCCACAACATGACTCTATTTGGAGATAGGACACATAAGGAGGTAATTAAGGTTATATGAAGTCATAAAAGTGGGGCCCTAATCTCCTAGGACTGGTGACTTTATAAGAAGAGGAAGACTCACCAGAGAGCTTTTCCTCTCCTCATGTCTGCATAAAAGGCCATGTGAGGACTCAGGAAAAAGATGGCTGTCTACAAGCCAGGAAGAGAGGCCTCACCAAACACGAACCCTGCTGCACCTTGCTCCTGGATTTCTAGCCTCCAGAACTATGAGAGAACTTCTGTCATTTAAGCTACAGTAGGGAGGTAAAATATGCCACCTCATATTATACTACTAGGGCATGAGGATTACTTTGAGCTGAAGGCAACTGAGAATAAGCAGATTCAAGAAAAGATCTCTGTGCTTACCCTATTTGCCTAAAAATAGGACTTAAATTCCCCCCCCCCCCCCGTTCTACCAGGAAGGACAAAAGTTAACCATTGGAGACAGCTTTTAACCCCTGAGCCTGGAGATGGCATCAGAGAAATCTACATAAACTTCACTAACTAGCCCAGAATTTGTTGCCCCTGGAGTCTCAAGGTTCTTTTGCTTTGTCTTGTCATTTCTAGAAAATGTATTGTTCCTTTGCAACATGACATATGGCATATAAACCTAAGTTCTAACCAACCCTTTGAGTTACTGATCTCTGAGTGCTCCCATATGTAAATATGACACACATGCTAATAAACTTCTGTTTTCTCTTGTTAATCTGTCTTTTGTCATCCCAGTGCAGGCAGTCCCCAGGCACAGAACCTAAGAAGGTTGTAGGAAAGAGAATTTTTCCTCCACTATACCACCCAGTCTCTGATAATGTTACGGCAGCCTGAGCTGACTCATACACACTCTTTGCAGCAAAGTCTCTTGAACAAATCATTTAGGCTGACTGAGCCTCAGCTTCCCTATCTCTGAAATGAAAATGGTAAAATAATAATCCTTAAATAATTCTTACTTTACAGGAAAATAATTCTTACTTTATGTGACTCATGAGGGTCAAATGAGCTATACAGTTAGCAAATGGAGTTTACTTGAAAGCCCTCTGTAAATTGTGCATTAAAATAAAATAATAAATATTCCTTCCATGAATGCCCTGGATTGATAAAAGATTAAAATATTTTCAATCATAGCATTAATTTAATTATTATACTTAACAATAATTTCTGTCTCTTGGATATATTTTAAATGCATATAATTAGCCAATAATCAAAAGTTAATTGATCACAGATGTCTAATAAGCTTTCAGTTCAAATTCTAGGATGGTAACCAATGCCAATAAAATCACTTGGGAAATTTCTATATTTTCATTAAAAAAAAAAACCCCACAGAATTCCAAATATATGGAGTACTCCAAATACAGCCTATATAAGAGATTTCTTTGAAATGTTTAACATCTGTAGGCACATTCAGAAACAAGCATCTTCAATATTCATTTTATTTTACTAATATCTCTGTTACATGGAAAGTGTCTGTTAATAAGTATGGACAGAAAGATAATCACATAGGAAGTAATTGATATAAATATTCTTTTTATCATAGAGTATTAAGAATATCTCAGCCTTTTTTCATTATTGCCCCTAAGTAGCCTTTTAGACATTTTTCCCTAACATCTTCAATGAAATTTTAATGTCACCAATATATTGTATACATACATACTATTTACATGGGTGTCTGTGCTTTATACCATGTGAAGCATATAACCAAGAACCAATTTTCACCCCTTTGGGGTGATATTGCCTCTGTTGAGAATGCATGGCTGTAAGATGATTCTTAAAATAGAGCATGTAATTAGTCTTTACAATAAAGCCAATGGAAACTGCATTCAGTGTGAGACATGAAGCCATTTTCAGAGGGCATACCTGGACACGAAGACAAATGTGGCTGGAGGGGCCTGGCTCAGAGCTACACATGACTAGCCTCAGAAGGGACTCTCTACTGAGAACCTATTTGCAGGAGGAGGCCAGGAGCCTTCCAGGAAAGCACACAAATTTGGTTCAGAGTCAGTGAGCCAGTGGAAGAGGTAAGCAGAGGACTAAGCACAGCAGTGTGGTCTGTCCATAGACTGTCCCTCATCCCATTGGGCTCATGCTGAATCCTAAGGCAAAGGAGCTTCAATGTAAGAGAAATAAAAACTGAAATCTCCTACATAACCTCCCACCCGTTGTTCCCATGGTGTGCTGAGAAACAGTGCAGGGACTGGGACTGCGTGTGTTCAGCTGGTGGGGGGGTTCTCACAGCTACTGCAGGTGACTTGTGACTACTGTCCTCATGCCAGTCTCAGCTCCACTCAGCTGGTGGCCTGGGAGCCCTGGACCATACCCATATTCCAAGGGATGTTGAAATGCCCACCCAGTAGCATCCAAACATCTTAGCGCATCACTCAAGGCTCTTTATGAGAGAGGCTGAGCCTTTCTATTGAGCTCCGGTGTTGAAGTCAGTTAGACTCAGGTTTGATTAAGCGACTTCCCCAAGATCACTCAGTGGCAGAAATGAATTCAGATCCACATCTTCTGACTCCTAGTTCCTTGTTCTTCTGTTATATCATGTTGTCTGTCTCTGATACTAAAGCAGACTTGAGGGTTGAGAAATAGTAGAGTCTACTTGTTTTAGGAAGACCTTTGAGGGAAGAATGGACGTGTTTTGTGCTCACAGGATTGCTGTTAGGGAGTGAAGAGATGGTAGCAGGGATTGTCCACCCACCCAGAGGGCCACCACCTTTTTCATAGGTGAGGGGCCTGAGGCCTCCTGTGACCTCTACTCACCTGTATTCCTGTATGCTCATCCTTCCCAATCCCAGTCTCTCACACACACACACACGATTCAGGTAAAATCAAAGAAAGAGTACACCTTTGAGTAAACATCAGTCATCAGCTAGAACAAAGCTGAACCCACCGCCCAGCACAGGTCTAAGGAAACTGCTTCAGTGAAAAGATCAGGCTTGTGATGAACCCAATAAGGGCAGCTTCAAAACAAGCAGAGACAACTGATTAAGATGTGTATACTTAATCAATTATTTGGGGTTCTATGCAAAATTTTTGCACAAATTGTACTTTTATAAATAAAATCCATTTATGTGCAAAAAAAAAAAAAAACCCAGCCATCCTAATTTTCTCATTTTGGGAATGATGGACAATAAGTTTTGAACTTCCCAAAGAATAAGAAAAAACTGAATTTAAAATAATCTTAATCTGCATTTTCTGGTAAAATAACTAAGTTCATTTATCTTTGTTCTTTGTTGTGATAATCCTTTAACTTATCTTAGATTTTCAAATGTGTTGCCCTTTCCCATGGGTAGCATCCCCAAGATCTGAACCTGCCTCCGGGCAGTAGCACCAATTAATTAAAGATTGACTTGAGCTCAGCGTCCAGTGAACTCAGCCTCCACTCCACCAAGACCAAGGAGAGAAACACACTTGGGAGAAGAAGCTTCTGACCAAAAAAGAAAACATATTTCTTAACAAGTGTCACAAAATAATGACCCAAGGGATAGAGCGCAGGGAGAAAGTGTGTGCTTGAGGACTTTGTAAGAAATGCTGACATCTCTGTAATGCCAGAGTAGGAATCAAAGCCCAGCAGTATCTCCTCCTTGAACAATTACCTACTTTCTTTGTGTTTTTAGGAGCCAGTTAAGCAAGAGCAGCAGAATATGCTGTCCCCAGGACCCTCAAAGGATTGGCTATGTGAACAGACATTCCAATATGGGAGAAATGCCAGGATCAAGAAGTCTTATCAGGAGTTTGTGTCAAATGGGACTCTATCCCTGGTAGGTACAGACTGATTTAGAAATACTTCTTCAAGAGAGTAGATGTTTGCCCCTCTGGGCACCAGCATTGTGACTCTACATAGAGTCACTGATTATTATTATTATTATTGTCATTGATTCAACAAGCACTTATTTGTTGTCCACTTT
This sequence comes from Camelus bactrianus, assembly GCF_048773025.1. Taxonomy (NCBI): domain Eukaryota; kingdom Metazoa; phylum Chordata; class Mammalia; order Artiodactyla; family Camelidae; genus Camelus; species Camelus bactrianus. The sequence goes on from NC_133548.1 coordinate 38,930,324, forward strand.
CTGCCAGGTACTGAGATAATAATGGCCCCAGCTAACATGTTTACTAAGTGCAAAGCCCGGGGCCAACTTCCTTCCATGTGTTACCCAGTTAATCCTCAGGATAATGCTGATTGGTTGCTATTTTCCCCATTTTACAGTTGAAGTCCCCAAAGCCTGCTGAGTCTATGTAATTTGCTCAAGATCACAGGGATAGTAGCAGAGTGAGGATTCTAACCCAGGCATCTGATTGGAGAATCCATGTCCTTAACCACTTTGATAGAATGAGAACAATCACTTGGGACTATTAAGGGTACAGATTTACTAAAGATTGTTCCCCATTCCCCCCGCCCCTTGCTAGAGCACTCAAGAGTCCCATCAGGAAGAGTCAAGGTGATAATATTTCAATACTATCTGGTAAGAGCTATTGTGTTATGTTGTTCAAGACACACAAGTGACACCAAACACACAAGTAACAAGAGGAAAACACACTCAATGGACTTCATCAAAATTAAAACTTTGGGACTTCAAAGGACACCACCCAGGAAGTGAAAAGACAACCTATAGAATGGGAAAAACTTTTTTGCAAATTATATATCTGTACCTTATATTTAGACTATATAGATGACTCTTTATCTAGAGTTCAAATACCCTAAGGATAAAAGTGATATATCGTATGATAAAAAGACATACACCACAATCAAAAAATGAGCAAAGGAACTGAACAGACATTTCTCCAAAGAAGATGAACAACTGGCTGAACAAATATGTGAAATGATGTTCACCACTGTTAGCCATTAAGGAAATATAAGTCAAAACTACAGGGAGATCCAACTTCACACCCACTAGGATGGCTACAATAAAAAAGATAACAAGTGACGGCGAGGATATGGACAAATCAGAGCCCTCATACACCACTAGTTGGAACGTAAAATGGTGCAGCTTCTTGAGAAAAAGTTTGGCAATTTCTCAAAAGGTTAAACACAGAGTCACCAGCTGACCCAGTTTTCAGATACACAAAAACTTGTACACGGATATTTATAGCATATGAATATTCATATTCATGTTACTATTTATGTAGCCAAAAGGTGGAAACAATGTAAATCTCCATCAAATACTGGATAAATAAAATGTGTTTTACTCATAAAATAGAATAGTACTTGGCAATAAAAAGAAATGAAGTACTGATATAAGCTACAACAAGGATGAAATTTGATCACACATGTTGTATTATCCCATTTATATGAAATGAACAGAAGAGGCAAACCCATAAAGACAGATAGTAGAGTAGTGATTGCTAAAGCTGGATACTGTTGGAGGAAATGGAGAGTGACTGAGAATAAGCACAGTGTTTCCTTTAGGGGTGGGTGATGAAAATGTTCTAAAATTAATTGTAGTGATGACTGCACAGCTCTAAATATACTAAAAACCACTGAATTATATATTTTAAATGGGTGTGTTGTATGGTATGTGAATTATATCTCAATCAAGCTGTATTTTTTAGAAAAAGATACGCTGGTAACAAACAGAAGTAATCAGAAGATTGACGCCCACTGGGAATGCCTGCATTTGGCGAAGTTTGCTGATGTGTCGGGGCCGCAATGTGTGTGCGGCGACACAGAAGTGAATCAGATGCCACTTCTACCCTCAGGTTGGTCACAGTCTCTGCAGATGCAAGGGGAGTTCAGACAACTGTGAAAAGATCAGCATTTGTGGGCACCGGGTGCATGAAGCCTAGGAGCTCTTGGGAGGGGCATCCTCACCCTGAGAATATGGAGCGAGGGGCGTGAGGTCACCTTCGGGGAGTGAAACTAGAAATAGGTGTACTATGTCGGAGAGCACAGTGAGTCCCTGACCCCAAGGCTCAGCTGCTGCTCATTTCACAGTATTGCAATACCTACAGCAGTGGTGCTCTAAGGAAATAAATTTGCCCCCAGACCTTTGACAACGCCTGGAGACATTTTTACTGTCACAACTCAGGGGGTAGAGTGCTACTAGCATGTAGTGACAAGGCTCAGTACAGCCACCCAACAACATAGAATCACCTGGTCCAAAATGTCAACAGTGCCAAGAGCTTCAGAAACCGAGATCTGAAGCAAGTAAACACTGTTCAGCAGGGGAATGATCAGCCACAGATAATGCTTAGAGAAGGGAGACTCACAGAAGCCAACTTTCAACAGAAACCATAGGCTGAATTGTGTCCCCCAATCAACAAAAAGATATGTTGAAATCCTAACTCCCAAGACCTCAGTATACAAGCTTATTTGGAAATAGTCATTGCAGATGTAATTAGTTAAGATGAGGTCATACTGGAATAGAGGGGCCCCCCAACACATGACTAGCATCCTCATAACAAGAATGCCACTTGAAGATGACAGCAAATATCGGGGTGATGCATCTACAAGCCAAGGAAGACCAAAGAGTGGCCACAAACCAGCAGAAACTAGAGAAGAGGCATGGAACTGTATTCTTTCTCACACCCTCCAAAGGAACCAACCCTGCCAACACCCTAATCTCAGAGTTCTAGGCTCTAGGCTCCAGAACTGTGGAAGAATAAATTTCTGTTGCCTAAGCCAGTGTGTGGTAGTTTGTTCTGGCAGCCCTAGCAAACTGATACATCCAAGCACTGTTTATGGGAGACAGCATCTTGGCCAATGGACTTTGCACATCCTAGACCCTCATTATTCAGTCCCTACATGTCCCTTAGTTCTGTTTCCAGGCTTATCAGGTTATAGATAATTATGATACTCACCCCCTCCCCATCCCAGGGAAAGGATGGGCTGATTGTTCAGTCCAAGTATGCCAGCCCCAATGTCTCTCTGGCTCGAGCTCTCCTGAACATTGACTAGGGAGAATCTCTGAATCTCTGTCTCAGAGCAGAGAGCCAGACCCAGCTGGCCTCACCTGAGGCTGGTGGTTTCCAAAGTCTGCACAGAGTGTGCAAGGCAAGGGATGAACAAGAACTTCCACTGGAGTGAAGGAAGGAAACATTAGACATTATTTAGAATTTCTTTTAAATTAGAAATAAAGTTTAATAATAGTCAATGCATGAATTGACAAGAAAACCTGTAAATAGCTTGTGGGTAAATATTCACGTATTGTGGACGTGTACTTCAGAACAACAGCAGTGACAGGAGTGGTCACTGCCTTACATCATATCACTGTCATTTCTCTGCTCTGGCTTGAAACTGATTTATTTAAGACCTTAACTGTCAGGCTAAGGGATCTGGCTTCTATCCTGTGGGCTGTGAAAGCCCTCAGAAGGTTTTAAGAGGGAAACAGTAGCAATTCCGGAGGAAGGTTAACAGCATGGCAATTAGTGTGGATTCTGGAACCAGGTGAATAATTTCCAAGCTGTAATATTTACTAGTTTGTAACATCTACAAATATTTGTAATATTTGCTGTTTAACCTTGGGCAAGTTGTTTAGCCTCTTCACGCCTCTGGTTTCTCATTTGTAATATGAGGGTAATAAGAGTAACCACCTCTTGATATGGTAGTAAAGACTGAGAGAGAAGACACATTTGGAGCACCTCACACAGGGCATCTGGCACATGGCAGTCATCAATAAGGGTTGTGATCCTGTTTTAGGATATCACTTTCTTGGACCCACATTTCAAAGTAAGATGCAGACCTCAAGCCACCACATTCTAGAACTAGTTCTTCAAATTTAGGTGGAAGCTGCCTAGAAAACAGTATTTGAAGATACATGAATTCTTTGGCTCCAAAACCTTCTGGTTTATTCAGTCCTGGGCATAATGGCTTTGAATGCCTCTGATAACATGCAAAAGCATGCCTGGAAGGTGTAAGCCATTACATGCCTCATTTTGTGCGTATACAAATTTAAATCCAGGTCTACCATACACCAGTGTACCAAGCTGTCTTTATTCTAAACTGGTAAACTCTAGAACTAGTGTCTCCCCAAATGCCTTATATTTTTACTTCAAAATATTTTTACTTCCTGGTTTCACAGCCTTGGGGCTACACCTGCCCCATCACTAAACAGCCTTAATTGGGGATTTTGAAATCCAAATGAAAAAATGACAGGTGGTGTTATGTTCTTAGCCACTCAGTCTCTAACTGGTTTTAAAATTCATCCCTTTCCCCCTCGGAAAATTCAAGTCATTTTCTCAGTTTAAGGAGTGTTTGCAGGAGCTGAATTTGTTCTTGTTAACTCCGATTCTGAGGGGTCCTCTGACAAATTACGTTCAAGAGCTCCATCTGCTGGCCAAAGTTTAAAATAAAAAAAATGAAAGAATAAGCAGGAGCTTAAATGGTCTTATGCCTTTAATCAGCAGCTTAACTACTTAACCATGAAAATGAGCTTCCCCGGGCTAATGAGACTTGCCCAATTTGCAGAAACCCGGTGTTTATTTTTGTAGCACAATTTTCCAGCTGCCTGCATCCTGCGTTCCTTTACAGTGTGGAGCATCTGCTTATGCTGCGTTGTTGGTGTATACAGGTCTGCTTAAAGCTCCCCCTGGATACTGAGAGGCAGAGGATGAGCTAGGTGTCCCAGGTTTGAAAACTGGATTATGGGATCCAGATTCTGGGTTCTGCCTATCGGGACCCAGGAATTAGGTACAAGTCGCTATATTTCATTATTAAACAAAAAAAAAATGGTAAGAAGACAAGGTGAACTTTGATGATACGGTGTAAAAGCAAGGAAATCAATAAGAACTGAAGCAATGTGGTCCACGGTCAGCACATCTCCGGCTCTCTCTCACTCTGCTCTTTAAAAAATGCAAGGATTTCTGCAATAACGAGATCTATGGGTTCCTGGGGGAGAGGAGAAAAACACAGTTTCTGCAAAATGGCAAACTAAAAATAAAAGACTTATGGGCACAATAGGACTGAGGCAGACAGTTTAAAGCTCACACAACTTTGCAACCAGAGCCCTAACCAAAGCAATAACAATCTTAATAAAAAATACCAGCAGAGTTTAAAAAGAGCTTAGCACCTAATAAATAAAAAATTCTGCAGAAGACAAAGGAACTTGCCTGAAAAAGAAAATAGAAAGAGAACGTAATTTGGTAGCAGGCAATGTGGGAGAAGCTGTCGCCTCCTGACTCTTGGAGGTAAGGGGAAAATGGGCAGGATCGGAGCACTGAGCAGGGAGCACTTCTAGACAAAGACGATGCTAAGGTGACAGGGAGACAGGAGGCAGGGAGAAGTGCACTGCCCTGCCTCCCTCCTCCACTTGCTGCCATCAGCCTTGGTCCTAAACCTTGCCTTCATCTTCTGACAGGCTGGAATCATCACCTACAAACCAATACGATTTCCACGTTTCACTGACATTGTTCCACTCCGCCATTTACTCATCACATTTGAGCTAATTTATGTTGAAATCACGCACAAACACACCAGCGTTATAGCAAAACAGACTGAATGTGGTATGCTTCCCTGGCATACATTTGACACAAACCCCTGCTGAAAGGCTAGATCCATCAGGCCTGCATCTTCCTCTTGCCTCTCTCCTTACAAACTCAATGTTGGGTTCACAATGTCCCCACCTCCTGGCTACAGGGGCACCATCAAGGCTTTGGGCTCCTGGGCTCTTCAGTTATGTCTGAGGTACTATCAGGTAGTTAGCAACACTGTGGATATTTGACAAGCTTATTTTGGTTACTAGTGAGAGACTCCAAACAACAACTATCTTAAGAAAGGATAACATTTTGCTAACCTAGTCAAAAGTCCAGCTGTACATACAACTTCAGGCTTAGCTGGAGTCAGAGGCTCAAATTTGGTTCCTGTCTCTCCTTCTTACCTTCATTCTCCACACTTTCTGCTTTCCTTGGTGATAGTGTCATTCTTTTCCAGGCCCTGTCCCATCAATGGCACCTGGACCTTCCAGACCCATAATCCTCATAGCTAGCAATGCCAGAGAGAAGGGAGCTTCTCCTCCCCAATAGTTTTTGTAATAATAATAATAATAATAATAATAATAATAATAATAATAATAATAATAATAATAATAATAAGGAGCAAACAGGAACAATCTCATTGCCGTGGCTTGATACACGTGCTCCCCAACCTTGCCTTAGTCCACTAGGGATGACCGGAGGATGAAGTCTCTGACTGGCTGGGTCAGGTTGCAGGCTGATCCTTGGATTCAGGGGCTGGGTCAGCCCCAGCCAAACCAGCTGTACTTGGAGAGGGAGCTGCTCCCAAGGGAGAGACAGGTCCAGTGCCTGGAAAGGGGGATGGATTAACACAGACACCCATCACCCATAGAGGTCTAAGCCAGGCACTTGTCTAGTAGCTTGGGAGGTCTGGAGAATCTGGTTTCTGATGAACACGGTATCTGAGACAAACTATTTACCTTGGATTTAAACAAAGAACAGAAAAAGATGGATCTGGCCTGCTTGTATATTTTGTTTGGCCTGAGAGTGCTGTTTTTTATTTTTTTAATTGGCTGCCAACAATTAGAACTCGCAAAATTCAGGGCTTCTCTTAAATGGGAGCCACATTGTGCCCATTTTCCCACATGGAGAGTTGAATAGGAGCTGCCCCTTTATTGACCCGTCCTCTCCTGTTCACAGTAGTCCTCACTGGTCCCTGTGCTCCCCCGTCCTCCCCCAGGTCACTCATTTTGTTATCCACTTGGCCCCTGGAGGCATCTGGATTTGCAATCTGCCATGTGAGTTTAACTCTGGCAGCCCGGTGGCAGTTGGCACTAATCAGAAAGGGCTGGGTCAGATGCCATCTGTCTCTCTCTGCTGTCCTGTCTTCATAGTGTTTCAGACAAGCCTGCAAATGAGTCAGTGGTCAGGTGCTCTAATACTAGGACTTGCTGCCTTAGTATGGCACCTTTAAAGCCAACTAGCAGGCATTTACTGAGATACTTACTTTTTCCCCCAGCTGTAGGCAAATGAAAAGGTAACTTTGTCCTCCCCTATTCCTGGAAGGACAGACATGCATTTCTGTCCAAGAAAACTAAGCAACCTTTGCCTTATAGGAAAATTAACAGGCTTTTGTTTTCAAAGACCTAGTCACATAGACCCTAGAGCTGGATTGTTCCAGGGAGGAAAGTATCCCAAAGGCTGAGGAGAGGGAAAACCCCCAAACCAGAAGAGAGGCTTCTTTGAGACTCGAGGCTAGAGGGGAGAAGCTGGATTCATAAATGACCATGACCTTCACTTCACTTAAAGTCCTCAGGAGAAGCAGGAGTCAGTATCTGTTAGAATTTCTTCTATTGTAAATGATAGAAGATACAGCCAAACAGGCTTAAAGAGGAGAAAAAAAGATGAAGAAAGTTGGGTAATTCATTTGTTTGTTACTAAAAAGTGTATGGGTAACTGACTAGTGGTATGGCTTGATCCAGGAATCTAAAATATGCCCTGAGGACTATTTTTATCCATCTCTCAACATTGCATTTCCCTCTCTCCATTGACTTCATTGTCAGGATCCATGTAACGTTCCTCCAGCAGCTGTCTCAAACAAACTCTCACTGGCTTCTCAACAGAATAGAAGTCAATCACTGAGCCAATTACAAAAGCTATGAAACACAGTACTCTAATTGGCCAGTCACGTGCTTCTTCCCTGAAACTGAGAATTGGGTACTATAACTGGAAGAAGTCAGGTATGGATGCTGAGTAGCAAAAAACTATTAGAGGCTCCAAACAGGGATGGCTAAGGACACTGGGTACATGGAACCACGGCTTCTGTTAAGAATCTTGGCAAAGATCTCTGTGTGCAAGCTTGCTGCTTCTGAACATGGGCAAGGAGTACCAAGAGCTGCACCCACCTGCAAAAAGCCTTCTTTTGGGGATACCCATAAGCCCCCAGGGCTCTTGCACAATCACTAGGCAGGAAAGGTGTGTACATAGGCATGCATGTGTGCACACACGTGCACACACATGCACAGAGAGGCACATGCAATGATAGGCTTTGCTTCCCTGATTAATTCTGGCAGATAAAGGACTGAGTTTGTTTTGGACTGTGATGTTTCTAACACTTAAATAACTGGAGTAGATTTGTTTTCATCCTATATACTAAGATCTCCAATCTATTGTCTCTTCCCTGTGGTCTCTGAGCGATTACAACTGTATTCCACTCCTCTCTCTTGCTACTTCCATCATCTCTAAGTCAACTCTTTCCAGGGCTCTTTCATCACCCAGTGCCACATCTCCCTGCCCGCACTTGTCTTTGTTCTGCTGGCATTAAAGCTGTGTACTCCACGTAGTCCTGGCTAATCTATAATCGAATCCTAATCTACATAGCCGAAGGAGGTACTTACATCCCTTCAAAACGCTTCTTCATTTTTGTTAGAAAGACGTGGCCAGAGGACAGACAGCTGTGCCCGACAGAACTGTATATTAACCCACAGGCGCAGAGAGCAGGGGCAGCATGGTTGGCAGGCACCCATTTGCATCAAGGAGTGGAAAAGCATCAATGGACACGCCCTGAGCACAGGAACACAGAAAGAAATACCTGGGAGGGGATTTTGGGACCACCTGGAACTCCTTTGCGAGAAGATGGGACTAGGCAATCAAGATGTGGGATTGTATGTTAATTCAGTGTATTTTACACTCTCAAGCCGTGAAGCCAGGAGGCTCTGAGGTAACATAGATGAGGTTAGCAGTGGCCAGTAAACAGTAGGTGTGGCCTATATGGTCCCCGACCCCGCCCTTTCCCCCTTTACAATAAAGCCCCTCTGCCCAGATTCTGTTTTTGTGTTTCAATAAAAACTCTCCCATTCCACCTTATTTGCCTTGTAGCCCAGCTCCTCCAGGTATACTATGTATAAAGTGAACACACGTTCTCTGCTGCCTGGCAACGTGAGAAAAAGCTGGTGTATGAGGCTCAGTGAATAAGCAGAGATGATGTTACTCATTCATTCATTCATTCAACAAATATTTAGCTTAATATGCACCAGGCATTGTGTCAGTTCCAAACCAAATTGTATATTTGCTTAGAAAAAAAAAACCTAATAGAACTGGCACACCTAGAAAATGCATTTTTTTCTTCCGTATTATGTTTTCTACCTTTCCTATGAGATTTTACAATTGGAAGAACTAATACTTACCACTGACATTAAAACACACACACACACACACACACACACACACACACACACACACACCCCAAAACCTTCGCAACTTCTGGCTAAATGTCAAAACACCCAGCACATCTTCCTGCTTTCAAATGTCATTCACTCTTAAAATCATGGTTGGACAAGCTGTCCCTCCAGTGGGTAATTACCAAGCTTGATCTGAATTCAGACATACACTAGAAAGAAGCAGTGCAAAAATAACTCTGTCCCAAGAGAGCTTATACCCTAGTTGGAAAGACAAGAGAAATACCTGAAATAACTACATTGCCCCAAAAGGGACAGGCACTCAGTAGGACTACCTTCCTGGCCCCCTTGTGCAGGGGTGGGTCCTTGTGACAAGTTTGGTGTCACTTGCAGGCCAAACATTCAAAGGAATGTCTGTGGAGGACCCTCCAGAGTTCTCTTTCCGTCTGGGACTGGCTGCCAAGATGGCGGAGCAGGAGCCGCAGCTCACGTCCTCTCAGACACACCGAGATCACAGCTAACGCCAACAACCGTCGAGTAAAAAAAAAAAAAAAAAAAAAAAAAGACTGGAAACTACCAGAAAAGATCTTCTATAGCTAAAAAAGGAGGCGGCAGCAGGGGAGGACTCGCGATATAATCAGGTCCCACACCCGCTGGGCGGGCGACCCACGAACTGGAGAATAATTACAGTGCAGAGCTTCTTCCACGGGAGCAGGAGTTCTGCGTCCCAGTCAGGCTCCTCAGCCCGCGGGTCCGGCACTGGGAAGAGAAGCCTCCAGAGTGCTGGGCGTTGAAGGACAGCGGGGCTTGATTACAGGAGCTTCGTGTGACTGAGGACACAGAGACTACACTTAAGGGTTGCAGAGAAACTCTCCCGCTCGCTGAGACCAAGGACAAAAGCGGTAATTTCATAGAAGCCTGGGTCAGACCTACTTGCTGGGCTTGCGGGTCTCCTGGCCAAGCGACAGGTGGCTGCGGCTCACCCTGAGGGCGTAGACATGGTGGCCGACATTCAGGGCTGTTCTTCTGAATGAACTCTCCTTCCGGGAGAATAACATCTTGCTGGGACTTTAGCAGCGAGACTTGGCCCCACCCAACAGCCTTTAGGCTCCAGAGCTGGGACGCCTCAGGCCAAACAACTAACTAGCAGACAGACTGCCTAAGGCTGACCCCACAGCAGCCTCTCCACACGCCCCTAGACACGGCCCTGCCCACCGGAAGGCCAAGAACCAGCTCCACCCACCAGTGGGAAGGCACCTGCCCCTCCCGCCAGGAAGCGGGCACAAGCCTCTAGACCCGCTTCACCCACCAGGGGCAGACACCAGAAGCAAGAAAACTTCCATCTCGCAACCTGTGGAACAAGCTCGCAAACACAGGACAGAAACTACCCTGGGACCAGCTGGTTACAGGCCCCTGGGTGACGCGAGAGAAGTGCACTGCTGGGACGCATAGGACGTCTCCTACAGAGGGCTCCCCTCCAAGGTCGAGAAACGTAACTCACCTGCCACACACATAAAAATACAAATAGAAATTTAGACAAAATGAGGCGGCAAAGGATACCTTCCAAAGGAACAAGATAAAACCCCAGAAGAACTAAGTGATGTAGAGATAGGCAGGCGCCCGAGAATGAGTTCAGAGTTATGATGGTAAGGTTGATCAAACATCTCAGGAGGAGAATGGATGAACAGAGCGAGAAGATAGACGTTGTTAGCAAACAGATAGAAAAATAAAGAATAACCAAACAGAAATGAAGAATACAGAATTCTCTTCCCTCTGGCACAGTGACCGGCACCATTTGAGTTACAGCAGCTCCATCATTTGGGGTCCCCGCATGTCTGCCATGAGCACAGCCCTCTGCCAACCCATGATGAACGTGTAGTAGAAACGAGAAATAAATCTGCTTTGGTTTTAAGCCACCAAGGGTTGGAGGTTGGTTGTTACCACAATATAACCTGGGTTATTCTGACTGAAACATGAAAAGGACGTAATGGTTAAACCTCTAGAGCACTCTAGGGTACAGGGAAGGATACGAAAGAACTGAGACTAGCAAACGCAGTGACTTTTTTAAAAAGAGTGTTCCAAAGCTACAGGCTGCCAAGCTTGACATGGACCCTCTACAAGAGTCTGGAAGGAATAAGTAAAGAGAATGGTCTGTGAACACTTAGGGAAAAAAGCCGAGACCATTAAAGAGTCAATGTGGTTTAAAGACAATCAAAACCAACTAATTTTCATTTGCTTTGCAGACAGGTCTTAAGTCCTTCTGGGTCTTGGCAGGTAACAGTGTACTCAAATTAGAATGGCTACTAAAGAGAGTTTTATAAAGGGACTATACACAAAGATGAGCAGGCTGCAGGAAAACCACAAGAAGTAGTGTAGTCCCATGGGCTAGAGTAGTGGGGATGTTACCATCAGAGCCTGAAGGAGGGAGGGGTGAAAAGGCAGGGCCACACCGCCTGGCCGGCTATCGTCATCTTGCATTAAGGGAGCTTGGAGAATAAATATCCCAACTCGTCCTTCTCTTTCCCTCCAATTTCTTGTCTCCACTGGCCAACCCAACCGGAAAGCCACCTAGAGGGCAAAGGAGCCATTGATGTAGTCTGGATAAGTCAGAATCCTGGGTACAGAGCAGGACAGAGAAGGGCAGAAAGCAGATCTGGAGGGGCAAATAGAAGATATCCAGCTGAAGATTACTAGGCAAATTGAATATACATGATGCATCTGGACTCGAGTGAGGTATTTGACAAAAGTTGTTAGGAATTTCTCAAATAAGCAGTATTGCTCGCACCCTCTTCTGTGGGCCCATAGCACTGTGTACTTGAGCCCTGGAGCGGGTGGTGGTCACTATAGTTTTATCTTCTCAGCAGGCTTCCCCAACTCCCTTCTGGCCATCTCCCTCATATTCTCCAAGGAACTTGCCCCCAGTCCTTGTGTTTTGGATGTGGTCAATTGCCACACCCTGTCTATCCCTAATTCTCAACTCCAAAGGGTGGACACCTGGGTCAATCAAGCTAGATAGAGTCTTAGGAACATGCCTGCTGACAGTAACAAGAAAGATGCTATCTTGACTCCAGGTTACAGTGCTGGAAAGATGCAAGTTTGGAGCAATGAATAGCTATCTTCCATAGCCTGGCAGGAGACATCATTTACAATAAGAGAGTTTGTGGTCTTCACACAGAGAAACCAAAAAAACAAAACAAAACAAAACAAAACAAAAAACTAAAAGATGAAAAAACATTATATTGCTTGAGTTTCTGGATTAAACTGTTTCTGAGGTTAAGTCACTGCTAAATTTCTCACTTACATGATCCACTCCATTGCCACGTTCACTTTTGCTAGTTTGAGCTGGTTTTCTTTTGCTTACAGCAGAAATCTCTCATTAATCTACCTGTATTACAGAGCTTCCATCTTAACCTCACAGTGGTCTCAATAGTTATTTAATAAAATACATTTTAACTTGAGTGATAAAGGCTAGTACGTGATAGTAGCAACTACTACTGTGGAGTGCTCCCTAAATATTCAAGGGATGAATGATCATCACCCAAGAAATGAAAGCCTTGTCAAAAGACAGGGCAGGACCCAGCTGAGACTACAGAGTCCTGTGTCCCTCTCCTGGAATTACAGTTTCTGCCTGTCCTAGGCCCTCGTATAATGTCTGCCTCTGCTGGAGAAGCCACAGAAGGAAAAGAAGGTCGTGGTCAGTTTCTCCCTTCTTCCTTGCTCCACTGTCTTCCAATTGTTCAAGCTGCCATTTTGGGACTTCTTTCAGCTCATAAACAGGAAGGAGCAGGAGGTTTGAGGAAAAAGATAATGCCCTCCAGAAATAACGTTTTTTTAAATTTTAAATTTACCCATCATCTTTGGGTAAATATCCTTTACCCATTTTATATTATTGAGGTATAGTCAGTTTATAATGTTGTGTTAATTTCTGGTGTACAGCACAATGCTTCAGTCATACATGAATATACATATATTCATTTTCATATTCTTTTTCACTGTAAGCTACTATAAGATATTGAATATATTCCCCCATGCTATACAGTATAAACTTGTTTATCTATTTTATATATACCAGTCTGTATTTGCAAATCTCAAACTCCCAGTTTATCCCTTCCCACCCCCCTAGAGATAACGTGTTAACACAGCTTTAAGACCCAATGGGTAGCAGGTACCAAAGCACTGGCTCTTTCTCCCATGAAGGACTTCTATGGGTTTTTCAAAAACTCTCTTCAGTGGGGCTCTCCCATTGCACCATCCTAAGCTGTGAGTGATGCAAACTCTGGCTGACTGCTGACCCCTGGCTCCTCTCCCTGCTCCCCACAGCTCCCTTGGTACATTCCATGCAGCCTTTCTCTCCTGGTGTGAGGTCCTATGGGTTGGCTTCTTCAAGGTGACTAATGTCCCATGGAGAACATGCCCCTTGCCCTGCCATAAGCACAACCCACCTTATTCACTCTGCTGCCCTGTCTCCTTCCTCTGCCAGCAAGGTCAGCTCTAGCCAGGCTCACTCTTTGACTTTCCAGGCACTAGTCAGGCATCAGCTTCTGTACTATACAGAAGCTTCTCTTGCTTGGTTCAAACTGGAGGAGTGGGACAACTCTCCTCTCCATTAACAGGGGAAGGGAATCACACAGTTCTCCAACTATTTTCAAAGAAATTCTCCAGTTCTCCAGAGTTATTCCAGTTCTCTTCCTCTGATCCCCTAGATTCCCTTACAAATGGTCTAGACATTGATGGTGGTGAGCTGAGGCTCATGAGCTGACTGGAGACTTCCAATTAGCAAGGTCTTCCTGGACGGCAAAATTTCTTTCTTTAGAACCATACCATTCAACATGGCAGCCACTAGCCACGTACAGCTAATGAGCACTTGAAGTATGATTGGTTCAGAGTGGGGTATGCCGTGAGTGTCACCAACACACCAGCTTTCAAAGACTTAGTGTGAATAAAATAATGTAAAATATCTCATAAATATCTTGTATATTCATTAGATGTTGAAATAATATTTTTGATACATTGAATGAATTGAATAACTCATTAAAATTGATTTCACCTCTGTCCTTTTTAATGTGGCTACTAGAAATTTTTAATTACACAGCTCACATATTTCTGTTGGATAGTGCTGCTTTTAAAATGAATGGGAAAAAAAGAAGATAAAAATTTAAAAAGATAAAATGCATGCGCACATGGCTTTAGGGACTGGCCAAACTCTGAGACAGGAAAAGTCTCAGTCAAGAGGCTGTTAGGTGATATTTGTAAAATCCCTTAGACCGCTGCCTGGCACATATTAAGCACTCAATAATTACGATGGGGGAGAGAATAGAGGTGGAAGAGACGTTATTGTTGTAGTAGTAGCTGATGTGGTTAATGATATTCATCTCCCTTCTCCCATCTGTAAAACAAGAAAAAGAATTTATGCCCTGCCGATGTCTCAAGGTTGCAGTGCAGTTTGAGTGAAATAGGGTGTACAAAAGCTCTTTAAACTGTAAATAGCTGCATACACAGTGGTTGCCACAGTGATAATAATCATGATGGCTGCTGAAACACCCTGGCTCACGCGGGGAGCGCCTCTGGAATCGGGCTTCTGGAACCCAGGGCTGGGGCAGGCTGGCCATGGGCCCAGGCACTCCTTCCATTGCATCAGAGCGAATGCTGGGCCACCGCCAGGTGGCAGTGGAAGCCCAGCTGCGGTCCCCGGGATCCCTGCCCCGCTCAGGAAGACGCACCCACTTCTCTGAGGCCCCCTGACTGAAGCACCTTTTGCATTTCAAGCTGGATGCTAGGCACTGTGTAGAATACCAAAGGGGAAAGGGGCAGAGAGTATATAAATTAGGGGTTTGGGATTAACAGATACACACTACTACATGCAAAACAGATAAACAAGGACCTACTATATATATCACAGAGAATGATATTCAATATCTTGTAATAACCTAGAATGGAAAAGAATCTGAAAAAGAATATATATCTATATCTGTATCTATATATATTCTTATATATATTTTCTGTGTACCTGAAACTAACACAACATTGTAAATCAACTACATTTCAACATTAAAAAAGAAGAAGAAAAAAAAGTTTTCTAAGACTTGGTCCAGGCTTCAGGGGCTTCAGGGTAAGGAAGGAAATCGACCCCCAAACAACTGATAGAATAGTGATGATCCCTGCAGGGTCAGAGGATGGGTCTACGGCTGTGACTTGGCTTGCGGGGAATTAGAAGGAACTTCCAGAGATGTGACATTTGAGCAGGGTTCTCAGGAAGGAAGACTTCTCTCAGTGGAGACGTGGGGGTGGGGAGGGACATTCCAGGCAGATGATGGAGCAAGAGCAAATAGCACCTGGGCCATTTGGAAAAGGGGGAGGGCGTTTGAAAATGAACAATAAGGGTGTGCGTGCTGTAGGCGCTTAGTGCTTGAAGGTTAGTGAAGCCAAATGTCCCGGAATGGGCAGGATTATGTCATGTATTATGAATAAGTGTCCTGCCTGAAATGGCAATAGCAGCCCCATTGAGAAACTGAGAGTCTGGGTGGGGAAGGAAAGTTTGAGTGTGAGATATGAGTGGAAAGATAAATTAAAGCCAAACTGTAAAGGGCCTCATGGCTAGACACGGGCCTTGGGCCCTCTCGCAAGTGACACAGAGACTCCAAACTCCTTCTCATTCGCAGAGAAGGGCTCCCATCATTTCTAAAACCCAACAGACATCCTCGCACAGCTCTAGAGGGAGCTGCAGTGGTGGGTGTGCTCACACGGCGCCCAGCTGTGCTCCCTAGGCTCACCTGCTCCCCCATGGCTCTTGCTCCAATTTCTAGTGGTCCTGACTCTGGCCCCAGAATGATGCCATCCTCCCTTGGAAACTACAGACTAAGTGCGGATACAAATTGACACTCAAAAAACATTTGCCAAATTGAATTCACATCCAAGACCTGGTACACCAGCTCAGTGACATATTTAGGTCGTGTATATTTCGGTCACATAAAGGTGGCATCACTGGATTGTCACAGTATTTGCTCTGAGTCTGTAGGAGGGTCTTCATTTCTGGAAGAGGCCAGAGAACTTTCTCTGTCAGCATGCCTGTTAATGATGATAAGAGCTAGCATTTATTAAGCAAGCTGCTTTGAGTCAGGCATTGCTCCTGGTACATTACGTAAATAATTCTACTTCATCATCACCATGACTTGTGTTGCAGGTGATAAAATTGAGGCTAGGAGAGGCAAATGAGTTGCCAAGGGTGCCCACGTGGAGTACCAGGCCTTTTTGTTTTTGTTTTTTTTTGGTTTTCTGGAATTTATGCCTCTTTAATGCTGAATATAAAATCTGAGATTTCACCAATAACTTGAAAGACAAATGCATACAAATTGAAATCTAAAAACAATAATTATGCAAAGTGCGCCCTGACACTTTAGAAAAGATGTTACATGAAAAGCATTTCTAGAAAAAGTAAAACCGAGATCTGTCTGACTCTAAAGGCTCCTGCCCTTTCCCCTACACCAGCCTGTTCCTCTCGGTCACAAGGAAATGGCGCTTTCTTGAAAGGGAGGAAAGGGACCCAATGCTGGCTGACCCCAAGCAGTGAAGACAGGCGTCTTCTTTCAGCCACCTGATAGGACAGGGTCTGCCGTGGGTTCCCTGCCAGATGGTTCAAGGGCTTCACACCTGCTACCCTTCAGGGCCCCACTCAATTCAAAATGGGGCCAAGGGGCCCGTGAAACAGAAGCAGGAAAGGGAGTGAGCTTGGGCAGGGTGTTCTCTCCCAGGACCACCCAAAGCTGCCTCTGCCAATTCCACGCTTTGGGCTGGTGCCTTGGCTGCGTGGAGTGTACTGATTGAGCAGTCTTTTCATGGGGGAAGAGGAGCCTGGGGCCGTGGGGCCAGTCTTCTCGCCCCGGGGCACCATAAAGGCCCATGGCTCACAGCCACCAAAGCCATCGCACAAGCCAGGTCCACCACTGCTGGTTTTTCTTTGCTTCCTCCTGGGTGAGGGCTATTCCTGTCAGAGGGCTATTATCTTGTATGAAGAAACAAGAGCGATTAATTGCCATTGGGGCTAGCCTGTGCCGGGCTGCTCTGACCTCCTTAAATCCCTTGGACTCAGGGCAGGGAATCAACAGAACAGTCTTTTCATCTGGCCAACCATCCATCTATTTATCATCTGCTGTGTCCAGCCACTGTGCTTAGCCCCAGGGAGCAGAAAAGGAATAATAGTCCACTCCTCAGATTTCAGGGGTCCAGTATAGGGAGACTGGAAATATAAACTCAGTGTCCCCAGTCTTCAGCAGCTTATGAATACAAATGGGGGCTCATTCATTCAAATAACTTCTCACTCAGAGACTTTAATCCCCTGCAGTGTCCTTCAAATAGTTATTGAAGTTTCCAAGGAGTGTTTGACCTGTAATCATGAACCAATCCATCAGTTTAGCTGACACTGAGCCCCTACATTACGGCTTGTCGTAGTTCTCTCCTGTCAATGTCCCGTGTCCTCAAAGGGAGACCCCACACAGCACTCTTTCTGGAAAAGCCATGGCTACTCCAAAAGGGCTGCCACAAGACCATAAAGCCTTCTGTGCAAAGCAGAGGAAGTTCTTGCTTGCTTTCAGGGGACTGGAGCCCCACTCCCAACCCTTTGTCTGGGTGCCCACGTGCAAGTCACAACCTGGGCAAGCATACATGGTAGCCTGCATGCCAAGGATGCTCCCCACACCACTAGGCCTCAGGGTGCCAGACTGATACCTGGTTCTATGCCAAGGAGAGAATGGCCTCTCCTCACATTTGTGTCGGACTTTGTCACCTGGGGACTTCAGAGTGGTACTACCAGAGCCCAGAATTTCACAAGGTCTGTGACTCACTGCTCCACCAGGACTCACAAATATTTCAAGGGGTTTGGCAGAGAATAAACTCCTCTTCTGCACAGCCCCGATGTCCTTCTGTCTCACATCTTTCTCTCCGCTGTCCAATCCCACATTCAATGCTTCTCCCCAAACTACCCTCACATACATCAGTTCATGCAAACAGAATCCAAGCAGGTGCCCAGTCCACCAATTCTGACTCCCATTCTAGGCTCAGTTAGAACACTCTTTTGCATAAGTAACTACAATGCGGTGATGACAAAAGCTATCATAGGTACAAGAACAGAGGAGCGTGTAAATCAGATGTGTCTTGGAGAAGGAACATCGGAATTGAGCCTTAAATAAGGAGTAGGGAAAGTTAAAGGGGGTAACATTCCAGACAGAAGGATCAGCATGAGCAAAGCTGCAGAGGCATCAGCTTGGTGTTGCTGGAGTATAAACTGTAAGGCAGGGAGGGAGAAGGGAAGCTGGATGACTCAGGAGGGGGCGGGTCAAAGATGGTTGTATAGACTATATTGAGGAGATCGTACTTTGTTTTAAGGGAGCCACTGAAGGGGTCTAGCAGAGAGTGAGAGATTGGCTGTGTGCTTTGGATAGACTGTTCTGGTTATACACAGAATGAGTTTTAGAGTGCCAGAGAGGAGGAAGTGAGTCTACCAGGGGGTGGTTGGAGTGTTTGGGGTAGGAAGTGATAAGGACCAGAGTAGAGCAGTGGTAGACAAGGAGGACAGAAAGGAAGAGGGGAAGGAGGAGAAGGGGAAGGAGGAGAAGGGGGAGGAGGAACAGGAGAGGGAGGAGGGGGATTGAGGCAAGTCCACAAGTAGAGCAGTGAGGATGACTCCCAGGTTTCTGGCTTGGACATCCATGTATAATGAGTGACCAAGACAGGTAACACAGGAGCAAGAATTGGGGTGGGAATATGACCAGTTCCTTTTATAAAGTGTCTGTGTACATCCTCAAGGAGTGACAGGTGGACTCTGGAGATACGGATCTGAAGCACAGGAGAAGGACCTGAGCCAAGGCTATAGATTTGGAATCACCAGAAGGGCAATCAAGCTTATGAATGGGTCACTGCCAGAGAGCATTTGAAGGAGAGAAGAGGGCTAAGCACAGAGCTTGTGTAACGAGAAGGAAAAAAGAAAAGCAACGTCAATAAGAGGTAGGGAAAACCCAGCATACAGTTGTGTTAGGGAAAGCCAACAGAGGGGAGAGATCGAGGAGAATGGAGTGGTCACCCGTGTCAACTGGTGCAACAAGGTCAGAGGAGATAAGGACTTGCTGACAAGTGCCCGTTAGGTGTTGGATGTGACTAGCCAGAGAACAATGTGCTGAAGTGTGCGTGGCAGGGAGGGAGCTGAGATAGAAAGGCAAGAGAGAACTGCTATTTCAAGATTGGAGGTGACAGGAGAGAAACAAGAAGGAATTTGTGTGAGTAGCCAGTGGAGGGAGTTCCTACCTCTACATGAGGTATGTTTGAACAGGTGGCTAGGGGAAAGGGAAGGAAGCAGGGAGAGCGAGAGATTAGAAAGAAACATAGACAGGTAGGTGTCCTGGAACAGTTAAGGCAGGAAGGGCACCTGAGCAGGGGGTAGGCCTGGCCTGCACCAAGTGGAGCGATGCAGCTCCTGAGACCCAGGGAAGGGCAGAAGCACTGAGGTGAGTCTGTAAGTAGAGGGGTTCACGCCTGAAGGTCTGTGATGTGGGGGGAAGGAGTCTGAACTGATGTGGGAACTCCAGGATACTGGAGAAGACACTAAATGACCACCACAGAAGGGGGCAAAGCAACCCACCAGGGATGCTCAGAAGAGTTGCGCTTTGTTTCTGTTTGGTTGCCCCAGAAGCCTAGGTGCAAGAGAATGTGCCCCGGCAGAAAAACAACAGCTTGAGTATTCGTGTGAATCCTTTCTTTTTCCTTTCGCTTTTCTCCAAAAGGCAAGTGTCTTGCGAAACCTTAAGCTGCCTTTTTCTTCCCATAGATGCAGCAAGTGTCAGGGATTTGATGGGAGGCCTACACTGCCCAGAAATAATATTACTGCTTAAGTTTCCAGAAGGCCTCGTCAGGCCTTCTTCTGGTCCCGCCTCCTTAGGCCCCGGGCAGGCAACGTCTATTGAAATATTGGCTGCAGGGTGCCAGACCTCTGAAGGCCATTTTTCCTTACAGCCTGACTGGACCTGCCTGGTTGAGAGGTGGCATAAGCAGGTATGTTTCAGACATGGGAGCTATGTCTCTGCAGCAGGCGGAGAAAGCATTTCCTGGTTGAAGAGTAGTGTAGAAGGGTTTGGGGCTTGTCTCAAGCTCCCCAAACAGCAGAGGCCTGAGAAACAATCTCAGGTATCTCCCTCTGCCTCCCCTCTGTCGGCTGAAACCCTCAGCAGAGGGTCTCCATCAGCCAAGTGAAACCCTCCAAGACAGGTGCCCATTTCAGGGTAGATCGTCTTTTTTCTCATTCACTGTGGCTTTCTCTCTTGGAAGATCATGATGGGTGAGTCTGCAGTCAACCCCTTAATCTAACCTCCTCCGAGGTCAGCCCTGGGTGGGGACAAGGAGCAGGCACACGAGGGAGAGTAAGGAGACACTAAGTAAGCCCATCTGAAAAAGAACCTTTAGAAACAGGAACCTCAACCCCAGGAGGGAGTTAACCTTCCTCAGCTGTCTGAATCTGGGCCTCTCCCACCTGTCACAGTCTCCATTGGTGCCCCTCACCTCACCCTGCTCCTACATCCACCCAGCCTGTTTCCTCACCCCTCATTTCTGGATTCACTGCCCTTTCTCCAGTCCCTCAAAGCTCGGCTGCATCCTGTGCCAGACACCTTCTAGCAAATACTTCTTGATTGCACAATCTTATATATGAGCAGGAAATGGGACAATTCTGGGACTGATGGAAGGAAAGACAAACTTCAAGTTATCAGTTAAGCTGAAACATTTACTGAGCATGCCAGGTACTTTAAAAAATAAACCGTCCTATGGGAGAGCTCACAATGGAACGGAGAAAACGAAGTAAAAGGTATTTTCAGTCTAAATGGGGATAAGTCCTGTTTTCACATAGCTGAAGGCAAAACCCCTAATCATTTCAGATTTTCTCAAGCAAGACATTCTAAAATTAGCAATTTGCAACTGCCTGCATGCTATGGTAATTATGAGAGATTCCAGGGCACAGGCTCTAGAACTCAGCTTTAAGGACAGAAATACCTTCTCAGTCTACCAAGAATTGAACAATCTCTACAGGAACTGATTTTCCATATTGATATATGTAAGCATTATAATGGGAATTACAAAGCTAGCTGTAGGACTGTAGTTACTTGGCTACAAAGACAGGACCTACACTCCTGGTTGGCACCAGAGAAAGACCGAGTAAGAACCAGTAAGCACAGAACTAAATGTATTTACCAAGTATATCAAAAACAAATCAAACACCTGGACAATTTCAAGAGCTATCATAGCCTAGTAAGTTGCTGTTCTCTAGTCATGAGACAAAAGTGCCATCTCAAGATCTGGAGTTAAAAACCCAGAATAAATGGACCTTTTTTTTTTTTAAACACTTTTGTGATTTTTCCAGATTCCACGCACCCTAATCTGTAAGTTACTTAAAATAAAAACTACTTTGGTTTACCAAAAACTCAGGTCATTGCAGAAAACGTGGAAACTATGACAGAATAGGGGACAAAAAGCTAGACCATCCTTAATTATCACATAAGGCTAACTTCTTGAACATTTTGGCATTATTCCTGCAAGGTCAGATCTTTTTCTATATAGGTATTTTGTGTCATATTTTACATACTGATTTTTAGTTTCAAGTGGGACTTTCCAGACCTTGTCCTAGATCCTAGGAATGGACTCTACTTGGACCTTGTTGGTATCTCATGAAGATGGACTACACATATACAGACCAGGGTTCTCCAACTTTAGTGTGCATTGCAATCACCTGGAGGACTTTTAAGAACTGGTTGCAGGGCCTCAACCCCAGTTTCTAATTCAGTTAAGTCTGAAAGTTGCATTTCTATTGCGCTCCCAGGTGACGCAGATGCTGCTGCTGCTGCTGCTGGTCTAGGGATCACACTTTGAGAAATCACAGAAAACTGAAAAACAGAGATGAACTGTTTAAACACTGGTGTGGTTCTGTATTCTCAAAAACACTTAGTGACACTCTCTGAGTAGAATTTTTTCTCTTAAACTGATTTCATTTAGAAAACAAATACAATGGGTCAGTTCGTTGAAAGTCCAACATCTATTCAAATTTAATAGGAAAAGATGTGCATTAGCTAGGAGAATCTTCTGAGAGTTTTTGACCACAGCCATTCCACAGCCCACAGTGAATTCCAAGCAGGCAAAGCCCTCCGCTGGTCCCCAACTGCCTCCCTAGTCTCATCTTTCCTTAGCCATTTTATCCTTTATCACCAAAATATTTCCTCACTGCTCCTCACACTTCCCTTTCCATGTGCCCTTCTCTGTGCCTGGAATGCTCCCCAGCCCGGCATTCTACCAATCAGACTTAAAACCACAATTCAAATGCCGTGTCTGTATGAGCTCTTCCCTGAAATACTAAGCAGTAAATCAATCCTCTGTGCTTTTAGTACTTTGTTCTTTACTTTATGTTATATTAAAACTATGTTTACTTACCCATGTTAAGTTATACCACCCTAAAGGGTAGGTGGCATGACATATTCCGGTCTGGACCACTGAGAAGCTTACAGTGTGCTGAGCGGCTGAGTGACAGACAAATGAACTTATAATTGCAATATAAAACACAGTGCCTAATCCAAGCACATGTCAGAGAAAAACCTGTGTTCCTACAGTGAAAGACAGTATACTGTGATGGACAAGTGCAGTGGGCTTTGGAACTAGACTACCTGCCATTAGCAGTTTAACGTGAGTAAATTACTAACTTCATATACCTCAGTTACCACACCTATAAAACGTGGGTAACAGAGATGCCTTCTTCAAAGGGTGTTGTAAGGCACAAATGGGTTAATATAAGTAAAATGTTTAGAGTAGTGCTGGGCATTTTTGAGTGAGTGCTCAACAAATGTTCACTAGTGTTATTTCTACAAACTGAAAGGTACAAAGCTGGTTTTCCTCTCAAGAAATCAACAACCAAGTTGGGGAAAAAAGACCACAACCAGTGAAAGGTGTAACATAAAGCAGAAAAGAAGGTATTAAATGTCAAAAATTAAGAACTGATGAAATAAACATACAATCTCTTGGGATGACTATTTTAAATAAAATCCCATTCATTTGTATGTTTAAGTTCAGATGAACTTATTAAAACATAAAAACCAAGAAAGCAGCTCTAATACTAGGTTGAATCACATGAAATTATCTTTATAGGTTAAGATGATCAAGTATTAGCATTTTAATGTGTTTCAATGTAACACTTTCTAGTTGTGTACTTTGCTCTCAAAAACTGAAGATAAGCTCTCCACAGATTTACATGAAGAGAGAGACAGAGAAAGAGAAAAATAGAGAGAAAGAATTAGGTTTTCTGTACAAAAGCAGAAAATTAAGGAATTCTATCTCAAAATCACCTCTGGACACCTAATTCAACCCCATAAAGATAAAACATAAAACTAAAGTCAAATGTCTAGAAGAACATCTTAAGGTAAATATTTTGAAGAGATTAGAAATACTTGTATATTTTAATGAATTCAAAAAAATCTCCACTGCCTCTCTTAATGTATAAAAGTATAAGTATTGTTATGTGATCTGTGACCAAAAAAGGAAAAGAGAAGAAAGAAAAGAAGACAATTAATAGTCTCATTCGCCCACAGTAAAGATATTAAACTCATACTTATCACTTCACATTTTTCTATATGAGTGTATTTTATAGCCATCAACTGCAAATGAGCACTTCAAACCTAATATTACTCAAATTTTTCTTTAATAAAGAAAAATCAAAGGAATTATTTAACAAATATGCACAACTATGCTCAAATGACAAAAATGATCTGTTTAGAAATCTTAAGGGTAGCAGAGATGTATGCTAAGAGGGTACCACCATTAAAAAAAAGCCCCAACAAATTCATTCTATGACTAGAAAATGTCTTAAGAATATTAATTCATTAAGAAAATATTTCAATTTTCTTCTATCACAGAGACTGTAAATTTAATCAACTCATTTCTATATCAAGTTACACAGTATATATTCCTTTCTCTAGTTTCTCATGCAAAAGATTTGAGTTTTTCTCAAAATAGAGCAAGTCAGTGCTAATGGTTTCAAGTCAGGGCTTGGAATCAGCCTAGAAAAGCTAGCTTGGAAGGTCTTTTATATTCACTTGTACCCTAGCCTAATAAGAGCTCTCTCCTTTTTTACAGTTAATCTCTATTACTAACGAATGATCCCTTATACTTACTCAACAGATAAATTACAACAAACATACCTATAGATTAATACAGTATCGTTCAATGAGAACAGCTGGAGGCTAATGACACCCTGGCAGTCTCCTGGTACTGTTTTTAGAAATCAGAAAAACTACCTCATTCCAGCTAATACATAAGAATAATACTTTAATAAAAAGCGTTTATCCTGCCTATGTGCTTCCCCTAAAAGGCAATGTAAGGCTCAGAACTAAATAAAATTAGAATACAAAAAGTAATGAGTACACCTAAAAAAATGTAAGAAGAAGTGTGAGTGAGAACTGTTTCCTATAATCCTAACCACATTACCTCATGGGTAACTTTCAGAGTAATTATTGTAAAAATACAATAAATACTATAATGGAAATATAGGGATTCATTTATTACTTTTTGGTTTACAAACAAAGGCACCCAATAATGCTTCTATTTGCTTTTTATAAAAGACTATCAATTTACATTTAAAACAAAAAAGCAAAAACCCTGAACCAGTTCCTACAGATAAGCACAAAAAGGAGGAGAAATAAGAATTTTTCCTCCCTGCTTCCAAGCTTTATCACACAGATTCAAAAAATGTTTATTTTACACCATCCTTAAGTCAAAGAATATATTGCCATGCTTCTCTGTATTGAGTTTTAGGACGTATTAATGTTGCCAAGTCAAATTTAAATATAGTTACCATGACATCACAATGACAAACGCATATGCCAGAATTATAATTACAAGAGTGAAAAGGGGAAAAAAACCCAAATGTTTCATAGTATCGCTTTATCAAATGAGTTAAATGAAATATTAAATTTATTTAATAGGCTATCCTGTTAAAATTTGAGTTCACATATGAAATAAAATCAAACAGAACTAAAAACCATGTGTACCAAATAACATAAATAAAAATGATTTCCAAAATCTTTGAGTTAAGCTTAAATTTAGTTGGTGAGGAATAACAACCTATATACTTTTTATACTAATTTTAGAACTTTAAGTTCCAGAATGACATATTAATTTATTCACTAGTTTTCTTTTGACAACAGAATTCTAAACAAACACACAAAATTAATGCAGTGGCCTCAGCACCCTCCCAGTTAGCACTTTTTTAAGTTAAGATTACAAGAACAATGACAGAGTTCAGAAACATACACCTCCCATGTACTTCATATGCCTGCCAAAGTTGTTCCTGATTCTTTTTCAAGACACAAAAACAATTCATCTGATTCTAAGTATATTCAGCAGATGTATAAAAATCATACAAGTTAGCATGTTTTCAACACATTATGGAAATGTATTTGGAGAAATGGAGTATTCAATGTACAGAGCATCTACTGTTAATTATGTGGGCCACTTTAAATCAAAGGCATCATCATTTATTCCATTTTTAGACACTGTCATGGTCTCTCATAACCTTACACAAGGTATGGTCCTGGACCAAAGACTTGAATATCATCCAAAGAAAAATATATATTTATATACGTATTTCTTTTAAAATAACGTTTCAAAAGTTTTACTACAGAAAATCTGGCTTCAACATGGAAGCATTTTCCTTTTCAAGATTATACACCTGCATGGAAGAAGGTGATTTCCTTTACATTTAGTTTTTTCACAATAACAAAATAAACTTCTTATACACTGCATTTAAACTGACAAAGAAAATTAAGTTCCATGTAACTTTTTGTATTGTGAACTGATTTCATTACATATATTCAAGATACATTGTTAATGACTTAAATATACTACAACTTGCTCAGCTAAATTGGAACATGTTATGCTGATCTGTTAAACCAAATTAATGTTAAAACAGTAAGGAGAGTTACCATTAAGGTTGAAAGTGAATTATAATGTATCATTAAAATATACATTATTTTTCTTGCTATTACTTGTTTCTATAATGCATTTCTTTCTAAAAGCTAAAATCACATGCAGAAAAAAATAAATGATATCTTCAAACTCATCCAACAGTTTGCTACTTTATATGGTACGTAAATAAAGTCCTTTATTTAATTTTATACACATTATTTTACGCATTATTTTTCTTGAAGGAATTCAGCTCTAGAGGTCAAGAGTTAGTATGTGTTTACACACGTATGAGAACATTTTCTTAATGTTATGACTACCTGCAAATACATTCTTTCATAATAATGTACTTTCAGTTTTCACTGGAAAGACTGTATAAGCCTTTAAAAGTCCTATTAATAAAACTTATAATGGGAGGAGAGCACAAGTATGGTAAACTTCTCCCCACATACACACCTGCTTGTCAAAGTCTCAAGTAGTCATCCAGCTTCAAAACATGAACAAAATGTCACAGGACTGATTTTTATTTGGTCATAATGTAGACAAGAAAAGTGTATTCCTATTCTTTTTGATACTAATAGTCTTACTGAATTTTCATTTTCCTTCTAAAAAGACATAGTATATGTTGATATGGAGTCTCAAACTCATTTAGATCCAGTAGGGTCTTTACATAATAACATACAGCCTTCTGATTATGAAAGCAATTGATTGCTGATAGAAAAGTGATATGCATCAGACCTCTAACCAAAGAAAGGAAAATGAGAACATATCTTTCATGTCTGAGACCACTCAATAACTTACAGGATGATGTGAAAATAATTTGGCTGTAATTTAAACAAAACTAAAACCCACGTCAACTGATGAAAAAAAATCAAACACTGAAGAATCAAATATCTACCTACTTAGCTAGTATTCTTGTCCAAATAAAATGCTTTCCACTGCACTAAATATTAGAATTAGAAATTTACTATACGTTAAGGCATATTTTAATTAGTATGTTCCAGAATTGCACAGTTATACTGGTCAACGTTCCTATTTCCCCACTTCTACCCTCACCCCATCCCTTTTCCCCAGGAATCAAAACGTTAGGTCATGGTTTTGGTGGCTACTGTAGATTTGAGCTGGCATACCACAGTGTATTCACTAGGTTTTCATGAGCATAAACATTAAAATGTTACATAAAATGTACCACACTCTGATCTAAGACGGTTTAATATCTTGACAAAAGGTGAGATGACTTAAGTACATTTTACATTTTGTGCATTTAGACCACCATATGCATAGATGTTCTAATGCTAAATTCTTGTCTTCAGTATCTCATAGTGCTGGATGCTCGAAAGTATGACAGAAACTTGTAACACAGACTAACCACAAAATACCAGATGTTTCTTGCCATTTGTGATCTTGCGATAAAAATGCGCCAAATCAGGATCACAAGGATAGTATTGAAACCATAACGTATGTTCCTCAACCTGGAAAGCAAATCAAGAGATAAATTGGATGAATACTGTTGGATAGCAAATAACTTGATGTTCAGTTTTTAATCTAATCGAAGTTCAAATATGTATCATTATGAAACTTACTTAAAAACTAACTAGAAGTCCTTAAATCAGAAAGTTAACAAAAGTCAAACAAACTGTGCACACACTGGACAGCAGTCCATTAAACAATGCATTACCTCTATTAACAATGAATAACACAAAGGTTTTTTTACAACGGCATATTTGGGATAATTTATTTATTCAATAAGTATTAATGTGCATTCTTCTGTGTGCCCAGTACTGTATTAGGCAACAAGTCTATTAGTAGGTAAAACAACATGACCCTCGCACTTCCAGAGTTTCCTATCTAATCTAAAAAGGTATATTCATTATATATATCATCCTACAGACAAAATAAACACTTTTTGGACATCTTTATCTGCTTAGAAGTTGTCAGACAAGTGAATTTACTCCTTTAGTTATACCTGACAGTCACACGATCAAAGGCCAACTGGACACAAATGAAATATGGCACCTGCTCTATGCAGGAGGACCCAGTCTCAAAGAGCAAAATGCACATTATCTTGCTCACGTTTCAAAACATTTTTGATGTTTTTTCAGTGGTGTTAGAAAGGAATACAAACACAAAACTTTAGATATGCAATAGTGCTACATATATTCCATTAACTTCAACAGGCAGTTTGAGATATAGGACCACAGCTGATCTTTGAACAATGCGGGGGTTGGGATACCAACCCTCCACACAGTTGAGAATCCAAGTATAACTTTACACTCAGCGCTCCTTATCTGTGTTCCTGCATCAGCAAATTCAACCAACATCAGATTGCGTAGTCCTGTAGTATGTATTTATTGAAAAAAATCTGCACGTAAGTGGAACCCCCTCAGTTCAAACCCATGTTGTTCAAGGGTCAATTGTACAATATATGAATAATGAATGTAAATAAAAGAGCTTTGAATTAGGAATCAAAGATCAGTATTCTAATTTACTCTGCCACTTAATACAATATGACCTTGTCAAACACAATTTCCTAAGCCTCAGTTTCCTCATTTATACAACTAGCTGCCCTGTAAGGCCTCATAGAGTTGAAAACACAAGGAAAATGTGAAAGTTCTGAAAAATTCATAAAAATTGTATTAAAAAAGCTACTACAAATAAAAGAGATTACTTTTAAAGTTAACTGCATCTTTGAGTGATAGATTAACAGTAATTTTTCCTTTCCTATTTTCTGAATTTTTAAAAAACAATCAGTACGTATTACTTTTACAAAGGGACTAAGGGAATATTTATAATTATTTTATAAACAAAGAAAAATATTCTACACTTTTCCTCTTCCAAAGATGTATTTAAGTAGGGCAAAAAAACAAACAAAAACTAATCTTTAAATTACCTCCAGTTTAAAACACATTTTTATTTTCTCCTAGTATCTTTACTACTTTAGTAGCAATATAAAGGAAGGTAACAGTGATTATTAAAGCTAAATTCCACCTGAACTTAGTACTAAGGAACAGTATAAATAGATGAAAATAGTAAGTTTCAACACTCATAGGCTAAGTCAATACTACCATAGTTACAGTCCAAAGGCAAGCACTTTTCCTAAATACAGTGAATGAAAAGATACTGCTAATAATATACTGTATCAGCTTACCAAAAAACCTCTAACATTTCATAGGGAAGACAAGATAAAACCAAGCCCATATAAAACTTACTTGTTCAGATGTTTTCTAGCTGCAGGGAGGCCAGACATTTCTTCATTCAATACGTATTTCTTAGTTCCCATACAGTAGTTCTCTATATATTCTGCCCAATGTAACTGCCGTACATCAATATTAAAGGTCTACATAAACAAATATTATTGGTTATTTTCGTAAATAACTTTTTTCACAACCAGTCAAAAACTCGTACTTTTTCTAAAGGCTAGTTCCACATGACATGATTACAAAATGTTTACAGTATTAATTTTGAATGCTATTCACAGAAAATTCTTATTCCTATTTCACATCTTTCATTAAACACAAAACATTTTAGTATAATCTGAAAACTCATGTCAACATTTAAAGAAGACTATATGAAGTACACGTGATTCTAAATTTGAAAAGATACTTAACCTCATTAATAAAAATGGATATGCAAATTAAAACTAGACTGAGGTATTTATTACTTACTAGATTTGTAAAAAATGTAGACTTTGACATCATATTCTGGTGAGGCCTTGTGCAAGTAGGCATTCTCATACATTGCTAGAAATGTGTATCATTCTCCATTCTTTTATTTTCAACTTTGCTGTATCCTTATCTTTCAAATATTTTTCTTACAAGTAGCATACAGATTTTTTTTTCAGTTGAGTTTTTGACCGTTCCTTCATCCCACTGTACAACACATACTGCCCAATGGATCATTAGAAGGGGAGTACCCAGGTGAAGAAATAGATTATTATAAAACCCAGAAGATCCCCTCATGGCCACTCCTAATCACTATCTCCTCTCTCCTCCCACTAGTAACAACTGTCTTGAATTCTAACACTAAATGTTGTGTTATTTTTTCATTCTTTTGTTGATAGACATTTGAGTTTTTTCCAGTTTTTGGCTATTGGGAATAAACCTTCTATGAACCCTGTACACACATTTGTGTATGGTATGTATCTAGAAATAGAATAGCTGAGCCAAAAGATATTCATATGTTCAATTTACTAGCTAATGCCAAACAGTTTTCCTAAGTGGTTGTATCAATTTACATTCCAAGTGGCAATGTATGAGAGTTCCTGTTAATCCACATCCCTCCCAACTCTTGGCATTTTAATTTAAATTTTTAACTTTAGCCACTTTGGTGGTTGTGTAGTAGTATCTCAATGTGACTTTAGTATGCATTTTGTATTACATAAAAAGCTTATATAGAAATGGTAAAAGGTGTTAGTAATCCTACTGAAAAATAGTCTAGAGAGATGAACAGTTTACAAATGTGCACGTGTCTAAGACATTCAGATCCAGGAAGCGCAACTGAAACAGAATAAATTATTTCTAAATTACACCCAGATGCATTCATAGTGAAATCACAGAATACCAAGCATAAATAAAAACTCTGAAAAAGAGGCAGGAGTAATAGACCACCTATAAAGCAACAGCAAATTAGACTGATTTTTTAACAGCAATGAAGTAAGACAGAATATAAAAAGAAAGTTATCTTTAATGTGCTAAAATCATGTTACAGAAACAAGCATGAAATAAAGACATGCCAGACAACTGAAAACTGACAATTCACTACTGGTAGATCCCCTACTCAGCCATATTCTGATATTCCGGATATATTTCAAGCAAGAAGAAAATGATCCTAAAGAGAAGATCTGATAGCAAAGACACTGATAATTACATAGTTAAAGTAAAACTGAACAAAATAATCATTTTTAATTATGATGTTTAAATACAGAACTAAAGTAACATATAAACATGTAAGTTAGTGGGGGTGGTAATCAGAGCTAGAACATTTTATGGTCCTAAATATCATTCAGGAAGACGATATAGAAATTGTTCAATTTAGACTTTGTTAGGTATGCATATTCAAGTATCTAAGGTAATCTCAAAAAGAAAATACACAGAGTTTACGTTTCAATCTAACAGAGAACAGAATGTGTAATGATAAAATTAAGAGTATATGAAAAACAATTTCTGAGAGAAGGTTTTCCCCTTAAACTTAAAGAAAACATGGTGTTTGGGGGGACAATGCATAAATAAAGTAAAAGTTCTCTTTGAACCTGACATTAAAGAGAAAAAAAATCAAAATTTCAGTCATGCTTTGACAATACCTGTTACTCTCAGATATTTACACTATAAATTCTAAGGTAAAACAATTTTATTTTACCACCACTTATTATGACTGAGATTTAATGAGAGACTATAAATAGATGAATGACTTTCTTACTGCATAATGGTTGTGGAAAACATCCAATTATTTCTCAGGTTACTAATCAGTATGCTACTCATTCTCTAATTAGTATGCTAATCATTATCTAAAATAAAAACACTTGCCTTTTTATCTTCAGGGCTTAGCTGATTCATTAACATATTGACATTGTCAGTATTCCAAACCCAAGAATTACTTGTGAAATATTCAAGAAACACCATAGCTTTGTGAAGACGAGTTATTGTTTTCATCATCCTGTATTATAAGAAAAATTGAGATTCATAAATTTGCACAGATAAGGGAAAATGTCATCACCACCCAGGGTACCAGTTTTTACACTGAGACATTAATAGTAAAATTGTAATACGTAATTCAATTTAAGTGTACCAAATCACCAGGGAGTAAGAATATTTCTGCATCTTAGAAGGACATTTTATAAACCCAAAATGAAAAGAATTTAAGCAGCAGTAAATGAATTTAATACAGCCTAAATACAGTTCTCCTGATATATGAAATTAATTTTCTAAGGAAATAAAATAAAGGTCAAATTTTCCATATACAATACTAAGCAAATAAATGGATTCAATTAGTATTCCCTTCCTTTTTGTTCCTTAAACCACACTTGAATTCAGCTGATTTTACTAAGATTTTCTGAATTCATAACATATTGTGTTACATTATAATCTCAACTCTTCAGGATTATAATCTCAATTCTTTTGCATCATGGAAGCAAAGTACACAGAAATATTCGTTTCCCATTTAGACAACTCCCTCTATATATTTTAAATAATTTTTTCTTTAAGATTGATAGGTACCACTCTCGATTGTCTGGATGTGTCAAGAAATCAATGACTCATGTTGACAACTTTCTTAAATAGATATTCAAGATACTCACTCATCTCCCCAAATCCCCAATATCCATCTTTATAGAAGTAAGAGTTTGATACTTTTTTTGTTTCTTTTTAAAAGGGTGAGGAGCTTTAATCTTTAAATCTGTCATTTTATATATCATAGCTCACTGTAAGTCATTGATATCATAACACTTACCAGAGTAGTAACATCTATACAATAATAATTACCTATTATAAGCAGAGAAAGGAAAGAAAGAACTTTTTGAAATAAAACACACATCAAAAATTCCTAACCTCTGCCTACAGAATGGGAGAAAATTTTTGCAAATGAAACCAACAAAGGCTTGATCTCCAGAATATATAAGCAGCTCATACGACTCAATAAGAAAAAAACAAACAACCCAATCCAAAAATGGGCAAAAGACCTAAACAAGCAATTCTCCAAGGAAGAAATACAAATGATCAATAGGCACACGAAAAAATTCTCAGTATCACTAATTATCAGAGAAATGCAAACCAAAACTACAATGAGGTATCACCTCACACCAGTCAGAATGGCCGTCATTCAAAAATCCACAAATGACAAATGCTGGAGAGGCTGTAGAGAAAAGGGAACCCTCCTACACTGCTGGTGGGAATGCAGTTTGGTGCAGCCACTTTGGAAAACAGTATGGAGATTCCTCAAAAGACTAGGGACAGACTTACCATATGACCCAGGGATCCTGCTCCTGGGCATATATCCAGAAGGAACCCTACTTCAAAAAGACACCTGCAGCCCAATGCTCATAGCAGCACTATTTACAATAGTCAAGACATGGAAACAGCCTAAATGTCCATCAACAGGTGACTGGATAAAGAAGATGTGGCATATTTACACAATGGAATACTATTCAGCCATAAAAACTGACAACATAATGCCATTTGCAGCAACATGGATGTTCCTAGAGAATGTCATTCTAAGTGAAGTAAGACAGAAAGAGAAAGAAAAATACCATATGAGATTGCTCTCATGTGGTATCTAAAAACAAACAAACAAAAATAAAAAAAACCCCACAAATACAAAACAGAAACAGACTCAGATAAAGAATACAAACGTGTGGTTGCCAAGGGAGCAGGGAGGGTGGGAAGAGACAGACTGGGATTTCAAAATGTAGAATAGATAAACAAGATTATACTGTACAGCACAGGGGAATATATACAAGATCTTGTAGCTCACAGTGAAAAAAAAATCTGACAATGAATATATGTATGTTCATGTATAACTGAAAAATTGTGCTCTACGCTGTAATTTGACACAACATTGCAAAATGACTATAACTCAATAAAAATGTTAAAAAATAAAAAATAAAATAAAAAATACAAAATACTATGCTTGATATACCTATAAAAAATTCCTAACCTCTGATAAACAGGAAAATAATTTGTAGAGAGGTACTTAAAAAGAATTCTAGTTATATTCCCACAATAAGGATTAGCATTACATGCAGTTTAGAAAGTCCCAATCTTAGGGGCTTTAGAAATGAGGGAAAAAGGAGTAAACTGAAACATGAGAAATGGGGGGGGGGGAATCAAAACAGTAACATTAGCTAAGCAATTACGATGACAAATTTAGACAAACACATTTAGAAAGAACCCTGAATCCAGAATACTGAAAGAAAATGAGGCAACGTGGACTATGTAAAGAAAAACTGTAGTTCAAGCAAGAAAGTAATTCCAAAATAAAACCTTCATTAAGCATGAAAAGAATTACTGAGCATCAAGATTAAATTTGGACGGAATAGTTCAATACATAGAAGGCACTTAAAGGGAAAAAAAAAAAACCAAGACATGCTGCTTTTAGAAAAGAGATTAGGCAAATTTTTTCCCTAAAAAGCAACAAAAAGATTTAACAGATGTGTAATTAAATCAATATCCACCATCATAGCCAGTTCAGTACACTGGAATCACACACATACACATATTTTGGTTAACAGTTTTCCAACATACATCCTATTAAAAAGTTTTTGTTTCTAACTCCCCTTTCACTGATAATTCTCATGTAGTCTTATTTTCAGATTCATTCACATGACAGAATTACCCTAAAACCAATCATTGATTCAGCCTTAATTATAATAAAAAATTAGAGAAGGAGAAGGAAATTTGAAAGGTCATATATGTGTGAAGTTCACAGTATTTATCAAGCAATAAAAGTACTGCATTGAATACTATGGGGGATAAAGAAAAACTTAAAACTTTGCACCATCAGTCTTTGGTTAAACATGCTTTAAGAAGAGATGCCTAGAACTACACTGCCATGCATGTTCTGAGTATTCATCTATTCTTTAATACAGTAACCTGCAAAAAATAATCAGTCATAATCCTTTAGAGTAGGGCAAGATCTTAAAGGTAATCTAGTGCAAGGTTTCTCAATGTGAGCACTATAGGTATTTTAGGCCAGATAATTCTTCATGGCAGGGGGTTGTTCTATGCACTGTGAGATGCTTAGCAGCATCCCTGGCCTCTATGCACTGTAAGTGGCCAGTAGCGCCCATCCCCCAGCTGTGATAACTAAAAACAGCTCCAAAACTTGTTTGATGTCCTCTGAGGGAGCAAATTTGTCTTCTGTTGAGAATCACACAGATAAACAATATCAGGTTCAGAGAAGTTAAGCTAGAGAAAGTTAAGCTAAGTAACCAAAAAACAAGATCATGGAACCATTTTTAAAATGTCATTTTTAAAAGCAATGAAATATCTGCTATACTTCAAGAGCTACAGTGAATAATTTATACTGCTTCTACATGTAATAATACCATGCATACTAGTCCCCATGGCTACTAACCAGGAATCCAAATAAAGCATATCTGGCTTATACTTTAAAAATTATGCCAAGATATAAAGCAAGTCAGATTCTTATCCAGCTCACACTCAGAATAATGTAAATGATTAAAATGGACACCACAAATGAGAAGATTGACATTAGTTTAACGTAGAAGTAGGCATTATATTAAGGCCCAAATATAAGGTATAGAGCCAAGTAACTTGCTCAGTAAATACCTGAACAAATTAAATGTTACAAAACTTTATATTTAACATTTATAAAATTGCCTAAACATAAAACTTTTATGTCTCTTGTTTGCTTTTAGACTATAAGCTCCCAGAGGTTAAGGATCATTATTGCTTTGATACTTAGCATTACAAAGGACAAACCTCAGGTAAGATTCTTTATTTGACGTTTCTTATTTGTAGTTGATTTTAATTTCCAAAGGTGGCTGCAAAATTATCTCCCACCCTATGTGCTCACCTACAATATCACCTTAACTATCTTCCCTGTTAAGAAGTGAAGGTAACTCATACCAACAGAATGGGGTGGAAGTGACACTGTTTGACGTCTGCAGGTAGATAAGGAAAAGCAATAGAGCTTTCTGCCTTGCTCACTGGAATACTCACCCTTGAAGCCTTCAGTGGTCATGTATGCTGTCCAACTCCCCCTGAGGCTGCCATGCTGTGAGGAAGCCCAAATTAGTCCATGTGTAGAGACCACACGGAGAGGTTCTGAGACTACATGAAGAGAGAAAGATGCCTGGCCACCCAGCTGCTCTGCACCTTCCCCTTCCTTTACCATTCCGTCATTGTACCTGCTCCAGTCCCTGTGACTGCAACTGCTTGAAAGATCCTGAGCCAAAACAATCCTGTCAAAGCCTTCTGGAATTTCTGACCCACAGAAATCATGAGTGATAAGTGAAATGACTGCTGCTTTAAGATACTAAGTTTGATGTCAATCATATTTCAATTTCTTAAAAAAGAAAGATACTAAGTTTAAACGATTTGTCATGTAGCACAGATAATGGGAACAAATACCAGTACTGGAAGTGAGGGGCTGCTATGATAAAAATCAGGAACACAAAGTTCTGGCTTTAGGATGAGGTGGTAGACAGAATTTGGAAGGCCCTTGAGGAGACCACTGGTGAAACCTAGAAGGACCAAGAAAAGAATGTCAGTAGAAGCCATAAAAGGGCTCAAGGAAGCTGTTGGTGAGTGTTTCAAGGTAAGTGAGGAAAATAATGTTGGAAGTCAGAAGAATAAAACTGTCACCTGTGGTCACACGAAAATAGAAACCGTATCTAATAAACTCAATGATCTAGCCAAGATTTCCTCAAAGAGGACAAAGATGATCTTAAAAAATGAACTATCTGAGTAGAATTTGGAAGGAATGTAACATTCCAGCCAGGAATTCTTTAATAAACGTGTTCTGAGCACAGGTCAAATCTAGAATGCAGATCTAAGTTTCCTTATTAAGACCTCAGAAAGATTTAAGGTAGTACACCTCATAGAACATTTCAGACAAACAAAAGGCTCACTCCAGATCTTAAAGACATGTCTTATAGAATTCCCATTTTTTAAGAGGCAGGATGTAAGAGTCTAAGGATCTAAGAGGTAAGGATCTAAGAACCGAGGGTGCTGTCCCACAGCAACCTCATAAGGAACCCAAGACAGAGAAGGATGTGTCTCAAAAAGATCTGTGTGTATGGCTCCGGTCTAATGGAGTGGATTGTTTTAAAATAGATACATGGGAAACCCAGTTTTAAAAGGACTTATATCAGTTTACATTTAAAAGGACAGAGACAGTACAAAATGAAAAAAGGCCTCTAGATCAAGGGCCAGCAAACCAGAGCTTAGGGACCAAATCTACTGGTTTTTATAAATAAAGTTTGATTGGAACATGGTCATGCTAATTCGTTTACTTATTGTCTGAGGCTGCAGAATTGAGCAGTTACAAGGTGGAAGCTATACTTAACAGCAGAATTGAGTAGTTGCAACAGATACCATAAGGTTCACAAAGACTAAAATGTTTACTATATGGCCCTTTACAGAAAGTTTACCAATTCCTGCTCTGAAGACTCCCAATATTTTGTGGGCAAGAAGTAAGGTAAGTTGCAAACACAGGCCATTTTTTTATGGGAGAAGGAGGATGACTCTGAGGGGAGAGGCAAAAGCCTCAGAGAACAACCAGACAGTGGGAACGAGTCCTAACTAACAAACCATCAAACACACCTAGCTAGAATTCAGAACAGTTATGGACCAGTGATTGCTGTGTGCCTCTCATTTTCTGTGTTTTCAACAAGGCTGTCTAAAGTATTTCCCATGCATGTTTCACCATTATATGTTGAGTGGAGGGGCAGCAGGTAACTTGTCACTTTAGGTCACAGGTTTTCAGACCAATACTTGAGTTACCATAGTTTAAAAAACACTCCTACAGAGCTGCAACTGTACCAGATTTTGTTGACCACACTGGCTCTAAGCTGATGTCAGAGAGGTCTTTGGGGGAAGACGCAAGTATATTTTCTATGTAGGAGGAGTATGAATTGTTGTGGCCAAAAGGCTGACTGTAGCAGCCTGTGCTTTCCAAAAATGGCTACAATCATACCGTTCACTTCACCTGTTCTTATGACATGATCTCGACCACTCTCTACATCCCCTTTCCTTGAATCCTGGAGGATCTGTGACTCACTTGTGACTAAAAGAATGAGGTGGAAGTTGTGCTGCAAGACTTCTGTAGGTAGGTCAGAAAACGTACATAGCTTCTACCTTGCCTGCTGAAGCACTTCTTGAAGCCTTCAGTGCCAAGTAAGCAGACCAGTTCCCCTAAGGCTACCACTGGTCCTTATAAAGAGGCTCTATGAAGAGATCCTGACATTATGTGAAGAGCAGTGATACTAGCTGTTCCATCACGCCTCTCTTTCAGCTCCATCTGACCATAATCATACAAAAGATCCTCAAGCCAAAGCTGCTCAGTGGATTCCTTCCTGAATTCCTGATCCTGAGAGAAATAGTAAATTGAAAGAATAAAATGACTGCTGCTGTTTTAAGCCACTAAGTTTGTGATGATTTGTTATGCAGCAACATTAACTATAAATTATTGAATAAACTTTACCTCTTCCCTCATTTAAATTTACTAAGCCCCCTTTCTGAGTAAGGCATTATGATGTAATTAACCTTTTTTTTTTTTTACTTTTTAGACCTAGTTTTGACTTTTCTGCTCTAACTTGCAACAACTCTATTAATATCAAGACGACACGCATTGCCATCAATCATAAATTAACATGTGCTTTTTAGCCACGAAAGACTGCTAATGACAAATATTGCACTTTGCAGATCACCCTAGAAAAATATGGAAGATTACTTTTTGATATATTTTGGATTTTTTTCCCATTAAGTATTTCTTTACCTATTCTAAAGTTGTTCAATTCAACACCTCATATGTTTCAATCTTTAACATACAGAGTTAGAAACATAATGGACCACTGAACCCACAGAAATTCCCTACATGTAACTCAGATCCTGATACACTATAACTGGCAGATACCTCACTTTTACTTTTTGAGCAGTTGATGGAAGTTCTGGAATCAGCATCTTCTTTATACATAAATACTCAAATCCTGAACTCTCCAATCAAAGGCTCCACTGTAATGCCAATGTAGTTAAAAACATAAATATTTTTATGTACATTTCACTATAATTGAAGTAAAGGCAGTAGGTTTACTTTTGTGGGGTTTCAATAAAAAAAGAAAAGAGGAAAGAAAGGCTAGAACAACTATAAGGAAATAGAACGTTTTCGATTTGTTAACTTTTGTTTTAAACTATGACATTTTCAACCTGGAAAATTAGTCAAAAATTGTAATTACCATATTATAAGCTGAACGGGAAACTGAGATATCTCAAGCAATCAATTTTCTAGAAGCATCCTATGTTTTTTCATATAAAAATGGACAATCTGCTTAAAGCAAAACATTTAACCCTTAATCCCCTATAAAACTCACCTCCAAGTTTTTAAGGGGGAGAGGAGAAGGGTTCAATTTCAGCTTATAATAACAATGACAACCTTGACGTTGGACATTTCCTGTATTTCGGGATTTTGGAGGATCAATGGCCCAATAAGAGGAGATCCACAGTGAGTCTCCCCAAATATCCTCAATTTCTAAGAAATGTCCTAGCATCCTGATTGTGATTGCGATGAATTCGGTTAGTAGTTCTAAAGGTAAAGCTCATGCTAGCGACTTTTTGTCTCTCCAGCAAGCTTCCACCACCTTACCAATATATAGTGTATTTACTGCTATTCTTCTTACCACGGTTTCTGACCTGTCAACCTGAGTGCAAGATCGAGCAATAATGCAGGTACTGTATGTCTGACACCCTTCCAATAATGAAGCATTAAGTTGTTGGAATACAACTTAATATTGGGGCGCCTGAATACTTGATTTAAAGGATTCATCTTGAAGAAATGATTTAGATAATACCCTGTAGGGAAAATAAGCGTCAAAGCATTTTGAATGTTATTTGTTATTCAGAAAAAATACCTAAGTTAGACCTACAATTCAGCACATGACAATAATTTATCATCCAAACTTCAGAATAAATTAGAGTGAATTACAACACTACCTTTGCTTTTCTGACAAATTCTTAAATTCAAGAGTCTTCTTGTTCAAAAAGGCCTTTCAGCCTTATTATAAGCATAAACAAATACAGAGTTAATATGCAGTTTAGTGTAAGCATGGGTTGTTTAACAGTCAGAGGAACAGATAAGACAGAGCTAGTCACCATTACCTTGGGCTTCTTCCAGTCATCCTGAGGTAGATATCATACAGGAATGCTGGGGCCTTATGGCTTACAGCAATCCAGTAATGATATAAAAGGTGATTGGAGGTTAGATTTACATTGGGCCGTCTGAAGGCCTGTTCGAGAGGATTCCTCTTGAAAGTGGAAATTACATGGTATTCTGAGGAAGAAAAGTTGTGTAACAGCTTTGATAATAACCATGTAATGAAGTTTTGAAAAAAAAAATCATGTTTTTACATAGCAAAATATTTTACCAAGTATGTCAGAGTTTGCTCATTTAAAAAACAAACTTTTCTACTCTCTACAGTAGCTAAGAGAATACGGGTCTCAGACTGCTTGCTGAACACAAGTAATTTTACAACTGCCACTATTTGAGAATTTTAATTAGATGAATGAATTTTTGCTAAAATTCACTCTTAAAAATCCTTTTAATGTTTACCTATATCAGTTTACAATGTCACTTTCTATATTTCACCTCTCACGATAGCTTCTTTCTTTCTGTTCCTCTTTCCAGATTCTTATTACCATACTTACTTAAAAAAGAAAAGGAAAATCATCATCCTTTGCTCATGAATAATTGTTGTTCAAATTTACATACATCAACAAACTTAAAACAACCCAAATTAATTTCTGTTGTAATTTATTTAGGTTATGCAATATCAACACAATCAAATCTATTATCATCTATGTTAACACTTTAATGGAAGGGTATACTAGGATATTCACTTAAAAAATGCTCAACTTGATTTTTACTAAACTTTATAACACAATGAAAGACTATAAAAAACCTAACTCATTTAAAGTGTTTTAAAATTCTTAAAAGAATACAAATAATTATCATAAAATTAAAAGTACCCTAGATCTTTTGCTTTTCTTATATGTTCTAACAGTCAATCTTTAAATTGAAATAAAAATGCTATTTAAAAAAAAGCACTAGGACAAAAGACAAAGATTTACTTTAAAATCAAAAAACTATTCCACAAGGGCTAACAAAAATTGTTCAACTGGAGGTAAAATAAGACCTATTATTAAATCAACATTGTAAATATACTTCACTTTAAATTTGAAAACATAAACCAACAACTTAAAAATGATTCAATTGCAGCAGGCTTTAGGTTACACTATTCCTATTTTTGAACAAGTAACATAACATTCACACTACCTGCTGTGGATCTGTGAATTTAAATAGATTAATAAATGTAACAAAATATTCTGTCAAAATATATCCTACTTACTAACTCCTTCAGTTATTACTCTTTGGACAACTAGTTATCTCTTGTGATAAACCAACTCCTGTAGTTGGAAGTGATACTGCCTGTGAATAGGGAACATCAGGATTGAGAGTACCCATGAGGGAGGAAGGAAAAAAAGACACCACAGGTATCTTTGGGCACGGCTGCAGATGGCAGCAGAAAAATAGTAAGGGTCAGACAAGGGTGAGATGAGGAGGGAATATACAGTAGGATATTTTTAAATTTGTGAAGCATTATTAAGGACCAAAAGGCAGTTCTAGTAGAAGATCTAACATGGCAATTAAAATAAGAATAAATTGGTAATTCAGTGGCTTTAATGCCTCAAGGGTTATTCTAACATAAAAACTCAGCGAACATTTAAAGTTCTTTAAAAATTTATTCTAACATTCAAAAACACAGGTAAAATCATACCAACTTCACCCCAGTGGAAAGGGTTAGTGCTGCCTGTTGTACAATTATACACCATGATGTTTCTTGGTCTGCAAAGACAAAGATCAAAGCAATGAAACATAAAAAGAGGCCAAACTTAACCAATCTAAATCCTGTATGACATTTAAGTAGGAGGAAATAAAAATGATGGGTATCTTTTCTACAGTGAATATTTCAAAAAATTATCTTTAAAGGATTAATTTTGGGGTCTGAACAGCTATTTACAACTACTCTTTTCCCCTACCCTACCACAAAAATTATAAGACAACAGACTTCTTTTCATATTTTTCTTTCTTGTATTAGCAGGAGTATCTGCTTTTTATGTAAGGAAAAACAACAACAAACCCCAGCTCTTCCTATCTCCTTCCCATTTTCAGAGGTTCTACTTGAAAAAAATTATGGACTGAGTTCCATTTTACCAGAAACAATATATTCATATAATCATATCCCTCCTTTTTTAGGATATAAAATACACTTCAAAAATAAGGGCCATTTATTATTTAGAAAAAAAGTTATTGAGAAGCTTAGGTGTTTAGGTTTAGGTGTTACCTGTAAACGCTACTACCTTCTTTTAAAAGGAGGCCTATGAGTTGATCAAAGCAGCTCTAATGTGCATATTTGATATATGTAAGCCATTCTCTATGAATTTCAGCTCTTTACATATGCTGAGTTTATACCAAATTTTAGTTTGAATTAAAAAAAATAATGCAGGGAATTGAAAAAATTTTTTTAAATCTCTAATGACCTTGTCTACCCTGTAGGTGGCACACAAGAATTTATGTTTTTTTTTTTTTTTTAACAGAGATACTGGAGATTGAACCCAGGACTTCACGCATGCTAAGCATGTGCTCTATCACTGAGCTATACCCTCCCCCATATGTTAGTTCTTAAATTATTGCTGATGGAACCACTTTCTACATTGCCTGTGATAAACCATTTCTTGCAGTTTAAAGTGAAATGCCTATAAACATTGGTATGGGTTATTAAACATTCCTAAGTAGCTCTGTTTTCCTGTCTCAATTACTATATACATATATAACAAGCAACATTGTCACCTCATATACCTATTAACTCCGGAATACCAGGCTGCTGCAAGACTCGTGTTGACAACTACATCTACAGGAACAAGATCTGCAAGGGCATTGTTGGAGGCACGCATTGTTCGAAGAATTCCTTTCCCTGCCTTTGTTGAAATTAAAAACAATACCTTAAGATATACAAGCCAAAGTGCATATATACAATATAAAGATACACAGAAAACAGAAAAATGTATAGCATATTCAATAAAACAAAAGGCTTACTTACCGCAATAAAGAGACCACTTGGCCCATTAAAGTTATCAATCCATCCCTAATACCAAAAATTAAAAAAAGGAAGGGAGCTTAGAATTATTATGAAACTAGAGATTTATTATTTGAAATTTACAACTCCACTATATACTTAGTAGTTTTCTTCTAAAAACTAAAACATAAGACTAGATGCAGGCCAGAATATTTCCTCCCATCCTAAATAGAAGCAGTCGTCTTCTGGGATTGCAAATGACTAAGTAAAACCATTTTCAAGGGATTACCTACTCTACCATTAACTCTCTGCAAAGAGAATTTTATAAAAAGGAGTTTATATATATATATATATATATATATATATATATATATATATATATATATATATGTCAAATATTAAAACTGTTCAAGTTTGATTTTGTGCTATTTACCCAGGCAGTATCCTAA
Source organism: Camelus bactrianus (assembly GCF_048773025.1). Lineage (NCBI taxonomy): Eukaryota > Metazoa > Chordata > Mammalia > Artiodactyla > Camelidae > Camelus > Camelus bactrianus. The sequence goes on from NC_133548.1 coordinate 38,973,545, forward strand.
GATTAGGAGGAAATGGTAAATCCTCCTCAAAATCACTGAATAAAACAGAAGAAAACAGAATAATGTCAAAGCAACAACAACAGCAAAAGAGCTTCATTTACTACCATTAACAGAGACCTCAGTTTTTCCTAAATCAACTTATCTGTTAGTTTATGTCTCTGTTTTCTCTTATGCCAGGGATTCACAAATACCATAATGCCTTGCTTCTCTACAATGGATCATAGAAATCTCTTATCTTTCTTGGCTTGTGATCTCTACAGAGAGGAGTCGACCTCTTGGAAGGCCTGCCTCTTTTTTAGTGTACTAAAAAGCAAGTGAAATAATAAGATCCTGAATATTCTCATCTCTATTCCCTTTACCTCTGCATGAGAAACTAATCAGCAAATAATTTTTAAAGCCAACAAAAGTTGCTGTGTCAGAGTCCAATCTGTTATCAATCTCAAAGATAACTCATAAGGCACAGTCCCCTTTGACTCCAGAGAATACCACAGCCTTTGATTTAATTTTCAATTAACATTTTTAAAATGTTGATATGCATTTCTATATACTCAGCATAAATTAGAAATGAAAGTACCAATAAAAGTGTCTCTTTCTATTAAAAGGAAACAACTTTGCCATAGTAAAATCATGTTCAGTAAATAAGACCTGCTCTTAAAAAACTGCCAACTCTTTTTATACAGAATAACGACTTAAAATTCTCATTTCCAATTATTTACAAAGATTTCTAACAACTTACTGGAAAAGGTTCTTTCCAACTGGCACCAACAATTGATGGCCTTACAATCGCCACATTTAGCTTTGCTCCTTCTTGTTGTACAACATATTCTGCCAATGCTTTTGTGTATATGTATGTATTAGGTCTGTCTCCTATCAATTTTGGTGTGATATCATTTACTAGGCCATCATCCATCCACCTGGTAAACAAAGAAATTGCATGCAAAAATATTTTCAGATGTTTCTACTATGAAGTGAAAAAGTATTTTGCATATTTCAAATATATCTGTTGCTCTACTCAAGTGATTTCACAACTTTTACTAAAAAAATGGAAGTTAGTTTTACTTTCATTAAACATCAACCACAAGTCCACATCTCTTACATCCAATTTCTATATCCAAAAGTCTGAAAACCAAAAGTTCTTTCATAAATCATACAGTAGGTAGCAAAAGTGAATTAGAACTGTTTTATGTTTTTTTTAAACAAACACTTAGTGTAAGTATTCATACACATCGTATGTGTTTGATGAGGGTGCTACCCCAGATTGAATTGAAATTATTTCATATTACACAATACATAGATTGTATTTCCTTTCTAAAGTCTAAATAAATTCCAAAATACATCCAGCCCTAAGGGTTTCAGGTTAGGAATTATAGACTTGTATATAACCACTGTAACAGCATAACATGTCAATTATATACATTTAAAATGAACATACATTTACAATTAATATAAAATGTCTAGCAATCTAAATAAGGTGAAGGACTGAAAACTGTTAAGCCTGCACTAGCAAGACTAACAAATACTGGAGTAAATGATAAAAATAAATTAAACCATGCTATAAAAATTCAATTAGCAACCTACTATGAAGTCACAAAATTCTTCCAATTTTCTCAATGTCTCTGAAGAAAAGGTCTACTCTGATAATCTGAAAAAGGAGGGTGATACACTAGGTGACCTCTATGGTCTTTCCCAGTCTAAATGTCTAATTCCAATGTTATGTATTTCTTTTCAGATACTTTTTCTTATTGTCTATAATACTATGCAAACTTGTATACTCAGTACTATTATATACTAATGATACCAATACTACCTGATGAGGATGGATGAAATGGAGATTATCAAGATATATTTTCTTTTGTATGTGGAAGTACTTTTTGTGTGTGGAAGTACTTTTGGTGTGTGGAAGGAAAAGAATACTAACAAAATTAAAGGGAGGCCGCTACTCAAATTAGGAAAAATCCCATGGTGGAGATGAGCTTTGAAAAATGGAAGAGATAGTTGCTACATTCAAAAAAACAAAACAAAACAAAACAAACAAACAAAAAAACCTGGCTAACCTAAGGAGAGACTTTAGCCAGTAAGCTTTATCACTGGAGTGAGTTTATAGAGCCAATCTACAAGTTATCTTAAAATTATCTGCTGGCCAGATTTCTTTGTAAGTAAAGAAAAGAGACAACAGAATTAGAAGGGTTTAGGCTCTTTCACAGCAACTTAGATGTTTGGATATACCAACTACTAGTAACAGAAAAAGTAAAAAGCTTTATTAACTTCTACACTCAACTTTTCCCAGACATATTAAACACTTCTGCCTACTGACCTGTGAGGAAAATGAGGTAGATATTTCAAGACCATCTAAGAAATGGAGTCAGAAAACAGAAACCAGGGAATTACCATTAGAATGTCTCAGTAAGCTCCCATACTTACTAATTTTCTTACAGCCTATCTACTTCCTCATAGTGACTTCCAGGAAAGCCTTAAAGAAAAGGAATTATGTGCTTATTTTAGGAGAAAACTTAGAGAAGGAGCTATGAACACTCTGTAGCACACTTGGGAAGAAAAGAATTTGATTGACAAAACAGTGGATGGTAACTAAGGAGATGAAAGTGGACAGGATCTCTTCGAAGAAAGGAGACCTAGGGGAAACAAAGAATAAAGGAGGAAAAAGCCTACAGGAATATTATATGAGAATTAACAAATACGTGAAGATATGATAGATACTGGAATTTTCTATATAGTCTAAAAAGAAGGGAAGACTCTTCTTTTTATTCTTGCTCTGATCCTGTCTGTTTCAATTAATGAGAAGGTGCAGGCTGAAGCAAATAAAATCTTCGCCATGCGTACTTCACTTACTCCAAATCCATCAAATATACACAAATATTTCTTAAGCAATAATTGATGGTAGGTCCTGGTCCTCAGAAAGATGATAAACAATAATACTAGGAGCATCAATTAAAGGACCATGACTCCTATGATTTCCTAATAATTGAAGGCCCTTCTGTAGATATACAGTCAACCCTTGACAAACACCGGGTTGGGGCACTGACCCCCAGCGCAGTCAAAAGTCCACATATAACTTCACAGTCGGCCCTCTGCATCCACAGATTCAACCATCTGCAGATTGTATAGGGCTGCAGTACAAATTTATTGAAAAAAATCCCCATACAAGTGGACCCACATAATTCAAAACCCATGTTGTTCAAGGGTCAACTGTACTCCACTGGGCAAAATAAAAAGGATAATCTTTTAATAAATTAAACCTTGCTATTAAATAGGCAGTCATTAGTCTCCTTGGATATCAGGCACTTCTTAGTGGCTAAGATTGATTCCCTGAAACTGGAGACCCCAATGTCATGGATGAGTTATTCAGAGGCTTTTCTCCCACCATCACACCTGTCAAAGTGAAAGCTCCACACTGACTTCACCAAGAGTAATTTAGGTACAAATCTATACAATAAAAATAACATAGTAGATACAGAATACTTTGTTGAATAAGAAAGAGAAAAATGTATACATATGTGTGGGTTGGGGAGAGAGAAAAAAAAACTGAAATAGACCAAGAGATAAATGTAAATAGATAACCCTGGACCTAAAGTTTGGGATCAAAGCAAATGTATATAAATGTCAAACATACTCTAAAGAATCAATCAGCTTCTTGGGATCCACAGGGGGTGGATAGACTACTTCATCAATATGCTTTCGATTGCAGTAGGCATACGCTGTTGACACATGCATGAACACTTCCAGATTCTTCATCTGTTGTGCAAGCAGAATAAGCTGTCGTGTAGCAATCACATTTAACTGAACAGCATCTCTGCAAAAGAAAAAGTGACAATAAAAAATTGGGAAGCTATGTCATTTATTTCACCTGCTAAAAAAAAATCTTATTTCCATTTTAGTAAGAGTCAGAGACAGAAAGGGACAAATAGATTTTTGTTTCTTTGCAACTGATCCCTTAGCTCTGATTTTGTGTACTTGTTTCAATATGAATTATATCCATTCTATCAGTTGTGTTTAAAATTTTTCTGAACATAAAATAAACTTCGTATTAGGATTTTAAGCATAAATGCACAAATTAAAGATTTAAAATCACCCAGATAAGGACACATGATTTCAGTCTATGGCTTTTATGCATACATTTTTAAGTAATTTTTTACTTCCTCTGCATCTTGATTTTTGAAAGTATAATGTTTCATGATATGGCTGTACCAGAAGGAGAAATAAAGATAGTTAAATGATTTTAAAATGCTAAGGTAGCATTAACAATAAGGGTAAAACAGTCAATGAAAATTTAAAAACATTAAACTATATTAACATATAATCAAGTAGAAATATGTTTACTTCTCTCTTTCTAGCAATTAATCTAAACACCTTTTTAAGAATACCTTACAAAATTCAAAAGGGTATTGTAATAAAATGTACATTTGTTACAAGAGGCACATGCAAGACCCCAAGATGATCTACATATTCCCTTCTTGAAATTTATTTGAGGTTTATAGTTTCACTAATGCAAAAGTATATATGCAGAAAAATAACTGATGAAACATCATCTAATAATAGCAAAAGCCTGGAGAGCCCAAATATTCACTTATGAATGAAATAATTTAATAAAGTAGAATTTTATTGGTATTTTATCACAGTGAAAGAATACAGCCATTAAAATAATTATGACAACTATAAAAACATGGAAAATCTGTTTGAATAATATTTTAAAATATACACATTATGAAGTGAAGCAGGATTAAAAATAAGACTCTGGAATAAGACCTGGGTTCAACCCTGGCTTGGCCAACCTATCAGCTAGGATTAAGTGACCTGGTAAAGTCACTCAAGCACTCAGGCCTCAGTTTCTTCACCTGTAAATGAGAACACATAATGGAGACTACCTACTAAGATTTGTATAAAATTAAATGAAATAAAATAGCTCGCAAGTATTAAGCATTATTCCTAACATAGTCCCCAAATAGGCATTCAACAAATACTACTTAAGGAATAGGTAGTTTTGCTTTCTATTACACTTTTCTTTATAGCTTATTTGAGAAAAAAAAAAAAAAGGTGAAATACTCAATACCAGTAATACCGTGACAAAACAAGGGAAGTAATACACTGTTGGTGACACTATAAACTGAGACAACTGACCCAAAAGAGACTAGGACAAAGTACCGGGTATTACAGAAATGACATGGCTATTTAGATAACCTACTGAAATTAACAGAGAGGAAAAACTTGTTTTAACCCTAATTTTTCAAACAGAAAGAAATTAAATTCCCTAAATTTGCTATACTAAGTGAATATTACATAAATTATGGTAAGCAACATAATGAGATACCACTTCATGATAACTATAACTATGAAGAGAGAAATACAGAAATTGTTTCAATAAGTAAAATCACAAATTCTGTTTATATTTTGCAGAAAACAATATATTTTCAAAGAGAGACCATCAGGAAATTTTTTTTTAATAAAAATAATTTTGAGTACTTTCTAAAATTCTTACATTTCAGTATATAAGAAAAAAACCCAACTATTCTTTTAAAAGGCCAGGACATGTCACAGAATCCAGTCCACTTGACTATAAAGCAGTGCTCTGAACCCTATTACTTTTGCAAAACAATGGGAATGGGGAGGGTACTGTTTTGGAAAAGGTATACAGAGAATATTCTGTTACAAGGTTCCTGAGGACAGGACAAGTTCTGGGTCACCAGGAACAAGAAATAATTCATGAGAGGAGAAACTCCTGGGCCTTACTTTATTTTAATTTAATAGTATCTGAGAATCTATGAAAACATACTAGAAGGAAAAAAAAATTTAATGAACTAGTTGGATTGGGGTCTTACAATCATGAGTGTATCTTTTTTTCTTCCTTATCTCAAACGAGGGGGAAAAATCTGTTGAAATAGATATCTAGCAAAAAAGACATTTCACAGAGAGGATACTGTGCACTAGACTGTAAGGCAAAGAGCTATTTTCTTTTGCATTTGCAAAACAATAGTGGTAGGGAGAGTAATGTTTTGGGAGCAAGACACAAAGGATATTCTGTTACAGGTTCCTGAGGATGTTGACAGAATTTCTGGGTCACTGAAAGTAAGGAATAACTTGAGAGAGGAAACACACCTTTGCCTTGCCTACCCACCCGCTTCCACCAATCGGTACCTGACAGCCCATACCTGAAGGCATTTTTGTTCCCACATAAGTAATTCTCAGTATCTCTGCCAGGCTGGTATCCTCACTCTGTTTTACCACCCCCCTCCCAATTTCTACTTCACTGAAATTCATGCTCAGTCCCTGACACGTTAGATCAGAAAGCATTTAGTAGTACTAAGCAAAAAATAAAATTCTCAGCATGTTTTGGTTATATGGATTCATAAATGCATCTTTTATAACACTGGCTTTTGGGAGGGGCAAAATGAACAATTATAGTCCATCATTAATGTAGACATAGAAACCACTTTAAAAAAGGAAAAAGCTCAACTTGGAACTGCCAATAAATTTTCTTGTTCACCTGTCTTCTACAGACATCTTGCGTTGTTCAAAATCTATGTCGATAGTAACACTTCTAAGACTTTTGAAACCAGAGATCACATGCTTGGCATGACAGATACCTTTGAGCTTATTAAAAAATGCTGATTGCTGGACCTCATCCTTAGACACTTTTAAGTGTCTGAATTGAGTCCTCGGAAACTACATTTTAAATAAGTTTCTCAGACCATTCCGATCTCTCTCCCACCATCCCCTTCCCCACCTCTGAGAAAATACTACCTAGATGACAGCTCATCACAATTGCTGCTGATTTTTTAAAACTTAATGAAGATACAGACAAAGATGTCTAGAGGCCAATTAATCAATCAGGGTAAGGGACTCAGACATTTGTAATTTAAATCACACCCAAGGCTCTTGCTAAAAATGAGGACTCCTGGTTATTATCTCAAAACTATAGGATCTGAATTTGGCAAGTACAGTCCAAGATTCTGCATTTTTAAACATTTTCCAGTAATTCTTAAGATTCATAATACATTATAATGTCTGAGAATCAATGCCCTTAGACTCAACAGTTTCTTGATCTTTTCTAATCATCCATCTTTACTTCCACTCCTTTCGGAACACCTACTCTCATATTCCTACCCTGGACCTTCTCACCCCAAAATGCCCCATCTCTGAAATCTCATACTCTGAATTTTCCTCAGGCCACACCATCTGTCCTTCCATTTCTGCCTTTAATCCTGTCTTCTGTCCTTATCATGGTCTCTTGTCTCTTGACACTTGTTTACTCTCAACTCCACTGGCCTCCTACCTTCACTTTCCCAAGGTATACCAGACCCTATGATCAATTACTTAAGTAACTCCTTTTATTATCCTCAATAACACTCTCCTTTTTTTTTTTTTTAATGGAGATACTGGGGATTGAACCCAAGATCTCATGCATGCTAAGCATGTGCTCCACCACTGAGCTATATCCACTGCCCTCATCTTTTGTCAGTATTTCTTTATGATTCTTAATCTTGATACACATTTTTTCCCACTTCAAGATTTATAAACCACCATATCTGAAAATAAATGAGCTCTGCCACCTCTCAACTCTCATAGCCCTTTAGTGTATGCTCTTTGACAGTAACTTTGTATTTCCTATCCTATTTTATGGTTATTTAAGCATGTTCTATCTCCTCTATTAGCCTATATGGAATTCACAAATAGGATTTGTGTGTAATTTATCTTGGTTTCTCCCAATATATTGGGTATAATATTGGGAATAAAGTCTGGATTTTTTTGCCCTGGCAGTAAAAGCTCTGATCTATTTTTTATTAATCATTAACTTAAAAAGTGGTTATAAAGAGTAACTGTTTTGTAAGTAGTTATTATATGCCAACCTACAGTATTTTAGAACAACTGGCCCAAATCTAATGTTGCAGTAACACACCTTAGCCAACAATATTCATTAGAGTTGCATCAGAAAATAAGTTTCAATGTAATGACTAGAGTTAGGTCAGTAAACATACATGCCTTGACAAGAAAGAGAAGAACAATAAATTTTCTTGTTCACCTGTCTGTCCCTTCCACTATGGTATCTCTAGTAAAAAGAAGAAACAATAATAATAATAAGATTCCCCTTTCGTTACTGGCAATCTTGCTTACCCTGAGGGAATAGAAAAAGGAGAGAACCTTCCCTGAAAATATACTTTGGTCCTCCTTGTAAAGGTTACTTGGATGAATTTCACCCTAATAATGTTGCCTGTTAGCTAATTAATTTTCCCTTTAAAAGCATCTAATTTTCCCTTTAAGCCAATGAAAACTATACCACAATTATCCAGTATCTATATACCTTTTTTTCTTGCAAACAGTTTCAGAAGGCTACATGAATACTTTCTTTTAGTTATGAAAAAAATAATGAAAGCTAGAACTATGGGGGGAAAATATCTGTTAGACTGACTATTTCATATTAAAAAACTACCTATAATCACAGAATCCAAAGAAAATAATTGGCCAATATCAAAAGACATGTATATAAATACACATACATGTAAACACATATTTTATGAAATGAGATCACACTATCATTCTAGTAAGATTCTTTTGTCACTTTTGAATCATGAACACTTGACGTCTGCATAGAAAGAACTAAGAAGTAAATTACTATCATCAGATAATAAAGGATAAAGTCAAGATTAGAACTAAGGTATGTAATTCCAACGCTCATGCCCTTTCCATTACATAGTGCTGCTTCAGCTTCCTCAAGTATAAAATGGATTTGTACATTATATTACAGTGGATAATGTAAGCATGGAATGAAATAATGAATGAGAAAAAACCCTGAAACTATAAGGCATTTTTACAGAAATGTAGAGGGCTATTACATTACACACTTGTGATATAGGCAAACCTGCTATAATGCTTTGGCATTTAACTGTCACGTTACATAATGTAATGCTGATTAAGATTTATACTTCTATATTATAGACAATATGGGGGATAATCTCAAAACCCTTTATAATCAGAATTGAGTTTAAAAACATTTTAAGAAGATACCCCTCAAGCAATTGTGAAACCTAAAGAAGTCTGCATCATTTTAAATGGCCTAAGACCATACAATCAGATTAACGTTATAAAACTGATTTCAGACATAACATAAGAAAAAATGCTCTGAGGGGGGTGGAGGGTGGGAAGGGATAGACTGGGATTTCAAAATTGTAGAACAGATAAACAAGATTATACTGTATAGCACAGGGAAATATACACAAAATGTTATGGTAAGTCACAGAGAAAAAAATGTGACAATGAGTGTGTATATGTCCATGAATGACTGAAAAACTGTGCTGAACACTGGAATTTGACACAACATTGTAAAATGATTATAAATCAATAAAAAATGTTAAAAAAAAAAGAAAAATGCTCTGAATTAAGAATCATTACTTGAAACATATATTTGTTAGAAATTTTAAAACATAGTGACTGTTTAGAATGTTATTTTTTTCTTGAAATAGGCATCTTGGAGGAAGTCCAAATTACTTTTAAATTGAACTTATATCCAATGTACCCTGTCCTTAACGCTGATACCACAGTTTTAAAACAAGAACAAGGTATGACTTCAATTTATAAGCTGTTTAATCTTATTTTGCAAAACCTGAGCTTAATTTTTTAAAAATTTTCAAATGGATATGTGTAAAGTAGAAAAATGAAGCTGTTGGGGTATATGCTTCTGAAAGAATGGAGAGGCAAGCAAATAAACACTATTGTTAAGACTAACACTCCTACCCAAGGTAAATTTCTCTTTCTTCAACTCCACACTTTCTATTTCTTGCTTCCTCCTTATCCCATATTTAAATTCATGGCAACTTCTTCTAACAAACATATACTAGCTAACAAATGTTTTAAAATGATAACAAGAGGAAGGAAATTCTTTTAACACTCTGTAGGACACTGAAAGCCACAATTAACAGAGAGCAAATATTTTCAAAGCAACTTGACTAAAAAGTAGAATGTGAATTAGATCTTTTAATTCTGTTGAAGTTCAAATATCATATAAATACCTTTACTTACCTTAAATTTTCATTAAACCTTACTGTAGCTGCACAGTGGAATATAATATTGGTAGAGTCTATGATGACTTCCTTATCTTCTTCACAAAGAGCCAGTGTAGGTTGGGTGAGTTCACTGTTGATTGCTATAATTTTCTCCCTAAAATCTGGATTTTCATCTCTCAATCTGTCAAAAAGCTATTAAGGGGAAAAACAGTTTAGGGCAGTATTTTTCAAATCTCTAAAACCCACTCCCTCAATGATGAATATTTTAAAAACTTCAACTATGCAAATTCTAAGGTTGCTATTCTTAATTGCTATCATTCTGTATGAAAAACACCTGGTGGGGCCCACATTATTATTTTACAGATGAGGAAACTGAGACACAAAGAGATTAAGCAACTTGCCAACGACACAGAGATGGTAGTTTGCAGAGCTAACTTTGAGCTGTCCATGTCTTTGCTGATTAGATTACATTATCCCTCAGAACAGATGTTAGTAATACAAATATCAGGACAGATTAAAATGATTATCTGGATTTCTAAAACCCAATCCTTAATTTATAACTTCATTTTATTTGGGCTTTAGTCCCTTTCAGTAGATTAGAATAAAATACCATTACTCATATTCTTCCTAAAATCTTAGAAAAATTTTAAAGGGGGAAAAAAAAGTAAGTACGCTAAAGGAAAAAAAAAGTTGGCAAGCAAATATACAGATTGAATCTGCACACACTTGAGAAATAGCATATATATAAGGATTCTAACCTGAAAAGTTAGTATTCCTTAAGTATACTCAAAGAAATAAATTTACCTAAAGAATCAAATTGCAAGATGATTATAGTGTAAAGTCCCATTCAATTGTGAGTCAAATTTAATTTTTTATCCCAGATTTTATAGAGGAAAACTGATGCTACCTCCAGATCATTACTCTATTACACTTTAACTCTCTACTCCATTTAAAGTCCATACTTGCAGTTTAAGCAGAGATTCTTAATATGGGAAGAAAGTCTATACAACACATATGGTGCTCACTTTCACCTTCCTAGATGACTTCAGTAAATAACAATCTTCCCCTCTGCCACGGTTGGCTAGTGACTTCAACATTAATGAGTTCTTATTTAATAAAATATTTACTAAGCATTTCAAATGAACCAAGCACCTTCTGGACACTGAGAAAACAAGAAAATGACTTTTGTCTCAAGCTACTCAAAGCCTAATAGGAAAAATTAAACAATTAAATGGACAATTAAAATATAGTGTTGTAAATAAAGTAATAAAATAGGGGTAATATTACAGTATTATGAGACTGCACAGTCCATGATAAGATATGAGGGATAAGGAATATAAACTTCATGCGGACAGGGACCACATATATTTTGCTCACCACACAGGTAGCAGCAGTGATCAGCCCCTTAGATCCAGACTATAAGAAGCTTTCCCCAAGGTTCATTTAAAATACAACCATTTATCTTACATAAAACACAAGTGGTTGGACCTGGTAGGAAGAGATCAAGGCCTAGGACAAAATTCTGAAGAATATTTAAGGGGCAAGCAGAGAAAAAGGAGTCTGAGGAATGACCAGAAAAAGTACCTTTAACACGCTGAATTCACAGTTTTTCATTTTCCCAGATTGCCAATGACCTTTAATTCCCCTTCATATAAGATATCTCTACCACTATCACCAAGACATGATCACACCGCTTCATAAGTTACTTTTCAAACTTAAGGCTCTTCCTCTCTCTAGCCACTATCTCTTTATTCAGTATCATCTTTTCCAGTGCTTTTAACCCACTGGTACCCTAATTAGTTCCTTCTTTACTAAGTCTACTAATGCCCTCTTTTTTTATTATTTATTTATTTAAAATGGAAGTTCAGTCGGTTACAATGTGTCAATTTCTGGTGTACAGCACAATGTCCCAGTCATGCATATACATACATATATTCCATATATTCGTTTTCATATTCTTTTTCATTAAAGGTTATTACAAGATATCGAACATAGTTCCCTGTGCTATACAGAAGAAACTTTTTTATTTTCAATATATACTGGCTAACATTTGTAAATCTCAAACTCCCAAATCTGTCCCTTCACACCCCCTTTCCCCAGTAACCATAAGATTGTTTACTATGCTGCGAGTCTGTTTCTGTTTTGTAGGTGAGTTCATAGTGTTCTTTTTTCTTTTCTTTTCTTTTTCTGTAGATTCCACATGTGAATGATATCATATAGTATTTTTCTTTCTCTTTCTGGCACTAATGCCCTCTTTCATGTGCTTTCTTACCTTTCCAGAATTTATTTCATGGTCAACTATTTTAATCTAATCCTCATTAGCAATGGAATTTCTTTCCCAGAGACATTACTGTTAAATCAGTGGTTCTCAACTTGGGGCAGTTTTGGCCCCCAGGGAACATTTGTTGATGTCTGGAGATATTTTTGCTTTGTCACAACTGGAATGGTGAGGAGAGGGAGCTGCTAGCATCTGGGAAGCAGACGTTTGGAATACTGATCACCCTACAATGCACAGGACAGCTCCCCATAACAAAGAATATCTGGCCCAAAATGTCAACAGTGCTGAGGTCAGGAAATTCTGCTATAAAACAATGTCCCACTATAGTATATGCTCTTTGCCCATGCTCTTCATTCCTATTTCAAAATCACAGTAGGCTCTATCTGTAAGTTTCTTACTAACTTTAAGTGTACATATTCACTGCTACTTAGTATAAAAAAGGACTCATTTTATTGATTTACCAGCAATGCTATACGTAAGGGAGAATGCATGTCCCTAGGATTAGGTGGCAGGATGTGCCAGGAGAGAATTAAAGGCATAAGATACAATGACATAATTTTATGAAGCATTTTGTCAAATATTTAGACAAATATTTGGGGGCAAAGCATTTTTATACTGAAAATAATGGTCTTATGTTTAGACTAAACCAAAAAAGTTCAATGAAATTTCAGGCTTTAAGTAGAAGGTAATAATTTTCTTTACAAATTAGACTTACTATGGAGGAAAAATTTTAGAAGCATAGCCTGGAGACCCCAGAGGAAATGCCCAAATCTTTTACATTTTACTCAGGCCCTCAATTCCAACCAAGACATCAATTTCAATAGTAGCTCTTACTCAGTCTCTCTTAACACCTGTACAATCTCTTTTATCCATCCTCTCTCTTAAAAACTCTCTATCTAGACAGTAGGCTCCATTAAGGCAGGGACTCTTTTATCTTATTTATCCCTGAATTGAATCAGTTACATCAAATCAAGTGCCCAGCCTTGAATATGCACCATAAATGTTTTCTGAAAAATAAAAAATGAGTAAGAATAAACAACCTCTCACTAGGGAGAGGGTGGGTGTTGAGAAGGGAATTAAAGTATACCAATTATAGCAGTTCATGATAAAATGCCAAGATGAGTACACAAAGGGCAGAGATGACAACGAAACATACATGGGGGCATTTTTACTTAAAATAAGACTTGTGGTCTTCTAGCCCCCTTGATGACTCCCTTCTCAAAGGTTTTAAGGGAAGCAAGGAATTCCAAAAGGATTCAGCAAAGAATCAGAAAGAGAAAAAAAGGTGAAAGGAGACTAATGTAAACTATTTGTATAGTTAAAAAGAAGCATAGAGATAATGTCTCAATTTCTAAGAAGTGTACAGAAATGTGTATCTTACAGTTAAATAAAAATAAAAGCAACATAAATGTTTACTGTATGATGTCAAAGAAAAGCTAATGTGACATGACAACTAGTTACAACAAAGATATATGAAGTTCATTCAAAGCAAAAAATCTGGTTAGTTTCGATGTAAGGGTTTGCTACTATTTTGGTTTCTTCCAACAGGACTATAAGAATTTAGACATTCAAATGATCATCATTCTCATTTCAAAACAAATGTTATAATCAACATTTCTTTAGGGGATACGTCAAAGAGTTAGAGCCCTTATGTGTACCAAAACTGAACTCATAGCTTTCTAATCACTTTTGTTTCTGACTTCAACTTCATTCTCTGAATCTCTACTGCCAAGCTTGATTTCACATTAATTTTGGATGTCTTCAAAAGTCAACTCTCTCCTTAAAGCATGAACATTTGCCCCTATTTCGTATATCCATAAGAATGTGCCAGAAGGCTGTCCCCAAAGGTCTAAGTAACACTGTATATTCTTAATCAGCAGCAGTTCTCAAAGCACAATAAGATCCTAAAAGTTCCCGAAACTATTTCAGGTAGTTCACAAGGTCAAAACTATTTTCATACTAAAACTAAAACATTATTTGCATTTTTCACTTTCATTCTCTTACAAATGTAGAGAAGAATTTCCCAAAGTCTACATGTATAGATGACATCATCATTCTGATGGCCGATGGAATTAGTGCCTATACATATATCCTTAATTTTTAAAATTTCTCAGTTTTAACTTCTACTATGATAAATATCAATAAGATATTTGAAACAAAACCTCTTTGAAGTCCTCAATAATTTCTAAGAGTGTAAAGGGGTCCAGAGACCAAAAGTTTGAGAATCACTGCCTTAAATAGACAGAAACTTTCAACCTATTTGGAAGATATGAAAAAGTATAGCCATAGGGTAATATTAGTCTGCAATACATTATAGTCAATTTACATTATCAAATAATTTGCTCACAAGTTAAAATTAATGATCACTTGGGGGAAAAATGCTACAAATTAAATCATGTTTTTAAAAAATGTCCTTATACTAGGCTATCAAATAGTTTTCATTTTAAAAGGATCCTGAACACAGTCAATCCTCAGTTCTCAGGAAGAAACTGGAGATGAACTTTGTACCTATCACACTTTAAGAAGGCAAATTCTTTAAGCACAGTTATTATGCAGCTACCTTTTATGGTGGTAAATGCTGAAATGCTAACTCAAATCTTTTTTTTTTAATTGTCTGTAGAGAATTTAGAAACAATAATAAAACTGACAAATAAAACTTGCCTTTTTTTATTGAGGTACACTGGTTTACATAAGTTTCATGAGTAGGACATTATATTCTGGCTCCTATATACACTACAGTGTGCTCACCATGAAAAATTTAGTTTCCATCTGTCACTATACAGTTGACCCCCTTTACCCATTTTACCCTAACCCTACCCACCCCTTCTTCTCTGGTAACCACTGCTCTATTCTCTGTTTTTATGTTTAAACCACATCTTATTTTTAAAAATAAGTACCTAGAAAGTTCATGTGGTAATTCCTTAATCTAAGAGTTTAAAGTTAACACTAGCTATACTTTTGTCATGTTTAAGTATAAATATTCATTTGAAGCCCTCTTCCTCAAGTCAAATGAGCAAAAATTTTAAAGAATAAAAAACTAATAATTTTTAAAGGCAGAAACCTCATTTGGGGAGAGGACGAGTGCTGGTAGGAAATATTCTAGCACTTGATATTTATTTAATATGCCTTACTCAGCTTCCAATAAAACAAAAACCACGGCTTGCTTTGATGTTCTTTGAACCTGCAGAGCAGTTCTCATTTCAGAACCTTCACCCCTGCCGTTTCCTCTACCTTTACCACCCTTCCTCTGCATACACACATGGATTCTTCCTCACTTCATTCAGGTCTCTGCCCAAACGTCATCTCAAGAGAGAACTTTTCTGACCATCTTACCTCAAGTGCACCACCATTACTTTCAACTCTCTTTATCTGCTTTAACTTGTCTCCCTAATTAGAATATAAATTCCGAAATGCTGGGACTTTGTTTTGTTCACTGCTATACCTATAGAAGGACTCAATCAATATATCTTTGCAGAGGGAGGGCAAACAGGAAGAACACAAGTGCAATGGGAAGGACGCTACTAGAGTGTAACTAGCCATATGAGCTATACTGTCACTGAGTAGCCCTTTAAGAAGTAGATTTGTTTCTAAAAAGTAATTCAGAGAAAAGAAGTTTTTCTAGTTAAAGTAAGGATTATTTAAAGTTTTCATATGGGGACTTAATAAACAGCAGAGACAAAAGTAATAAGTATTATTATTCTTTAGTGCCTTAATAATAGTTTCAAATTATTTCTAAAAGGAAAAACTAATATTAATTTACACCCCACTGTTAAAACCCTGTGGGTCTTTATGAGCAGAAAAAAATATAAACAAGAAAAACATGGAGGCTTTACATAAGTGAAATTTATCTTTCTGAACCAAAATTATATGTGAATGGGAATCATTCTCAAATAATCTAACACCTTAGTAAAGAAAACATTCTAGTTTAACCTTTTCTTAATTTATTATAAGTCACTGTAGTGAATATTGGTGATTATATTTTATTATAATGCTGTGATGTTTAGAAAATTAAAGTTTATTTAATTTAAATTTTTAAATACTCCTGTAAGGGTCTTATTGTGCATCTTTTCTCTTTACTCTCTTAACTGTCCTTCTGTTATCATACTTTGTCACTCCCAGGACACAAGCTTCCCACTACTGCCATAACCCATAAACTGACTTTTATTCCTGCTGTTTTTACCTCTGTTATTCTCAGTCGTCCTTCACCTTCTTCTGATTTTGTCATCTTCTCTTCTAATTTTTGTCAACTTGGGCACCAAGCTTTTTGACATCAGCTTTGGGAAATTAAGCTATTTTCACTCAGTGTGTACCAGCTACAACTCTTACAACTAGTAAGCTATCCAACACTCAAGATTACTTTCCCCACTGTATCAAAAAGCCTTCCATCATCTTTGCCTTACTTTTTTATCTATTAGGGAAGTAATGTTATAAACTAGAAAGAAATTTATTATATCAAGTCATTTGTGTTACCTCTGGCATCTATTAGCTACACAACTTCAGATAAAATGACAGCTTCTGAGATTCACTGTCCATATTTGTAAAATGGGATATATCAACATCTAGCCTATCAGAGCATAAGCTCTAGGTTCAATTGTCAGAGTTCACAGACACTGGATCTAGCACTATGTAACCTTATAGAATGGGAACAGCACCAGTACTTATGCTATAGAGTTGTGATAAATACATATAAAGGTGCTTTGCACACAGTGCTTGGCACAAGGTAAGCACTCAATAAATATTAGTCATTATTAACTATGGATTCCTATTGAAAGATCAAAACAGACTGGAATACAAATGTCTAATAAATTATTTCTTAATTCTAGAAAGTTGTTCATCAATAATTAGTCATCATATCTTTTGACACTTTTTCAGCAATTCTTTGCTCAGAGCAACTCAGAGGTTTCTGGGGTTTTGGGGTTTTTTTTGTTGTTGTTGTTAGTATGTAAGTCAGCTGCCCTAGAAGCTTAAACGGTATCAGATACCTACCTAATAACTAAAAAACTACATAGCTACTGCACTAAACCACCATCGTTAAATGTCAGATAAATTCATTCATTTTGAGAAAATTCAAAAGCTTCTGATTGTGAAATAATTTTATTCCAGCTCATTTCCATTTTTTCTCAGTGATTTTTTTTTTTAAGGTTCAAAATGTATGACATATTCTTGTATTCTGTACTATCTCTCTGTCATCATGTTCTCATTCGTCAAATGGGAATATGTGACTTTGCTACCTCCACCTCCTAATACTGTTGTAGGGAGCAATTAGTGCTTACAAATTTTTAACTGTTATCAAAGCACTGTGTCTCACAGCACAGTAGCATAATTAGAAACCACCTCTTAATTGTTACTGTTCTAAAAACCACTTAAAATATCTAGTAATTACAAATAACCTGCCTTAAATATTCTAAAAACACATTAAAGAGCTACCATAAAGGTAATTTAGAATTTGTTATTCAATTTTGCCCCCCATAGATGAAAGCTTTTTTCTCCTACTGATTACAAGTCATATCCAGTTTATTGCTGTTCTATAGGATTTCTTTTACTAATATTTTTCAGGGTATTGAAGAAATACACCAAACTGTTGATGATTACAGTAATTATACACACAAACAAAGATGTTTTTCTCTCCTCCAAATGATCATTTTCCACACTTACCTTGCCACTAATTACTTCTTCTACTCGCTCCTGGGGTGTCTGTCCAGCTTTCTGTCTCACCAAAACATACACTGAATTCACCTTAGGACAAGACCTCAGCAACTTTTCCAGAAGTACCTTCCCAAGGAAACCAGTAGCTCCAGTGAGGAGGACATTCTTGCCTTCATAGTATTCTGGGATTGAAACCATTCTGATCCTAAGGAAAACATGACAAATAAGCATCAGTTCAAAGATTTATGTTCATTGTTATGTACTAGAAGTTAAAAAATCTCTTAGTAGTTAAGTAAGTATTTTAAAGAACTGGTAAAAATCATAGTTGAATATTAACAAGAGGGGATATTAACCTCTGGTTCATTGTGGTAAGGCAGAAACTACACAGAACTGAGACACTAGCTTCTAATCCCTGTGCTTTTTCCCTGGATCACCTCAGACAAGCCACTCACCTTCTCTGCGCCTGAGTTTTGTTAGTATAGTTTGTACCAAACGACCTCTAAAAATTCCTTCAGCAATAAGAACCCAAATCTTCATTTAAACCTCAGTTAAATCTGAAACACAAATGGTGTTTCTCTGTCTCTGAAAGTATTTATAACGCCAAATAGAGGTCAGCAGCAAGACTCAATAGCCTAGCTTGTATAACATGGTGGGGTGTCATATTCACCTATCACCACCAGTTGAAACAAGAAGAGGTTAACACCAAGTCCTTTCTCCTACATGTCTATAGTGACAATATATCCAAAAGGTGCTCAAATCTCCCTTTTAAAAACAGTCATAGTAAGAAATACACAGGCTGACTTATCCTCCCTACCCAATTCCACTGAAACAGCAGAAAAGACAGTCAACTAAGAGAATAAACAAACAAAAGAACCACGATGAATGGAAAAAAACAAGATGCAGAAGGATTCATGAAATATGTCACTATTCAAAGCTCAGCACATTCAAAACAATGCTATTTATTGTTTAGAAATGCACACACAATAATATTAATAGATACATGAGAGAAAGTGTAATACAATTAGAAAAGGCAATAAAGAGCTTTCATTGTATTTGTTTTCTCTAAGCTGAGGAGTAAATACGTGTATTTTATGTTCAAAATTTTCACAATTATAAAAAGAATAAATTCATAACAATTTGAAAAGCAGCAGCAGGCAGGAAGGAAGGAAAAAAGAATTTCCATTAGAAATAGATGAGACTAAATTGACAGAGAAGCCATAGCAGAAGAAATAACAACCCAGGCAAACACAGGAAAAGGACCATAAGGAGGCAAGAACTGCCCCAACCCCCTAAACACCAAGCTCAGGATCAAGAGTCTGAATCAAAGCATAGGGGAATAAAGGTAATTAAAGATTGCTCACAGAACAGCAGAGCCACTTCTGATAGTCTTACTTCCTGTATAAATTTTAGTTCTCAGGCTTACTATCAAGATCTGCTGAGAAAAACATCCAGCATTGGTGATAGGGACAAAACAGAAGTAGGGCTGAGCTTGAGTATGATCTAAAGATCCGCAAATGGAGGTGAGGAAGTGGAGGAATGAGAGAGTAAACAAACAGAACCAAAAGAAAGTCTTCAGAGCACTGGGCCCCAGAAATAAATTTTAGGTCCTCATACTATCTGGCTGCTGCTGGCCTTTAAAACAAACTTATGCAGAGCTCTCAGTTGGGAATTCCACTTGAAGAAAAGCTCTTTTGGAAAAACAGATCTCAAAAAACTGAGAGGAAGCCAGTATCAGTTACCAAAACCAACAGTCTAGTCCTTCATAAATATGGATAACCACAGATCACCAGATATTTAAGAGATACCTACAAAATTAAGGACCAAAATAAAAAGCAACAGAACCGACCACAGCGAAAACTATAATGAAAAATTTAAAGAAAACTTGAACTCTAATACCCTCCAAGCCATTCGTAAGTATATCGCATCCATCAAATAAGAAACTATAATGAAAAAAAAAAAAAGAATAAGAAAGCATTTGGAAATCAGAAATTCAGATGTAGAAAATTTAATCTATAAACAATCAGAATTATCAAGTAAATTTAAGAAGGTCACTAGATACAAGGTTTATGTGGGAAAAATAAATGTATTTCTATACACCAGCAACACACAGAAAATGAAGTAAAAAAAAAAAAAACCTATACCACTTAGAATACCATCAAAAATACCAAAAAATTATGGAAAATATCAAGTATTGACTGGTGAAGATGTAAAGAAATTGGAACTCATGTACCTTGCCAAAGGGAAAGCAAAATGACTCAGCTGCTATGGGAAAGTTTGGCAGTTCTTCAAAAAGTTAAACACAGAATTATCACATGGCCTTCATTCCACCCCCAAAAAACTGCAAATAGATACTCAAAACAAGTATATGTACACACGTATACAGCAGTACTGTTCAAAACAGCAAAACAGTACAAACAATCCTAATGTCCATCAACAGATGAATGGATAAACAAATTGATATATACATATAATGGAATACTACTCAGTCATAAAAAGAAATGAATTACTAATACATGCTACAATGGGGGATGAACCTCAAAAACATTAGCATGGTGAAAAAGTCAGATATAAATGATCATATATTATATGATTTCATTTATATGAAATATCCAAAAGAGATAAATCCATAGAGACAGAAGGCAGACTGGTAGTTGGCAGGGGCTAAGGAGCGAGGAGAGAGGGCAGTGGAGGAAAACTGCTTAAAGAGCTTTAATTTTGAGTGATGGAAATGTTTTGGAACTAGACAGGTGGCAGCTGCAAAACATTGTGAATGTAATAAATCCCACAGAATTTTTCACTTTAAAATGGTTAATTTTATATTATGTGAATTTCACCCCAATGAATCATTTTTTTGAAAACATCAAATATTAGAAATAAATGTAAAGGATGTTTAAGACTAGTATTCTGAAAACTACAAAACAGAAATTAAACAACACTTAAATGGAGACATATACTACATTCCTGGATCAGAAGACACCTTTATAAGATGTCAACTCACCATCCTTAGATTCAATATAATCCCAATCAATATCTAAGCTGTGTGTGGAAACTAAGATTCTTAAATGTTACAGAAATGCAAAGCCAAGCCAAGCATGAAGAATAACAAACCTGGAGAACTTACATTACCACATATCAAGATGTATTATAAAGCTACAGAAATGTAGTATGTGGACAAGAAGTAAATAGTATAGTCAACTGGATATCCATACAGAAAAAAATGAATCTTGATTTTATCTATATCATACCACACACAAAAATGAATTCCAGGTAGACTATATACCCAAATGTGAAAGGTAAAATAATTATGATTCTAGAAGATGACAGAGAATATCTCCATGATCCTAGGGTAGGCAAACATTCCTTTAATAAGACACAAGAAGTGCTAATCAAAAAGGAAAAATATGGACAAATTGGAAGACACTAAAACTGAGTTCATGTCACAACACTATTAATAGGGAGAAAAGGCAAACCAGGTAAAAGATATCTGTAATTATGTATAATGACAACTGATTACTATTGAGAATATATGAAGAACTAGAAGTCAGTAAGAGAAAAAACAATAGAAAAATGGGAAAGGCTTAATGGACACAAGGAAGCATAAAGAAGGAGAGTATCCAAATGGCATTACAAAAAATATCCAAATGGCCTATTAGCACATAAAAAGGGCTGAACTTCATCAGTTATCAAACCTCAATGTCAGCCCACTACACTGTCCCCAGAATGGCTAAAATAAAAAAGACAGACAATTCACAGCATTGGTAAGGTTGCAGGTAGAAAAACTGGAACTCTCACCGACTGCTAGAGAAAGTACAGATTGGTATAACACTTAGTAAAAGTAGTACTACCTAATAAAGCTGAATAATCACTAACGTGATAAAGCAATGCCATTCCTAATGATACACCCAACAGAAATGAATACATGTATTTACCAAAAGACTTATAAACAATGTTTACAGCAGCACTATTTTACTGGCCCCAAATTTTACAAATCCAAATGTTTGTCAACAGTTTATCATATAAATTGTACTATATTCATACAATTTATACAATGGAATATTAAAAAACAATGAAAATGAAGTAACTATCACTACACTACACACAACATGGATGGGGCTCACAAAGAGAACACTGAGTCAATGTGGTCAGATACAAAAAATATATTATATTCTATCATGTACATAAAGCTCAACAACAGGCAAAACTCATATATGGTTAAAAGTCAGAACAATGGTTATTTCCCATGGCAGGAAGAGGTAGTGACCAGAAGAGGGTGTGTGTGAGGGAGGCTTCTGGGATACTGGTTATGCTCTATTTCTTGATTTGGGTGGCTCATTTTTAAAAACTCATCAAGCTATACATATGGACCTTTTAAACGTATGTTACACATTAATAAAAAGTTTACTTTTAAAAGTAAAAGCAAACATAGGGTGACCATATGTCCTGGTTTGTCTGGAACATGGTTCTATACATTATCCAAGCTTAATTTTGATTAGAGTCCCCTTTTCAAGAGTGTTCCAGTTTACACTACTTACAAGCTGCTTCAGGTCCTCAATAAGACTACTTCAAGATTTCACTGACCCAAATCCTAATTAAAACTACAGAGCATTAAAATTAAAATGTTCTCACAGGGGACAAATAAAGAATAATTCTGCATCAATATACCTGAGGAATCTGGTAGGCATTAATGACAATTACATTCTAAATACATGTTAAACACAGTATCCTGAGCACATGACCTAGAACAAGTTATCTAATTCTCTGAGCTTCATTTTCTTTATATGTAAAAATTACTTCAACAAATACTTGTTAAGAATCTACTAAATACCAGACACCAGGAAGTTTTCTACAGGTGTTAACATGTATTTAAGACAGAAAAAGATATTAAGCAATTTTTCCTTTAATAATTGAGGATTTATAGCCTGACTATGTGATTGGCTTAACCCTAAAGAAAACATAACTATGTGCTTTCTTCCTCATCTACCAGGACACCCTCCCTATAAACCCTAAACAACATATCTGTTAACACCAAATAGCAGAAAACTTTTACCAAACAACTCTCTCTCCTTAACAGTATAAAGATTATCTGCTAAGAGTGGCAGAATGAAACTGCTTTTTATCAGTTTTAGGTAACTATCTTAAAGCTACTTGCATGTGATTTTATCCTACTATAAATATAAAGCTTTATGGTTTTCTTCATGGAAGAAAGAACAGAATTCCCACAACTCCCCCACTTATCACAAAGCAACCAAAAACACTACAAGCACCAAGTATTTTTAAACTGTCTCCAGGTATTCTTGGAAGTATTCCACCCACCAGTACACTTTACCCTATTAACTTAATGGCAAAGCCAGCACAAATGAGAATTCTTTTAAAGGAAAAGTGTAGACATCACATCTTTCACATAGTCCTGCCAGATGGCCAGAAGCTACAGGAAAAGCAGAAGTCAAGAAAAAAGTGCTACCGATTCTCCCAGCACATGCTGTCTAGATTCATACTATGTGATTCTACAACACAGTGAGATATTTAAGGCTCTGATCATCTACTGAAAAGAAGCTGCAGCACTGCAATAAGGAAAGCAGTAGTACCATTCCATGTGCCAGGGTAGAGGAGCTGTGAAATGTGATGCAAATTTATTTTCACTGTACTTGCGCTGCCTTAGGAAACACCACCTAGCAGTGGCAGCTGGGTATTTTCTTTAAAAAAAAAAAAAAAACCTTATCCTGTGGTTCAAAAGTTAAAGAGGCAAAATCTTTCCGAAGACCAGCAAAATGGTGGGTACCAAATATCAATTATTTTCAAGGTTTTCTTCCTCAAATGAGTTTTCCCAGTGGGTTTTTTGTTATGCATTTATATTTACATTAAGAGAACATACTAAAAAGCTACTTAAACTCCTAGCGATGAATGTATCTTAGTTAAAGTCCAGGCTTTGCCACTTTGAAACTATGAGATCCTAAGATAAAACTACTACTTTGAACCTGTTTCCTTATCTGTAAAAGGAGAACATGCAGGTCTCACGGGCAAAAAGAGCCTGAAATGAACACAAATGGAGAAACCACAGAGAGATTCTAAGATAGCAATCACCTACTCAATATAAACTGCACCCTTGTAAAATAATTGCAGTCTCTTAATAAAAGTCCTAATATTGATGGAAGGCCAATCATGTTGTCTCATTCGTTTTAGAAACCTAGTTAAGATAAATAGAGAGAAGATCCTCTCTCTCATTTTCAACTTTAAAAAAAAATTCTTTAAATAGACAAAGCAATTAAAGTTAGAGGCTGGGGTATTACAATAACAAGAAAATCACAAAAATCTACTTTAAAAAAGCAATCCTTTAGTGCCAAGAAATGGGAATTCTTTTGCTTGTGTTAGAGCTGAAAACAACTCAAATTAATTAAAACTTTTAATATACTGTCAACTAGTTGTTGCAGACACTTGCTAAACAGAAAGACAAATGTGAATAAGTATATGGAGATTAGGGTGGGGTAGGAGGAAGGAACAAGAAAGAGGCAGGCCCATGGGCTTGAAGCTAGCAATTTTGTCTAAGGTCACTCAGCACACATATATGGACAAGACAAATGTGAACCAGTATCTTCTTTTTCTTAAAAAATTTTTAAATTGAAGTATAGTTGATTTACAGTGTGTTAGTTTCTGATGTACAGCAAACTGACTCAATTACGCATACACATATTCTTCTTCAGATTCTTTTCTATTACAGGTTATTACAAGATATTTAATATAGTTCCCTGTGTTATACAGTAGGTCCTTGTTGTTTCTCTATTTTATATATAGTAGTGTGTATATGTTAATTCCAAACTCCTTATTTATCCACCCCCACCCCTTTTCCCCTTTGGAAACCAGTTTGTTTTCTATGAGTCTATTTCTGGTTTGCAAATAAGTTCATTTGTGTCATTTTTTTTAGATTCCACATATAAGAGAGATCATTTATTTGTCTTTGTCTGACTCACTTTGAACCAGTATCTCCTAACTAAATTCCACATTTATAGAGGGTATAAAAAGTTTCTACTTGTCTTATAGTGAGGTAAAGACAACAACTCATGAGTAAGGTCTAAGTGCACAGCACTGGAAAAGAAGTTCAAAGAAACTAAAGAGGTTGTCTAGAAGGTCCCTTCCATTGTTAAAGTTGTATGATTCACTGTAAGAGGAACAGCATTCTTCACTACAGGGCCTTCTTGGCTTATAAGAGACAAGAATGTGCTCCACAGAAATTTTAGCATATGAAATAAGGCAAATCCTGGCTAAAAAAATTCTTAAAATTCCGTACCACTTCACAATAAAAGTTGATAGGCTACCAACACAATTTAGAAATGAGACTACTGACTGGTTCAGGTAGACTCTTAAACAATTAAAATTCAAAGGCAATTAGACTTTACCAGTATTTCCCCAAGGGCCATTTCCAGAGGCACCCAAACAGAGTGAGAAAGGAAGAGGTGTACAGTCAAACTTAGAACTTGACTCAAAAGACCACCTAGATGTACTTAATTATTGCCACTACAGTTTTAAATAAAAAGATATCATTCTCAGGTTAAGAAATAAGCACTTACCAAAAAGGTTAGTGGATTTATTTCCAACTCTGCTCTATCCACTGAAAGACCTTTCCTAAACAGAATCATTTATTGGAATGTTGGAAACAAAAAAGGGCAGTAGAGGTAATAAACTAAGGTAGAAGACAAGAAGCTCTGGGGTCATGCTTAAGATTAACAACAAAATTCAAACATGTTTCTAAAAATATCTATACCAAGATATACAAAAATCTATAATGAATACATATATTATGTGTTGGACTTAACTACTTTTGAAAAACAGTGAGTTTTGCTTAAGGGAGCATAGAGGTTCAGAATTTGTACCCCAAAGCATATCACTATGGCATGTAGGTTACTTTGAACTGAAGGAACAGATCCAACAGATGCAGAAAGAAGTCTTCTTAAAGCTTCCCTTATCTGATTAAAAGCAGAAACTTCTAAGAAATGAGGACTGCCACAAGAAGGACTCTTTGGGTGAGTTTCATGGCCATGAAAAGTATAGAAAGTTAGCACTGAGATGAGTTTGCACAAACTTTACTAAAATAGCCTACATCTTCTGTTAGTTTTCCCATATATTTACCTTCCTACAATTTACTGCCACTAGTAGCCCAAATGCCTTTTCCTTTGTCTAGTCATTTCACTATAATTATAACCTTTTGTTAATATGGTGTATAAGCTCTCAAGTCTAACCATCTCTTTTGGAGTTTTCACTTCTTTTCTGTGAAGCCTTCATGCACATTTTAAAAAAATGTATGTATGCCTTTTCTCTTATTAGTCTGTCCTTTGTCAGTTTAATTCACAAGAATCAGTCCTAGAACATAAGAGGACACAAAAAAGGTCTTTTCTCCCCTACATCTCTTGAACTATTAAGAAATCAAATCTCTAGAGAAGCCAATTTCAGTACTATGTTAAGTCTGGCCCTGCTATAAACTGCTTCCTGATAAATAAGGTAGGCCCTTTGCGGAAACAAGTCTTTTCAGATAACCCAATGCCATGCTGTAGTGGGAACCCATGGACTCAGTCTAGCAAGGCTGGGTTGGAATCCAGGCTCATCCATTCATCTTGGGGCTGAGCTTACCTACCTGTTTGGCTCTGTAATTTCCTCATCTCTTAAACATATAGCATACACACCCTCTCCCTTCACTTCATAGCATCATGTATAAGGATTAAATGTAATAACACATAAAAGGCTGGGCACATAGTTACATTTCCTTATTCATCTTCCCCATACTTCTTTGGCACTGATTCTTGGTACGGTCCCTTAGCAATCAGTCCGATCAGTGATATTTCAATCTAAAAAAATTTAATGATCCTTTCTTCTGGAAATAATTAATCATTTACTTACGAGTATAATTTTTAGAGTAGGAAAATCTTTTTACTACCAAAGTAAAACTAATTACTATATTATCTGTGAACTATATACTATTATATTCACATGCACATATATTCATTTTTTAATTCTGGGAAGGAAATTAATGATTTTGGGAGAAGTAGGTTTAAACCAAACCTCTGAGGGCTTGAAAAACAACTGACAAGCCATACCTACTTATGCTGAAAGAAGGGTTAGCAAGCCTTTAAATGCTTCCTAAGGTAGGAAATCAGACTAGCCTCAGAACAGTTTTATTAGTAGCAATGTACTTGGGTAATCCCTCTACTCTGGAGGTTCTCAAACTTGTAGATGGTGGTATAGAACAACTAGATGGGTAAAAAATATAAATAAAAAGTAAACAGGAAAAAAAAGGCTCTTATCCATCTTTAAAGATGTTCAACCTTAGTCATTGAGAAAAATGCAAATTAGGACTACAAGATTGATTTTTTTCACTTATGAGACTTAAAGACACACAAAAAAGATAAAATGGACATAGGGAACAGAGACCCCTATATTGCTGGTAGGGCCTCAAATTAGTACAGTGTCCATGGGGGGGTAATCTGGCCTATCTATCAAATATTAAACGCTCATTACCTTTGACCCAGTAATTATACTTCTAAAAATTTAGCCTGAAGCTATTCTTACATGTGTGTGTGAGCTGATGTATTCATTGCTGCATTGATAGCAAAAGAATGACAACCTAAATGTCCACCAGTAGGGGACTGGGCAAACAAACTGGCATATTCCTGTAATAAATAGTATACTCCACAACTAAAAAGGAAAGCGGTGGTTCAACAAATATTGATATGCAACAGCATTCATAATAAAATTTAAAAGCCAAGATGCAATATACTATATGAAATACCTTTTATGGAAAAGGAATGAAAAAATTCATATGCTTATAAATACATACTTCTCTGGCAAAACAAAACAAAACAAAAAACCAGTAAAGATGGCTGCCTCTGGGAGAGAGAACTGGATAACTTGGGAACAGAGATGATGGGCATTTACTTTTCACTATATATCTTTTGTTCATTGTTCAATTATGTAGTAAGTGCGTGTACTACCTATTTTTAAAAACCACTGTTTTTGTAAAATGGAAAAATCAAAAGGTACCAAAAAAATATTTGAAAGCACTGACGTTCCCCTCAATTAGCTAGTTTCCACTATCTTTTGTCTTATAACACTTGACAAACTTTTCATCTATTGGGAAACAAGTCTGAAAAATCTTTTTTATAGTGAAAATAAAAGACTACCATTGTATTTTTAAAAAAGGTATTATCTTTCTTCTGCTAATCTTTATGTCTTAAAATTTTAATTTCATTTCCTTTTTAGATAGAAAATCTACTTTTTAGATTAAAAACCAGGTGATGATTTAACTATAAAACTGTTGCTTAACAGGACTCTTAATAGGCTGGATTTCCTAAATGGAATGTGAAAAATTCTTCCCACATCAGAGTAATGTTGATCTTGGAATCAGATGCCCCCCCCCATCTCCTGAGAGAATCCCTACGTTCACCATATTCACAGAGAAGTCAAGTACACAAAACTCCCAAATACAGTCCTGCAGTGAACTTTAGACTGGCTCTGCCTGTATATTTCTTTCTTCAGTATTTATTGAACTTAAATAGTAAAAACTGATAGAGTATTTGCAAGAACTCTTAGTTTCATGTTTTAGGTGCTACAAATTTATTTAGGGAAACTTAACACTGATATGAAAAGTCTCTAGACAATGTCTAAACATTCATTCCAGTTTCCTACAAATTTCCATCACCTACAGTTATACCTTAGAGTAGGGTCTCTTTAGTTGTCTTCCTCTTAAAAATTGGCTCCTCTGTGCCTTTTGGAAGTAAACAAACCCAAAGTAAAAAATCTAACAATGGAGACAGCGGGGAGAGAAAACAAAGAATTAGCTATTTCATCTAACTGTTCATTAGGATTTACAGATTGACTCCCAATCAGGGGCAATTTTATATTTAACACAGCCACATCCAATGCTGTTTTGTCCTGTTGTCCTATAACTCTAAGCTGGAGGACCACTTGGCAGGAGTATTGAAGGAAATTCAAGCAGCAGTAGATAGAATGCTGAGCTAAATGGTCTTTTAATATCCCTTAGATTCCATGATTGAAAAAGTAAAAAACAAACAAACAAACAAACAAAAAAACTTCAAATATCCTTAAAAGGAGGGAATTAATTCCAAAATATTCTAAACGAAGAGTTGGCAAAGGTTTCTTTAAAGGGTAAAGTAGTAAACATTTTCAGCTTGTGGGTCATATAATCTTAGTAGCAACTACTCAATTCTGACATTTGGAGCATAAAACCAGCCATGAACATTTAAGTTAAATAAATGGGCATGGCTGTATTCCAATAAAACTTTATTTACAAAAACAGGAAGACAGTTTGCAGATCCTAGTTTGCCAACCTTTGTTGTAAATAAAAGATTCTGAATATACTACATTTAGAAAAATGAACTGCTGAGAAGAGTATCAATGGGAAACCACAGCACGGTCGAAATGTCCATTGCGTATTATTCCACTATTACTAGAGTTACTGTGCATAACACTCTAAATTTTCACTTGTTTTTCCACTGAAAGGGAAATGGAGATTGAGTATTTCTATCAGATAGAAATTAATACTCTTTAATCCAGAAGTTCATGAATAGGGTTAGAGGGGCGGGATAGGGAATCTAAGAATATGTTAAAGTTTCATGTAAAATATTGTTGCGAGTGTTTGTATGTATGTGTGTACAAGTATGCACTCCCATGCATATCATCTGCACATTTTTCCAGGGGAAAAACCCACTGTTTTTATCAGATTCTCAAAAGGGTCAATGAGCCTAAACAGTTAAAAATTACTATCAAATTTTATATGTACTATTGTATATGCTAGAGGCAAGGGAGACTTAAAGTACAAAGAAAAGAGCTTCATGGTCACTGATTAAAAACCCCATTCACATCTAATCTGGAATAAAATTGTGTAAATGGTTAAAACATAATTATACCCATCTCCCTAGAAGACTGTTACAGATTTAACTGTGTTCCCCCTAAAAGGATATATTGAAATCCTAACCCTTAGTACTTCAGAATGTGACCCTATTTTGAAACAGGTTTGTTGAAGGTGTAATTAATTAAGGTAAATGACATAACACTGGAGCAGAGTGGATCTGTAAACCAACATCACTGGTGTCCTTACAAGAGAAAGGGCACGTGAAGACACAGACACACACAGGGAGAACTCCACGTGACAACAAAAGCAGAGACTGGAGTTACACAGCTACAAGCCAAGACGTGCCAAAACTGCCAAGAAAAAAACTACGAAGAGGCAAGGAAGGACTCCCTTACAGGTTTCAGAGAGAGCATAGATTTTGGACCTCTAACCTCCAGAACTACGAGACAATAAATTTCTGTTGTTTCAAGCCACCCAGTTTGTGGTACTTTGTTACAGCAGCCCTAGGAAATTAATAGAAGGCCAAATATTTTGGTAACTAAAATTAAGGTACAGAGCAAAAGGCCTTCTAAAGATGATCAAATGCCCTCATGCCACAACAAACATACCATGGGTACTTTCTTATACACATGACACAGTTTCAATTACCAAAATACAATCTACTAAATATTTAAGGATGGAATGGCTTTTCCAAGTGGGTACGGGAAAGAATGGTAGAAAAAAGTTTTATATATCAAAGGTAAAAGATCAAAATACAGTTAATGTTCAAATTCCAGAACAAATCACTAGGGTGTATCACTGACTGTACATCTGTGTACAGTCAAATCTCAGTATATAGTAGCTGATTCAGGAGAACTGATGTTCTGAATATCTATTGTTATGTAACAGAATCACTCTAAAAGTTTTTTAAACAACAATAATCATTTTATTCTCTCTCACAGTATCTGCAAGTTAGGAATTTGGGAAGGGCTCAACTAAGCAGTTTTAACTGAACTAGGTTCTAGCTCCTGATCTTAGAGCCTCTTCACATGGTCTCTCCACATGAGGTAGTATGGGCTTCCTTACAGCATGGCAATCTCAGCCTACACTGCTTACAGAGCTGCTGAAGATTCAAGACCAGTATTCTGGCAAGTTGGATAGAAGCACACCTTTTCTGACCACATCTTGGAAGTCAGTATAGTATAACTTCTGCTATATTCTGTTGCTTGCAAGTGATTCACAAGACCACTCAAATTCAAAGGAAGGGGACATAAACCTCACCTCAGGATAAGAGAGTAGTCAAGATCACACTGAACGATCATGTGAAAAGGGAGATATTGTTACAACCATCTTTAGAAAATGCAACCTGCCACAAAGAACATGATGAAGTAACTGCTTATTACTCTTGAGACCATCATCTATTTGAAACCGTACCCTTATAGTTAACAGAAACTGGTGAATAGAAGAAATTCTTGAGCTTGTCTTACAGAATAGCAGCTAAGGTAACAGCTTATTAAAAACCCCTCTGCTTGTAACCTAACTTCACTGATCAAGCTCACCTTAATTCTTTCTTTTGACTCCTTAACTGCCCCCTATAGATAACACCTCTGTTGTATGAGTCCCTAAAGTATTGGGGGCTTACACTGTTTTTCAGAAACTTGGAGTCAGCTCTTCTTCAGTTTCAGCCAGCTAAGATAGGTTGGGACCACTGACCCTAAAACTGGGCCTGTGCAGGTGTTCAGTGAATGACCTTTTGACGTTAGAGGGCCAAAAACTCCACCCTCAGATCATGCTAAGTACCTCATTTTTTAACATCTCAAGAAGCATGTAACTCAGATACATCTGCAAAGAACACCAATTACTTCACCGTTCCCCTACCTCCAATCACCTTTCCTCAGGCCTAAAATCACTCTGCTTCTTTACTGCATAGAAATCTCATGCCGCTTATCTTCAGGGGAGGTATATCTGAGATTTGTTCTTCTATCTACTCCACTTGGCTGCCTCCTGAATAAGCCCTTTCTCTGCTGCAAACCTCAGTGTCTCAGCATTTGGCTTGCTCCATGTCAAGCAAATGAACCCGGCTCAGTAACAGATCTGACCCATGCTGAACCTATTTCATGGGACTGTGGAACAGCAGAGTATTCCTTACTACATTTTTAAGCTACCAAGTACAGATGATCCTTGAACAACACAAGTTTGAACTACATGGGTGCACTTATATGTAGGTTTTTTCCCCAGTAAATGTGTACTAAAGTACTACACGACATGCAGTTGGTTGAATCTGAGGACATAGAATCATGGATACAGAGGACCAACTGTAAAATTATATGCAGATCTTTGACTTTGGGAGAATTGGCACCCCTAACTCCCACTGCTATTCCAGGGTCAACTGTATTTTTACTACCAAATAACTTCATTCACTGAATAAAAAGTTCATTTTCCCATATTTGCTTAACTGTGAACTTCTAACAAGCAGGATACCACTTAGAGTTGTCACACTTCTAGCCAAAAACAAGCCAATTCATTTCAGTTAGACTATTAAGGGGCCTCGCATTGCAGGGAAGTATATCTTTTAAGATGTCTGATAGACTCCCATCTGGAGGCATACTGGGTACCACTGGTCTAGTATCTTATTACTGTATTTTAATAACTCTAGAGTCTTTAGTGTTTTGGTTAAGACTCAACATAAAAGAAAACCTCCTCTGCAAGTGAGCTGTAAGCAACAAATGAAGGACCAAAATGCAAATTCAAAATGTACAAACTACTGCAGTCAAACTGATAAGAATAGTGGGTTCCTTTCTCCTTTCAAAAATTAAGGCTTATAAGGCATTTTTCCACAAACAAAAGAATAGCTCTAACATCTTGGTTAACATTTCTTTTTTCAATAAAAGATGCTAGTGTCCAACCCTGCTGTAAGCACTCATTGAAGTAAATATAATGGCCACTCTGTTTGCCTACACAGGCACTGATATACCAATATTTAACTCTCTGTATCCAATTTTCCCCAGCGTCTAAGATATTTCTTGGTAGTAAGGAACTCAACTGATTCATTAGTTCTTAGGGCACTGCACAGCCACTTTGTATACTGATGTTGCTCTATAAACATGGCACTTCAGCAAGTTAAAATGCTTCTATGACTTCATTATCCTGGAAAATATCAGACACCAAGAAAAATCAGACTAAATTCCTTGAGTGATATAAGTGATATAAAAATCAAACAAAAAAATCTTAAAAAGTCAAGTTCAGAGAAGGAGAAGGCAATAGCTCAGTGGTAGAGTGCACGGTTAGCATGCACGAGGTCCTGGGTTCAATCTCCAGTACCTCCATTAAAAAAAAAATTAAACTAAAAATTTTTCAAAAGTCAAGTTCTACTTCATCAGAGAGGAAATGTCAATTCTATAGTATTAAAATTACCTGCTGACAAGAAAAAATTTTTAGCAATATCCACTTTCCTCTGTTTCTGTCCTCAAGGCCTGTACCAGAAGGGTAACTGCTCTACTGTAAAGCACACAGAAGGGCTGTGCTCTTGTTGACACAGTTTGGTAATAAACAGTTCCACGGCTTGCAAAAAATGTATTCAATTCCATTGTAAAATTTTTAAAAAGTAATCTCCAAAAGTCACATACGATTCTTATTTAGATACTGTGCTACTGTCTCTCCTTAAAAAGTTTTCATGTTAAGACCTGTAATTTTTATCTTAATATGTTCAGACTCAGGAAAGTGGAATATAGGATTCCAGTATACAAAGGTATAAATATTTTAAGTGTATTACCAAAGATAAAGCTTCTCAAACTTTACCAACAGAGGAAACTGAAATATCCTGTTTTGTTCAAAATTCATGAAAGCTGAGCATCTCATTCCAAAAGGTAACTAAAGATTAACATAAAAATATTTCACTCTGAAAAATATGAAAACAAATACATGTGTATTCATGTATGACTGAAGCATTGGGCTGAACACCAGAAACTGACACAACATTGTAAACTGACTATTCTTCAATAAAAAAAAAATGTTTTTTTTTACTCTTTTTCTCCCTGACTGCTTGATGATCAGCCATCTCATGAATGATACAATAACTCTCTAGACCAGGAAGTTCGTGACCAACCGACTACTTTAGCAGAAACAAATGGTCATCGATGTCCTTCACTCTGGGAAAGCAAAGCAGCTAACACAGAAATTTGGGGAAAACTAGCCAAAATGTACAAGACCATACCATATGTTATGTTTGTATTTGGATTCAGGACCCATTTTGGTGGTAGCAAAACAACCGGCTTTAGCAGCATTTATAATTCCTTGGATTATGCAAAGTAAAACGAACCCAAACATAGATCTGCAGGATAAGGCCTGTATGAGAAAAAAAAGACTTTGAGAAAACACTAGAAGGAACCTTTTTGAGAAGAGGCAAGGGGATTGCAAAGGCCAATGTTGGTGCTGGCAAAAGAAAGCTGGTGAATGGACAACGGAAGGAGTAAAGATTCTGCAGCAACTGTATCTGTAGTGATTCTGCAGACTTTTCATTAGAGGATTAATAAACTAGGAACTTTAATATGAAAAAAGATATGAATGTTTCATGTTACTCAGTAAAACTGATTTTAATAGGAAAATGTACCACATATACCCTAAACACTACACGTAGGCTACATACAAGTTTATCCCCAAAATTGCCTCAGGCTAATCATGTTATCTTGTGTGGTCTAATTTAAAATTACTGAAGCCTATTCATTAAGATTAACAACTTTCTTTTTAAAAAAAATTTGTTGTTTGGGGGGGTAATTAGGTTTATTTATTATTATTGTTATTTTTTATTTAAAGAATGTACTGGGGATTGAACCCACAACCTCGTGCGTGCTAAGTATGCGCTCTAATCACTGAGCTATATCCTCCCCTCAGCCAACTTTGTAGAATCAGGTATTCCACTGGTTGTAGAAGCATTTAGACTCTGATTAAAAGTAGTTTATACTCAGTCTGATTATTATAGCAAATGATTGGCAACTCTTAACTACAGAAAAGTACTTTGAACCTCCTGTTGTATGCTGTATTTCCTCTATGTTTCTTTCATATCACTTTCTCATGAAGCCTTCTGAATCTGTTCCCAGCGCTGAACCTAAAAACAGGCTCTATTCTGCCAAGGCAGCATTTTCAAATTGTGCTAAATGGGGCTGGGAAACTGTATATTTTATCCTCAACCAGGAAATCAGCAAAGTACATTAGCAAATCAAAGACCTACAAAATTTCCTGAGGTAAAAAACCCATAGATCTCTTTTCAGGCCTAGCCCTTCACCAATTTCCCAACACAATTAGGGAAACAATGCTTCTGAAAAGCTCACTGATTACCATATCAGCCCTCTAAGGCAATGATTGCACAGACAGGGCCAAACCTCCCATGGACAATGATTTAGAAAGCCATGACCTTCCTTTGATCCATAAGGCTACTTTGAATAAACTATTAAGCCAGTTACAAAGAGCTGCAAAAATGAACATGTTATTAGAATGTACCAAAGACTTCAGTTTATATACAATTAATAACTGATTGCTGCAACTCACAATGCTGCAAAGCTCCTACCACATATACACACTCAAGAGCTGGAATTCAGTAATTTTTAACAGGAATAATCGCTGTCAGTGAAACTCTGTTGTCTTCAGCTCGTCATAGTTTTCAATTATCATTATTCTCATTTTCTAATTAAAAATCACCATTAGTTGAGCTTCATTATTATCATTTTAGTTGTCTTATTACACCTGCAGAATATATTATACAATTCCACCACTGGAATTTGAGGCTTACAGTTTTCCAACTAGTCTAGACTTAAAGCATATTCAGTGATTCAATTAGGAAACATCCATATCCCTAACTGCTGAAGAAAATCACTTTCCCCAAAAATGCTTATACTTTGACAATTTAGTTATTATTATTCCACTAGAAAGTGGGAATTATTGAGGTAAAGAATGACATAGCTAAAGGGCCTAGATTAAAAAGAGCTTGAGGGTCACTGTTTAAAGGATCCTTACGCCAGCTATGGGGCCACTAATGTAGGGGCTGGTCTTCTCCCTGGCCAGCAGGTCCACATTAACCAAATGTGGCATAAAGATTTGAAATCAGAGCTCTTCATGGAAGCTCTTCTCTGAACTTGGATGTCATCCCTCCAGTCTCTAGTTTTAAGTAGGAAGCTTACAGGAATGTCTGAAAACAATTAAATCTCATAACAAAGCCTCTTCTCAAAATCTTTTCCTGATTTATCTTTAAAACTTTGCCAGGTTCATATGTACAGCTTGTAATTAAATGCTGTCAAGCAGGAATCGACATAGAAAGGTATAGAAAATAGGAGGGAAGTGTTTGATGGCTTTGTGGATTCTTAGTGTCTGTTTCCAGCTGTGAAACTGACTTCAGCGCCTAAGAAGCCTACCCAGTAAGCCTTGTAACTATGGGTTACTGTGCTAAAGATGGGATGAGAACATATACAGCAAAGTAAAAACTTTACCTTTAGGGTATAAAACCTCAGTAAATTCTTAGTCAATTATTCAACAAAGAATCAGTCACAATGCTGAAAACTCTAGCATTAGATATTTCCTTCTCCAGAAACTGAAATCCAGAATGAAAAGACAGCCAAGATAAGTAAGTGCAACAGACTTACCAAAAATAAGGTAAAGTAATGAAAAACTACACTGTTGGGACTGCTGCTAACCACCTGACCTTGGGAAAGTCAATTAACTGCTCTGTTCATTCATAAAATTCATTGAAGGGGAGCCAAACCACTGATGGATAAAGCCCCTTCTAGCTCTCAAAGTTTATATATTACTATGTACTAGAATAAGTTGTTTCCTAGTAGTACCTTAGATACTAAGAAAATTATTAACTCCAACGGGTCACAAGGGTTATCACTTTAAAGCAATACACCTAGAATTCACTGATCTTCAAACAACCTATGCGCTGCTCTGTAGGTCAAATGTCCCATTAGCAGGTAACTGACCTGTTTCTTTCTATCTCCTAAGGATTCTGCTTATGCTCATAACCGTTACAATGATTATATTTTAGGTACAATCCACAAGTTTTTAAAACCATATATTTCTAAATAATTTATTTAGGACCGTTCTTCAAACAAGATGGATGATAAAAACTTATGATATCAGGGCTCAACTGAGAATCAATCCTTTGTCAGCCCAACATGCATTTCTAAGCTGCTGTATCATATCTAGGAGTTATTTTAACACAAATGTGAACCTCAAAATACTTTAACAGTTCCTTTCCTCCACAGATCTTAACTATTTAAAGACAAGAGAGGTCAAAGAAATTTCTTCCTTCACCTCTGAAAAAATAGTATTTAGGCATTTATTCATTCTTCTTTTTTTTTTTTTGCGGGGAAGGTAACTAGATTTTTTTTTATTGGAGGTATGGGGATTGAACCTAGGACTTCCTGCATGCCTAGCACTGAGCTATACCCTCCCCATTTATTCATTCTTAAGTTCTTAAGTCTTATACTACTTTCTGTTATTTCAGGATGGACAGCAGCCACTATATAAAGTTCCATACACTGATTCCAAAAATGTTGGTAAAATCATTCCTACATATTCATTAAACTGGCTACAGCTTCTTTTTCCCCAAGAATCCAATTCAGAATTGGTCTTTTTTCAAATTAGGCATTTCCATAATGAAGTTTATAATTTCATTCAATAATGAAAAACACTTGTTTTTAAAAAGTGAGGCACACACAAATAAATTTATGCTGAATTTCAGCAGTATGCTTTCTGCCTATACACTAAAGAATGAATTATTAAACCAGAATCCATAAATCGTCGAAGATACCTGAATGGCTTTTGAAAGTCTTATTAACCTTCTGAAATTATATGAAAAAGTAAGTGTATACGTAAATTTTTTTCTGAGAAGAGATAGCACAAAGCTTTGAGGAGATACTGAAAGAGGTTCATGACCTCTGACTAAGACTCTCTGCATTATACAATGTATTTTAAGATCTTAATTCTCAACTAATATTTCAAAGTATTTAAGTTAATACTCAAAAACAGTAAGATACAGTGGTAAGAATTCCTTACATCCAAGGAGGATTTCTCATGTGACTATCCTGCCAACATTTCTGGCAAGAATTCCATAAAAGACAAGAATGATCTAGGACTAAATACTTCTAAGTAATCTTAAAACCATCAAATGGTTAAAATTTAAGTTAAACACACACAAAAGCACCAAGGTCATTTTCCACTTAGAATTTATAACATTGGCATAGGATCTCATGTTGCTACATTTGTTTTACATATCTATATTCAGTCTCCCCAACTACTTATCCCTGCCCTACAGTAGATTATTATATCTAATTTCTCTTGCTCAGCCCAGTATAATATACAGTGTCATGCTGTATGGTATTAACTGGTAAAAATGTCTAGGAACTTACTTCAAAATTAAAAAAGTGGGAGAGTGGGTGGAGATACAGATGAAACAAGACTGATCACAAGTTGAAAACTGTTAAAGTTGGTGATACGCATATTTCTGTATTTTCATGTTCCTAATTTTCCATAATACAAAGTTTAAAGACACTTGCCACTGCTATTAGAGTAGACAGCTTCTTAAAGACAGATCCAGGAGTTTTCTTCTTTGTATATCTGCCTAGTAGAGAGCAGATATTTACTTTGCTAAACACATTTCATTATTCATATGAAAGGGAGCAGTACTACCTTTCAGTGAAATTTCAACAACTCTTTGATGGTATTTTATTTAAATGATTCTTTTACTAACTTACATAAAACATATTCACTCGTTCATTAACTACTGAATATCTGCTTTCTCAGATCTCCTGTCTTGGTAAATGGAGGATATAAAAAATAATCCATACTCTCTGGTAAAGTAAGAATCTGACAATACCCTCAAGGATCCATGGGAAAAAGGCAGGGAAAGAAAACAGGAATATGAAGAGAAGGAAAGAAAAGTAAAAAGCAACAAATACAGTTGCTTTAAAAAGGGATCTAAGGCATCCATGTTTTTAATTAGAAAGAAGGCATACAGTTTGTTCAAACTAGACAGGTCTAAAAAGTTCCTCTCCCCACTCCATTTTACAGATGAGGAAACTAAAGCTCAGAGAAGGGAAGTGACTTGTCACAAGTTACACATCAAGTTGCTAACAAAACCAAAATTAAAATTCCAATTTGCTGATTCACAGTGCAACGTGAATTTTCTACATCAAAATACTTTCTTCTACACCATAATATTCACAAACTAAAGAGAATGACTATTTTATTATTAATATATACTTCAATTCTGTATTATACCATAGTTAAAAAAAAAAGAATAAAAAAAAAGGCTAAGTAAAGGGAGGATGCTGGGAAGAAAATGCACACAACAAACTGCCAAGACAGTTATACCTGAAGACTACGTACACATACCACATTTCCTTAATTCTGAGACATTTTTGACTTTAAGACATAGTATCCATTTTGTAAATATTAAACAAAAAAACTATAGACACTGTAAAATATTCATTTCAAAAAATACAAAAATGTGAAAACATACATCTCTAAAGCAATAAAATATAATGTACCCTATAAGACACACAAAAATCAGCACCATTTAAGACCATGTCTCACAAAGCACAAACATACAGAGTAAGAATCTCATCTTCT
Organism: Camelus bactrianus; assembly: GCF_048773025.1. Classification (NCBI taxonomy): domain Eukaryota; kingdom Metazoa; phylum Chordata; class Mammalia; order Artiodactyla; family Camelidae; genus Camelus; species Camelus bactrianus. The sequence goes on from NC_133548.1 coordinate 39,012,936, forward strand.
AAGGTAACAAGTACTTACTAAATACCAAAGGCTATGTGGCATTTTTTTTCAGTTGTATGTATTAATATAAAACAATTCCTTCTTGCTGTATGTTTCATATGCAAGAGTTTTGAAGTTAGGTAAAGCAAAGTTTGAATCTCAGCTCTGCCACTTAGCTCCCCCACCTTTGGAAAGTTACTATTTTCTCTAAGCCTCATTCTCTTAGTAAAATGAGATAACCACCTTAGACAATTGCATAAGAATTAAATGTGATAATTTATTTAAGGAACATAGTACAGTGCCTAGAGGAAATATTAAATTTCCTCCCATAACTCCTATGGGCCAAATTAAATTAAACTAAAAACTAAGTACCATTCTTGACTTAGAAGGTTGGAATAAATCTACTAACCCTAGGGCAAATGATACCAAACTGCTTTGGAATAATTATCTGATAAGAAAAGCTTATTTTCTTGAAATTTATCTCTTCTTCAAACTGGGAACAGAAAACAAGGATGAATTTTAAGTGTTTAAGTTAAATTTGTTATATGCAAATTCAGCACTTCCATGTTGCCTTAGTGAACTGAGACTTTCCTAAACCCATTACAAACCCACTGAAGAGAGGAACTATAAATCAATGTGTGGGTGGAGGGAAGGCTGTAAGGCCAAAAGGCAGTTAAAATGACTCAACTGCACAATTGGTTTGGTTTTTTTAAACCTTAAATTCATTCACTAAACAATGTTTAGAAAAGCCAAGACCGTATCACCATGATTCAGGGTGCTTCAGTAACCTGATCCCTCAGATTAAGCAAATGTAGTTTCGGGATATTTCTACCGGTAACAACCAGCCATTTCCAAGATGGGATTGTGCCTACCAAAGTGGCTCATATGCAGCAGGCACTGAAACAGGACCGTATTCTTCATTACCCCAAACACAGTACAGATTAACTCATCCACATATTCCCTCACTACTAGTTCATTTTAGTTGAATGATTTCCCCCCACTAATTACAAAACAATGCTCTTTTTTAAAAACTTGGAAAAATACAAAAAGTACCCACATTTTTAAACTAACCATGATCTTAATAGCCAATGATTAAAATATTGCACAGGGACAAACCAACATTCTTTCACAGAATCTGACCATAACTGTGATCATTCCAAATTTCAAATTTGCATAGAGCACTTGCCACTAAACATAATTAACTACCAGCTTGTATCTTACTATCTTCATTCTGGCTTTCTTAAGACTAAATTCACACTACTTTTTTCCTTATTTAACAGTCTCTTCTCAATCGTTGTTCTTCTGAGTCTCTCAGTTACACATTTTGTTGCTGACCACTTCCTCTTTCTTAAAACTTTACCCTAAGTTTCCCTAAACAGTATATTCCTCAGTGTCTAAAAAAAATCTCTCCAACGAACCTTTTTGTATTTCTTCATTGGCTCGCTTCTGTTAACTCCTGACAATCTCTAAAAAATGGCCCATGTCTGACCTTGGATTTGCTTGTCAACTTTGAATCTCCAGCACTTAACACAGTGCCTGGCAAGAAGCAGATGCTCAATTAGTATTTATTTATTGACTCTGCCAACCCTGACCTACCACTCACTAGCTGTGTAACGTTGGGCAAAAAAATCTCTCTGAACCTCAGTTCCTTCATCTATAAAGTAGGGATAATCAAAGGAAGATGATGCTTGAAAACCTCAAGACAGTTTTTGGTACAAAGCAGCACCCAATAAATTCTGCTATTATTATCAATATAATCTAGTACAGGACCCAAAAATATTTCTGCTTATTACATATGGTTGAATACCAAACCTACCTCTCAACAACTCAACTTACTTTCACCACATTTCTCTTATCACCACCATCCAAAAATGTTTTTGTAGGGGAGAAGGTATAGCTCAAGTGGCACAGCACATGCTTAGCATGCACAAGGTCCCGGGTTCAATCCCTAGTACCTCCTCCAAAGATAAATATATGAATAAACCTAATTATTTCCCCCCTCATACGGCAAACAAAACAAGCAAAAAATATTTTTGTACTCTTTCCTTCACTACCAGTCTCTACTCCATCATCAACTATTCAAATTCTTATCTTCTAGCCAACATACAAAACCACCATTTATCGATTACGGCATAAAAGACTTAGCTGACTTCCATACCCTTAAATATTCATCCAAATCTTCAATTCTACTTAAAAACCATGTTTGTCGGTCTTGTTCACAGTTGCTTATAATATGTCCATGCTACTGAAACATCATCCTCATGTCTTCCAATAACCCACATCCCAACTTCTAGTCCAAAAGAGCTCAAAACTTATCTCTTCCTGGAAACCTTCCCTGATTAACTCTACACCACTCAGATTACTTCTCTGCTCCGAGTCACCTTAGCACCTCAACACTTAGGTACTCTGTTATACTAAGGATAAAATGTAATTAGTGAACAGCATTACCAAGAAATTACTTTCAAAAATTATTTCTACATCCTAAATGGTCCATTAGCTATAATTTTTTGTTGAGTTGGTTAACAAGGAAGCCTCCTATACAACAAATGCTGTCTTTGGTGTTTGTCCTTGACACTCCACTATTTTACGTTTGAAAAGAATTAACTCTTCACAGTCTTTTTGTTCTATCCTCAAGTAGAAATTATACCTCAGTAGTATCACCTCCTCCTGTTTAAATCCACTGGAAATATAGAACTGGGCCGTTTTCTTTTCTACTACCCTTTCTCTGCCTACAACCCACAAATAAAAATTCTGAAACCTTTAAACAGAAAGGTAGTAGCAGTGATGCCATTTTTTCTTTCCTCTAAGTGAAAAGAACTTTGAACCTACTTAGCTACAAAACTCTTTCCAAGATTGAAATATACCCCAATAAGCACGATACATAAATCAAATTCTGCATCAAGACGGTTGATCCTATAGAGTAACAGGATTGTACCTATGTTCATTTTCACTTGTGTTACTGTAAGAGATCTTGCATCATTTTTAAGCTACACCACATACACCGAACAAGATAGTTGAGAAATTCCCCTGTAGGGCAAATTTTCTTAAAATATCTTCTGATGTTGCCTTTAAACCAACACATTCTACTTCTTAACATAAAGATTTAAGGGATTTCTCACTGCCATCCAATCAAAAGCAAACACTACTTGTGCCATTACTCCTGAGAGGATGAGTTTGTGTGCTGCTGAGGCAAAACACTGAGATAAACTGTCATAGGAGCGGGAGGAGGGATGCGTTGGGCGGACGATCAGCCTCAGTGGTGAGAGTTAACAACTCTAAGTATTTAGCCCTCGATGAGAGTAAATGAATCTGGCTGACTGGCTCCTACCTGACAAAACGGACAGTTAATCTTGCCAACTTACTCATAAAAGATCCACACCCTTCAGCTACCATAAGTAAACCTATCCCGTTTGATCCTTGTGAAATTTCTCCTAACTGGCCACCTAACGCCTTCTACTCAAACAGTCTACAGCCATACCTCACCCAAAACCTCTCGGTCACCTTCTGCCTTCAGTAAATGCCTCTTACTCCAGATCCACGTGTCCCTATTTGTCCAGCGACCTTAACCTTCAAAACCCAAGCTTGTCCTCCCTTCGTTCCCAGCTGATCTCGCCCCCGCCCCACTCTCTTGTAATGCTTTTTTCCAAGAGGCCAACCACACGCCCTGGCCCCTCAACGTCTCCCCGGGCACCCTCTTCTGAGCATCAACCTATTCCCCTCACTGTCTTCGTCCCCAGACCCAGAATTCTTCCACCACAGGCCTCTTCACTGCCACCGTCGAGCACACAAGTCCGCTCCTCCGTTAACTACTCCGCCCCACCTTCGCCACCTCTACGCGGCCTCGCCACCCCAGGCGGCGCCCCTAGGCTCCGCGGCTGCAAATCAGGCCCCTCCCTACCGCCCCGTTAGCGGTCGGGGCCCTCCGAGGGAGACGGCCCGGCCGAGCCGCGCAGACACCATTCCCGCTGAAGGGGCGCCTCCGTCCGGCTCGCAGCAGCCGAGGGCGGAGGCGGGGGCGGGGCGGAGGGTGTCGCCCCCGTCTCGGCCCGGCCTGACTCCCCCGTTCCCACAGCCCGGGCCAAGACCAGGCGAGGAGAGGCCCGCAGCCCGCCTCTCCCGCCCGGCGTTCCTGCCTCTCACCTAGACGCAGAGGCTCGGGCCTCGCTTTTCCCCCGGCCGTCCAGCGAGTGCTCCGCCACCGCCGCCGTCGCGCTCTTCTCACTCCCTCTTCCACCGCTCCCGACCTGCAGCTGAAGAGCGGACGGGTAGTGGCACGACCATTGGCTACGGCCCGCACTCACGTAAGCCGGCCCCGACCCGAACCTCGGGATGTGACTGGCTGGCGCGGCGCCTCTTTTCCACGTCTGGTCCTGATTGGCTCTCTCGCACCCCCTTACCAAGAGGATCGCTCACCCTCCTCCAGGCTTCGGCCTCCCACCCCTTCAACCCCGTTTCCATCCGGGCGGGAGGGGGACCGGAGAGGGCGCGGGTGCGACGCGAACTGCCAATAGGAGGGCGGAGAGAGGGCCGGGAGGTGGGCTCTGCGGCCGGCCGGCCCGCGGGGAAAGTTCAGCCAATGGGCGCGCACCCCACATCCCGGGCTCAGGAGCGCCCCAGCCTGGCCGCTCGGGTTCCGGCGGGTCGCGCCCAGGGCTACGCCCCGGCTGCTGGTCGCTTGGGAGGGGCGCCCACTGGAAAGGTGGAGAGGATGCGGCGAGGCCGGCGGGGAGACAGTGGGCAGCCATTGTGGCGTGCTCCCTCACTGTCTACGTGAGGCCGGGCGCGCCTCTAACGGGGCTGGCTCGGGTCGGTGAGAGCGGGGCCGTCCTGTCGTCCGCAGGAACCTCGGCGGGATGCCCCATAGGGAGCAAGCCGAGCGTGCGTCTCGTCCAGCCCCGCGGAATTATGAGCCAAATACTTCCACTTGACACTTCTTCCAAAATAATTTCATACAGAACTTATTTATGGTAAGAGAAGTTAGACTAATGGTTACCTGGGAAGGGAGGAGGGGAGAGGGGGAATGGAAGAGGCATAACGGTGCTGGAAGCGTTCTGTCTCTTGATCTCAGTGGTAGTCACAGAGGTGGTGTGTGCAGAGGTAAAAATTCACCGAGCCATATACTTAAGTTAGTGCACCCAACGCACTTTACGTATAATATCTCAATTTTTGTAATGATAAAAGGATTCTGAGAAAAACTCTGCAATAATATTATCGTAACCTTAGGCTCCATGAAACATCCATGATATAAACAATCCTACTGGGATTTAGCTATCATTCAAAAACTAGAAACCATAGGAAGAAAAAAAAAGTGTGAGAATTTAAAATAAGTGAAAGCTCCTGGCATGGTAAATCACACTCACAAGCTTGTACTTTAAGGATGAGCCAAGATGGTTCAGAATTTTTCTTTGAGGATTTAGAGCTTGTTTTAGTGCATGGCACTGTTAGTAGAACAACAGCAGCCACGATCTTGCACCCAGTTGGAAACTACAGAAGTTTAATGAGCTGCCTACTTTGTGGGCGACCTAAGTTGTAAACCCAGGAAACTTTAGTTTGAATACCATGACTTCTCCTTGGAAGAGCTCACGGTCCAGCACCATGTACAGTCATCCCTCGGTATTTGTGGAGGGATTCGTTCCAGGACCCTCCAGGACCACCCTCATACCAAAATCCGCAGATGTTCAAGTTTTTTATATAAGACGGTGATGTACCTTTGTTTAAAGTACTTGTTCCTGAACTTGGCATATAAAATTGGATAAGACAGTATTTTCCACAGAGCATGGGTATAATAGGGAGACAGACTTAAACAGATAATTCTAATATAATGCAGGATGAAGGAATACGTATAAAGAAGATCTAACCCAGCCTAGAAAATGTAGGGGCATCTTTTTAGAAGACACAGAGCTAAATTAACTACTGCTAACATAACCACTATGCACATCCTCCTGTATACTTTAAATCATCTCTAGATGTCTTATAATACCTAATACAATGTAAATGCTGTGTAAGTAGTTGTGAATACAATGTAAATGCTGGGTAAATAGTTGCTGACATACAACAAATTCAACTTTTGCTTTTTGGAACTCTTCTAGAATTTTTTTTCTGAATGTTTTTAATCCACAGTTGGTTGAATCCACAGATGTGGAACCCACAGATACGGAGGGCTGACTGTACAGTCATTCCCGGAGAAAGGCACAAAACACAAAGCTGACACAGGTGCCTACTCACAGGGATGAGTCATTCATTAGGTTAGGCAAGATGTATGTGCCTAACACCCAGCCCAGTGGCAGAATTCTGAAATATCCAGGGTCAGATCAAAGACTTCTTAGCTATGGGTCAATAACATTTTTCCCAAAACAAACATTACAATTCTGGGCCAAATTTTAGCCTGTGTAAGGGCACCAGGAGCCAAATGGGTAAAGATGACAGGATTATTAATTTAGTCATTTATTAGCCATTAAGCTGTTCAATTCAGATAAATTCCTTTGTTTAAAGTAGTTGTCCTTGAACTAAGCTCATGAAGTTAGTCAAGACAGTACTTTCCACAGAGCACAGGGAGACAAACATAAACAGATAATTCCAATATAATTCAGGATGAAGGAATACATACAAAAAGGATCTAACCTAGCCTAGGGAATTTAGGGGCATCTTCTTAGAAGACACAGAGCTAAGTGAACCACTGCTAAGTTTTATCACCATGCCATATGCAATTAGACACTATTTCTAGTGACTCCTTTCATTACAAATATCTTGATCTTTTAAAGTAGCTATACATAAATATAATAATATAGCTATATATAAAGACATAAATTAATATTTAGTTCTGAGAATAGAACATGAAGAAATTAAGTAATTGCTTAATGAGCACATTATGATTTTCAAAAATAATTTTAGGGTTGAGATCATAAAGGCATTTATTTGATTCAAGTCAATGTGTATATAACATGTCTCTCCAGCAAAGACCCCCTACAGTGGGACAGCGTGCTTCTGGAAGAGGATGTAAAAACAATGGTTTATTATTCAAGGTGGTACAATCTCATGGGGAAGGCATGTTATATAGTTAGTGTCCCTCACAGTGCACCATCATTCTTAAGTGAATTCCAAGAAGTCCTATTTCTATAAAAAGTGAGTAATTGTCTTCACAAAAGGAATTCATTTTTTGCCCAGAGTCTAACCTATAAAATACAGTAACACCCAAAAAAAAGGTAATTATTCATTCAAATGCTTTTCCCATCTTTCCTCAACAAAAGCCCTGAAAATTGGGCTGCCATATATTGGAATCAACAACATTGTAATTTTATTCAAATATGAAACACCTGTATGTGCTTTTGATTCTTGCTACAGAAATACAGTTCTGTAAATGAAGATAAATTACACCAAGCGAAAAATGTACTATTATCATTGACAGCCTAGAGATACCATATATTACTGAGAAAATGCTTAGGAATAAACACCAAAAACACATGTGCTACACGTAAAAAGTAGTTACAGCTATTTTATACATCCCTCAGCCTTTTTTAGCTTCTTTAAAAACAGAAGACAAGTAAGGTTGAGCATCAATTTTTTTATGCAAATAGTACCTCTTCCTGCTCTAAGGAAACACTTTTCTTACGGCATGTATCGTTTTCTAACTCATATGATATATTGTTCTGTCAGTGTCTTATTAAACACAGTTCTGTTGAGACTCTTCAGTCTGTCTTCACAGCATTCCTATGCAAATATTCATCTAGTCATCTGAATTTTGTAGAAGAGAAACTTGAAGCTTAATGAGACAAGTAACTTGCCCAAAGTTACACAGCTGTTAGGTGGCAGAAGTGGGATTGAAATCTAGGTCTATTTGATTGCAAACTCCATAATCTTTCTATTGTGCCACATTTGCCTCCTCCAAAACAAGATCAGGTCATTTTGCCTTGTCCTCATGTCTTTGTATTCTCCACAACGAGTAGCACAGGATCTTACATATGTCTTGGAACTCATGGAATTAATCATTATTTTCACCATGCTTTATCTTTGCAGATTACATGACAAGGGAGAGTGTGAACTATTTAAAAGTAACTATTTCACATTAAAAATGTCTGTTTTAACAAGACTAAAATGAACACAACTTTCTTTGTAGTTGCAGTGAAGAACCCATTACAGCTATCTAGAATGCATCAGAGATGCTCACTTTCACAGCACTGGAAAGAGTTTTAGGCAGCTTTTCTTAAGAAAGCCAAATTTGTAGTATGCACAGTATCCCCCGCAATTCATTTGGTGATCTCTGCTGTGCCTTGTATTCAATTATGACATTCAGAATTTGTCTGCTTTAAACATTTTCAAAGCCTCTTATTTAAAAAAACCCAAACATTTCTACCAAGTTTCTAACATTTCCACTAGTGCCTCAATATTCAGTCTAAACAAGTATAGACAGGTTTCTGTGACATTTCCTCATCTCTAAAGGATGGTTAAACCTAATGCCCAGTATCTGTTCTGACTGTTTCAGAAATCTGGAATGTAAGTTTGGTTTTCACCTGGAGGTGAAGCATCTGACCCTCAGTTATTCAGCACCGTTAGTCTAGGGGGAACAAAAACAGAGCTGCTATGTTCTTGGCTCTTCTAAATCATTTCTTGTGTCCTGACCACTGACCTTCTGGTTCTAGAAGGGTGGCAGAATATGCCACCCCAAAATATGCCACTTTAATGCAACAATTATTTTGAGCTAAAGGCACTTAGGAAGCAGAGGATGCAAAGAGAGATGTCTAATCTCCCTGTCTCTTCCTGAAAACAGGAGATTAAAACTCCCATGTGAAGGATGCTCTTCTTATACCAGGAGAAAAGAAACATGCTTCAATGCGAAATCAAAGCCGAGAGACTCCTATCTACATATACTTTGTTGAAATAGTTCTTACCTTCCATTAGCCTCCCCATATAGTTTAGTTACTTTTTCACAATTGCCTTTCTTTGTTCAACCTAATATAAAAGCTTGTAGATTTTGCCATTTCTTTGATCTTTCATTTCCCATGAGAGTTTCTGTGTCACAGAAAACATATAAATTTGTATACAATTCCCCTGTTAATCAGGTTAATATCCATTTAATCTTCAGGCCCAACCAAAAAAACCCTATGAAGACAGAGATAAGATTTTGGCTCTCCTATGGTTTCTGGTGGTGAGGATGGGATTTCAATGGTTGGGGCACTGAGAGATCCTGGGACATCTGACAAAAAGCCAGCAGAAGGTAAGAATTCTTACCACTTCAGTCACTTAGATCTCTGCCTGCATGGCCCAGCCAAAGCAAGAATAATGAAAGTCTCCCCTTATCGTTTTTCCTTTCTAAATGTAGATTGGCAGGAGAAAAACATATGTAAAATTAGTTCTTTGAATTGTGACTGTAAATATGGTTCTGAGTATACCCATTGGTTATGATCCGCAGCCTCCTAGTCTTTGTTTTTTTTTGTTTTTTGGGTTTTGTTGTTGTTGTTGTTGTTTTGTCTGTCTTTAGTGGTGTTTGTCATAAGGAGGAGAATTGTAAAATAAGATGCTCCTTTCACCTTGTTTCATGTCTTCAGAGCTTGGCTTTGTGACCAGTGAGAATATTCTCTCTGGTCTCCCCAAACTGGAGCATACAGATGTTGGCTTGAATCAGGTAACCAGCCAAAGAGGCTGGAAACCAAGACATAAAATTACAAGCAGCTCTTTGTCTAACCTTGCCAGCTCTCAAGGAAGTTTGTCTTAGTGAGAGGTTCCAGTGCGTAAGGAGACTTTGTGGTCTTACCTTCATTTTCTTCATAGTGCTAGGAAGCCCTTATCCTAATGTCGCCCAGTGGGTGCTGCAGGTTAGCTGGTGCATAGCTGGAAGCAGCTCACATTCCTGTAGGAAACAAGAGACACCGGTTTCACAAATACTGTTCGTACTGCCTGTGACAATAAAGCGCTTTACATTCCTAGGCTGGCTCTGAGAGTACACTTGCTGGATCTTGGGAGGGCTGCACCTTTGGTGCTCTTTGGGGTTGCCTCTTGTGTCCATGGTTAAGCCATAAAAAGGCTTGTTGATTTTTTTGGTAGCCTTTAAAAAAATGGACATATAGTTGATTTACAGCATTGTGTTAGTTTCTGGTGTACAGTAAAGTGACCCAGTTATATATATATATATACACACACACACATATATATACATATATATTTTTTATATATATGTGTATAATTCTTTTTCATGTTCTTTTGCATTATGGTTTATTACAGAATATTGAATACAGTTTCCTACTGAATACAGAATACAGTGCTATATAGTAGGACCTCATTGTTTATTTTATATATAGTAGATTGTATCTGCTAATCCCAGACTTCTAATTTATCCCTCCCTCTCCCCTTGCCCCCCCATAACCATAATTTTATTTTCTATATCTGTGAGTCTTTTACTGTTTTATCAATAAGGTTGTATCATATTTTAGATTCCATATATAAGTGATATCATGTGGTATTTGTCTTTCTCTATCTTACTTCACTTAGTATGATAATCTCCAGGTCCATCCATGTTGCTGCACATTATTTCATTCTTTTTTATGGCTGAGTAGTATTTCATTATATATATATATATATATATATATATATATATATCTCGCATCTTCTTTATTCAGTTCATTTGTTGATGGACATTTAGGTTGCTTCTATATCTTGGCTATTGTAAATAGTACTGTTGTGAACATTGGGGTGCTTATATCTTTTCAAATGAGAGTTTTCTCCAGATGTATGCCCAGGAGTAGGATTGCAGGATCATATGGCAACTGTATTTTCAGGTTTTTAAGTTATTTCCATACTGTTCTCCATAGTGGCTGTACCAATTTACATCCCCACCCACAGTGTAGGAGAGTTCAAAGGCTTTTATGTTTTAGCCATAAAAAAAAAGCTTATTGGTTTTGAGTCACAATTAAAATAGGTGTAGTCTTGAATATTTGGACTTTTATATCTAAAAGGATTTTTTTAGAGAGATCTCACCATAAACAAATATCCTATTATTACCTATAGGAAGATCAAATTGAAAGGAAAAAATTAATAAGGCAAAGATAACTCTTGTATAAGTTAGTAAATTTTGTGTTTCTGAATTTATGCCTAACTCATGGCTAAGATTAAAAATGAAAACTATAAGATCTCTTTTTGCATCTTTGTCTCTATATGACTATGTGTATATATATTTTTCTACCTCCAGGTGATATTACCAAAGTTACTTTGTAAAAGAGCTCTGTTTAATTGGTTAAAAAAAAAGTGCTTATATAAATTAAGTTTTCCTAAAACTCTCAGAAATATAGAAACTAACCCAGATATTTCTCAAGTTCACAGAATCTGAGATAATCTTTGGTAAATAAAAGCTAGTTTAAGTTTGTTGGTTTAATAAAAGCAGTCATGTCTACAGGGTTGTCAACATTAAACAGAATGAAGACATACAACTTTTTCTATTTGGGTTTACTAGTCACATGAGTTTATGTTATCTCTACTAAATGTTTAAGATTGTAAAATTTTAAATTAAATTGAAAATCAAGTTGTACAATAAAAATAAATTGCTTGATGTATGTCAAACACAGCAGTACATAAAATAAGTTAGAGAAAGTCATATGTTTTAACTTTTAGGTTCTTTAATTCTGTGATTTGTAAAAATAGTCACCTGGTTTATAGATGAGAAAACTAATTTAAGATTATGCTAGCTTTATTTCAGAGTCCAGAATAGAGGAAATTTTAAAGGGGAGGAATAAAATGTGGCAGAATATGCCATTCCAAAATATGCTACTTTGACATAAGGATTATTTCGAACTAAAGACATTTAAAGAATAGCAGATGCAAAAGTGGCCTTCTAATCTCCCCATTTCTTCTTGAAAACAGGAAATTTAAAACTCCCATGTGAAAGGTACCCTCCCTTTAGAAAAGAAATTCTTCAATGGGGAATCAAAGCTGAGAGAATCCTATAGAAACACACCTGTTAATTCTTATCTTCCTTTAGCCTCCCCATATAGTTTACTTTCCCACAATTGCTTCTCTTTGTTCAACTTAATGTGAAAAAAGGCCTGTAGGTTTTGCTTCTTCTTTGGGACTTCATTTTCTTATCAGAGTCCCCGTTTCACGTAAAACATTTGAATTTGTATATGTTTCTCCTGTCTTGTGTCAGTTTCATTCTCAGGCCCAGCTGAAAAACCCTAAGAAGGTAGAGGTAAAATTTGTCGTCTCCCCCGCTCTCCACCCCCCGACCCTGGCCCCCGCATTCTCAACTGCCTCCATCGATAGACCCTGTTTATTGATAACGGTGTTCTGGTGTTCTCTAGCTCATAGGTATTTAGAGAAAGAGGAACAGTATTTGTAACATTTCTTTAAATACCATCTGCTGTCCACTTTCCAAGTATCACTGTGAAAAGAAGAAACCATTTGGCTGGCCAGTTTCTTCCCACATCTGATTAGATGGTCATTTGCCCTTCTTTTGTGGGTGCCATTGTCATTGTTTGGAGCTCATTTGGGGGGCAGTAGTAATTCAATAGAATCCTGAGACCTGGAGATTACTTTTTTCTGTCTTTTTTTTTTCCTTCCTTTTTTAGGGATTTTTGTACATGAGTCAGGACAGAGCTTCTGCCGATGCCCAGAAGTAGGCATAAGTAGTTCATTATCTGTATTCTAACCTCACAGCATGTCCGAGGTGTAAGGCACAGACTCTGCTTCCCGCTCTTTGGGTGGTGCTTTTTGAGAACTGTGCCTAAAGTCCCTAAGATCAGTAAGTCATCTCACCCTTGAGCTTCTAGGGAAGGGCCAACTCCCAGCAACATCTGAAACAAAGGACCTGAACTGGGGGAACCATGGGCAGCAAACCACACCTATGTATAAAAAGTTGTCAGTGTATACAAATGTATGACTCTTTAAGGAAATAAAACTTAAGCTGACTCAGTCCCTAATCTCTTTTTCCCCAGAGCTGAGAAGTGTACAGATTGGTTTCTTTATAAACAAAGCCATTTAGTCACTCTGTTATGATATTTATTAAAGCAGCCAATTTTAGTATTCTCGTAATAAATTAGTCAGTGGTTGGCTTGAGAAGAGTAGAGCCCAGTGATTCAGAGTCCTGACTCTAGCACTGAGGGCCTGAGTGTAGAATCCCAGCGCTACCAATTAATATCTGTGTAACCTTGGGCAAGTTATTTACCCTCTGTGCCTCAGTTTCCCAAGGGTGAAATGGAAATGATAGTAATGGCGCTTACCTCACAGGGGTGCTATGAAACTGAATGAGTTAATATTTTAAAGCATTTTAGCACATTTTCTGGAACATGGTAAGCCCTACCTAAAGGCTTACCTTTAAGATTGTTAAATCCTAAGGGGGAAAAAAATAGAGTGAAAGAATTCCCAGAACCAATTATAATGTCTATCCTTTATTTGTTGAAGATACAGTAATATGACAAACACTTTATAGATATTATTTCCAAGCCTCACAACAAGGTAGTTACTACTGTCTCCATTTTACAGATGAAGCAGTGAAAAGATTGGGGAATTTAAATTCTAAGAGCACATAACTGAGTGGTGGAGTTCATAATTCTAACCAGATGTGTCTAATTCCAAAGCATGTGCCCTTCCATTGCACAACATTGTCTCCTAAAACTTATCCGACCATTCATTGTTTTCATGACTCAACTCTAATAAACGCTTTACCTTTATTTATATCTTTACCTATTTTTGAACTGGTCTAAGAGTAACTTTGCCCATCCCCTCCATCTTTCACAAATGAGAAAATTGAGATCTTAAGACAATAAGTGGCTTTCCCAAAACTACCTAATTACTTAATGACCATCAAGTAGCCGTTGAATACCAGCTATCATTTGCTGGTAAGAAAAGGCTTATCACAGTGCCTTTCACATGGTAAGCAATCAACACTAGCTATTTGTATCATTGCTCATTTATTAATTCATTTATCAAGCATTTATTAGGCATTTCCGACAAGTCAAACACCTGGGAATACAAAAATGAACAAGATATGATTCCTTTTGGATCTCACATTAGTTGTTCAGTATGGGAGCCACTAGCCACATGTGGCTATTGAGCACTTAACATGTGGCCTGTCTGGATTGGAATATGCCGTAAGTATTAAGAACACACAGAATTTTGAAGACTTAGTACAAAAAAACCAAGGTATAATACCTCATTAATAAATTTTAATTACATGTTGGAATGATAATATTTTGGGATATATTAAGTTACATTAAATTATTTAAATTCCTTTTCTCTTTACCTTTTTAAATGTGGCTACTAGGAAAATTAAAATTACATATGGCTTATTATTATATTTCCATTGGACAGCATTGGTCAAGATGGTAAAGAGGATGAACACAATAAAATCTAAGTGCAGTGAGAATAGTCACTAGAATGTCTGTGGGAGCACAGAGGAGAGACTGCCTTGGCGTCAAGAAGAAGAGGTAATATTTGACTTGACTCCTGAAGGATAAGTAAGAATATTGTCAGATGAGTATTTTCCAGGCAGTAGGTGAGCATGTAGAATGTCATATACACATGAAAAAATAACTGACACATTTTTAATTTGGGGCTGGGAGAATGGAAAGGAAGAGAGGAGATTTTAGATGGCCATATTTTGAGCAATGGCAGTGGGAATCTGTAAGAACACAGAACCACAAAAGATATCTCAGAAGTAAAACTGACCAGACCTGGTAACTCATGTCAGGGAAGCAAAGAAAAGAGAGCGATCAAGACAGATGCCCAGATATATTTGTACATGGCTATGTAGTGACATTTCCATCTGTCCCTCTGTTCATTCACCAGACATTTATTGAAGGCTTACTTATGTGCCAGGGAGTAGGTAGTAGTGTTTAACGGGCTCCTGGTGACAATGTCTTAACATTATGTGATTATGTTTGAAATATTTATGAGAGATCAGAAAAGGATAAATTATTAAGTCCACATTTAATTATTGACCCACTAATGAAACTTTTATTCTACTTCTGTGGAATAACATCTTATTTTCAGGGGCCTTAAATGGTCAAAAGTCTTGTACTAAGACGAGAGTGGGGATTCCTCATCTAATGAGATAGTCAGTTAGAATAGGAATCTGGTCCCTGAGGGGAAAGGTCAGTCCACAGACTGACAGGTATGAAGTTTGATAATATAAAGTTTAGGAAATGATGTGAAGAAACAGGAACTCCTTCATAAACTGCTTGTAAATTAGCACATTGCACTTTGAAGAGCAATTTCGCAGTTTGTAGTAAAATTGAAAGTGTGCGTTTCACAGAATTCAGCTGTTGGATTTCTGTATCCCTGAACACTGCTCTGCAAAGCAAGGCTCTAGCACCCCAGGCATGTGTGGGAAGAAAATATGAGAGCTTCTATAGATGTATTTTATATATATATATATATAAATGAAAAAGAAATTGAGCTTTTTAAAATTTAGTATAAGGATTGAAGCTGGTACCTTTATTCGATCTGTGTATCAGGTATCATGTGGATGCTGACAACTCTAAACTTTAAACATCGAGACTTGTCCTCTCTCCTGAACTTGGCCTACTAAGTATCTTCACTTGGAAATATATGATTACATTGAAAAGATGGAAAGAATAGGCAGATGACAGATCATTTATTCATAAAACAAATGAATCAAGAGATAGCAGTATATGCTTATTATTTAAGTTTATCAAGGTAAATGACAAAATTCTATCTTGAGGTGCTAGAAGCAAATCTTCCCTCACTGCCATTCCCTGGAGGTGCTGTTCTCTTCCCTCTGACAGTGAGAGTGGACTTTGGTCAGTGCCAGGTCAGTGCAAGAACGGCATGGCAGTGGAGTAGGGTGTGGGGTGGCTGAGAAGCAGAGAGGACAGGGGCTGACCAGAGGCTGAACCATGAGGCAAGAAATTAGTGTAACAGAGAATCTAAAAGAAAGTTCTATGACAAAGGGCAAAGCAGTATGTCAGGGAGTGGGAGAATCATGTGAGAAGAGGTATTGGGATAGAATTTGCCCTTTCTTACTCCTCCTTTTCGTAAAATATTAACTTGGGAAGTTCCCAGTCCAATCAGCCTTTCTTGACCATAAGGGTAGTATAAAAGTTAGGAGGGGGTGAAGAGGGTGATGAGGAAGGACATGGTGTTGAATAATACCATGACAATAGCAGGTTGGGCTATTTTTCCCCTTTCTGGCCTGCTTTCCCCTTCACCTCTTTTACCAGGGCACAGTATGGAAATGGGAATCAGAATGGAAGGGGAAACTGAGTCAAGGACCTGGGACCCTGGCAAGGATCAGCTCCCAGAGGGAGGAATGAGGAGGGGTTAACTGCTCATCCGCAGTGTAAAGGGAAGGAAATTCCCCACTCTCTACCCAACCCTGGGAGATAAATTCACAAAAGTCAGGCATTTCTAGGCCCAGGCTTGTCTGTAGTCAGGATAAGACAAAAATTCTCTAAATCAAAAACCACCCTATCCATTTCTTAAAGTTGCTTTTACTTACTATAGTAGTCACACATACACAAAATTATGCATAACAAAGTTTGAACAATGAAACAGAAAAAATACTCAGCAACCTTGGTTTTCATTCTGGCTCACTTAAGAAGATACTCCGTGTGCCTCTGCTTGACTCACTAACACATGGTAGTTGTCAATGTAGGGTTTGGTGAGCTTTGAGTGGTAAAGAAAAGCTCTTGGTTATAATAGCTGTTAAAAATTATTGACAACCAGGTTAGGGTCATGTTGGCCAAAAGAACTTGAAGTTCAAGGCAAAATTTCAGATCAGATAAAAAGTGAGAAAGGGGAAGAACTAATACTTGAAATACGCATGGCACGAGTACTTCTCCATCTATGAAAAGAAAAGTGGCAATTCAGGTTGCACAGGCCTTCAAACATAGAGTGATAAGGAAAAGCACAAACAATGTACACAGAAATGAAAGAAAAATTAGTTTTACAGGAGGGAGAGAATCAAATTCTTTCAACACAGTGAAAACCTGGTAGAGGCTAGATTCTAGAGTCATTGTTTATTGCTATTGTGCCCTAATTCTTCCAACATACAGCCGTAACTTTTACTTAATAAAAACATCAAGGGGGCTGAGGGAATCTCACTTTTGAAACTGGTATTCATGTTGTTCAAGAAAGTAAAAGGAATGCCAAGATATCAGAGATAGGCTTTCTTGTATATAGCATGTATGGTGTTACTGGAGGTATTGCTGGGAGAGCTTGCTTCCGGGAGGCCTAATGGGCTAGAAAGCAACGTGGATAAAGGGGTGGGGGTGGGAGGTGGTGAGGATTTGGGGAGGGAACCCACCAGATTGTAGGGTCTGAATTTGAGACTTGCTAGTCCAAAGAGTAGACTTTGGACCCTATAATGAGCAGATTTTCAGTGAGAAATTCATAACAAAATTTTCTGAGTCGGTACAATTGGCTTGAATGCTGGATGATTGATTTGTAATTAGGGGCTGTATCTTTCTTGCAACACTATGCTCATGTGCCCTCTTCACTGCATTCCTTTCCCAGGACCACAGTCCCTTGTAGGCTGAATCAACAATCCAAAAGCTGTTGGATAAGCAGGGAATTCCACCCAAAGAATACAATTAGACCTAGGCATATTTCAGCCAGTTCAGGCCTGGGGAGATATTCTTGACCCACTGAAGAACATTTTTATTATACTAGACACTCTGTCAGAATTTGCTTTTCAGAACTGTCTATACTTTTAGAATAATTTTAGATTAACTAAAATGTTGCAAAAGGAGTATCTAGATTTCCCATATACCCTTCATTCAGCTTCCTCTACTGTCAACATCTTAACACAAACACCATACAGTTGTTAAAACTAAGAAACTAACATCGGTATAATACCATTAGCCATGGACTTTATTTGGATTTTACCAGTTTTTCTACTGATGTTCTTTATCTGTTCGAGGTTTTGAACCAGTATCCCATGTTGCAATTAGTCATCACATTTCCTTAAT
Organism: Camelus bactrianus; assembly: GCF_048773025.1. Lineage (NCBI taxonomy): Eukaryota > Metazoa > Chordata > Mammalia > Artiodactyla > Camelidae > Camelus > Camelus bactrianus. Next base: position 39,030,827 of record NC_133548.1, read on the forward strand.
CCTCTTTGATCTTTAACAGTTTCTCAGTCTCCTTGTTTTTCATGACTTTGACAGTTTTGAGGAGTACTTGTCAGATACTTTGTAGACTGTCCTTCAGTTTAGGTTTTTCTCACGATTACACCAGCATTATTGAGTTTGGGGGAAATTACCACAAATGTGAAGTACCTTTTCCTTACATCATATATCAGGGGGTATATGATATCAAAATGATTTATCACTGATGATGTTAACTGTACCCACTTGGTTAAGGTAGTACCAGGCAGTTTTCTCCTCTATAAAGTTACTATTTTTCCCCTACACTCTGTTCTTTTTGAAGCAAGTCACTAAATCCAGCTCACACTGAAGGAGAAAGAAATTACCTCTATCTACCTCTTGGAGAAGAAAGTATCTGCAAATATTGTTTTGAATTCTTCTGTAAGGAAAATTTATTCTTTCTCTAGCACTTACCTATCTACTTATTAATTCATTTGTTTATGTCAGTATGGGTTCATAGATATTTATTTCCTTATTTGGGTTATAATAGCATGTCATTATTTTGTTGCTCAAATTATTCCAACTTTAGCCAAATTTTTCTAACTCTGAGAGCTCTTTCAGGTTACCTCCTGTGTCCTTTTATTGGATAATTGTATTTAGAAACCAAGATTTGAGTGCTGGGTATGCTCATTGCTCCTGAAGTGCCATTGCTTCTAGGCTCACTCAGTGTGCAGAGCTAGCAAATATGAGTGTTTGTGTATGTGTGTGTGTACACATAAATATTAATCCATGTTTCTGTATCTCTCTGCACATAAAATAAACATGAGTTTGTACAGACATCACCAACACTAATGCAGTGCTAAAGGATTAGTTCTAGATTTTTCTCCTTGATTAATTTTTAACTTTTTCTCTGACATTTAGAAATCTGGCTCCTATTGTCTACAACTTATTTAATTATTCTACCCTAGTATTTATATAAAGGAGTTTCAGAAATGCTGACTCATATCAACTGGAGTATAGTGGTTTTATATGTGTGTATGTATACACACACACACACACACATACATATATACATATATATCTTTTTGTCTTTAGCCTGAAAGTATCCAATCAAAACATGATTTTCCAAATTTACTTAGGTCAGCTCCTGTTTTGTTTCCCCACTTCCTTCAGTCAAGTTGTATCATACACTTGTAATACAATTAAGTTCATTTGTCACTGTCTACATTCCATCCTGGGATCCCTGGACATCCTGGTTGATATCTCTAAAGTTTGTGTGTGGAAGTTCACTACTTGTGATGCATTATTCTGTGGGTTGTGACAAAGACATAAGTCATCTGTCTACAACTACAGTATTACATAGAATATTTCCATCACCCTAGAAATTCCCCTGGACAGCCCATTGTAGTTTAAACTGCTTTAAAATACTAGTTTCCCCTATTAATTTTTTTATTCACTTTAACTGCCTAGCTGTTCTGAGGGTCTTGGAGACATTTTACTGGCTTCTTATATGTGCTGAGTTGATAAATTTAGAATTCAGAGAGCACTTTTCTTTCTCATTTCAAAGATTTTGGAAGGCTCCTTAACTGCTGCTCACTCCACTACCATGAAATAACTAAATAGCTCACCCATAAAGTCACAAGGACCCAAAAATTGCTTCCCAAAGACTCATTTGAGACTGAACTAATGGGACTGTTCCATCCCACCTGTAACATCATATCAGAGTATGGATATGGAAAACCTTGTTGGAAAGCAAAGATATATATTTAACCTATTATTTGCAGTTGGTGAGGACTTTGTATTTTTGTAATGAGTAACTCCCAAAGCAATCTGTAAGGTGCTACTTGTTCAGATATTAAAACCTCGTCTTCAAATGTCAAAAATGCTCCACTCAGTTGAGATGTCTGTCTATACTGGCTCCTTGATGGTTCTTCGCCGGTCTCATACCCTTCTAGAGTCTTCCGAGAATTTGATAAAAACTATGAGCTTATCCCAAAAAAAATGCATGAACATACATCCACTTGATGCTGTATATAATTGGAAAGTATCATGAACTTACTATCCCCACCGGAAGATGGGAGACCCTCTAGAAAGTCCATGGATTCCAGGTTAAGAATCTTTATCTAAATACTAGTAAGGCAAGTTGATGAACACAACTTGGGATTTGTTGTTAATTAATGGGTGTGTTCTACTGTAAAGTAAAATGTACATATTTACATTGTGATGGTTAATTTTATGCGTCAACTTGGTTAGATCATGTGCCCAGTTGTTTTGGTCAAACACACCAATCTAGATATTACATAAGGGTTTTATTTTTTTTAACATGTGATTTACTGTTTAAATCAGTCAACTTCAAATAAAGCAGGTTACCGTCCATAATGTGAGTGGGCCTCATTCAATCAGTTCAAGGCCTTAAGAGCCAAGATTGAGGTTTCCTGAAGAAGAAGGAATTCTCAAGACTGCAACATAGAAGTCCTGCCTGAGTTTGTAGCCTGCTGCCCTTCAGAATTCTCCAGACTGCAGCATTCAACCTGAATTGCCAGGCTGCCAGCCAGCCCAACAAATTTCAGATTTGCCAGCCCTTCTAATTTCATGAGACAATTCCTTAAAACACACACATAGAAAGCCATACCTCACATATGTAGAATCTCCTATTGGTTCTGTTTCTCTGGAACAGAGAATACATATATCAAACTGTAACAAATACACAGTGAATTCCCATAGAAATCTCCAGTTTGCTTCTTACTATGAAAAATGATGAAAACTCTTCCTTAGTGTTTAGCTAGGTATTGCCTCTGTTTTGGTTCCTCTTGTCTTTGCACTATTCGAGTCCCGTAGATAATCTTTGCTTTGTCTCATGCTGTTCTTATTCTGTGTCAGCCTGTGCTTGGATATTCTGTTGCTGTGTAACAGGTTACCCCAAACCTAGTGGCTTAAAACAATATAGACGTCATTATCTTACAGTTCTGGAGATCAAGTCTTAAATAGGTGTCACTAGGGCTACATTCCTTCTGGAGGCTTCAGGGGAAAATCGATTTCCTTGCTTCTTGTAGTTTGGAGAGGCCACCTGCATTCCTTGGCTACGGCCCTTTCTTTGCATCACTTCAACTATGGTTCCATTGTTACATTTCTTATTCTGACTCTGACCCTCCTGCCCGTCTTTTATAAGAACTTTTGTGATTATACTGGGCCTAACAGGAAAATCAAAAAATAATCTCCCTATCTCATGACAACCTAATCAGATCTTAAAAACTGCTTTTGCATGTATGGTTAACACAGATTCCAGGGATTAGGTCAAGGGTATTTTGAGGACTCATTCTATCTACTACAGATGTCCTTTTTTCTAATTTATTCTCTGTTTAACTTAACCTTTATTTTTATAAAGTTATTTACAAAGTTCACATTAAATACAATTTTGATTAGTTTATTTTATAGGTCTAATACTCTGCAGAAGTATTTTTCACTTGTTAAATCCCAATTGCTTTTCTCTTTTTCTGACTGCAGGATTTTGAAGCATTTCTCTCTGTATATCTAAGACCTCTACATTCTTTATGAGTTCTGTCCTGCCCTTTGCATGTCAAAGGAAGGACAGTTTAGCAACTCTTTTGGTAAAAAAAAAAATTATTAATATTCTAGCTGAAAGTGGGCTTCCTCCCACTAGAGAGTGGTGTATAGATATGTAGTGCATATGCTCAACCACTATTCTCCCCTTCATCTTTGCCAATATTGGTTTTGGTTTGATTTTGGTTTGAAGTTGTGACATTCAAAAATGTTTGCAGATATGGGCAAATGTCTCCTGGAAGGCAAAATCATCCTCAGTTAGGAATCACTGTCTTAGACCAATCATACAAATCTGGTTCTCCCTTTTCAGTGACTTATTTAGGGAAGGGTATATGATCAAGTTCTGGCAAAATGAAAGGAGAAGTCTACTCAGGGGTCGGGTGGAAGGAAGAGAAGTTCTTAGGAAGGCTTCCCTTTCTGTAAAAAAAGAGAGCTAAAAAATGATAAAGCTCTTTCAGTCCCTCCCCTTCCTTGCTGCCTGGGATGCTGGAGTGTATGAACTTAAATCTTGGAGTGGTGGCAGCCGTCTTGTGGTTTTGGGGTGCGTCAGAGCAGAAAGATGGAAAGAGCCTAGATCCTTGATGACATAATTAAACTACAGAAATAACCTTGGAGCTGACTACATCTAGATACTAAATGTGTAAGATAACAGAATGTCTTTATTGTTTAAAACATTGTTGGGACCTAATTAAACTTAAAAGCTTTTGCACAGCAAAGGAAACCATAAGCAAAACAAAATGACAACCTATGGAATGGGAGAAAATATTTGCAAACAATGTGACCAACAAGAGATTAATTTCCTAAATATACAAACAGCTCATACATACAGCTTAATATCAAAAAAACAAACAACCCAATCAAAACATGGGCAGAAGATCTAAATAGACATTTCTCCAAAGAAGACATACAGATGGCTTACAGGCACATGAAAAGATGCTCAACACTGCTAATTATTAGAGAAATGCAAATCAAAACTACAATGATATATTATCTCACACCAGTCAGAATGGCCATCACTAAAAAGTCTGCAGATAATAAATGCTGGGGAGGATGTGGAGAAAAAGGAACTCTCCTACACTGTTGGCGGGAATGTAAATTGGTACAGCCACTATGGAGAACAGAATGAAGATTCCTTAAAAAATTAAAAATAGAGTTGCCATATGATTCAGCAATCCCACTCGGGGGCATATGTACAGAGAAAACTTTAATGCAAAGAGATACATGCACCCCAAAGTTCATAGCAGCACTATTTGCAATAGCAAGACATGGAAGCAACCTAAATGTCCATTGACAAATGAATAGATAAAGAAAATGTGGTATGTATATACAATCGAATATTACTCAGACATAAAAAAGAAAGAATGCCATTTGCAACAACATGGGTGGACCTAAAGATTGTCATACTGAGTGAAGTCAGAAAGAGAAAGAAAAATACCATATGATATCACTTATATGTGGAATCTTAAAAAAATAATACAAATGAACTTATTTACAAAACAGAAATAGACTTGCAGACACAGAAAACAAACTTATGGTTACCAAAGGGGAATGGGGGTAAATTAGGAGTTTGAAATTAACATATACACACTACTATATATAAAATAGAGAAACAAGGACCTACTGTGTAGCACAGGGAACTATATTCAATATCTTGTAATAACCTATAATGGAGAAGAATCTGAAAAATAATACTTATGTATATCACTTTGGTGTACACTAGAAACTAACACAACATTGTAAAGCAACTATTTGTAAATAAAAATTTAAAAAAAAATTGTTAGTTAGAGATTCTGTTATTTTAAGCCAAAGCATCCTAACTGATAGGATTATATAATAAAACATAATAGAAATAAGGACCCACATTAAACATTTTCCACCCCCTACAAAGTACTCAAATGGTGAAAGTTTAGGTGAGTGTGGGTTGTTAAAGAAGAAACATCTGTAACTATTTAAATACTTTGCAGAATAAAAATGTTCATGAGTACACCTAAGGAAAATTTAATAAGAATTTCAATTCAATAAAGTAAGAGCTTGAACACCAGATAAAACAACAACAGGAGATGGAAAGGGAAATTGCAGAGTTTTGAAAACAATTCAAGGACCAAAATCACACTGTCTCTAACAAATTAATATGAAATAGGAAGAAATAGAATGGATACAACTGAAAAGATATTTCTAACACAAAAGAAAGCCTGGTTAATCCCTATAATTGCAGAAGGAAGAAAAACAAAGGTTAAAGCAATTAGAAGTTCATCATTGCAGAGGATAAACATTATCCAACATAAGACTAATTATTGTCCCTGAAACAGTAGGCTTAGAAAATGCAGCAGCAAAAAAAAGCATTAAAAGAAATTGAATGTGTAAATTAAAGTGCCCATTTTGTTCTAGAAAAAACGTGGTGTGAAATGATCTACTTGAGATGAAACTTGTCAGATTAAGTTGAACTTCAGGAATTAAGGAATGTTCTTCAAGCATGCACACAGAAAAAGAAGGTCATCTATAAGAGGAGAAAATTGGATTATTCTTTGACTCTTCCACAGGAATATTCAATGCCAGAAAATAATACAGCAGTCTCTAGAAAGTTAAAATGTGAGACAAGAATACTACACGTATAAGGAAGCATATTAATATCCCTAAGTAGAAAGGAACCCAGGAATCACGTTACCCAGGAGCCCTAGCACAACACTACTTTAAAAAATCCATATATTTATGAAATTTAAGTATAGAGAAGTTAAAGTAAGAGGATTGGTGGTAAAGAATGAATACATTTAAATATGGAGTTTAATAACTCTGATATAGAGCATGGTCTGAAATGATGTTCACCAAATATTTCTGATAATTATTTCTGGATGATAGGGTTTTTATTTCTTTTTACTTTTGAATTAATATGTTGCTGTGCTTCTTGAATGCTTTTCAAGGAATCTGCTATTTTTACATTTTCACAAACACAGTAGTCATTAGTTTAAAAATAAATTTATGATATAGCTTAAATAAATTATCTCTAGAAAGTTTAGGAGCGGGTGAAGCAGTCTTTCATTTTCTTGGCCTTAGTTGCATTACTAAAGTCCTCCCCATACTCTCCAAAAAAAAAAAAAAAAAAAAAATGGAAGAGTAGAGAAAACTTCCCAACTCATTCTATGAGCCCAGTATTACCATAATACCAAAACCAAAGACATCACAAGGGATAAAACAAAACTACAGACCAATAACTCTTGTGAATATACTCACAAAAATACTCAGCAGAATAATAGCTGAATATTTGTGCATTTGCAAACCTCATCTAGCTGCATATAAAAGGATTATACACCATGACCAAGTGGGATTTATCCCAAGAGTGCAAGGTTGGTTTAACATACAAAAACCAAGCAATGTAATACACCACATTAATAGAATAAAGTTTAGAAATCATATGATTGTCTCAATACTTCTGATAAAATACATTTGACACACTAAGAATAGAAGGCAACTTCCTCAATCTGATAAATGGCGTCTGTGAAGAAAACCACGCTAACGTCCTAGTTAATTGTGAAAGTTTTAAAGCTTTCCCCTAAGATCAGGTGCAAGAAAAGAATATTTGTTCTTGCTACTTCCATCCAACATTGTGCTGGAGAGTGTAGTCAGTCCAATTAGGCATACACACACACACACACACACACCCCAAAAAAGAAAGAAAGAAAAAGAAAAGAAAAAAAAGATGTAAAAACCATCCAAATTGGAAAGGAAGAAGTAAAACTACTTATACTTGTAGAGGACATAATCTTCTATGTATAAAATCTCAATATTCCATTAAAACCATTAAAACTAAGAAATGAATTAATTCACCAAAGTTGCAGAATACCAGATCAATACACAAATAATAATTGTGCCTAGGTACACTAGCAAAGAACAGCCAGAAAATAAGATTAAGAAAACAATTCCATGTTCAATAGCATCAAACAAATAAAATATTTCTAAATAAAAATTTTAATTATTAAAAACTTTGAAAAAAATTAAAGAAGACCTAAATAAATGCAAAGACATGGTCACAGATTGGAAAACAATATTGTTAAGATGGCAGTACACCCTAAATTGATCTATAGATCCCATGCAATTCCTATCAAAATACCAGCTTTTCTTTTGATCCTAAAATTTACATGCAATAGCAAGGGATCCAAAATAGCAAAAACAATCTTGAAAAAGATCAAAGTTGACAGACACACAGTTCTTGATTTCAAAACTTACTACAAAGCTACAGTAATTGAGACAGTGTGTTACTAGCATAAACATAGCGATATACATTAATGGAATCAAGTTGAGAGTCCAGAAATAAACCCTTATATTTACAGTCATTTAATTTCAACAAGGGTACCAAGACAATTCAATAGGGAAAAGAATAATCTTTTCAACAAATGATTCTGGGACAACAAAGTATCTATATGCAAAAGAGTAAATTTGGACCCCTTACTTCACACCATATACAAAAATTAACTCAAAATGAATCAAAGAACTAAATGTAGAGGCTTAAAACTATAAAACTCTTATTAGAAAACATGAGTATATGGTTTCATTACTTTGGATTAGCCAATGATTTATTAGGTATACCACCAAAAGTACAAGTAACCAAATAAAAAAATAGATTAGACTTCATCAAAATTAAAAACATTTGTGCTTCAATGACAAGAAAGTGAAATTAACCACAGAATAGGAGAAAATATTTGCAAATTATATATCAGGTAAGAGACCAGTATCCAGAATACATAAATGGCACTTTCACTTAAACAATAAAAAGACAATCCAATTAAAATATGGGCAAAGGATTTGAATAGACATTGCTCCAGGGAAGTTACACAAGGAGCCAGTAAGCACATGAAAAGATGCTCAACATCATCAGCCATTAGGGAAATGCAAATCAAAACCACAATGAGATACAATTTCACACCCACTAGAATGGTTAAAATAAAAATGAAGGACAAATGTTTTTGAGGATCTGGAATGGAACCCTCATACTTTGCAGATGGTGTTTGCCAGTTTCTCAAATATACATAGAATTACAATATGATTCGGTAATTACACTCCTAGATATATATCCAATAGAAGTGAAAACTTGTACGTGATGGGGGGAGGGTATAGCTCAGTGGTAGAGCGCGTGCTTAGCATGCATGAGGTCCTGGGTTCAATCCCCAGTACCTCCGCTAAAAAGAAAAATTAATGTAAATAAACCTAATTACCTCCCCACCAAAAAACCCCAAAACAAAAAAACACAACAAATAAAAAAGTGAACTTAAAAAAAAAAACAAAAAATTTGTACATGACGTTCGTAACAGTGTTATTTACAATAGCCATTAAGTGGAAACAACCCAAATATCTTATCAGTTATGAATGGATAAATAAATAGTGATATAGCCATACAATGGCATATTGTAGCCATAAAAAGAAATAAAGTACTAATATATGTTACAACTGTTACAACATGGATGAGGCTGGAAACATTACACTAAGAAAGGAAGACAGATGTTGTGGGCACACTGGCGTGTGCCGGTAAGGTGGGTTGGTAAAAGAATTTACCAGAGATTAAGTATGGGAATAGAAAAGGAGTTTATTAGGGTACAGTGTCATAGGCAACAGCGGGCCACGTGGACAAGGGGTGCCTGTGTGAGCCTGGGATGGAAGTACAGGGTCTTTTATTGGGGGGAGGAGCTGGTGGTCACAATGGGATGGGGGCTGTGTGATTAGCTTGTGCACAAGATCTGATTGGTTATAGGTGAGGTAAGAAGTTTAGGGTCTGGGAAGGGTGGGGGGGTTATGACTCTGATAAGGTAGTCACCTTGATCTGTTACGAGATTAAGCATTCTCTAGGGCTATCAGTTTGTTAGGGCAAACACGCCCAGCAAAGAATGTACTTTATCTTTTGAGGAATCGCCAGAGCCCAGGAATGGGGGTTGTTGGACTTTGAAAGACATCAGCTGGCCCCACAACAGGCACACAGTGCCACATATTGTATAATTCCATTTATGTGAAATGTCCAGAATAGGCAAATTCATAGAGACAGAAAATAGACTGTCAGGATTTGAAGGGAGGGAAAAACAGAGTAACTGATGAAAATGTTCTAGTATTATATAGTAGTGATAGTTGCGCAAGTTTGTGAATATACACCAACCACTGAGTTGCATTCCTTAAAAGGGTAAATTTTACGACATGTGAATGATATCTGAATTAAAAAAAGAAAAGAATGAGGGAGAGTGAGGGCCCATATATTGCCCCTGTTTAGGCTATCTCTGAGTCGTACCATGTTAAACATTAACTGAGAAAGGAAATACTATAATATTATGACTCCTTTCCCTTCCCACATGGAAAATGTGCCAAGAGAAAGCTGACAGAAAAGTTAAGAGAATCCAGCAGAGCCAAAGACTCTCTGCAGAAGCAATTTGGAGTCTTTTTGGTGAGGTTTTAATAATTTCTGTAGGAGATAGACAAAGCAAAGCAGAAGAGCGCCCTTTTCCTCAGCAGTCTGCCTCAGCTGTCTCTGTTAAAAGGCACTGAGAATCATTCAAGTAACAGTTCTGGGAACTCTGAGTCCTGGGGAACTCACAGGAATACAAAGACAGCAATCGCAATCACGTGGGAAGGCCTGTGGCAACTCAGCAAAGAACAAAAAGCCATGTTGTTGGGCAGTCAACAGTTCTTGGTTTGGCTTCCCAAATACCTTTTCCTCTTCTTAGCACCCCCCTTCCCCCTCCCCCTTCCACTTTGATTAATTTGGTGGTGCTTTTATTTGAGGCTTGGCTTATGACCCAAGCTAGAGGAGAGACTCCTGACCCAAGCTACGGCATTGTATATTCCCTCCTTGGAATTTGAATCTCTAGCACAGGGACAAAGAGACTCAAGCTATCAATGATCAGATTTACTCACCGTCTGTATGGCAGCATGTTGACCAGACCATTTCTGCCACTGAGACAGCTGTTATCTCTAGGGCTGTCTTGGTTCCCACCAGTTCTCCAGTTGACTCTTCCACCTACTGTCAATTTGATTATATCCCTAATGCCTTTTGAATAAATTCCCTTCTGCTTAAGTCAGTCAGAGCCACTGGCTGGGTCCTTTGGGACTGGGTGGTCATACAGAATCCAAAACAGCTCTTGGGTCCAGCAGTAGAAGTTCAAGAACTATCTCTCTAGTGAAACATGACCAACAACTCTGTCTGTCTGCTACTCTCTGAGTCTTTTTCCCTTCCTACTGCCAGTTCTTCCTCACTCTTTATCTTTTCTCCAGCTCACACTTTCTGTATACTCAAGCTTTCAATTATTCTCTTCAACACACACTTGGCCCCTGCAGGGGAGGAAAAACTTTTCCTCTACACTCTTAGGTTCTGTGACAGGCTTGAGATCTAAACTGACGGAAGACAGATTAATGGGAGAGGTACACAAATTTTATTTAATACTGTTTTGCGCACCTTGAGCCTTCATAGGAAAACTGAAGACCCAAAGAAGCAATTAAGACTGGGAGCTTATATATCTTTAAAAAACAAAAGCAAAAAAACCCAAAGAACAATAAATTTGTGGGGAAGTGACAAGACAAAGAAAAAGTTGAACCTCCTAGGAGTGGTATATTTTAAGAAAATGACTAGGAAATATTAGGGAAAACTAACGGAAGATAAGGGTTGTTTTAGTAGGTTGTTTAGTAGATCCATTTTGGCATTGACTCCCAGTCTCTTGGTGGTAAGAATGTCCTCTTCCTGGTACAGAGAAGGCACTGATGTGCTTTTAAGTAGAGAGGAGGAGTTCAGAGAGCCCTTCCTGCATCTCCTGTTTCTCAAATGCCATGTCAAAATAATCAGCATGCCAAAGTGGCATATCTGGGGATGGCGTGTTCTGCTCCCCTCCGGGATCAGACTTCTGAGCCTCTGCTCTCATCTTGAATTTACTGAATCTTTCAGGATTCAGCAATTAAACTCCTGTGAGTGAGAGTCTGCCACAGGTCATTCCCCAGTAATCAGAGTGCCACACAGGGCCAGGACCTGGGCGAAGCAAGCAAGTTTCCCAGGGATCAGAACTTCAGAAGGCATGCACTCTGTGATGCCAACCATGCACTTGTACAGTCCTGAGAGGGAGTGCCTCCTGACGTGTTGTTTTCTGGAGGTCTTGCTGGCCTCTCCCTAGTGCTGGCCCTGGACTGCCTCAGCGTAGTGTTTGGAAACTGTGCCTTATCCTACCCCCTTGCAAGAGCCAGCCTAATGCTTGCTAGAGTACCCTTGAGCCAATTTCTTCTCCCTAATGTACATTCCTCAAATCCCCAAGGTCCAAGGAAAGGGAATTGCTTTTATCTTTCCTACAGAGTCCTCGTTTCATGCTCCAGAGTTTACCTCATCTCAAGATGATTAAAGGTGGAAACTCACGTTTTCTTCACCTCCCGTTCTTGGGGCTGTCTGCCCTTACCTTAGGCTCTCCCCATAAGGTTCCTCTGAAAATAATGAACAGTCCATTTTCCAAAATATGAACAACCCAGTCTTTTATAACATACATGTAGGCTTACAACCAGACAGTTAAGGTCGTTTTGAGATAATTGCAGCTTGTCTCTAGTTCTAATTTCCTATTTTTAATTACCTGAACAAAAATCACATCCATTTCTTCAAAATAGAGTTTTTAGGTATAGTCTATTCTAATTCTAGATTGGGGGAAAATGATTTTAATATCATTTTCAGGGACACGTTTCTGCTAAAAAAAATTACCAATTTACTTTTCTAAATAGGACACTCCATTTTTCAACTCTCTTTATTTGGGTATTTTTTTTACTGAATTCCCTAAGAAAAGTTGGTAGGTACTTGACTCACGTTCATGTAACTAAAAAATCATGCAAAAATAGTACTTTCCAGAGCACAGAGAAGGTCTTCTCCTAAAAGTAACCTGTTTTTCCTTACTGGATGGCAGAAGGTACTTTCAGCACATAAAGTGAAAATGTTCTTGCATCCACATTTTTTGTAAAGTTCAGTCTTTCATAAGCAAACTCCCTCCTCGATTAAGGCAAAGCATTTCATGCTGTTTCATTGTAGAGGATGTGGGCTGGCCTATGTATTTGTTCTTTAGGCAGGAGCCTACCAGACCTTAATTAGCTGTGGCCATGTAGTATGGGGTGAGATGGTTCCATAATACCCAAAAGGTTATTCAGTCTGGGTGGGTCATGGGTGGTACTGGGCACATGGCAGATATTTTGATGACTCTCTGGCATTCAGTATCAATCCAAGTATGTCACAACCACAATGAAGAGCTTGATGCAGACACAGAGAACAGCACAGTGTTATCACAGTGTTCTAAGAGTTGGCATATAGCCCCTCCCTATTTTCCAGAAACAGTGTTGCAAGAAGCAACCCAAGTTCCTCTTTGAGATTTCTGTTTTTACTGAGTAGCACTGTGCATTTGTCACAGGAAGAGCAATTGTCCAAAGACCAGAACAGAGCAGGTGAAAGGAGTTCACTACATAGTGAGGGGGCTTTAGAGGTGTTTGGTCATTTTGTAGGAGTGAAATGACTGGTTTTCTAGCTTTAGGAATGTAACCCTTTATTTGGTCCTTTGAGTTTCCTTTGTGCAGCCCAAGAAGAAATCAGCAAGTGAGATAAATTGTTAGGTAGACGCCCTCTGGCTTAGAATCACATTCAGTGGGACATGATTTTGCATTTTATTTTATTTTGTTTCTTTTTTTTTTTTTTGTTCTGCTTTGTTTTTAAGCTTAAACAGATGATAAATTAATAGATGAGACAGAGGATGGAAAATGTTTGCAGTTCCTTTCCTTTTATTTCCACCTTCAGGAACATTTTTGATTTTGTAAGCATTTTTATTTACTTTGTTCTTTAAAAACATTTTCTGATTGTTGTATGTCTGGCTTCCCTTTCTCTGAAATAGTGCCTTCCTTACCTGGCTCTGACTCAGCTTTTGAAAAAAATTCTCACTTTTTAAAAGAGCTTTAGAAATTTGCTGATTTTATCTCAGGAGCAGGGAGATAGGTGGCTTATGCCTTATGTTGCTATAGACTGGGTTTATGAGGACTGTTGTTTTACTATATCTGGAAGTCTCCTCTCTGAGTCACAGGATAACTTTACTTCTTAGTATAGAACTTGGTAAGACTGATACTTCTGCATAAAACGTAAGTTTAAAACAGAGGGCCCCAAGTCAAATTTTATCAAGTTGCCCATATTTAATTACGTCTTGGATTCCTATGGGAGCATGGAGTGGGGGAAATGTACCATTTATTGAATACATAGTGTCCTAGTCACTACACATAAAATTTGTATTCAATCCACATAACTGTTACTGTAGAAAGTGCCATTCTCTCTACTTTACAGATTAAAAAAAAGAGATACATTTAGGGACGTTGAGTAATCTACTGCCCAAGATCACCCAAATGGATAGATAGCAGAGATAAAATTCAAACTCTGGTGGGGGAGTGTATAGCTCAGTGGTAGAGTGCATGCTTAGCATATGCAAGGTCCTGACACCTCTGTTAAAATAAATAAATAAAAACCGAATTACCTTCCTCCTGAAAAAGAAAAGATGTGAAATTGTAAAAAAAAAACAAACAAACAAAACAAAACTAACAAAAAACCACAAAACAAACAAACTCAGAATTTGCAACATTAAAAAAAAAGAATTCAAATTCTGACCTGTTTTACTTAACACTACTTTTCTCTTGCATCACTTGAGACAGTGACTAGGTAACAGTTACATATTGTTTATAAAAATTTTTGCCCTTGTGTCATACAAATGTTAAATACTTAAAGAACTCCAGTTCTATCTTAAAGCTTCTTTCTAACTCTGCCATTTCACAAATATTTGTGTCTTCCTTTCCTCTAGAAGTGACTCTTTCTTGGATGACCCTGCTATGCCACTTTTTACATAGTCAAAGTGTAAGTGGCATATTTAACTCAGTTTCTCTAACACCGTTACATCTTTAGTTGACCATCCGATCATGAAGCTTTCTATCTGGCTGCCTTCCAAGGTAACTCAAATAGGTTTAGGGCTGCTATCGGCTTCCTTGAACTGTAAGGCTATGAGGCCAAAGATGGAGTACCTTTTACACTCTGTCAAAGATCCTAGGGCCAAATGATGAATAACAGAGTCATATCTGAGATAGAGATAGGGTAGTATGTATAAAAAGGGGTCTTACATAGTCAGGAATGCCAGAGGCAAGTATTAGGAGCCTAGGTACAGAGCTAAAGAAATGAAGAGAACCAGGAAAGGAAAGAGTAAGAAGTAGCAGTCATTCCCAGACTTGTATGTACTTAAAGAGATTGTGGCCTGTAAATCTGGGCTAGAAGCAAGGTATTTGTATCATTAACAAAGGCCAGAACTGATTCTAATATGAGAATCCCTGGGAAGAGCATCACTGAAAACAGAAGGTATCTACTGATGAATTCCCCATTAAGGAGAAGGAGCAGGGGCTATCAGTGGTTGGGATTTGATCTCCTCCACTCTCAGCCCAACTTGGTGCACATGGAACTGATCCATACAAATGGGCAAATTTTCAGAGAACAGGGTGAGGGAGTAGAATATTTTGCTTACAACCAAGACTTCCAAAGGGTAGAGTGGATTAGAGAGCTTGCAGAGGATTAAGATATTAGTTAGACTAGCTAGAGGATACTCAGAGCCATATAATTTTGCAATATAATTTTGCATGTCCCCAAATGTGCTTCTTGACCACACTTCCCCTTGCAAATGCTGCTTTATTTCTCAAGGCCACTTTACTGCAAAACTCCTCAAAAGAGTTATTTATTATCCCTATTTTATTTCCTGTCCTCATATTCCCTCTTAAATCTTCCCAATCAGGCTTTATCTCTGCAACTTTGGCAAAGTTATCAATTTTCATGTTTCCAGATCCAGTGGTTATTTTTGGTTTCACCTTGTTAACTTCTCAGCAGTCTTTGATACATTTGCCCATTTCCTTTTTCATGAAATGTTTCTTCACTTGGCTTTCAGGACATCATATCCCTTTGATTTTCCTTCTACCTCATAGGCCATTCATTCAGAGTCTCCATTGTTGATTTCTCCTCCTCAACATTTACTGGAGTCCACCAAGGCTTAACGCCCAGCCCTCTTCTTTATCTACCTTCCCTCCGTACATTATTTCATCCAGTCTCATCACTTTAAGCGGCATCTATATGCTGATGACTCCCCAAATTCTTATCTCTAGCCCTGACCTCTACCCCATCCCAAGTCAGTAACTTTTCCTACCCCTTCTTGGTAACTCCACTTGGAAAGTGTAAAGTTTATATGACTAATAACTATCTTTCTTCCTCCAAACCTGCTCCTCATATAGTTTTTCTTATTTTAATAAGTGACAACTCCATTCTATTGTTCAGAACAGAAAAAATCACCCTAGATTTCTCTATTTCTCACACCTCACATCCAATCCCTCTGGAAATCCTATTTCTTCTACCTTTAAAATGTAACTAGAGTCTGACCAATTATCACTACCACTTATGCTCCTGGATTCAAGCCACCATAGCTCTCAACTGGAATAATCAAATCTCCTCATTTACCTTCCTGCTTTTTATATCCCACCTTCCCAAATAGTTTGTTGTTAAGTCAGCAGCCATAGTGATTCTTTAAAACAGAATTCAGATCATGTTACTCTTACACAACCCTCTCATCCCACCCCACCCCAACCCTTCAACCCCTGCATTTCCAATCAGTGAGAGGATACATTTTCAGTTCTTGGCATTGGGGTATTCCTTTGGCTAAATTTTTTTTATTGAAGTATAGTTGATTTAAAATATTATATCAGTTTCAGGTGTACAACATTAGTGATTCAATATATTTTATATGTTACATGTCATTTAAAGTTATAAAATATTGGTTGTATTCCCTGTGCTGCACAATATATCCTTGCAGCATGTTTATTTTATACATAGTAATTTGTACTTCTTATCTTGCCCCTCCCCATTTCCCTCTCCCCACTGGTAACCACTAGTTTGTTTTCTATATCTATGGATATGTTACTATTTTGTTATATTTATTTGTTTGTTTTATTTTTTAGGTTCCACATATAAGTGGTAACATATGGCATTTGTCTTTCTCCATCTGACTTATTTCACTAAGCATAATATCCTCCAGGTCCATTCATGTTGCTACAAATGGCAAATTTTATTTTTTTCATGGCTGAGTAATATTCTACTGTGTGTGTGTGTGTGTGTGTGTGTGTGTGTGTGTATGTATCCCATCTTCTTTATCCATTCATCTGTTGATGGATACTTAGATTGCTTTCACATCTTGACTATTGTGAGTAATGCTGCTATGAACATTAGGGTGCATGTACCTTCTTGAATTAATGTTTTCATTTTCTTTGGATAAATACCCAGGAGTGGAATTGCTAGGTCAGATGATAGTTCTATTTTTAGTGTTTTGAGAAACCTCCATATTGTTTCCCACAGTGACTGAACCAATTTATGTTCCCACTAACAGTGTACTAGTGTTCCCTTTTCTCCACATCCTCACCAACATTTGTTATTTGTAGACTTTTTGATGATAGCTATTCTGACAGGTGTGAGGTGATATCTCATTCCTTTGGCTAAAATTTGAAGTAAGAACTCCGTATTTGTTTTCTATTTCTATTTAACAAGTTACCACAAACCTTGTGGTTTAAAGCGACACAAATTTATTCTCTTAGAATTCTGGAGGTCAGACATTTGAAATCAAGATAGCAGCAGGGCTGCATTCCTTCTGTAGGCTTCAGGAAAGAATGTATCCTTACTTTTTTAGGCCCTAGAGGCTGCCTTGCATTCCTTGCCTCATGGCTTACTCCTTGTAGCTCTCCAACCTCTTGCTTCCTTCACTGTCACATCTCCTAGTACTATTTACTCTGATCTCCTGCCTCCTCCTTATAAGGACCCTTGTGATTACTTCAGACTCACTCAGATAATACAGGATAATTTCTTCATTTCAAAATCCTTAGTCACATCTGCACAATTCCTTTTGCCATATTTGATAACATTCGGGGTTCTTGGGGGACCACTATTCAGCCTACCACAATTTTTTTCTCACATTTTTTACAAAAATAAATTTCAGACCCATGTTTAAAAAAAACTATATCTTTCAAAGAATAAAAGGAAATTTAAGGGAATATATTTATAACCATGGAGGTAGAAAGTTCTTAAAATGAATTTCAGCAATCTAAATCAGAGTGACATAAGTGAAAATTTTAAAGAAGGAGGGGAAATCCAAAGTTCTGTCCCTCCACAAAAGCAGTAAGCAAACTGGCAAAAAGCTGTCACAACCAACTTTATCAGAACCTCTAGAAACTAATAAAAAGTTGACAGTAACCAGGCAAATACTTAATCAAGAAAAGAACAGCTGAATCTTTTTTTTTAGTTAATTTTTTAAAATTTTATCTTTTATTGAAGTGTAGTTCATTTGCAATGTTAGTTTTGAAAGAGCAGAAAACTAACAAGATGGCTCTTGAGTTGTTCAGGCCTGTACTTTTAGCTAAACTGATCTTATGACTAACACACTCCCCTCCCTGTGCACTCTTATCGAATAACTTATCCTTCTGTCCTAGATATCTTGAAAGAACATCATGAACTGAACCTCAAGAAAAGGGGCAAAGCCTCCTAAATTCCTCCATAACAACAGCAAGCTCTTATCAAGATGAAGAGAATGTAACATCCTGTAAAATGCCCTGATTGTGATCACCTTTTCGGTTCCATCCAGTTTTTCTATAAAACCTCAAGACCCCAATCCCAAGATGGATTCACAGTTTCCAAGGCATTAGCCTACTGTGACTCCCCTTTGCTGGGCAAAGCAATAAAGCTGCTCTTTATTTTGCTCCCAAAACTCTGCCTCCAAGTTTGAATTCACTTTTTGGGGTGCAGAGGCTGATTTTTTGACAACAGTTTCAGGTGTACAGCAAAGCACTTCAGTTATACATATATATAATATATATATATTTTTTCAGATTCTTTTCCATTATAGCTTATACAAGAAATTGAATGTAGTTCCCTATGCTATACAATAGGTCCTTGTTTATCTATTTTATATATAGTTATGTATGTCTGTTAATTCCAAACTCCAAATTTATTCCTCCTCCCTTTTTCCCTTTGGTAGCCATAGTTTGTTTTTGATGTCTGTGAGTCTATTTCTGGTTTGTAAATAAAATTTGTATCTTCTTTTTTTAGACTCCACATATAAGTGATAACATATGATATTTGTCTTTGTCTGACTTACTTCACTTAATGTGATCATCTCTAGGTCCCATGTTGCTGCAAATGACATTATTTTATTCTTTTCATGGCTGAATAGTATTCCATTGTATAAAATGTACCACAGCTTCTTTATCTAGTTATCTGTCAGTAGACATTTAGGTTGCTTCCATGTCTTGACTATTGTTAAATAGTGCTGCTATAAACTTTGGGGTTCATGTTCTTAGAGTTTTCTCCAGATATATACCCAGGAGTGGGATTGCTGGATCATATGGTAACTCTGTTTTTAATTTTTTAAGGAACCTCCTTACTGTCCTTCATAGTAGCTGCATCAATTTACATTCCCACCAACAGTATAGGAGAGATCCCTTTTCTCCACACCTTCTCCGGCACTTATCATTTGTGGACTTCTTAATGATGGCCATTCTGACTGATGTGAGTGGTACCTCATTGTAGTCTTGATTTGTATTTCTCTAATAATTAGAAATATTGAGCATCTTTTCATGTGCCTGTTGGCCATTTGTCTGTATTCTTTGGAAAAATGTCTATTTAGGTCTTCTACCCAGTTTTTGATTGGGTTTCTTATTATTTTGGATATTAAGCTGAAACAGCTGAATCTTGATATGAAAGCTTTGTGATATTTTAATTTTCACTCCTCATCCTCCATCCTCCACTCTCTGGTTCATTCAGCAGCAGCCTTTAAGATAACACTTTGCATTCTAGGCATATGTTCCAAGTACTAGAGAGGGCAGAACAGACCTTATTCTCAAAGAATTGTGGTGATTTCTTTTAACTTGTCTGGTGGTTCCCTGAAGGACCAAATAAAAGGGCTTGTCTTCATTTCATCTAACTTGGGCCTCTCCCAATGCTAAGGCAGTTACCTGGAAGTATTTGTCAAAAACATTTAAAGGCAAATGTATTGTCTGTTGCTGCCTGAGGAAACAACAACAACAACAACAACAACAACAACAACAACACAGTTGGAACAAGCAATGGAAAAATAGAAAAGTTTGGGAAGATATCCTGGGAAATGAGTTTGGGGAATAAGGCCTTTGAGAAGTTTCCACATCTTCCTGAGACTCTAGAAGGCTGGCGCATGCCCAGGGCTGGTGTATGTTCAGAAAGACCACCCGAGAAGACCCTGAACTCTCACCTCTAGCTGGCCTTCAGTCTCTGCTCAAGTGGGGAGTGAAGGCTAAGGCAGAGTTGTTACCATCTGAGTGTTGAATGTGTATCATAACATGCACATGGAGGTCCTTAACAAACTGGGAGGTTTTCTGTAGTTGTTGTTCCAGGGATTAAAGGAAATTCTCTGTCAAATTATTAGCTGATCACTAATAATTGAACAGAGACTTCAATGGCCCCACAGGACAAAAAAAGAGTTTACCAAATTAATTCAGAAAACTCAATAAACAAATAAACAAACAACAACTACAACAAACAGGCTCACTAAACCTTGGGGAGGGAAGAATATGATTTCTGGAGATGCCACATTATAATATTCAAAAGGTACTTTGTACAAAGAAGTAAAGGATACTGAGAAAACAAAATCTCATCAAATAGAGGATATCAATAAAGAAATAGAAATTATTTTAAAATGAACCAAATAAAATTCTGGAGTTGAAAAGTATATAACTGACATTAAAAATTCACTTGAGGGGTTCAACAGCAGATTTAAGAATGCAGAAGAAAGAATCAGTGAGCTTGTAGATAGGTCAATTGAGATTTCCCAATCTGAGGAGCACAAAGAAAAATGAATGAAGAAAAATGAGTTTCAGAGACCTGTGAGACACTATTAAGCATATCAACATATATGTAATGGGAATCCCATGAGACAAGACATGGCAGAAAAAATATTTGAAGAAATAATGGCTGAAAACCTCCTAGATTTGATGAAAGATGTGAATCTTCATATTCAGAAAGCTCAGTGAACTTCAAATAGGACAAAAATTGAAGAAATACACACCATGACACATTAGAATCAAATTGTCAAAAATCAAAGTCAAGGAGAATCATCAAAGCAGCAAGAGAGAAATGACTTGTCAAGTACAAGGGATCATAAGTAAGATTAACAGTTGATTTCTTAACTGAAACCATGGAGGCCAAAGGGTGTGAGATGCCATATTCAAATGCTAAAAGAACAAAACTGTCAACCAAGATTTATATATCCAGCAAAATGATCTTGCAACAATGAAAGAGATATACTTATTGCAGCATTATTCACAATAGCCAGGATGTGGAAGCAACCTAAATGTCCATCATTGGATAAAAGGATAAAGAAAATATTGTACATACATACAATAGAATATTGCTCAGTCTTTTAAAAGAAGAAAAATTTGCCATAAACTACAGCAAGGATAAACCTTGAAGACAGTATGCTAAGAAAAATGAGCCAATCATACACACAAAAAATACTCTTCAGTCAATTTATATGAGATATCTAAAGTAATCAAACTCATAGAAACAGAAATAATAGTGGTTGTCAGGGGCTGGAGTGAGAGGAAATTAGAGTTGTTGTTCAGTGGGTACGGAGTTTCAGTGATGCAAGATGAAAACATTCTAGAGAACTGTTGTACAACTATATGCATATAGTTGTCAATACTGTAACATACCCTTAAAAGTTGTTAAAATGGTAAATTTATGTTGTGTTTTATACCACACACACACAAAATCTAACAAAAAAGGGAAGAAACCAAGACTTCCCATAAAGATAAAAACTGAGAAAATTGTTTCTAGTAAACCTTCCTCTACAGGAGATGATAAAAGGAGTCCTTTAATCTGAAATAAAAGGACACCAGACAGTAAACCCCAATTCAGATGAAGAAATAAAGAACACTTATAAAGGTAACCACACAGCTAAATAGAACTATCTTGTTATAAATTAAGATGTCAACTGTAATTCCATGGGCAACCATTAAGAAAATAATTAGAGAATATATAGTAAAGGAATTAAAAAGAAAAAAATTACATACTAGAAAACTATTATTTAAGTAAAAACTATTTAGCACAAAAGAAGGCAGTAATGGAGTAACTAAGGAATAAAACATATAAGACATATGGAAAACAAATACACAAATCACAAAAGTAAATCCTTCTCTATCAGTTATTACATTAAATATAAATGTATTAAACTCTCAAATTTAAAGCAGAAATTGGCAGAATGGATAGAAACTTTATCCAACTATATGCTGTCTATAAGAAACTCATTTTAGATCCAAGGCACAAATAGACTGAGAATGAAGGAATGGAAAAAGAGATTTCAGTACCAACAGATAGCAAACAGTAAGCAAAAGAGAACTTGAGCAGCTATTCTAATATCAGACAAAATACACTTCAAGACAAAAATTGTTACACAAGATAAAGAAGGACATTACATAATAATAAAATAGTAAATTCATCCAGAAGATAAAACAATTGCAAGCATACATAAAACTAACACCAGAGTTCTAAAATGTATTAAACAAAAACTGACAGAGTTGAAGGGAGAAATAGACAATTCAACAAAAATAATTGGAAACTTCCACACCTCATTTTCAATAATCAATAGAACAACTAGACAAAAAAAATAAACAAGGAAATATAAGACTTGAATGGCACTATAAATCAACCAGACCTAACCGACATATATAGAATACTTCAGCCCCAAAACAGCTGAACTAACATTATTCACAAGTGCATAGAGAACATTCTTCAGCACAGAACATGCTAGGCCATGAAATAAATCTCAATAAAGTTTAAAATATTGAAATGATATAACATCTGGCAACAATGGTATAAAATTAGAAATGAATAAAGAAGAAAATCTGAAAGATTCACAAATATGTTGAAATTAAACCACACAGTCTTAAACAACCAGTGGGTCAGAGAAGAAATCAAAAGGGAAACTAGAAAATACTTTGATATGAATGAAAACAAAAACACAACATACCAAAACTTATGGGATGGAGCAGCAGCAGTGCTCAGAGGGAAATTTATAGTTGTAAACATCTACATTAAAAAAAGAAGCCAAAATTGTGTATAAACAATATTTTACAGTAATATAAATGGAGTTAAAAAAAAAAAAAGAAGAAAGATCTCAAATCCACAACCCAACATTGTACCTTAAGGAATTAGAGAAAGAAGAGCAAACTAAACCCAAAGCAACTAGAAGAAAGGGAACAATAAAGATTAAAGCAGAGATAAACAAAATAGAAAACAGAAAAACAATAGAAAGACTCAGTGAAACCAAAAGTTGATCCTTTGAAAAAATCAACAACATTGACAAATTTTTGGCTAGAATGACCAAGCAAAAAAAAGAGAGATTTGAGATTCTTGATCTCAGATTAATGAGATGAAGAATGAAAATAGGGACATTATTTTCAATCTTAAATAAATAGGTTTATAAGAGAAGGCTATGAAAATTGTACACAACAAATTAGATAACCTGGATGAAATAGACAAATACCTAGAAACACACAAACTACTAAAACTGACTAAAGAGTATATAGAAAATTTGAATAGACCTGTAGCAAGTAAAAAGATTGATTCACTTATCTAAAAACTTCCAACTAATAAGAGCTCAGGACTTTCATTCACTGTTGAATTTTATCAAAAATTTGAAGAATTAACATCAATTCTTCTCAGATGCCTTCAAAAAATAGAAGATAACACTGTCTAACTCCTTGTGTGAGGCCAGTATTCCTTTGATAGCAAAGCAAGACAAAGAAATCACAATAAAAGCAAATACAGACCACTGTCCTTAATGAATATAGGTGTAAAATTTCTCAGCAGAAGACTAGCAAGTGAAATCCAGGAGCGTATTAAAAGGATTATATACCATGACTAAGTAAGATTTATTAGAGGAATGTAAGGGTAGTTCAATATGAAAATCAGTCTGTGTAATGCACCATATTATGAAAATGAAGGGGGTAAGTCACATGATCACCTCAGTAGATACAAAAAAAGCATTTGACAAATTCCAACACACTTTCAAGGGGGAAAAAACAACTCTACAAACCAGGAAGAGAAGGAATCTTCCCCAACCTGATAAAGGGCATTAATGAAAAACTCACAGCTAACATCATACTTAAAGGCTTCTCCCTAAAATCAGGAACAGGGCAAGGATATTTGCTTTCATCACTTCTAATCAATATTGTATTGTAAGTTCTAGTCAGGGCAGTTAGACAAGAAAAAGAAATAAAAGTCATCCAAATTGGAAAAGAAGTAAAGTAAAGCTATTTCTATTCACAAATAACATAATTTTAAATATAGAAAGCCCTAAAGAATCTATTTAAAGAATAATAGAGCTAATAAATGAATTCAGTAAAGTTGTAGGATACAAGAACATATACAAAAATGTTATGTTTCTGTACTCTAGCAATGAAGAATCTGAAAATGAAATTAAGAAAACAATTCTATTTACAATATCATCAAAAATAATAAAATACTTAGAAATAAATTTAACTAAGGTGCAAGACTTATAAACTGAAAACTGTAAAACACTGCTGAAAGAAATTAAAGAAAACTTGAATAAAGAGAAAGACATTCTGTGTTCTTTGATTGGAAGACAATATTGTTAAGATGGTAATATTTCCCAAATTTACAGATTCAATGCAATTTCTATCAAAATTTCAATACCTACTTTTCAGAAATGGACAAGCTGATCCTAAAACTCATATAGAATAGTATGGGACCCAGAATAGCCAAAACAATCTTGAAAAAGAACAAAGTTGGAGGACTCACAATTATAAACTTCAAAACTTACTACAAAGCCATAGTGATTGAAACAGCATGGTATTGGTATAAGGATAGACATGACACATAGGTCGATGACATAGAACTGAAGGTCTGGAATAAAAACCTCACATTTATGGTCAACTGATATTCAACAGAGGTGCCAACACTATTCAGTGGGACTAGAACAGTCTTTTCAAGAGATAGTGCTGGGACAACTGGATATCCATCTGCATTGGAATGAAGTTGGACCCTTCACACCATACACAAAAATCAACTCTAGATGGATCGAATTCTAAATGTAAGAGGTAATATAAAACTCTCAGAGGAAAACATAGGTGCAAATTCCATTTCTTGGATATGGCAGTGAAATCTTAGCTATGACATGAAAAACAAAAGCAAAACATATATAAGAAATAGAAAAGAAAAAATAGATCTTAGACTTTATTAAAATAAAAATCTCTTGTGCATTGTAGGACACTATCAAGAAAGTTGAAAGACAACCCACAGAATGGGAGAAAACATTTACCACTCAAATATCTAATAAGGATCTACTATTCAGAATATATATACATGACTGAGACATTGTGCTATACACCAGAAATTGACACATTGTAACTGACAGTACTTCAATTAAAAAAGAATAGATATAGATATAGATATAGATATAGACATAGATATAGATACTCTTACAACTCATCAACAAAAAGACAAACAGTCCAGTTAAAAAAAAATAAGAAGAGGATTTGAATGGACATTTCTCCAAAAAAGATATAAAAATGGCTGATACACATGAAAATGTGTCTGACAGCATTAATCATTAGAAAAATGCAATTTGAAACCAAAATGAGCTATCACTGCACATCCACTAGGATGGGTATAATTTAAAAATAGGAAAATAAGATGTACTGGCAAGAAAGTGGAGCAACTATAACCCTCATAAGTTGCTGGTGGGAATGTAAAATGGTGTGGCTATTTTGGAAAGTAGTTTAACAGTTCTTCAAAATGTTAAAACACAGGGTTACCATAAGACTCATCAATTCTATTACTAAGTATATATTACAAAAGAATTGAAAAAAGATGGTCAGACAAAAACTTGTACAGGAATGTTCATAGCAGCATTACTGATAATAGCCAAAAAATGAAAACAGCCCAAAATGCCCATGACTGATTAATGAATAAATAAAATGTGGTATATCCATATAATGGGGTATTGTTTGACAATAAAAAGAAATGAAGTACTGATACATACTACAACACGGATGACTCTCAAAAATTCTAAGTGAAAACAGCCAGACACAAAAGACCACATATTACATGATTCCATTTGTATGAAATATTCAGCATAAGGGACATAGAGACCATAGAGATATAAAGCTGATCAGTAATTGCCAGGGGCTTGGTGGGGGAGAGGGATGTGGCGTGAATGTCTAATACTTACAGGGTTTCTTTTTCAGGTGATGATGTTCTGGAATTAGATAACGGTATGGTTGCACAACATTGTGAATGTACTAAATCACCAAATTGCATACTTTAAAATGGTTAAGATGGAGTGGAGTGGGTATAGCTCAGTGGTAGAGTGCATGCTTAGCATACAGAAGGTCCTGGGTTCAATCCCCAGTACCTCTTCTAAAACTAAAAAAAGTTAATTACCTCTCCCCGCCTCAAAATAAAATAATATAATGGTTGAAATGGCAAATTTTCTGTTACATGAATTTCATCTCAGTTGAAAAGAACAAAAGTCATAAGACTTCATCAACATATAAAATTTCTTTTCACCTAAAAGACATTAGTGGTAAGAAAATGACCACCTGTATAAAGCATAAATGATATAAACAGACAACTTACAAAAGAAATATAAATGGCTGTAAGAGATGACAAGACACAGAACCTTACTAGAAAACAGAAAAAAAAAATTATAACAATGAGGTAGCATTTGACTTGGTAGATTTGCAAAATTGAAAGAGTTTGAAAATATCAAAGGTGGCTATGCATTGAAAAAAGAGATCATCTCATACACTGCTAATAGTAGTTTAAATTGCAATAGTTTTGGAGGGCAGTTTGGCAATAAAGTATTAAAATATTAAACATACCCAGCCTGTGACCCAGCAATTCTGCTTCTCCATATCTATCACAAAGTAATAGCAGTACAGGTGCATAAGGAAGCATGAACAAGGATATTCACTGCAGCACTGTTGGTAAATGCAAAAATAAGAAACAAGCCAACAAGTGTGGAGAAATAAATTGTGGTAAAGAGAGACCACAAAATATTATGTAATCGTTAAAACAAATAATATGGAAAGATTCCTGAGATATAATGTTGAACGGGAAAAAGCAAATAACATTATTTATGTAAAATATAAACCAAATGACAGAATACCTTTGTTTCCTTTGGGTATGTATGTGTGTGTGTATATAAATGCAGAGACAAAATTTTAGAAGATCAAAAACCAAAGTGACATCAGTGGTTACCTATGATGAAAGGGATAGATGGATCCAGATTGCTGAAGGTAACTGAAGGGGATTTTAGCCTTATCTAAAATATTTCTTACACAGAGAGATGATAATAAGAAGACCAAAAAAAGTAGATTCAAAAAATCCAAGGTTTAAATAGTGAATATATTTTAACTCCAAATAAATAAATTTTGGACTGCTCAATGTGGAAGTTGAAAGAAAGAGTTGATTAATATTTTTCTCTCCCTAAGGGTAAAGGGGAATAGTAGTGGACAGGGAAAATATATTAGACTAATTTCTAATTTTACTCTGTCAAAATGAAGGCCAGGTGAGTATCAGGTAATGGTTTTTAAATGCATTGAATCAATTATTTAGTCATATAAAAAACTCATTAGAAAAGCTTTTTAAAACATCTAAAACCTTAGAATTTATCAGTAAGGAAGTCTATCTCCAAATTATCTCTCAAGAAACACTTGAATTGGGTCCTCAAGATCTCTAGATAAAATAGACATGAACACTAAGGAAAGCTTGTTGTTGCTGCATATAATTATTCAGCACAATAACTATGTGGAAAAAGAAAACAAATTAAAAAGCAAAAAGAGAAATGGCCCAAAAGGGAAGGGGTGGTATTTTAGAATACCAATTGTGACAGAATGTAAAAAGCCCAGAATCTGGAGACAGTAATCTAGGCTAATACCAACTCTGCCACTTTCTCATGTGACCTTAAGCAAACCACTTAACTGATTTGCAAAGTAAGAATAAGAATATCTACCTTGCTTACCTCACTGGGTTGCTGAGAAAGGCACTGTAAAAGGAAAAATACTAACAAGATCAAAAGAGTTAGAAAGTTGATCTTTCAGATCAACTCAATAATGTAAAATCCTCTGGGGGTGAAGAGCTGCCAAAAGACTTGGGACAGAGTGTCCAGAGAGGCTCATTTTAAAGCAAGCCCAGCTTTATTCTTTATCCTCTGCATAGTAATACACACCAGCCTCTGATTATGCCCATGTTTCCCCCTCATCATTTCAGGAAAATTGCTCTTGAATCAACACTAAATTATTTCTATCATTTCTATCTCACAGGTTCATTGACTTGATTAAAATATGCATCAGTCTCTCCCACTAACTGAAACCATGTGTTTTTGAAAATTATGCAATCAAGTGAGGCAGTATCAGAGAATAATTAAGATAAGAGGCTCTTGGGTCAGATTGCTTTGGCTTAAAGCTGTGCTCCACACCTTAACAAATATGTAGGCTTGGTAAATGGATAGGCATGCCTCAATCGAGTGGGTTAAGAAAAGTATCCAACATGTAAAATTGTTATGCAGTGAAATGACAAAACAAATGAAAATTTCTTAGAACAGTGTCTAACACACATTCAGCACTCAATGTTAGCTCTTTGTTAACAGTCCCTTTGTCTTCCTGGGTCTGTCTTTTGTGGAACCTAAATGAGTCCTTTCTGAATCTTGATTGAGGAAATTCCTCATCTCAAAGGGATGGAAATATCATCAGGGCTTTCATTTTGCTGAAAGAAAAATGAGAAAACTCAGACTCCCCACCCTCACTACAAGGAGGTCCGATTTTTCCACTTCTGTAAGTTCATATATTTTCTATTCTTAGACATCACCACCCACCCCTACGCTGAAAGTAATTTGAAACCTAAATAAAATACTTATTTCACCAGCATAGCTACAATCCCAGAGCTGATCACTGCTGATCATATCTCAGCTGTAATTCCGTATTTCCATGGAACTGATGACAAAGGACCATGATGATAGCCAGCATTTATTAAACACAATTATGTACAGAGTCTGCTAGTACTAGGCACAGTTCTGTGTTTTACATATAATTCATGTTACCATAGAAACAATCCTATGAGGACACTGAGGTTAAATAATGTGTCCGAGATCACCCTGCTACTAAATGGTGGAGCCTAGACTGCTATACCCCTATTCCCTGCAAAATCTTAGTTCCCTTTGCGATGATGTGGAGTATTTTACAAATCAAATAAAAATCAGAAATCACAGAAAGTATCAAGTCCTCTAACTAGAGCACTCCATTGCTAATGGGAGTGTAAACTGGCATAACTAATTTGGAAAACTACTTGACATTGTATACTGAAGTTGAATATGATGCATTCCCTATGGCCCAGCAAATCCATTCAGTTTCTAGGTATGATCCTTAAAGCAGTAGTTCTCAAATTTTTTTTTTGGTTTGAAGACCATTTATAATCTTAAAAATTATTAAGAATCCCAAAGAGCTTTTGTTTAAGACAGTTATAGCTATCAATATTTCCCATATTATAAATTATAACTGAGATATTTTTGGAATCTTTTCTTTTAATTCACTTAAAAATAACAATAATAATGAGCATATTACATGTTAGCAGAAATAACATTTTTGTGGACAACAGCTATATTTTCCAATACAAAGCACAGTTGACCCTGGAAAGACATGGATTTGAGCTGCAGAGGTCTACTTATATGTAGATTTTTGTTTTCAATAAATATGCATTGCAGTACTACATGATATATGGTTAGTTGAATCACAGATGTAGAACCACAGAAAAGAGGGCCGACTTGTAAACTTATATGTGGATATTCCACCTCAAGGAGGGTCATCACCCCTAGCCCCCAGATTGTTCAAGGGTCAACTGTAGTGAGATGAGTGATCTACGACACTGTGTTCATTCCAGGTGCGCAATGTAGTGATTCCATATTTCTGTGTTACTAAATGATCACCACCATTAGTTACCATCTGGTTAACATGCAAAATTATTACAACATTATTGACTGTATTCCCCATGCTGTATATTTCATACCCTTAACTCATTTATTTTGTAACTGGAAGCTTGTACCTCTTAATCTCCCTCACCAATTTCACTCATCCCCCCCACCACTCCCCTCTCCCCTGGCAACCAACTCTTTGTTTTCTGTATCTGTGACTCTCTCTGTATTGTTACTTTTGCTCATTTGCTTTGTGTTTTAGATACCACATATAAGTGAAATCATACGGTATTTGTGTTTCTGTGTATGACTTACTTCACTTAGCATAATACTCTGTAGGTCCATCCATGTTGTTGCAAATGGCAAGAATTCATTCTTTTTTATGGCTGAGTAATATTCCATTGTATATATATCACATCTTTGTCCATTCATCTATTAATGGGCACTTAGGTCACTTCCATATCTTGGCTATTGTAAATAATGCTGCAATGAACATACATCCTTTCTAATTAGATTTTTTGTTTTCTTTGGATGAATACCCAGGAGTGGAATTACTGGGTCATATGGTAGTTCTAATTTTAATTTTTTTTTTGCAGAATTTCCATGCTGTTTTCCATAGTGGCTGCACGAATTTACATTCCCACCAATAGTGCGCAAGGGTCCCCTTTTCTCCACATCCTCACCAACGCTTGTTATTTGTTTATTTGATAATATCTGTTGTGACATGTGTGAGGTGTTATCTCATTGAGGTTTTGATTTGCAGTTCCCTGATTACTAGTGCTGATTAGTGATTTTTTCATGTGCCTGTTGGCCATCTGTATATTTTCTTTGGAAAAACGTCTATTCAGATAGTCTACCTGGAAAAATATCTATTCAGATAGTCTACCCATTTTTTAATTGGTCTGTTTGATGTTGAGCTGCATGAGTTTTGTGTATTTTGGATATTACCCCCTTATTGGATATATCATTTGCAAAAATCTCCTATTCAATAGGTAACCTTCTTGTTTTGTTGATAATTTCCTTTGCTGTGCAAAAGCTTTTTAGTTTGATGTAGTCCCATTTGTTTATTTTTGCTTTTGTTTCTCTTGCCTGAGGTGACATATACAAAAAGAAAATGTTACTATAAAACCAATGTCAAAAAGCTGCTGTCTGTGTTTTCTTCTAGAAGTTTTAGGTCTTACATTTAAGTCTCTAATCCATTTTTAATTTATTTTTGTGCATGATGTGAGAAAGTAGTCCAGTTTGATTCTTTTGCATGTAGCTGTCCTTTTCCCCAAACATCATTAATTGATTCTTAATCCAATTAGAGCCCTTCTTTCTTGAGAAAAAGGGAACATTGTAAGCAACAGTACTTCCAAGACTGTCAGTGCTCATCATGGGTGATAAAATGACCCAATAGCCACTTTCACAAATCCCAACCAACTCAGAGAGGCTCAGGTTTTCACAATGATGGAACTTTAAGTTTCAAAAAGCCCTGTCCAAGTCTGGGAGACCACTAATAGAGGATGACTTTCTAGACACATTTGGGTCCTTTGGTTTATGCTCACCCCAGCAGTTTTCAATAATTCATGATAATTATCTTTCAAGGTGGGGTTAATAAGGGATATAGAATGGAGTTTAGTAATCAAACCATTAAGTGACTTCCCGATTTCCTTCCTGGACCTAGCCTTCATAGGAGCAGCTGATGCTTGTGTTCCTGAGCTGTCTACCACCATGTTACCCCGAGCCAATTTATGTTTTCCAAGATGTGTGTCAGATGTTGTGCCTCCAGATGATTCACACAATAGTCAACAAGATATTCATCCTCTATGAAGGGAGAACACTAGGATAATCAAGTTTCATAAATTACACTCTTTGGGGCTAAGAAATAGGCTTAGTTTATCTCCATTTACTTCAAGTAATGGAGGATGTGTAATTCTTTTCTGTAAAATTTTTTTGCTCTGAGACCCTTTCCTTGTTCTGCCTTGAATTGCAGGGAGCTCTGTGTCTGAGGTTCCCTTGCCAACTGGCTTGCAGGTAGCTTCAGCTAATGGAAGAAATCAGGAGAAAATTGAAATTCAGAAGGTAAGGGGGTAGCCTGGGAATTTCTTCATATCTTACCATGCCTAAAACAGTGTCTCTAGTTCCCATTCCTGATGGACAGCTCCCCTCTGCATGGTCCCTGCTCCCTGTGGACAGCGTTCTAGGCTCTTGTAACACCACTTCCTTCCTTGTCATTTGGCCATAGATATCGTAGTAGATCTTGCCATTGCTCATCTAGGGGTTGACTCGTACCCTCTTTGGCTTCCTAGTGCTTCCATTACCTGTGTAATTAATTCTTGTATTAAATTGCAGCTGGACCAAGACTGACAAAGTATGTTTATACTAAACCTTCATGTGTTTAGGAAACCAGGAATAGTCAGACAATGGGGGCTTTGGAAGAGCAGGATTTGTAGTACAGGCATGCTTCACAGGAACAGAAATTGGATCCAAGGCAGGTCTCAAGACCTCTGCAGCAGGAGTCTATTAATTCTCACTTTAGTACTCTGCCATCAGTATGAGTCAGTTATTCTTTCCAAATGCTTATCTCTTTACCAATGACTTCCTCCTCTTCTACTCCTGCTGTGTCCTTTGTGTGCCTCATAACTTTGGCTTCCTCATAAGTTTTGGATCTCTCTGTCTTAACTTTATAATGGCCTATCATGATTTTGACAGCTTCTCTCTACATCAGAAACTTTCTGTTTTAGCTCCCACTGATGATACGTCTTATCTCTCAGTATTTCTTGGTTCAATTCTATGAGAAAAGCAGTCTGATTATCCAAGCTCATATTTTTATATTAGACTATGTCATAGGTTGTGGTCAGTTTGTGGATTGGGTAATATTTCCAATTCAGGTATAATCAGCTACTACCTATGTGTTCGTGCTACTTTCTCTGAACTTCCGTTTCTTCACCTGTAAATTGGAGATAATAAATGTGCCTATTTAATATATCCATTTTACATGTGAAGAAATGGAAGTTCAGAGATCAATTATGTGTAAAATATCTACCACAGTGCTTGGCAAATGGTAAGCCTTCAATATTAGTTATTATTACTACTACTAGTAGTAGTATAGAACAACTCCTTCAACAAGACTATGAGTAAGATGGTTCCTCTGAGAAGGAGGGAGAGGGACATACTCTATTACTGATACTTTAATTATATGGGGATATTTGGAAACTGTTTAGAATTGGTGATATTATAGACAGCTGCACTCCGTTCTTTAACTTCATCTTCCTGTTAACTGGTTTACATATATATATATATAATTTTGCTCTCTTTATAATCCTTTCTTTCTATGCTGTAGCTATAGAAAGCTTTCAAAATCACAATCTGATTGTGCTCCATTGCTCTTAAAATGGTTGAAAAATTTGTCCCCAGGGCCCTGCGTGGTTTGACTCCCTCTTTCTTCCTTTCTCATGGTGGCTTTTCCCATTTGCTCTTTTTGCTGCTGTCCAGTTCCTTTCCTGCATTAGGATTTAGAAAATATTCTGAACTTGCTGAAGTGTTTACTGATAAAATAATGTGATGTCTGGTGTTTGCCTGAAGATGTCTCAGGCCCCCAAAAGTATTGGTGAGAAGGAGCAAAGAGAAAAAGATTTGCAAAATGTGAAAGGTTGTTGAAGCTGGGTGATGGGCAGAGGAGGTTCATTATACTATTCTCTATTTCTTTGTGTGTATTGAATATTTTTACAATAATTTTAATTAAAATATATTTAGTTGAATGATAAGGAAAATACTTTGTATCAAAATTGTGAGATGTATGTAAGGCCATGATCAAAGGGAAGTATGTAGCCTTAGATACATCTTTAGGAAAAAAGAAATGCCGTACAGAATTGAGCTAAGCATCCACCACAAGAAATGGAAATGGTAACAGCAAATGAACTTCAAATAAGAAGGAGCAGAAATTAATGAAACAAAACAAATAATATGGAGAATCTGCAAGACAAGATTGCTTTTTGGGAATATAACAACTTTCCTAAATCTGGTGATTATGATTAATTTTTTTAAAAGAGAGAGAAGAGACAAATTGCTTGTGTCAGGAAATAAAACTTAATAGCAGACAATACAAGAGTCACAAGAGGATATTATAAACATCTTTATGCCAATGACTTTGCAAACTTAGATTAAAATGGCATTCTTAGAAAAATATAATTTACTTAGGCAAACCAGAAATCTGAAGAGTCCTATATCTATTAGAAAAAATTTAAGTCCATAATTTAAAACTTTCCCAAATGGCTTCGCTGGTGAATGCATCCAAATATTTAAGGGAGAAATTATACCAATCTTCCACAAATATTTACAGAGAATAGAAAAGTGGAGAAAACATATCAATTTATTTTATAAATAAAGGATTACTTGAAAGTAATGCTCAATTTTTGTATAAATAAAAAAACCTGTTGAAAACACAAGAAGAAAGGGTACTGTGAGTAATTCTCACTCATGAACATAGAGGCAAAACCCTTAAACAAAATATTAGCTAATCAAATCATGCACTATTTATATAAATCAATAAGAAATAAGTAGAAAATAAAATCTTAAAAAACTTTTTTTCCTTTTTCAGTTTTATTCGGTAGAATTATTATAGTTCAACTCCACATACATATTATATTGCATGTAAATACATATATACAGTATAGTGCACATTTTTTTAGTTTACATGTATGTACTGATCATTGTTTCTAAGAACAGATTAAAGCTTTAACTTTTTAAATTTACATAGTTATCAAAGGAATAAAGCTAACTACAAAATACGAATCAACAGAATGTGGTAATCCAATCATAAAGGACAGTCAAATGTGCTTACTCATATTCAAGTAATCAATAATCTTAGTTATAAATAATAAGTAGTTCATTTGTGTCATTATTATTATTATTATTTTTTAGATTCCTCATATAAATGATGTCATATGGCATTTTTCTTTCTGGCCCACTTCACTTAGAATGACAGCCTTCAGGTCCATCCATATTACTGCAAATGGCATTATTTTATTCTTTTTTATGGCTGAGTAGTGTTCTATTGTATATATGTACCACATCTTCTTTATCCAGTCATCTGTTGATGGACATTTGGGTTGTTTCCGTGTCTTGGCTATTGTAAATAGTGCTACTGTGAACGTTGGGGTGGAAAAGATGCTCAACATCACTAATCATTATGAAAATGTAAATCAAAACCACAATGAGATATCACTGTCTTATTAAGGGATAGCCCTTTTTCTTAATACAGATCTTATTGACCCTGGTTAGTCTGTAGCTCTGGTCTGAGGGACAGATATCACCTCATACCTGTCAGGGTGGCTACTATCAAAAAGAGAACAAATAAATGTTGGCAAGGATATGGAAAAAAGGGAACTCTTGTGCATTGTTGGTGGGTATGTAATTAATGCAGCCATTGTGGAAAACAGTATGGAAATTCCTTTAAAAAGTAAAAATAGAAATACCATATGAACCAGTAATTTTGCTCCTGGGTATTTACCCAAAGAAAATGAAAACACTAATTAGGAAAGATATATGCACCACCACGTTCATTGCAGGATTATTTACAATAGCCAAGATATGGAAGTGACCAAAGTTGCTTAAGATAGATGAATGGATAAAGAAGAGGTGGTATATATGTTCAATGGAATATTACTCACCCATAAAAAAGAATGAGATCTTGCCATTTTACAACATGTATTATTTTACGGTATTATGCTAAGTGAAATAAGTCAGATAGATAAAGAAAACTACTCTATGATTTCATTTATACATGGAATCTTTAAAATAAAACAAATGAACAAACAGTAAAATAGAAACAGTCATAGATATAGAGAATAAACAGATGGTTGCCATAGGGGAGGAGGAAGGGGAGAAGAGGGAAATAGGTGAGGGAGGTTAAGGTACAAGCTTCCAGTTGGAAAATAAACAAATCATGAGTATGAATACAGTATAGAGATTATAGTAAATAATTATAATATCTTTATGATGAGAAATGATAATTAGACCTATCCTGGTGATCATTTTGAAATGTATAGAGATAGGAAGTCACTGTGTTGTGTAACAGGAACTGACATAGTATTGTAGGACAATTATACTTCAAAACAAAGAAACTCATAGAAAAGGAGATCAGATTTGTGTTTTCCAGAGGTGAGGTTTGAGGTGGGAAGAATTGGATAAAGACAGGCAAAAGGTACACACTTCCAGTTGTAAGATAAATAAGTAGAAGGTATGTAATGTACAATATGATAAACATAGTTAACACTGCTGTATGTTATATATGAAAGTTGTTAAGAGGGTAAATCCTAAGAGTTCTCATCACAGGGAAAAAATGTTTTTATATTTCTTTAATTTTGTATCTATATAAGATGATGGATGTTCACTGAACTTATTGTGATGATCACTTCATGGTGTATCTAAGTCAAATCATTATGCTGTAAACCTTAAATTTACACAATGCTGTATGTCAATTATATCTCAATAAAACTGGAAGAAAAAAGATAAAGAAAATACTTTGGCCACTGTGTAAGAAGCTAAGAGTGAAAGTAGAAAAACCACTCAGGAAGCTTTTGCAACAATCAGATGGGGTTGGGGTTAGCTAGGGCTAAGATAGTAGTGGTGGAGGAGGTGAGAAATGACTAGGTGTGGTTATATTTTGGTATTAGAGGTAAACTGGATATAGGACATGAGAGAAGGAGAAGAAGAGAATCGACAATGACTTCTAGTTTGGGTCTGAACATCTGAATGAGTGTGTCATCTGAGAGAAGGAAGACTGGAGAAGAAGCAAACCTGGGGTGTGGAGGACATCAAAATTTCTGTTCTGGATAAGCTACATTTAAGATTCCTGATAGACATCCAAGTACAGAAATTGAGAAATCAGGCAAGAGCAACTGGTGTCACCAGAGTCATGGGGTATTCAGAAGTGAGAGGAAAAGCAAAGCCCTGAGTGAGGGGAGAGATCAATGAACAAGTAAGGATTTTCCTTAGATAAAAGCATGCCAGTTCCAACCCTTATAATACAAGGATCAACAAAGTGGGTACAGATGCCAGAGGGTTGGTAGATTTGTGGTGAGCAGGTAGGTGCCTGCTTGTCTCTAAAAGAAACAAGATTATCAATTGAGGGTAAGGAAAGGGAAGGGAGTGTTGGAGATTTGGAGTGGAGAGTAAAATAGTAGTTTCTAGAGAGTGTAGGACATCTTAGCATAAATATTTATGATATAACTGAATGCTGGCAAGTCCGTGTCTAACAGGTACAATGCTTGAAGCTATATAAGTTAGAGTAAGCAATCTAGAGGTTAAAGAAGTGAAAATTAATAAGAACAACCATCACTTCTTTGATTCATCCTTTTTCCTGGGAATTAGCCCAAAGTAGCCATTGAAAAGAAAATAGTTATGTGTGGCAAATGTTGATTTTAAGTTTTATTGGTGTCATTAATAAAAGTTTTACTCAGTGGGTAGGGTATATAGCTTAGTGGTAGAGTGCATGTTTAGTATACACAAGGTCCTGGGTTCAATCCCCAGTACCTCCTCTAAAATTAATCAGTAAACCTAACTACCTCCCTCCCCACAAAATAAAAGTTTTACTCTACATGTTACACAACCTAAACAACCATTTGTAAAGTAGCCACTGGGGAATAAGTCAGTGGGTCCCATTTCCGAAGCATAAGGGAGAAAGAAAAATTGGCTCTCTCACCTACATGCTTCTATGCAAGTGATTCAGGCCATTCCTGATCTGGCTCCTGTAGCCTCATCTCCTCCTGGTGCCATCTTATACTTAATGCTCTAAAAGCACTGGGTGGCTTGTAGTTGGCAGTACAAAAGGCATTAAGTTCATTCCTAGGATTGCTCAAAGGATTGTGCTGTTATGTATTCGGTACAGGTGCTGAATCAGAGGACAAATTCAAGAGAGAAAGAGTATGGATTGTCATCCTTATAGCACCTGCATTCTATGCAATTTTTCCCCAGTTCTTTTTTTTTAAAATTAATTAATTATTTATTTTAAGTGAAGCATAGTCAGTTACAGTGTGTCAATTTCTGATGTACAGCATAATGTCCCAGTCATGCATATACATACATACATTCGTTTTCATATTCTTTTTCAGTAAAGGTTATTACAAGATATTGAATATAGTTCCCTGTGCTATACAGAAAAAAATTGGTTTTTACCTATTTTTTTATATAATGGTTAACATTTGCAAATCTTAAACTCTCAAATTTATCCTTTCCCCGGTAGCCACTATATTTAAGGTGATGCAATACCTGAGTAGATATGCCCTATAGGCAAAAGAGTTCATAAGCCTGGATAAGAAGATATTGGGATAAGAATGGTTGTGAAACTAGTAAGCAAGAAGTACGGTAGCCTAGGGAATGTCGCTGGGGTGTGGTGGGAAGAGAGAAGAGAGTACTGGAGAAAACAGAGACCAGGTGTTCAGAAGTAGGAGACCCAAAGTAATATAATATCTGGACAAAGTTCACAAGACGTAGTTCATGAAGCTGAGAGCAAGGTTCTTGTGTTTAATGCAATGTAGATATTACGTGAAACAGAAGAATACTGATCATTGGATGTGGCAATACAGGAGTCCTTGGCAAGAACAGTGTGAATGGTGAGGTTAGGAAGCCACGTTTCAACAATTTAAAAAACACTTTATCTGAGTCGGATAGAAGTGACTAGTATAGATCACTTAAGAAGTTTCATAATGAAGGAATAGCTGAACCCCTAGAAGGTACTCAGTATAACCTTTATGCTTTGAAAGTGTTAGATTAGATTTGATTTGATTCACAGGTAATTCTCTTTTGGAAAAGAAATTCCATACTAATGTGAGAGTTTGTCAAGTGAACTTGAAGATAAGTGCCAAAGTAGTATAGAAATATAATGAAGTTTATTTTAGAGAAATTTTTGTTGAACAATATTATTCAGCGTGGTATTATTAAGCAAGAAGAAAAGAAGAAGAAGGAGAAAGAGCAGGAGGAGGAGAAGAGGAATCTGTCTGCCATCTTGCTAACATTTATCCTCTTTGACAAAAATATCACATGGCACATTTGAAAAGGATGAAAACAATCTTATGTTGTGTTTTTCTGTGTCAAATTAAATCTTATGCCAAGGGAGGGGGATAAGTTCAATATCAGTCATTCTTCATAGCTCCCTTCTCTTTCTTCGAACTTTACCAGGATTCCAGAGCTTGTTGAATTCCAGTGTAAACGAGGAGAGAGACCTCTGGCCTTTTGTCTGTTGTGATCAGTACCAAAGATACGCTCAAGGCTCAGTCTCATTTAGTCTGTGAGTTTTGTATCTCATTAGATACCACATTAGACAGAAGGTAGATGGCTGGGTTATGCCCACTCAGCCATGGGGAACTGTGCCATAATCACCAAGCCATGGCACTGAGGGTTCTCCCTGGCTTAATGCAGCCACCTGTGTTTTTCCAGTGGTTCTAATTTCTAGAAGAAAGCCACTACTTCCCCACTTAATACTGGCGTCTCCCACTTTTTCCTAATCTACCTCTCCAGGGACCAGGCTTTTCACACCTCCAACACTTGATATTTTTGTCGTAGAGGATAAATGTTGGCAAGATGGCAGACAGATTCTTCCTCTTCTTCCCCTTCCCCTTCCTCCTCTTCCTCTTCTCCTTCCCCTCCCTCTCCTTTTTCTTTTTCCTTAATAATAGAGTGATGAATAATAGTGTTCAACAAAAATATTCTCTCA
This sequence comes from Camelus bactrianus, assembly GCF_048773025.1. Taxonomy (NCBI): domain Eukaryota; kingdom Metazoa; phylum Chordata; class Mammalia; order Artiodactyla; family Camelidae; genus Camelus; species Camelus bactrianus. The sequence continues at coordinate 39,070,106 of NC_133548.1, forward strand.
AGACACCCAGGCTTCCTTTTCTCACTACTTTCTTTAATAATGGACTTAACAGTTCATTAATAAGGTCTAGATATTTTAAACAATGAGAACCCAATGCCAACATCATAAAAGAATATTTTCTGGGGATAAGATGCTCCCAGTCTTTAGAAAAATAATAGTCTCTCAGGGATATGCAGCATACTGCTTCTAAGCAACAGAAAATAAATAATGCTGTTGAATGTTTACATCCAATCTTACCCCATTTAATTCTCAATAACTCAGCCTGTTGTATATTTGTCTTGGTTTAAGGGGCATCGTTAGTGTTTCCTGGTTAATCTAGAAGCTAATTGGTCTTTCTTGGGAGGAGAAAAAAGGCACGAAGGGATAATGACCAAATGATGTGAGCATATCACATATTACCAAGCTCTTAGAAGCTTGGTAGGGGAAGCTTGGTGAAATAATTAGGAAAAGCCTGGTGAAATAATCTAAGAAATTGTCTCATATATATGATGTTAGTGTTTTGGTGGCATAAAGTGGCTCCTGTTTAGTAGAATGCCTAGGGAAAGATATGTCTGGGCCATGCCCTCAGCTCACATAGTAAGTCAAGGACAGAGAGAAGTTGAGCACATCCAGCATATGTGATTGGTCAATATGGGGCAGATAGAGACACAGAGAGTGGAGAGGTGACATTCTTCCAACTTTACCCTCTGACACACAGCTGTGGAAGAAACCTGTTGTGAGAAGGAATGATCAAAGGCACAGCTTTCAGGAAGACGCTTTCTATTTTCTTGACCGTGTCCTGCTGAATGGTTTCATGGCCCACCGTTAATGTTATAATTAACTATTTGATTTCTTTATTTCATAAGTTATGTTTATTGTTAAAAAAGAAGAAAATTATAGACGAGAAAAATGAATTTATAAATACTTACAATAGCTCCTTGGACTTAACTACTGTTGGTAATAATAAAAGAAATTTTTACGTACTGAGATATGGAGAAGTCATTCTGGCTTATACATGAGTTAACCTGAATATTATGCTAACTAAAACAGCCTGTTTGTGGCCTATCAAACATACATTGCACATCTGCTTTCATTATTAAAGAAAAGGGCACCTTGACCATAAGTAAAGAATGTCTATGATAAAAATAAAGATTAAATGCCTCCCTTCATGGGACACCAATGCTGGTCCTCCTTTGATGATAAGACTCCCTTCCCAGGTGCCAAGGCCACATTGTACATGCTGTACGTGTACATGCTGCTCTATTTTTCTGAAACCTTGCAGAAATGTATCCCTGACTTGTTCAATGTTCTTTGTTCTGACAAGATATAAAAGTGTGCTGAAAACCCTGCTTCTCTGGGGCAGTTTCTCAGAGTAATCTGGGAGGCAGGCTCCTCGGCTGGTCCTTAGTTTGGCTCAGATAAAACTCTTTTCTATTCTTATTATTGATTGTTTATTGATCATTTTTGTCAACAATTATATATTCCATCTAAAGTTTTTTGTATACAGATATAGACATTTTTGTTGAGAAAAATAAAATGAGCTCAAACAGCACGTACTATTTTGTGACTTGCTATTCTGAACAACTGGTAAAAAACAGACAAACAAATAATGGTTTATTGTGGTTACAGCAGACTCTGCAGGTGTTTGAAATACATCAGAGACTTCTTTGGGCTAGGTTCCACAAAAGATCCCAAAGACTTGAGTGGATCTAAAGTTTTGTAAGGTTAGCGCTGAGACTGAAACAGGAGGAAAAGAGGCATATACTCTCTCTTCCCCATAATCTCCCTCTCCTCTTAGATGTTAAGAGCTGAGTCATGCAGCTCAGCTCACAGCATTACTCCAGAGTGACTATGCCTCCCTCAAAGTCCCAGACCATAAGGTCAAGAGAATGACTAAGGACCGAGGAGCCATGGAAAGGCCAATTCTGCTCTTGGGTTTCACTTATTAAACTGTTCCTACCTTATTGAATACTGCTTCCTTTAGGCTATTTTGTTTTTTGATTGGTGTAAACAGTCTGATTTTCTCATCTCTCTCTCCTAATATAATTCTTTGCGGAGTCCAGAACTAGTCTCTTAGAGATTTCTTTGCAGGAATAATGGGAAAGTGCCAAAACGACCACCCAGGAAAACCCATAGCATGTTTAAAGATTTCCAAGACTGACTCTGGACATTATTTGTCAGGAAGGAGTAGAGCAGGGTAGTTTAAAGCATGGCTTCTGGAGACCAAGACTGAGCCTCCACCCTGGCTTGACTATTTGCGAACTGCATGGCACAACCAGGGCAAGTTACTTAACATCTCTTTTCCTCAGTTTCCTCATTTGAAAAATGAGTGATTGTATTATAACCTACTTCATTAGGTTGTTTGTCAGGTTTAAATGTGCTTTTACACATAAAGTGCTTAGAACAGGACCCAACAGATGGTGAATCCTCAGTAGTAAGTGTTAGCTATTAATATTAACTCAGGTGCTCTCAGTCTTCTATTTTCCCTCACTCAGGGAGGGTTCCTCCTTCAAACATCCAATCTCCTTATCCCCTCTTCCTGTGTCTAATTCAGACTACTCCCTGAAAAGCAAACATGCACGTTTATGCTCCAGTGTAAAAGCTGCATTTGTGATATCACCAACCTTAATCTGAAATGATGGAACTAGAGTTGTAGGTGGTGTAACATTTGGAACATGCCTCCTGCAAGATGACTCTCAAAGCTGGCTGACCCAGGCCAGTAGGGAGAAGTACCTTCCTATTTCGAAATGGTGATGCAAATCTAATTGTTCCACATTACTAAAAGCTTAAAATCCGTAACAAATATTCTGTGGGTCAGAGTCTACTACAGCCCATTCAAGTGAAGGCTGCTTTTCTTTCACAACCCTATATACTTCTGTGTATCAGGTCCAGAGCTGAGGTCAGAGGGCTCTTTTCTCTCCGTTTCTTAATGTTGCTTTCCTACCCTTACTCTTCCATCTGCTTGTTAAAAACCTCTGTATTTTCAAGGTTCATGCCATTTGGCTATATCACCTTTTAGTCTTCTTGTGTCTGTCATCTCTTGGCATCCTAGGCAATACTTCTCATTTATTGAATACTCAAGCTCTCAGCTCATAAACCTCCCTCTCCACCCTACTTCTGACATCCATATGAGTGACTTCAGTATCTAAAGTGTACTACTTATCCAACACCCTGGCTTTTGGTTTCTTGATTTTTTATTTTCAGTAACCTCCACCCCTCTCACCTTAGGCACACTTCCCAATATTACACCCTGCTCCTTGTCTTCATCTCAAATTATTTTGCCTGTAAAATCACTAAATTAGACAACCTACTCTCAGCCACTGTCTCCCATCATTTCTGTTTATTTGCTTTTCTACTCCCCATATACTTGTTTTTCAGACTAACTTCTGGTCTTTCTCGGTACCCATTTGCCTCCTCTTGTCCTCGTTTCCTCTCAGTCCAACTTGCAACCAGTCATTTCTGTCATTCTTTTGACAGTGATCTATATTCCTTTGTCCCTTTGTCCTTTTGGTTCATTTGAGGGAAATGCTGAGTCCCAGGTAAATGAATTATTGGATGAAAACTTCAGTTTTATCTACCTTCACCATGCCTTCCCATGGGCTTCTGAGCATAGCCAGAGAAAAATCACATAACCAGGCCTATTACTATAACTATAAATTCAGGGTCACCATGTTCAGCTGCCTTCAGGGCTTCCCAAGACTCGTACTGTATCTCTCAAGTCTTACTGTTCTTCTACTCTTTGTAATGGCTATATCAAACTTCCCTCTCAACTTCCAACCTCTTCTCTTCCCATCTCTGCCCCCTCATCAAGTCTCAGGAGATGAATCTGCTTCTTGTTTCATTGTGAAAGGAGAAGCCAATAAACTGGTACTCCTGCAACTCTGCCACAAAATCCTCACACCCACTGGCGTGTGGATCCAATTCCCTTTGTCCCTTTTGTGATCATGTAGCAAATATCCCTCCTTTTACTTCAGACTAATACTTGCATTTTTGCTTTTGATATCACTCCCCATCTCTTCTTAGTAAGCTTGCTCCATTATTCATCTTTCACCTGTATGATAAATAGCTCCCTTCCTCTAATATTAAAAAAAAGCTCCTAGAAACTGAGAAGAAAAAAGCCAACAACCCAAGGAAAAATTGATAAAGATGTAGACAATGAGGCTTTGAGAAACAAAGTTCACTATAAAAAAGTACAGATTGCCTTTAAACATATGAAAGCATGTCCTACTTCTTTCATAATAAGATAAATGCAAAATAGAAGTATAGTAAAATACCAGTGACTACTCTTCAGACTACAAAAAAATTCAAAGGTGTGATAGCATTTTCTGTAGCTGGAGGTAGAGGAAACAGGCACTTTCACATAGTGCCTTGGAGGACAAAATGGTACAAACCCAATGCAAGGCAATTTGAAAATATCCATCAAAATTTAAAATGCATTAATCTTTAATTCAGAAATCCCACTTCTGGAATATAAGCCTAAAAATATACCTACACATACAAACTTTCAACTGTACAAAGTTATTCAATGCAGCATTGTTTATAGTAGCAAAAAGTTGGAAACAACCTGTGTTCCTCCATAGGTACTAATCTGGAAAGATACACAAGAGCTATTGTTAAGTGAAAAAAAAATCAAAGTTGTGCTACTTTTGTGTAAGAAAGATGGAAAAGAATATTAATTTACATTAGTATTTGCTGATATCTGCACAAAGAAATAATGGAAAGTTTCAAAAAAACTAATGGTGGTTACATATAAAGGCCAGGATAGGGGATGTGGATTATGGGGAACTAGGGTAAGACTACTCAATGTATAATTTCAAAAAATTTAAACCAAGTGAATTTCTTACTTACGTAAGAATAATTAAATTGAATTTTTTAACATTTTGCGATCTGACCCACATAGCTGCTCCAGATGCTAACCTAGCTCACTCCTTCCTTTTGCATTCAGCATTTTCTCAGAATTGTTTTTCTTATAGTGTCTAGTTCCTTAACCTCCTACTCATGAACTCATTACAGTCTGGCTTCTGCCCCAATTAAGTAACTAAATTGTTCTTACCTGTTGTCATCAGTGACCTCCATATTGCCAAATCTGGTATGTATTGTTTAGTCTTTCTCTTACATAATCTCTCAGGAACATTTGACAAGTGACCTCCTTGTTCTTCCTTTGATTCATGTTCTTCCCTTGATTTGCATGTCTCCGCTCAATCCTAGTTTTCCTCTCACCTCTCTGGATGCCCTTATCTTTCTTTTCCTCTTCCCCCTTACCTTTTCTCTTTTGGTCAAGGGCAATGTCTAGAGGCAGATGCAATTGTTGAACTTCTAGCAGCCAAATTCCTGGCAGTTGTGGAAGGGAAATCTCCAGAGGGAGCACCACCGCACCCACTGCAGGTTATGTATTGTGAATATTTTCCCCTAGTATGTGATTTGCCTCTTCATTTTCTTTTCAGTGTCTCAATGAATGGCTAGTTTTAATTTTTACAAAGGCCAATTAATCTTTTTTTTTTCTTTTATGTTACATGCTTTCTTTCTGTAAAGATTTAAAATTTTTTATTTTGGTAAAAAAGACATAATGTATAATTTACCATCTTGACCATTTTAAAGTGTACAGTTCAATAATGCTAAGTAATTCACTTTGTTATAAAATAGATCTCCAGAAATTTTTCATCTTATAAATCTAAAACCCTATACCCATTAAACAACAACCCCCATCTTCTCCCCTCCTCCAAGCCCTGGTAACCACCATTCTACTTTCTGTCTCTATGATTTTGACTACTCTATATACATCATATAAGTGGAATCATACAGTAGTTGTCTTTTGATGACTGGCTTATCTCACTTAGCATTATGTCCCTAAGGTCCATTCATTTTATATCATGTGACAGGATTCCCTTTCTTTTTAAAGCTGAATAATATTCCATTATATGTCTATACCACATTTTATTTATCCATTCATCCATCAATGGACATTTGGATTGCTTCCACCTCTTGTCTACTGTGAATAGTGCTACTATGAACATGGGCATGCAAATGTCTCCTTGAGACCCTGCTTTCAGTCCTCATGGATGCATACCCAGAAGTGGGATTGCTGGGTCATCTGGTAGTTCTATTTTTAAATTTTAGGGGAACCTCCATGTTGTTTTCCATAGTGGCTGAACCATTTTACAATCCCACCAACAGTGTCCGTGAGTTCCAATTTCTCCACACCACACCCAACTCCCATTCTCTCTCTCTGTCTTTTTTTTTTTTTTTTTTTTTGCAGTAACTATCCTAATGGATGTGAGGGTATTTAGTGCTTTTAGTGTCTTCTTTAAGAAATATTTACCTATCCCAAGATTTCAAATATATCCTTCCACATTTAAAGTTTTGGCTTTTACGTTTAAGACTAGATTCATCTCAAATTAATCTTTGTGTGTGATATACAGTAAGAGTCAAGGTTCATTATTTTCAGTTGAATATCCAGCTGTTCTGGCACTATGTGGTGAAAAAAATTTTCCAATCTACATTGAGTTTTTTTGGCACCTTAGCAAGTGTCTTTTGACATTGGTTATAAGAAGCATTCCAAATTTGGAAATGTTAAGCTGTGGGGGAAAAAGTGCATCTTAGAATTGAGAAAATTGGAACTTCTTTCTAATTCTTACAGCAGCTACCACAGTGTACGTAGGTCACACACAGGGAGTGGCACAAGGCGTTTTGGAAGCAGATGAATCTGAATTGAGACCCAGCTCTGCATAGCCTTAAACGATTTCCCTAATGTCTGTTTGCCTCAGTTTATACCAGGAGGATCCGATGTTGTGATGAGAAATTAAACTATGTAAAATGCCTGGTGAAGCTATTCAATAACTATTCCTTTCCCCTCGTATTTTCATTTTCTCCAATAAATATTTATTATCTTCATCACTTAGTGACTTGGGGTGAGAAAGAAATTTCTCTAAATTCTCTGTGTTTAAAAAAGACTTTCAGATTGATTTCAAGTCTCCTTGCCTTTAGCAAGATATACCGTCTAGTGTTAATCCTGTTTCTCTGAAATAGTCACTTTTTCAACTTCTCGAGAGAGGTTTTCACATAATTATTCTGAAACCATCATGTTAAGGAGAAATTTAGTCACAATATTATCTGATCACTAGAAGTTAGAAATCCTTCAGCTTCAGTTAGACTAAAGCAGAGCTTCTCAACTTGAAGAGGCACACGACTCACCTGAATTCCTGATGCTGGCTCAGGAGGTCTGGAGTGGAGCCTGATTTCCTGCATTTCTAATAGGCGCCAAGGGGATGCTAATGGTTTTGGTGTGAGGACCATATTTTCAGAAACTAGGGATTAGAGGCTCTAGTTCTCTGGGAAAAAAAAAAAATGTTTTTAAACCCTGAGGTTCATGAATAAGATTTCCCTTGGCTGAGGATGCTTTGGTTGAAGGAAGAGAGGGAACTTTTTATTGAATTTTACCATGCACATACCATACAGGCATATGTATGAGGTGAAGCCCAGGTAGACTGAGCACAAACATTTTCTCTTTGAGGAACTCTGGATTTGGAGTCAGACGATATCATTTCACATCCCAGCTTTCCCACTTTTTATCCATTGTGACCTTTGGCAAGTTGCTAAGCTCTCTAAGAGTAGTTGTAAGGATGAAATGAGATAATATAAATCCATTTATCCTGGCTTCTCAATAGCATTTACTAGGTATCACCTAAATATGAATTTCTTTGGAAATTCTTGGCAGACTAATTCATTAAATAAAAATAAAGGACACTGGCTAGAGTGTCCAGACTTGGGTTTAAAATCTTACCTTCCCCTGAGTAGCTGTGTGATCACTAGACAATTGGGAGCTAGTATCTCTTATACATCAAATAAGGAGATTGACGTGGATGTCTTACAGTCCTCACAGTCCTGAGGGCCCTCACATCCTAATAATCCATGTGATTCTTGTGACTTCTCTGTAAGGCAGACTCAGGCAAACATTAAAAGAAACTGTTTCTTGAATCAGGATTATCTGAATTGATATAAACCAGGGGTAAGGAGAAGAAAGAAAGAAAGGGAAAAGAAAGATCCTGGAGTGGTGCTGGCCCATCTCTTTGGTTCTTTCAGCTCATGCCAGCTTTCAAAAGTAAGACTTAGCTTAGGTAAGCTGGCCTCCAGAGACACCTCATCTGTTTCAGTAATAATAAGGGTTTCATCCCCTTAGTCACCACTCACCTTTAGGCATAGGAATAGTGGGGGAAGGTGGCACATAAAGTCTGCTCAGTCAGTTGTTGACCCTGAAGTTTGATCAGAATGCAGTCATGTCTCTTGCCAAGCATATATGAGACTCATAAATCCCAAACACACAATTAGAAACTATAAGGTAAAGAAACCCAAAATGACACTGGATAAAATAAGAGGCAAGAACATAAATCTCTCAACCACATTTCAAGTTCAGTATATTTTGCAAAACATCACAGAAACATGTATGGGAAGACATGAGGTACGAAGTAAACAGAGATCAAACCACATCAACAAATCATTATACTACTGAACCATATTATGATAGCTTGTTTTTAAAACTGTGAACAATGCCAATGGGTAAAAATCTTAATGTCGATCTCCTGATTTGAATGTAAAAATGACCTTCTGAAGTAGGTACTGTTATCTACAGTATACAGTTGGGAGTCCTGGGCCTTAGGGAAGTTAAGCCGTTTACCCAAGATCACAGTTAGTGGGCAGCTATTATTTAAACTGAGGCAGTCTAATTTCTGATCCCGCGTTCCTGATCATTATACTCCACTGCCATGCAGCTCTGTGGACCTGACTGAGATTTACTTAGTTTCAAGGTCTTTGGTCCAGATTATGTGGGGTTAAATTCCTCTGAAATCATGAAGTAGAGTCCAAGCCCCCTGTGCAGCTCATGGTGAGGCTAGATTATAAACAGGGGAAAGAAGGATTATCTCTAATCTAGTAATGATAGCCTCATGATGTAAGAGCCCCTGGTGGAAGAGCTGGGAGGACAAAGACAGAACCAACACTAGGGTTTCCCTCCCTGGACGTGAAAGTCTAATGACCTCCTTTTGGCTCTGTAAGGCCCTTGAATTTTAGATAATTCAAGGAGAATAGGAAGATCTAAGAGGAAGATATGGAATCATCTATTGATCTAGTAGCTGGGGACACTAGTGATTTATTTAAAAAAAATGGACTGTGTTAATATTTCTTTCCTGATATTTTGGGGTGGTTTATACTAATTGTACATATAATGGAATAGTATATAGCTGATAAAAAAACTTACAATACAGATATACATTTATATATTTGCTTCACAGAAAGATGTCCACAACATATTGTGAGGGAAAAAAGCACATTATTAGGCAACATATATGCCATGATTCCATTTATGTAAAATACTTCACAGAGAAAAATAACAAGTATACCTTCTTTATTTGCTTGAGAATAAAATAGTCATATTTCTTTTCCTGTTTAAATGATAGTAACCTCAATGCTATTCTTCTCAGCTTAGCAGAAAATACAGTTTACCTTCTTGAGTATCCTGCCCCAAGATACCTTAATGACATTCCTCAATGTCAATTTTGTTGATCTTTTCACAGAACCAACTTTTGGTTTTGTTGTTTTTTTCCCCTACTATTTTTAAATTCTTTATTTCATTGATCTCTGTTTTGGTTGTTACTGTTTTCTTCCTTCTAGCTTTGGGTTTAGCTTGTTTGAAGGTGCAAAGTTAGGTTATTCCTCAAGCGATGAGACCCTTAAACACAAGTCTTCTGAATCAGAGCTTGAGGATACAAATACATCAGTGCTTTCCAAAGTAGGTCTTGACTTGCCGACTTAGAGCTCTTGAGGGACAGGGTTTCCCATTGCTTATATGCACATCACTCACTAGGATCACAAGCTTCCTCTCATATGAGCTGAAACAGGGCAGAGGCTGGTGTCTGCTGCCCCATCAACCCCAAACCTTCCTCACACTTGGTTTCAGGGCAGAAGCAGGTCTACCACCTTCTCTGTTTTTGATGGTCATGGGCATTTTTTGTCTCAGCAACTAGTTGCCTGCCACCCCAAACTGTTTAAGACCACTGCTTCAGTAACTCTGAATATCAAAGAAGGATCTGGAACTTGCCTCTCTCACAGGCACCAGTGCTCCTTATATAAATTTTCCCCTCTGCAGTAAATTTCAGATTCTGCATATCACACACATACATGGAAATATGACTGGAAGGATTTTCACCAAAATGCTAATGATGGTCATGAAATAGTTCAGGTGATTTCTACTTAAAAAAAAACTTCTTGTATATTGCTGACTTTTTAGAATGATAAGCATATATACTTTTTATAATCAGAAGAGTAAGAAAGAACTGGCACTTACTAATCACTTACTATGTGCAAACATTTTACATTTCACCCTTCACAAGACCTCTATGAGGTAGGCACTATTGCTATCCTCATTTTATCAATGAAGAAACTGAGGCAGAGAGAAGTTAAGCAACTTGCCTGAGTCACACAGCTAGAAGTAGCAGAGTTGGGGTACAAACCTAAGCAGTTTATTTTTACCTGCTATGCATACTGTACAAAGAATTTTTATTGGCATGGAAAAGAGTAAACTAGTAAGAAGCCAGGGAAAATGTAGATTATGTGCTCCATATATTAATATTAAACTGTTTGTGAGTTACTAAAAGATTAAAATTCTGGGTGGGCCAAAAGGCATATTTCAGGATCTTGCTAAATATTTATCACCGCTAAAAAGCAGAAAGTAAAAATGATCCTGCAGCATATTCATATGCATGACTAAATGATTTTGCTTTTCAAATTTGTTGGTTTGCCCAGCAGTACTTATTGTTTCCAGAAATTATGTGCTTGTATTATTGTAAATCTAGAAACTTTTTTCTCTATTTTTTATTGAAATATAGTTGATTTACAGTGTTGTGTTAGTTTCTGGTATGCAGCAAAGTGATTCAGTTATATATATTCAGTTATATATATTCCAGTGTAGAGCACAATTTTTCAGTTATACATGAACATACATATATTCATTTATATATATAGATACACATATATATATATACACTCTTTAGAAACTTTTTCTAACACATTACTAAAGGCTTGGGGCAAAGCTAAAAATGATCACTAATCAAGACACTGCAAATGATAGAACTCCAAAGAACATTCTGTAACTTAAAGCAAGTTGTAGTTTTATTGAGATACACCAGCCAGACAGGCGGTTTTTAGAAATTATTTTTCAAGTAAAGAAAACGTGAATGATTATATAGTCATTCATGTTTTAAAGCAAAAATAGGTGAGCAGGAAGGTGAGGTGAAAAAGGTGAGGTTACTGGGTATAACTGGAGAGAACAAGTAAAGAGACTAAACTGAGTTCTAGATTCTTGACTTGAGCAAGTAGGGGTGTACTGATGCCACTGACCAGGAGAGAAAACAGAAGAGTGGCAGATCATGGGGAAAATAGTGAACTTGATTTCAGGCACTGAGTTGGGAGGCATGTGACGGACGTCTAGGTGAGACTGACTAATAGAGTGTTGGAGACACAGGTCTGGGACTTGTGACGTTCTGGCTGCATGTGCCAGTGTGGGAGTAGTTAGCATATATACTTCAAGTTGTCAGACTCTGGATAAGTTATCAAGCTTCTCTGGGTCTTAGGATCCTCACATATAAAGTGAGGATAACTTAACTGTTCTGTCACAGAGACATTAGGAGGATTGAATCAACTACAATATGTAGAGTGTCTGGTATTTGAGTCAGCACAATGCAATGACTGAATGAGTGACACTGAGAGCTGAATCACTGACTGATGATGACAGGTCCAGGTAGCCAGGGAACTTGCAGTATTGTCAGGCAGTGAGCACCTCTGAACTGGAGCAAGTTGACTTCTGTGCCATTACATCAACATAACTTGGGCTAGATTGTATATATCCAAATTTTCTGTATTAATAGTTTCTCTGAAAGTAGACCAAGACCTAGGAGGAAATTAGTGACAGAAAGGAAGTGACCTAAGTATATCAGGGCTTTGAAGGAATATGTTCTTTTTTTTTTCCCTTAAGATGCATTAAAGTATGTTTTTATTTATATTTTATTTTTTAAACTTTTTTATTGAGTTATAATCATTTTACAATGTTGTGTCAAATTCCAGTGTAGAGCACAATTTTTCAGTTATACATGAACATACATATATTCATTGTCACATTTTTTTTCGCTCTGAGCTACCACAAGATCTTATATATATTTCCCTGTTCTATACAGTATAGTCTTGTATATCTATTCTATATTTTGAAATCCCAGTTTGTCCCTTCCCACCTCCCGCCCCCTTGGCAACCACAAGTTTGTATTCTATGTCTATGAGTCTGTTTCTGTTTTGAAGGAACATATTCTTGAGAAATTATTGCACAACAAAAGACAAAAGAAGCTATGATAATACAATAATTTAGCTATAGCTAGAGGTTGTTTTTGCAAGAATTTTGTTACTTTCATTAATATTTTTCCACCACAATTGGCACGGCTGTCTTGTAAAACACAGTATGTTAGAGTACAGTGAGCAGAAGGTTTAGAATCAGAAGGCCTGGGATTGAGTTCTGGGTCCATCACTTACTGGCTCCAAATCCTGTGATCTACATGTATTTAATGGCAGGGTTACCAACCACCCAGTGGTTCAAACTTGGAGTCGTCGTCTGATTCTCCCTTTCTCTTAACCCCCCAAATCCGACTGATCACCCACTTCTGATAAGTCTGACTCCTAGTATTTCTTTAGTCAGCCTGTTTGGCCTCATCCTCATTGTGTCAGCCTTGGTTGACACTGTCATCATCTCATGCCCGAGGACTCCAACAGTCTCCAGCTAATCCACCTCCCCAAGCACAGAAGCTACATTGGCTCCAGAGTTATCTTCCTAAAACATTACTCTGCTGATTTTATAAACAGTGGAAATACGCAGAGATTTTAAAAATCCAAACTCTTTAGAATGACATACAGGCCCTTGACAATCTGGTTGCAACTGTGTTTCCCAGGCTCAACCCTATGACTTCTCATTATTTATCTGATGCTCTCCCTAGTCAATGGAATTTTCACCTTTCTCTCACTGCCTCAGTTTTCTGTGTTCCCATATTTTGCGCATTTTTTTTTCTGCCTGGAAACTTCTTCTTTCTCTACATAGCAAATTTATTTATACTGTTTGAGATTCAACTTGTTACTCTAAAGAAATATTTCCTAACTTTCCCTATCATAACTGGGGGCTTCCTCCTCTGTGTTATAATTATTTTACATATTTACAGTGAACAGTTAGGTTCTTGAATTTATTTCCCCTTATATCCCTGGAACCTGGCCAAAGTTATGGTCCATAATGGAAATTATTCAATTTTAAAGTGCTTTCTAGAAAAGTAATTCTGGGCAAATCTCTGCTTTTCTGAGCTTCAATTTCCTCATTTGTAAAGTTAGAATAATAATAGCTACCTTGCAGAGCTGTTAGTAAATCAAACCCAATAATTTGCATAAGAGCATTTTGTAAAGCCATATATTTTGTAACATTTAACTTTTGATTCTAAAGAGATGTCTCCAAGTATCTGTTCTTTATGCATTAACCTAACACCAGGTAAATAACAGACTTTTAATAATGTTTGTTGAATTACATCCAATTTGAAGGTATTCTGCGTTAGCTAGACTATGTCACTGTGAACAAGATGTCAAACTAGCTCTTTTGGTTGTTTTACCCGAGTGGTTCTCCTCGCTCCACCTGATGGCAGTGTCGCTCAAGAGCAGCTTGTTACTGCATCGCTTGAGTGCAGTAACAAGAAGCTACAGCAGGGGGCTCCCTGGATTTTCCAAAATGAAATCTGTAAAAACATCCTTCACCAACCTAAATAGTTGTGTTCTCAAGTGAAGTATTTGCTTTCTTTTGGAACAAGGCAGTAGAGGAACACAAAACAAGTCACAAGCTTGGAAACAGCACCTTTCATTTCTATCAAACCACTGTCTGAGACTTTCTTAGTTTTCCTTCATCTTTTAGAGACCTGACAGGGATATTAGCCCCCTTTTACTGATGGGATTTCGAAACTGTAAGACAGTCTGTCATTCAACTGGGGACTACAATGAATTATTTATTATCAAGAGGCTTGCTCACAGGTTGAGCTAAATAGGAGACAAACCTGATAATACAAACATTTAATTACCATGTTCCCAAGAAGATCCAGCAAATAGTAGAGGTGGGGAAAACCAAATAAATCAAAGTACATTTGTTGCTTTTCTTCTAAAAAAAATCTGCAAGTTGTAATGCAAATAGCCTTAGATTAGGAGTCAAGGACTGCTATACTCCTTTAGATCTCAATTTGTTCATCCTTAAATGAATTTTTTGGGTGATGCTCTTTTAAAACATTAGTTTTAATGAGGTATTATTTGCAAATTCAGTGTCCCATTTTTATCTGTAATTTGATGAGTTCTGAAAATGTATATCGTCCTGTAACCACCACCGTCGTCATGGTGTAGAACATTTCATTTTCGTCACCACAGAATTCTGCCCCTTTGTGGACAATCTCCTTCTCTGGCCAATGGAAAACACAGACCTGATTTTTATCACTACAGTTTTGCCTTTTCAGGAATTTCATGTCTGCTTTCTTTTATTTAGCATAATGTTTTTGAAATTCATCAGTGTTGTATATATCAGTAACTTGTTTATTTACTGTTGAATTGTATGGTATTGTATGAATATATCACAAGTTTTATTTGTCAGGTGATGAACATTTTGGGTTGTTCCAGGATTTTTTTAAAACTTATATTAGTAAGTCTACTATGAGGACTCATGTACTTAAGTCTTTGAGTGAACATGTATTCGTTTCTCTTGGGTAAAAACCCAATAAGTGGGATTGCTGGGTTAGATCGTTAAGTACATGTTTAATTTTATAAGAACTACAAACTGGTATCTAAAGTTGCTTTACCATTTCTCATTCCCATTGGCAATTCAGAGAGTTCTAGTTGTTCCACATACTTTTTAACACTTGTCAGTCTTTTTCATTTCAGCCACTCTAGTGGGTGAATAGAAATATCTAATAGTGGCTTTAATTGGCATTTTCCTCATCAATAATGATGTTGAACATCTTCCCTTATATTTACTTGTCCTTCATGTATCTTTTTTGGTCAAGGAAGATATCTTTAAATCTTCTACCCATTTTAAAAAATTGAGTTGTTTGTCTTTCTATTTTTGAGTACTTTGTATATTCTGGGTAAATGTCATTATCACATAGATTTTTTTTTCAAATATTTTCACCCAGCCTGTAACTTGCCTTTATAGTTTCATTTGAAGAGAAGACCACTGATTCATATGTAAATGCTCAAATTCTTCAGATTCTTCACATTCAAAATGTGGTCTTTGAATAAATGTCCTTTGCTTTTTATAATGGTTTAAGTAAGTTAGATTACGCATACCATGAAATTCACCCTTTTAAAGTGTACAATTTTGTGGTTCTTGGTATATTCAGAATTGTACGACTATCACTGCTATCTAATTTCAGAATATTTTCATCACCCCAAAAAAGGAACTCTATAATCATTAGCAGTCATTCCTCCCTTTCCCAGCACCTGGCAACCATTAGTCTAAGTTTTGTCTCCATGAATTTACCTATTCTGGATGTTCATGCAATGTTTGGTATGTTGTGTCTGGCTTCTTTCATTAGCATAATGTTTTCAAGGTTTATCCATGTTGTAGTATGTATCAGTATTTCATTTTTATTGCCAACTAATATTCTACTGTATGTATATACCACATGTTTATCCATTCATTAGTTGATGGATATTTGGGTCATTTTGACTTCTTACTTTTTATGAACATTTCTGTATAAGGTTTTGTGTAGACGTATTTTCAGTTCTCTTAGGTACATACCTAGGAGTGGAATTTCTAGGTCATATGGTAACTCTATATTTAACATTTTGAGGAAATAAACTTTGGTGTTCCAAAGTGGCTACACCATTTTACATTCCCACCAGCAAGGTATGAGAGTTCCATTGTTCCACATTCTTACTAACTTTTTTTCACCACATTTATTTAAATAATTTTCTGCACTATTTGTTGAAGTTTTTCTTCCCCACTAATGCTTATTACTGTTCATATTTTTAAATGGCATCCCATGGGTATGCAGTGGTATCTCATTGTGGTTTTGATTTGCATTTCTCTAATGACTAATGATGTTAAGCACATTTGCATGTGCTTATTGGCCATTTGTATATCTTCCTTGGAGAAATGTCTATTAAAATCCTTTGCCTATTTTAAAATTGGGTTGTTTGTCTTTTTGTTGTTGAATTAAAAGAATGTTTTATATATTGTGAATATAGCTCCCTTATTTAATATGTAATTTGTAAATATTTGCTCCTATTCTGTCTTTTTGCTTTTTTGATGGTGTCCTTTGACACAAAAGGTTTTAGTTTTGATGAATTCCGATTTATCTTTTTTCATTTGGTTGCTTGTGCTTTTGGTGTCATATTTAAGAAACCATTGCTTAATACATGGTCACAAAGATTTACTCCTATGTTGTCTTCTAAGAGCTTTGAGGTTTTAGTTGCTAAATTTAGGTCTTTGATCCATTTTGAGTTAAATTTTGTATATGGTGTGATTAAGAATCCAACTTCATTCTTTTGTTTGTGGATACTCAGTTGTCCAACATTATTTGTTACAAATACTATTCTTTCTGTTTTGAATTGTCTTGGCATCCTTGTAAAAAAATCAACTGGCCATAAACAGTGTAGTATTGGCATAAAGACAGACCTATATAGGGGGGAGGGTATAGCTTAGTGGTAGAGTGTGTGCTTAGCTTGCACAAGGTCCTGGGTTCAATCCCCAGTCCCTCCACTAAAATAAACAAATAAATAAAAATAAATAAACCAAATTACCTCCCCCCACCAAAAATTTTTTCTGAAAAAGAGAGAAAGAAAAAAAAGACATATATATAGACCAATGGAATAAAATAGAAAGCCCAGAAATCTACTCTCACATATACTGTTAAGATTTTTGACAAGGGTTTCAAGACAATTCAGTGCAGAAAGGGCAGCCTTTTCAGCAAATGGTGCTGGCAAAACTGGATATTCACATGCAAAAAAAAAAAAATAAATGGACTTCTTTTATCTAACATGACATACCAAAATTAACTCAAAATGGATCAAAGACTTAAATGTAAGAGCTAAAAGTATAAAACTTATGGAAGATAACAAAGGACAAAAGCAACACAACATTGGATTTAACAGTGATTTCCTGGCTATGACACAAGAGCCACAAACAACAAAATGAAAAACAGACAAATAGGACTTCATGAAAAAATTTAAATTTTGTGCATCAAAAAACACTATCAAATTTACAATAGCCAAGACATGGAAACAGCCTTTAGTAAATGTCCATCAACAGATGACTGGATAAAGAAGATGTGGTATATTTATACAATGGAATACTACTCAGCCATAAAAACAGACAACATAACGCCATTTGCAGCAACATGGATGCTCCTGGAGAATGTCATTCTAAGTGAAGTAAGCCAGAAAGAGAAAGAAAAATACCATACGAGATCACTCATATGTGGAATCTAAAAACAAACAAACAAACAAAGCATAAATACAAAACAGAAACAGACTGATAGACATAGAATACAAACTTGTGGTTGCCAAAGGGGTGGAGGGTGGGAAAGGATAGACTGGGATTTCAAAATTGTAGAATAGATAAACAAGATTGTACTGTATAGCACAGGGAAATATATACAAGATCTTATGGTAGCTCACAGAGAAAGAAATGTGACAATGAATATATATATGTTCATGTATAACTGAAAAATTGTGCTCTACACTGGAATTTGACACAACATTGTAAAATGATTATAAATCAATAAAAAATGTTAAAAAAAGACACTATCAATAAAATAAAAAGGTGACTCATAGGATAAAGGAAAATATTTTTAAATGATATATATGATAAGGGATTAATATCCAAAATATATAGAGAACTCCCAAAACTCAACAACAAAAAAGCAAACAACCTGATTAAAAATTGGGCAAAGGAATTGAATAGGCATTTCTGCAAAGATGATATACAAATGGCCAATAAGCACATTAAAAGATGCTCAACATCACTAATCATTAAGGAAATGCAAATCACAACCATAATGAGATACCACCTCACATCCATTAGGATGGCTACTATAAAAAAAAAAGGCAGAAAATAACAAATGTCAGTGAGGATATGGAAAAACTGAAACCCTTATTAATTGCTGGTGGGAAAGTAAAATGGTACAGCTGCTTTGGGAAAAGATATGGCAGTTCCTCAAAAAATTAAAAATACAATTACCATCTGAGCCAGCATTCCGCTTCTGACTATATGACCCAAAGAATTGGAAGCAGGGACTCAGGTTATCTGTATACCCATGTTCGTAGCAGTATCATTCACAATAGCTAAAACATGGAAGCAACCCAAGTGTGGTATAAACATATAATGGAATATTATTCAACCTTAAAAAGGAAGAAAATTCTGACATATGCTACAAAATGGATAAACATTGAGGACATTATACTGATCAAAATGAATCAGTCACAAAAAGACAAATACTGTGTATTTGTACGTATATGAAGTAGATATTTACAGTAGTCAAAATCATAGAGAGAGAAAGTAGAATTGTGGTTGCCAGGGGCTAGGAATGGAAAATGGAGGTTATTGTTTAATGGATATAGGGTTCAGTTTTGTGAGATGAAAAGTTACAAAGATGAATGGTGGTAATTATTGAACAACATTATGAATGTATTTAATACCACTGAACTGTACATTTTAAAAAGGTTAAGATGGTAAATTTTATGTTGTGACATTTTACCTCAATAAAAATATTTTTAAAAAATCAACTGATGATAAATGTGATAGTTTATTTCTGGACTCTCAATTCTATTCCATTGATCCTTATGTCTAGTCTTATGCTGGTACTGCACTGCCTTGATTACTGTAGCTTTTCAGGGTGTTTTGAAATCATGAAGTGTGAGTCCTCCAACTTAGGCCTTTTTCAGAGTTGCTTTGAATAAGAAAACAGCTTTTAGTTACTTTCAACTTAGTGTTCTATGAGATAAGCCTTTAAGGAACATTTATAATATATATGAAACTTACATATGCATCCCATGTAACCCTCACAAAAATCCTACAAGGTAGTATTCTGATTTTATTAATTAAACAATCATATTTTTATCGTGTGTTACATATCAGGCATTGTGGGCTGATACTAAGGCTACAAGATGTGAAACATTATCCCTGTTCTCACACATGAGGGAACCGAGGCTCAGAGAGGTTAGGTAATTCTCTCAAATTGGAATACAGTTCTCTTGACTCCAAGTCCCATAATATTTTCACCCTAGAAAGGCTGAAAGGTTGATTCCTTTTGTAGTTCTCAAACGTCTTCTACACTTTGTCTCTGACCTGGGCTAGGTGAGTGGCTGCCTGAGTGGCATGAAGACCAGGATAAACACTGAATCTTATGGCCTTCTCATTTAGGTTGGGAGATCATTTGATCACTCATTCATTTAAAGAATATTTATTCAGGGCCTACTGTGTGCCAAGAATTAGTGATATAATCAAGACTAAACAATGTCACTGCGTTGATGAAGTTTACTTTCTTGCACCGGAGACGTAGAACAAAAAAATTTCACAACTAACAAAACAATTACAGCAAATAGTTGCAGGCTACTGGAAAGAGAAGGCAAGTGGGCCATGAGAGAATATCAGAGGTAACTACTGTTGATGCGAGTTTTACAGAAAGCCTCTTTGAAAACTTAAAGTTTTGTCAAGTCATGAAGAATAGGGAGAATCAGCCCCACCAAGAGCATTCTAAGCAGAGGAAATATAACAGGCAGGAAAGAGCTAGATGTACCCTGGGAACTGACAGAAAGACAATGTGACTCAAGTTTACTAAGCAAAGAGTACAGTAATACTGGAGATGGAAGCAGGCAATATTTACAGGGCATTGTAGGTTACTCAAGACTTGATTTATCCAAACTACAATTATAAGCCATTAAAGGGTTTTAAACCAGAGAATGTTGTGATCTGATTTATATTTTTAAAAGCTTACTCCTGCGATGTATGTAGAATGGATTGGGTGTCTAGAGTAAACAAGGTCAGAATCAGAGAGTCTGGCTAGGAGGCTATGGCAGCTGTCAAAATGAAAGGAGGATGTCTTACACCAGCATGGTACTAATGGAGACCCATGGAGAGAAGCGAAAATATTCTAGATGTATTTTAGAAATGAAATTAACAGGCTAACACTCAAGTTTCTGGCTTTAATAACTCACTGGATAGTGGCATTGGATGCTGAAATGGGGAAGAGTAGAAGAGAAATAAAGAATATATAGGTTTAAAAAAATCATCCAATATGTAAACGAATATATGTATGTATATGCATGACTGGGACATTGTGCTGTACACCAGAGATTGACACATTGTATCTGACTGTACTTCATTTAAAAAAAATCATCCAGAATTCCATTTTAGACATGTTGAGTTGAGTTTGAAATGCCTATGAGATATTCAAAAGGCAAGCAGGATCAAGGTCAGACTCTTCCAGCAAGAAAAGCAGCTGAGGCAGAGGGCCTGCTATCTGGGTAAGTCTGACTTCCTGGGTGCTGGGGCAGGTGTCAGATGAAGGAGGCTATTATCCTAAGAAAAGATAACCAAGAACCAAGACTAATAGTGCTATTTCAGCTCATCTTAGCAAATATTTTTTGAATACCCATAGGAATCACCATGAGGCTAGTCTCAGGTATTAGAAAGAGGCATGAACTTGAAGAGAGAAGACGTGGTTCAAAGTCTGGTGACTTTGGCAAAGTTTACACTTCTTTGATCTTTTTGGACGATTGTGAAGTTTAAATGGAATAATTCATGTGAAAGCATCTGGCTATATAAATGGAGATTTTTATTGTACATTCTGGGAGCAGGCATTATTATGAGCAATCAATATAAAAAATACTGTATACCTATAAACATTGCTTTCTGCAAAAAACCAGCAACTTTGATGATGACTTAACATGATCAAAGTAAATGTATTTTACCCTGTACAGGCTAGCTCTTGCATCACCCAGGTGAAACAGATCAGGATAAAATGATACCCAGAAGACTGACATGTGTACACTGAGCTCCCATGTGGGTAAATAACATACCTCAGAATCAATGGGTCTCAGCAGATCTTTACCTTGATTGCATGTGACCATGACTAGCAGCCACAGCTTGATTACACTGGCTGCAATCTCTTTGGCATTGCATCCCAAACATATCAGGGTGTTGTTTGTACATCTTGTACCCTCTTTTAGGGCCCGTCTGTCAGCATTAGCCCACAATCTTGGTAAACATGGCAGTGATGACCTGCCTTCCCTCCCATACAATCTCATAGACTTGCTTCTTCAACAAAATAAGCATTTTTTCACTCCTTTGCAGAAAATCTCATTTTTCTCAAATACCATGTACTTTCTCATTGCCAAACCTTTGTTCTTAGGCCTAGAATGTCCTCACTACTCACTTTCCTGCTGAGTTGCTATTTATACTTACAGGCTCAGATAAATGTAAATTACCATTTCTCCTCAAAATGCTCAATGGAATACATTGCATCCTCATCTATATTTCCATTTCACACTATTTATAATTCAATATACTTATTCAGCAAACATTTATAGAATGCCTGCTGAATATCAGGACCCTTTAAGATCCTGAAACCCAGTCCAAGTAGCTTAAACTAGCTCACCATGTTTCCATCCTAACCTATATTTCCATTTTACTCTATTTATAATTCAAAATACTTAGTCAACAAACATTTATAGAATGCTGCTAAATATCAGGACTCTTTTAGATGATAGAAACTCAAATACAAATAGCTTAAACAAGGGAAGCTCACCTAAGAAAGAGTACAATGGAAAACATGGTGCTATCCAGGCATTCAAATGATGTTATTTGTACTCAGCTTTCTTTTGTACAGATTAATTAGTTGGGTTCCCTAGAAATAGCACCTTAGATAAGATTCTTATGAAAGTGATTTATTGAGGGGATGCTTTCAGGAAGAGGTGTGTGAGGGAAGTAGGGGACAAAAGCTAATTAAGAATGTGGCCTCCCCTGAAGACTAGCTTCAACTCTTTCCCATGGGAAGATCTGAAGCACGAATCACACCACAGAGTTTATCCCACCTTGAGTCAAGGGGGTTCTGCCTTTTGCACTCCCTTGTCAATCACTCAAGGGTTGTTAGACCAGAAGGTTTGTGTTAATCTCCCCCATGCAAGGGATATGGGTGGGGCAGCAACAGCATCCATGTGGCAGGCATGATGGCTGCCAAGATTCATTTGCAGCCAGGCCAACCTCAGAGGAAAGAGTCTTCTCTTTAAATCTCTGAAAAGTTCCAGGGAGAAATCTGATGTGTGCAATTGTTTTGCAATACAGATGGGGTCTGAATCAAGTAAACCACATGAAGTAGATGCTCCACAGGAAAGAGGATTCTTCTATTAAAGAAGAAGGAAGAAGGACTGGTAGGCAACGACTAGTATCCACTTTACCAGGCACGGCTAAGGGCAAAGGGTACAATGATGAGTGAAAAATACACACATCTCTGCTCTCGTGGGGCACATCAGCCTTGTTAGGGCAAGATGTACTAGCAAGAAGCCGGAGTGTTGTAAAATAGATGCTTTGGTAGAGGAAGGATAGATTGCTATGGATGCATTACGTGGGAGGAGTCACCTCACTCTTCTCAAGGACTCATGTTTTATAGCTTTACATATCCAGTGCCCAAATAGTACCCTAAGTATTGTAAGTGCTCAATGGATGATCCCATGCAGCTTGGTGTGTGAATTCAAGGGTTTGGAGAGGAAGTAGCTCCTCTCCAGTAATTTTCTTTTTAGTCAGTTTTTGAGCCATGCAAGAAAATCACTCACTGCTTTATGGCTACATCATGCCATTAAGTAGAGTGTTTTTTGTTTTTGTTTTTTTGTTTTGTTTGTTTGTTTTTGAGTAAAGGTAGATTTAATGACCCAGATAGTCAATGAGTTCTCTTTATTTAACTTAGTTTCAAGTTTTAAGTACCAAAATTTGGAGAGACAGTTTAGATAGACATTCTCAAAACATGATTACTCTTATAGAGTTTACCCAGAAGCTCTTATTTTAAGTAGTGTTTCTTATATCTGACTCCTAATGACTTTTTGCTTGTTCCCAAATTCTGAAACCATTTTCAAAGGGTAGACCCACCCAACTTTGAGGATATTTAATTACTCTCAGTTTAGTTCAACATATAGCTCATTGGTCATCAACTTTATGTTAATAGAGTGCTAAGTGTTGCAAAAGATACAGAGATGAATAAGCCCTAGAGCCAGCAAGCTAAGAATTTAGGACGGCTGCCTAGCAGGATCAATGTAATCACTTGTAATAGTGAGGAATGCAAATTTTATTTTGGGCATTCTCTGGAAAGCAGCTGGGGGAATTGCAGGTTTTAAAACGTGATCTTGATTATATTTGGTGTCATTGAATCTAAGGCCAAAAGGACATAAACCCCGAGAAAGAAGCTTTTACATAAGGGCGCTCAACACAGGAGCCACAAATAGTCATCCTTGATTTTTATCTAATTTTTTCCCTCAGTCTCTAGTCTCACCTACAGATCAAATCTCCCTGCCACCATCCTAGTCCAAGTAGCCCTCATTTCTCACCTGGTCTTACTCTCATCTTTCACCTGTGAGAGAGCCTCCTAACTAGTCTCTCGGATCCTATATAGTGCATCCTTCCTATCCATTCACCAACACAGTAAGCAAAGTAATCTTTTGAAGTCATAAATTTATTACATCTTCCCCTAATCCCCAGATCAGCCCTATTTAAATTCCTGTTTGGCTCTCCTATTGTGCTTGGTATAAAATCCACCCTTTACAGTGTCCTGTTGGGCCCTACATGAACAGCTACAGCTTCTTTTCTCTGCTTCTTATTATTAATGTCCACCATCATTGGTCTGTCTTCAGTTCCGCAGACACTAGAGGGGGAGAGCCTTCACATGTGGGGCTCCCTCTGCTTGGCACATCTGACTCCAGCTCAACTTTTAATTGGCTTAAATAGCTTGACCTTAAAGAGGCCCTCCCTCACATCTTATTTAAAGAGGGTATCCCTCCTCATACCCCTTTATTGTCTATCATAGCACCCAAGCCAGTTCATCCATGGTGCTTATCTCAATTTGCACTTAAGTATTAAATAAACGGTTTATTGCCTGTCCTCTCTACTAGGCTGAAATTCTAGGAGGGCAAGGGGTACTATTTTGTTTTCCAGCAGTGTGCCTATTACCTGGCTCTGTGCTTACATATAATAGGTGCTCAGTAAACATTTGCATTAATTCAATTCAATTCATCCATCTATTCAAAAATATTTTAAGCCATAAGATTTAAAAAACAGTTTTGATAGATAAATGTCAGGTGTGTCATTTTCAAGATTTAAGCAATTCTTTTTTTTCTTTTAGTAAAAGATCAAGACTTGTTTTGCTTTGTTTGCCTTTAAGGAAGACCTTACTTCATTTGGGGGAAACCACTTGAAAAATGCATGCATACACACACACACACACACACACACACTATTTGTATATATATGTATATATAAAACAGAACATATATATACATATACATATCCCATACATACATATGTAATATATATATACACACACACTATTTATATATATATATGTATATATAAAACAGAACATATATATGTACACATATACATATACTGTATATATGTGTGTGTGTGTGTATGTATCTCCCAAGTAGCCATCTATTGTTTTTCAAGAAATTGAAAATAACACGAAAGCAGGTGTTTGGGATGAAGCAGCTCAGTTTTCTGTTTGATTACATAAATTTGATGTGTTTTAGCAGTACTATGTAGAATTTTGCATATCATTATTCTTTTGTTTGATTAAATTCAAACAGCTTTATTGTTTGTTCTTATGGAAATATGAGAGTGTGTTTTAACTCCAAGAGATCTGGAAGTCTGAAAAATGTATGAAAATGTGAGGCCCCAAAGTTTATCTGGAGCTGGAGAAAAGAATAGGAAGGAAGGAACTAGACTGAGCTGGGCTGGACTATTGATGTCTACAAATAATTTGAAGAAATAACCCAGTTATGCTGATGTTGAAATATTTTGATCTAATGAGGTTGCATTTTTGTGAGCCATTCTGCACTATAACCTTCTTGTGGGTAGGAGAAGGGTTTCTTATGGTTGAAGTGGAGATTTCCACTCCCACTCATTCTCTGGGCCTTGAAAGGCATTGATTCTGGAACAGAAAATGAGGACCAGTGGGATGGACCTAAAACTTGCTTCACCATAGGTGGAACTTCAGCTTCATGGCAAGCAAGATGGTCAGGGGATTCTCTTTTGTGAGAAAGAAGATGGCACCACCCAGAACGTGGTTGACTAGCCGCCAGGCAGGGGGCATCCTGCCAGGACCCTGACAGAATGGGTCTGAGGCTTGGTCTAAACACTGAGCTACCACATTCAGCAACAGGTGTACATTATTTCCTCATTCTACCTTCTATTCTTTATCAATTAAAGAAAGTGTCTATTTCCTTCTCTCACTGCCCTTGTCAGAAGGATTGTGACAGCATGTGTTTGAGGATGGATGATAATCCCCAAATTTCAGCATGTGATTGGCAGAAAATGAATGGCCATGCGTGTGAATAGAAAAGCAACTTTCTGAGGCCAGCAGCTTAATTAGGTAGCATACCCCACCAGGTTGGATTTGTGAAACATGTAAGCTTCTCTGATTTTAAAACTACTTGGAGAAGATAGTTCATGGAATGACTAAACTTTCTTTAGTCAAGTGGGATGGGGGCACAAAGCCCTCATAATTTGAGTATTAAAGAACTCACTTCATATTCCTTGTTTGGGGAGATTTTAGACCTAGTAAGTCCATGACAAAGTACCCTAAGGAAAATGAAAAAGAACTTGCATCAAGTTATTTCCCTTCTCAGAGCCCCAGATTCTCTGTTAGTGCCTTAGTCAATTCAGGTTGCTATAACTTTCATAGACTGGATGACTTATAAATAGAAATTTATTTCTGTTCTGGAAGTTGGGAAGCCCAAGATCAAGATGCCAGCAGATTCAGTGTCCGGTGAACCAACTTTCTGGGGTCATAGACAGCTCTCTTCTCTCTGTGTCTTCACATGTTGGAAAGGGGTGAGGGAGCTCTCTGGGGCCTCTTTTATAAGGTCACTAATCTCACCCATGAGGGCCCCACCCTCACTATCTAATTACCTCCCAAAGACCCCGCCTCCAAATACTGCCACATTGGAGATTAGGTCTCAACATACTGATTTTCTGGAGACAAAAACCTTCAGTCTGCAGCAGTTAGTACCATGAAGATGCTGGTTTAAATCATCTCTAATGACCTTTTAAATCTGAAATTATGTTTCTTTCAGGCTCCCTTCCATGAATTACTTTTGATCTAGTTGTAGAGACAAGATATACATGTAAAACTGTTAAGTAATAATAAAATTCCTTACTTTCAAGACCCAGCTAGAAGGTTACCTCCTCTGAGAAAGTTTCCTTTCTACTCTCTCTCCCCTACCCTGGGATCCAATAGCACTTTTGTTTCCATAGCTACCATTAAGGCATTTATCCCATACATTTATGTGGATGTTGGTATGGAACTAAAAAGACCAACCAAATGAAAAAAGCAAAGTCTATTTATTCTGAGCTTGCTACAGCAAGGGAGTCAGCCACTGTCACTTGCATTTTGTCGGAGACTCAACAGCAGGCAGAGGAGGGATAAAGCTTTATGGTGGGAAAAGGGGAGCTTCAGGTGTGCCCCGATTAGAGGCTGTTGGCTTGGGGAAGCTATAGGTGGGCTAATTAGAAGTGGAACATCCTATGTGGTTGGTTAAGGGTACGTATTTAGCTTTCTCTATTTGGTCCTAAGTTGGAAGCAGGGACAATAACTAGAGAAGCAGTTATAAATCAAATCCTTGCCATTTTGGGCCAATTGTTACAGAATTTATTGTCTAGCTTCCTGGGCTGTTACTAGAGATAGCAACCTAGCTTTCTGGAAGTCTGATTTATAGCAGACTGGCTTCCTGGGTTGTTTATTGTGGATGAGGGGTTGTTTCCTGAGCATATTGCTGCAGGTTGTGGGCCAGAGTCCTACTTTTATATATGGCCTGACCATTGTCCATTTGTATATTCAATCTCTTATTGGCTCCTGGTTCTCTTCCCTAAATTGTGAGCTCCTCAAAGTCAGGTACCATCTGTTTTCATTTGGTTTTATGCCAACATCTAATCCAAACCTGACACATAGTAGGCCCCCAATAAAGATTTGGTAATGATTTATTCAAGAAGCCAGGTAAAGCATGACATTGATACTTTCAGTTAGGACACATGGAGTCAGAGACTAATAGGTCAGAGATCCAGCTAACAATGGAGATATACGATCAGAATTTGGGTGAGCACTCAAGACTAATAACATTTTAGAGTCATTGGAAAATTAGAATTTAAGCCAAACAATATTCAGTATTCAAATTTAGAAAGATGACTATAGCCTCAGGCAATATCTTGACTACAACCTCATAAGAGATCACAAAACCGACCAGCCATGCCACAGGTGAATTCCTGATCACAGAAGCAAAAGAAATAACAATTATTGTTTTTTAAGCCATCAAGTTTGAGGGGCAATTAGTAATGCAGTATTGGAGTAACACAGTATGACCTGTGTTAGAAAGGGTTCCCCTTGCCTCAGTTTGCACCGTGGTGCCAAGTAAAGATATCAGACATCAAAGTGTGTATGAAATAGATCTCCATCAATAGAATTTACAAAGGAAATGAAAGAAAACCAATTCCATGACTCTGGAACTTCCTCATCCACTTTTAGATTATGAAGTATAGAAGAGATTTTGTGAAAGAGGTATCTTTGAAGAAAATTGTGATTTTACCTTCAAACCTAGTAAAGGAGGTTTCTGCAGTGCTGGTGTAATATGTGACCCCTACAGTTAACAGTGCAAAATTGATTGTACATATATGTGTAAAGCAGGAGGTTAATGTGGAAGAGACTTGGAAGGCTTTCATTGGTCCTAGAAATTAATGGCTTGGAGCTTATTGGGACCTGAGGGCAACTGGAAGGTGAATGGAATTTGCCATGGAGGAGCCAAGAGAAATGTGCATAGTGCCTCAGTCAGAGACACATGATATTGCTCAAGGCTGTTTATGCCCCATAGCTCAGAAACATGGGTACACTTGCTTTCTCTCTTTAATCTCAGATAATTTAAGGACTGATTGATGGGGTTCAGACAAATCAAAAAATTCAGCTATGAAAAGAGATGATCACAGCACTCAGAATCACTATCTTATGCTCTTTGTTTTCCTGAAAAGACAATTTCCAAATCTCCATTTCTCCATTAGCCCCCAGTTCTGAGATTCATTGGTGAGTCAGTCTGCAAATGTCACAGCTTAGAAGTTAATGTGAGCGGCAGTGGGAGGTGATGGAAACAGCTGGACTTGGGTTCTAGCCTTGGCTGCCACTTTCAGTGCTTTGGTAGATGAGTATAAAGTGCCTCAGGAATATCTCAGTGGTCAGTGTTCAGGGAGGCGTCACGGAAGCGGTTATAATTGGTCTGGAATTTGTCAAGTGGCCAAGGGAGTAACCAGAACCTACAAACAGAGACTTGGCTCATGTAAAATTTCATAGGAATAGAAGCAGACTGCTCTTAAATGATTTAAAATTGTTCATATTATTTGTTAAGCAGTGGGATCCTGAGGAAATTCTGCTATAGGATATTTTTTGAGTAGAAAGAATAGGCTCAGAAGCCAACTTTGAAGATGTTTCTAAATCTAGGAATCCATAGGTAGCATTATGGTATATAAAATTTTCAATATATGTTAGTATTAGAATGTTACGTGAGTATCCTTTGTTCTTCCAGATAATTAATAAGTAACTTCTTATGTGATTGGTTCTAGTAAAGTATTGGCATTTGAGGAGCTCATTACCTGTCAGGATCAATCCTAGCTGGAGTAAGCTAGTGGGTGGAATTTTTCTCTGGGATGCTCTCCTGCCCTTCCTTGCTATCCCAATGGATAGATACTTGGTGTCTACCTTTCCTCTTCAAGCAGAGGGTAGGGTCTTCCCTTCTTGGAAAAAAAATATTTTCATATTTCTCTTTTTAAAGATATGAATTATTTTATCTTGTCCCCTGGAAATGGTAACATCTAATATAATATTGGTAGAGGCAGATCACTAAACTTCTCTCTTTTTTCCAGTAATGTCTCTTTTACATGAGTTTCCCAAGATCAGTGTTACCACCTTTGCTGTCTACCCAATTGAGGATCAATACACTTCAGCAGTGGAAACTTCAAGTCAAGGAAGAAGGAAGGTAATATAACATGTTAGGGAGTGTCTTCAAGACTCTTTGGAGTAAGACCTAGTGTTTGCAAAGAATTCCCACTGAGACCAGTGGTATTCAACAGAATTAGTAGATCATCCTCATGACTCTGTTGCATGTCCTTACCACTAACTACATTGTTTCTCATTTCTTCCTGTTTGGCTCCCATTTTAGACTATAGCTTTGGCACTTCCCTGGCTCCTGGGTTAGCGATTAATGCTTCTGGATTCAAACTACCACCTTCCCTCCTTCCCAGCTGTAGACAAAAGTAGCATCTTGCTTCTGGATTATGAATGGAACCTGTGGTTTCTGGGTGATCCTATACACCTCTCATTTTAATTTTTCTCAATCAGTTCATTTGCACAAGGATTGTACAGTACGTGTTTTTGTGTTGGAGAGGAAAGGAGGGTGGAGGTGGATAATGAAGGGAGCCAAAACAAGCCAGTTGGGGAAGATATTTGAGAGGACCCTGTGAAGGTACTCATGTAACATCAAGTAAGCAGCGGTTAGTTCTGAATAGGTGTGTGTATAACACTGCCACTCAGGGCAAGCACCATGTGGGCACTGGGTCCATCTGCACTCAAGCTTCTGTGTTTATTGAGTGCTTACTCTGTGTCAGATACATAATAGACTACTTAAATGCATTATTTTATCATCTAGTACTTTCCTGTTAAAGTATCCTTTAAATTTTAAGCATCCATCCAAACTCACATTTTTTACAACATAAAGTAATATATAGTTATTTTTAGAGCTTTGTGCCAATAAAAGTCTCAAAAAAAGGTAAAATTCTTTCAGATTATTAAATCAGCAAATATTTAGTGAAGGCCTCCCATATGCCAACCTCTGTTTTTTTTTTAAACATTTTTTTATTGAGTAATAGTCATTTCACAATGTTGTGTCAAATTCCAGTGTAGAGCACAATTTTTCAGTTATACATGAACATACATGTATTTATTGTCACATTTTTTTTTCGCTGTGAGCTACCACAAGATCTTGTATATATTTCCCTGTGCTATACAGTATAATCTTGTTTATCTATTCTACATTTTAAAATCCCAGTCTGTCCCTTCCCACCCCCCGCCCCCTTGGCAACCACAAGTTTGTATTCTATGTCTATGAGTCTGTTTCTCTTTTGTATTTATTTATTTATTTTAGATTCCACATATGAGTGATCTCATATGGTATTTTCCTTTCTCTTTCTGGCTTACTTCACTTAGAATGACATTCTCCAGGAACATCCATGTTGCTGCAAATGGTGTTATGTTACCAGTTTTTGTGGCTGAATAGTATTCCATTGTATAAATATACCACTTCTTCCTTATCCAGTTATCTGTTGATGGACATTTAGGCTGTTTCCATGTCTTGGCTATTGTAAATAGTGCTGCTATGAACACTGGGGTGCAGGTGTCATTTTGAAGTAGGATTCCTTCTGGATATAGGCCCAGGAGCGGGATTCCTGGGTCATATGGTAAGTCTATTCCTAGTCTTTTGAGGAATCTCCATACTGTTTTCCACAGTGGCTTTCCTTGCTTCCCTCTCCCACTCTTAATGATTTAGATGTCTTCTTTTACAATTTTGTGTTTATTCTATTTGTAATTCATGGTAGTTATCACCTTTCCAGTTATGAGTTTTCATTTTTGTAGCATCTTGCTTCTTTTCTATTTATAGTAGACCTGTCAATATTTCTTTTAGCTTGGGTTTAGTGTTGCTAAACTCTTTTAGTTTTTGCTTCTCTGTGAAGTTCTTTATCTCTCCTTCTATTCTAAAGGATAGCCTTGCTGGATAGAATATCCTAGGCTGCATCTTTTTTTCATTCAGGACTTTGAATATATCTTGCCACTCCCTCCTGGCCTTTAGTGTTTGTGTAGAGAAATCAGCTGAAAGCCTTATGGGGGGTTCCATCGTAACTCAGTCTTTGTTTTTCTCTTGCTGCCTTCAGGATCATTTCTTTATCCTTGACTCTGGCCATCTTGATTATGCGGTGTCTTGGTGTGGGTCTGTTTGGGTTCTTCCTGTTTGGGACCCTCTGAGCCTCCTGTACTTGGATATCTGATTCTTTAGGTTTGGGAAGTTTTCAGTCATGATTTCTTCAAATACCTTTTCAATCCCCTTTATTCTTTCTCCCACTTCTGGAACCCCTATTATGTGTAGATTGGCATGCTTTATGTTATCCCACGGGTCCCTTTTATTGTTTTCATTGTTTTTTATTTGTTTTTCTCTCAGCTGTTCTGATTGGGCGCTTTTTGTTGTCCTGTCTTCTAGGTCACTTATTTGTTCCTCTGCATTATCTAGCCTGCTTTGCACAGCCTTTAGGTCAGCTCTCATCTCAGCAAATAAGTTTACTAATTCTACATGGTTCTTCTTTATAGCTTCTATTTCATTTTTGACATATTTTGTATCTCTAAACACTATTTCTTTTAGTTCCTTCGGTACTTTGATCAGTCCTTTTTTGAAATCTTGATCTAGCAGGCCATCAATGTCTATTTCCTTGATCGTGCTTTCAGGGAATTTCTCTTGATATTTTAACTGGGAGTGGTTCCTTTGCTTCTTCATATTGCTCATATCTCTCTGGCACTGTGGCCGGTGGGCAGGTGGGCCACTCCCCCTCCTAATGCCACAGTCAGATGCTGCTCTCGGGAGAGGCAGGTGGGCGGATTGCACCCCCTCCCAGCACCATGGTCAGGTGCTGCGTTCCTGCCAGGAAGGTGGGTTGCGGCCCGCCTCTCCTGGTGCCAGTTGCTCCACTGCTCTGTGCAGCTGCCCGCTCCGTCTCGGGTCAGCACTCCATAGGTGGGCTCGGGGAAGACCGTGGAACAGCCCCACCCCTGCTCTGCGCCAAATCTCAGCTCCTTGTTTGTCTTGGCGGCGTGAGTTATCTGAGGTGCCAGAGCAGAAGGATCCTATCTGCCTCGGGCTGTAAACAAGTCTCAGTCCTGCCTAGGAGGTTGCAGAGCCCCCTGGGTGCGGATTCAGTGCTCGGCCCCACCCTTGCCCAGGCGATGAGCACAGAAGGAGATAGCGGCTGTGGCTGCAC
Source organism: Camelus bactrianus (assembly GCF_048773025.1). Classification (NCBI taxonomy): domain Eukaryota; kingdom Metazoa; phylum Chordata; class Mammalia; order Artiodactyla; family Camelidae; genus Camelus; species Camelus bactrianus. The sequence goes on from NC_133548.1 coordinate 39,102,450, forward strand.
CCCACCTCTCTTCTCGTGAGAAGCGCCAGTAATGGCGCCGTGGGTCTGAGACAAAGGCTATGGCACCCCTCCCCCCGGGCACACCAGACTCGTTGCTTTGTTTTTTTTTTGCAATTTATGGGGGAACGAGGTTGTTCTCCTCTGTATCCCCTCCCAGCCATGGCGTGCAGCCCCCTGCAGTCCCCCATGGCTGCCTCAGTGCAGCCACCCCAGTCCTCCGCCCGGCTCAGGCAGCCTGTCCCGGCCCCAGCTGCCGGCTTGCATCTTGGGCTGGGTGTCGTGGGGACCCGTTGTGCCCGTTTAACTTAGTTCTGTCAGTCAAGGGTGCTTGGGGCAGGTCTGAGCCTCGGAAGCTCCCCCTCCGTCCTGCTGGCCTCTCGGTTGCAGAGGGGAGACCCAGTGAACGAGCGCTATTCCTCCTTTGGTTAAATTTACTTTTAAACATTTTATTATTTTTAATGCTATTATAAATGGAATTGCTTTCTTAATTTAAGAGGGATTGTTCATTATTAGTATAAATAAATGTGACTGGTGTTTGTGTGTTGATTTTGTAGCCTGCAACTTTGTTGAATTCATTTATTAGCTCTAACAGGTTTGTGTGTGTGTGTGTGTGTATAATCTTTAGGATTTTATACATATATGATCATGTTGTCTGTGAACAGATAATTTTACTTCTTCTTTTCCAAACTGGATGCCATTTATTTCTTTTTTCTTTCCTAATTGCTCTGGCTAGGACTTCCAGTACTATGTTGAATAGAAGTGGCAAAAGTTGACTTCTTTATGTTGTTCCTATTCTTAGAGAAAAGGCTTTCTGTCTTTCTTCATTGAGTATAATGTAAGCTGTGGGTTTTTCATATGTAGCCTTTATTATGTTGAGGTAGTTTCCTTCTAATCCTAGTTTGTTGAATGTTTTTATCATGAAAGGGTATTGAATTTTGTCAAATGCTTTTTCTGCACCAACTGATCTTGTGGCTTTTACCCCCTTCATTCTGTTAATGTGATATTGTACAATGATTGATTTTTACAGAGTAAGCCATCTTTGCATTCCAGGAATAGATGTGTGTGTACTTGAACTCATTTTTAAACGAAATCAAATTAAGAATTTTTATGCCCCTGCTAACTAGCTCTTGGGGAACTTGAAAAGATCAAAATAGTTTTAGAGACCAGAGAAACTGTATTTCCTCACCTATAATCTACAGTATAAGTGAACACGCTTTAATATACTGTTTCAGTATATGTGTTAGGGAGGGTAGGCGGACAATATACCATAATGATTATAAGATGCATTCTGGAGTCACACTCCTCTGTTCAAATGATGTCTCTGCCACTATAGTTTGATAACCCTGGACAAGTTTTAAACTTATTTTATGTTTCAGATTCCTCAGTTGTAAAATAGGAGTTAAAATAGTTCCACTTTAGGATTGTTGTAAAGATTAAAGATATAATGTTTATAAAGTACTTAGAATAGTCTCTGGTGTATAGTAAGTGCTCTATAAAAGTAACTATTATATTATTCCACTCTGACTAATGAAAGGTATGAGTATTTTGCTCAATCCAAGCTTAAAATCAGATTGCCAGCTAAACTATTTAGTGGCAAGGAAAGCACTTACAGTTGAAAAACTATAGGCAGAAACGTTTATACCAGATGAAAGATTGTCAGCTTTATCGTTTGAGTGTGTCATCTCATTTACACCTGAAAAGAAAGCAAGATGCCTGTCCTTCAGTGTTCCCTGAGGTAAAAAGAAGTAATCTTCCAATCTGCGGAGATTGCATATAAGTGTAGGAGTCTGACCTTGAAACTGTTTACTTCCAGCAGGAATGAGGTTGTGTGCACATTAAATAGTCACATCTGCCTCTCCTCCCAACTCCAATGGACCTGGTATTATTGTAAATCATATTGTCTCTCTCCCCTGCCAGCACATAAATGCCTCAAGGTCAAGGTCTATGTCTGACCCTCTCTATAATCCTATATAACATGTGGCCTCAACCTTAGCAGATATGTTCTGGATTGAATCCCCTGCCTCCATTCTATTTACCTTTATTCTCTGCAGTCTGACACTGAAGAAAAAGCCATAGATAAAATAGATGTAGATTTAAATTCAGACCTTGTTCCCTCACTAGCTGAATAAACTTGAACCAGTAATTTCCTAAGTCCAAGCTTTAACTTCTCACTTAAAAGATAGATAGAAATAACATTTACCTAACAGATACTATGAGAACCAAAAAAAAAAAAAAAAAAAAGCATAATATAAAGTGCTGTGGAAAGTGGATTAGATGATCAAAATAATCTTATTTGACTGAATTTTCCTCTCTCAAGTCACCTCTCTAATTCTCAATTTAATTCCTAAACTTTTTTGTTTCTGAAATTTCCAGTCATTTATTTATCTTGGCTTACCATATCTATGAACTTTTAAAAATTAATAGACTTCATTTTTTAGAAGAGTTTTATATTTACAAAAAGTTTGACCAGATAGCACAGAGCATACCCATATATCCACCCCTACACACAGGCTCCCATACCATTAACATATTATATTAGTATGGTACATTTGTTATAATTAATGAGTCAATATTGATACATTGTTATTAATTAAAGACTATAATTGATTCATATTTCCTTAGTTCTTACCTAATGTCCTTTTCCTTGTAGGATCTCATCTAGGAAACTATATTACACTTAGTTGTCATGTCTCCTTAGGCTCCTCTTGGCTGTGATAGTTCCTCAGACTTTCCTTATTTTTGCTGACTTGACAGTTTTGAAGAGTGCTAGTCAGGTATATTGTAGGATGCCCCTCAGTTGGAATTTACCTCTTGTTTATCTCATGATTAGACTGGGGATATGGGTTTGGGGGAGGAAAATCACAGAGGAAGAGTGCTACTTTCATTACATAATATCTAGGGTACCTTCTATCATGACTTATCACTGTTGATACTGACCTTGATCACCTGGCTGGAGCAGCATTTGTCAGGTTTCTCTATAAAGCTACTCCCTTTCCCCTTTGCATACTGTATTCTTTGGAAGAAGTCACTCTACCCAGTGCACACTTAGAGTGGGGAATTAGGCTCCCACTATACAAAGGTATACTTAGTTTTAATTTAAATTTTATAATTTCTTGTGCAATTAGAAAATTCAGAATGAAATTTATGAACATCATAACTACCTACTGCCTCAGAGTTGTTTGCACTTCAGGGGTCTGGGCTGGCAGGTCTTGGAGGCAGAGCTCAGACTGGGCCCTGAAGCTCAATTCTCTCCATGTTTATTACTGGGGACTACTGGTGTGATGTGGACCCATGTGAGAGGATGGGAAAGGGCAGATTTAGATTTAACATGCATGTTTTGAATGCCATTTACATGCAGAACACTTTCATATGTGATAGTTCATATCTGAAAGCTCATAACTCAAAGGAGGGAAGGCAGTATTCTACTTTGTGATGTGGAATTTGAGATTTAAAAAGTTAAGATGCTCAAACTTAAAAAAAAATCACATGAAAACAAACATCAGGCAGAAAATTATGAGCAGGGGAAATTGCTACTGTTTCTTTGACTGGCTGATTTTAGGAGCTCAACAGATCTTTACTACATTGGATTGAAACAGTAATTCAGAAGGCCCTGTTGGCATTCCTAAACTCAGACCACATCGTTAGACTTAGAACTTCACTAATGGAAAATCAATACCCCTTGTCCTGGATTTTTTTTCCCTCACACTATTTTAAAACACAAAGAAAGAATCAAGGTACACAGCCTGTTGGCTACAGTTGACTATTGGGAAGGGATGTGAAAGATGTATTTTGTTTTCTTTTGGTATCATAAACTGCATATGATATCTACTGAGGGTAAAGGGAGAATGGAGCAAAACTAAGAAGCTATGCATTCCAACTGAAAATTCACATTAACTGAGGAGAACATATTATCTGAACTCCGAATGAAAACACTTTGTCTGAAAAGTATGAGTACATTTATGAGACAATAAAAAATAATATTTATTATTATTTTTTGAAGTATCGTTAGTTACAGTGTGTCAAATTCTGGTGTACAGCATAATGTTTCAGTCATATACATACATTCTTTTTCATATTCTTTTTCATTATAGATTACTACAAGATATTGAATATAGTTCCCTATGCTATACAGAAGTCTGTTTTTTATCTATTTTATATATAGTAGTTAAAATTTGCAAATCTCGAACTCCCAATTTACCCCTTCCCACCCCCTTTCCCCTCATTAACTATAGGTTTGTTTACTATGTCTGTGAGTCTTTTTCTGTGTTGTAGGTAAGTTCATTAGTGTCTTCTTAAAAAAAGAATATTTAGAACCAATGGTGACATCAGTGGTCTGGTCAGCCCACTGAAAAGGGTCACTAAAAATGTGAGACTTCTTCACTTCTTCATTAAATTGCTATAGCTGTCCAATATCCTTATGGTTCCAAAATAAAAATGAATACTCTCAATTTAGCCTACTCCTCCCCCCCCCCCCCCCCCCGCCGCCACTATTTCTTTAAGAAACAGAGGGTAGAAAGAGATTAAATCTCAGGAGGTTTTGAATGAGGGACACTCAAGGACTTGTTCATTCCTTACCTATGTCATAAGAACATTACAGAGGCATTTGCATAACTAGAAATCTTTTCAGTCAATACAGATCCTAAGTCTTCTCCAAGTGGCACCCTGGTTTACGTTGTGACAAGACAGAGACATTCCTTGCTGTATTTAGAAAGCCTTTCTCATCCCCGGCATCCAATATCTTATTATTTACCCTCAGTTCCCACCTGTAGAGATGCCTCTTTCTGATGGTGAAAACAGTGCTTGTCATCTTAACACTCCTCCATTCCACGTAAACATGGAGAAGGCTGTAAACACATGCAGGGATGGATGCTCATTGATACAATAGACAAAAAGCAACAAATAATATTTATTTGTGAAGGTAGCTACATATTTCATCTTTGAAGGGCTACTCAGGTATAATGGATCCCAGGGTTTATAACAGCTCATACATACAAAGAGATCAATGGCTTATTAAATGCTGCCCATTAGAGAACCACACTCACAATATCTATCAATATAAGATTATGGAGGAAGAAAAGTAAGAACTGAGTATTACCAAAAAACACTTGGAAAATTCAACAGTTATTATGTGCTATCCTTTAATGCTTTTTTGCTCATTGTAACAACAGAAAAGTCTGGGGGCTGGTGAACAGGAGGGAGGAAAGTTTTTTCTGACCAATCAAGAAAAATTCAGTACTTCAATATTCCACATGAGAGCTTAAAGCAAAATTGTAAGTCAACTCCTAAGATAATCCACCATCCAATCTGTGAACAAAATAGGGAATTAGGAGAGTGACAGCTGGATTTCCTGACCCTGGAAGTTTCTTCTTGGTGTTAAGTCCCCAAAGCTATCCTCATTCCTGTTGAACAAACAGAAGGAAAAAGTGTCAGTCTCAAATTAAACCTCCCATAATGCAAGAGGAAATAACACACGGCCCTTTAACCTTCCCAAATGTGAAGGATGCAGTGGGTTGTTTGACCCTAGCTTCAGAGAACTTGAGAGTGCTGAGAAAGGCTGAGCTTTTTCAAAGCAAAAAGTTGTGCTCAGCTCTTCTCTGTCACTGTGACACCAGCCTCTTGAGCCCACATAGCCCCTAGCCCTCTTATTCCTAAATGGTTTCCTTCTATCTAACGTCTGCAGTCCCAGAGGCTGATGGTGCAGATAAACTGTGTGCCAAATCTTGGCAGCACTATCTCTTTGTGGGAAGGTCAAATTAGTACTTTACAAAATCTGAAGGACACAAAAATGTTACTAATGCACACATGAGTTTAGAGAGGACTAGGTGGTACGGTTCCTTGGCATACACACAGAGAAGCCTTCCTTAATTTGTACCACACTTACTTTTTAGGGTCATTACCCATCTCCCCTCTCCTTCCACTAGCACATATTCAGTCTTCATTGCCTCCATGCCTTTGGACACGCTTTGTTCCCTCTCGTCCTTTCTCACCTTCTCTTGTGGAAAACTACGTTCATCCTTGAGAACACTTCAGCTTCTCAGTACAACAGTTTCCAACAGCTCCAGGGAAATTTAGTCACTTCTTCCTCTGTGCTTTTTATAAGCGTTTGTTCATATAGCAATTGTAACACCTAGCACCTTACATTCCAATTTATGTGTCAAATTTGAGGGCAAGGATCATGTCTCAATCATCGAGTGATTAACACAGCCTCTGGCAAATATCTAGTATATACTCAATGCATTTTCTGAGTGAATAAACATCTGTTCATTTTCATGTAAAAGTAGTTAATAATGTGTTTGTCTTCAATATGAAAATTTATTCTTAAATAAGTGTAATAGGAGGAAGACAGTGAAAGCACTAATTGCATCGCTCCTGGAAGGCTGTCAGTTATGTCAGACTTACCCTAAGAAGGGGGTAAAAAATCTCCAAATTAAAATGTTAAACATGGCTTTATAATAACAATATAAAATGTGTTTATAAAACCATTTCTTTTTGCAGTTCTCCTTCTTCTTAACACAGTATAACAAAAAATGGTACAGAAACTTCAGGTTTAGACTTTGTATGAGAAGGGGACTTTTAAAAGATCAAAACAGTAGATTTTTTTTTAGTCAAAAAGAACCCCTTGGTTATTTAGTTTAACCCTCTGCTATGTATGAATTTCTATAATGTCCCTGATAAATTCTCACCTAGCTTCTACTTGAATACTCCCAGTGATGGGGAGCTCACTACTTAGAAGGACTACTTAGGAAGGTAGTTGCTTCCTTATTTTGACAATTATTATATCCAAGTTGAGCCCAAATCTGCTTCCCTGTAATTTTTAGCCATTGGACTCAGTACTTCCTTCTTTTTTTAAAAAAAAATTTATTGCAGTTTCTTTTTTAATTTTTAAATTAATTTGGGGGGGATTTATTTATTTATTTTTAATGGAGATACTGGGGAGTGAACCCGAGACCTTGTGCTTGCTAAGCACACACTCTACCACTGAGCTATATCCTCCCCCCTAGTAATTCCTTCTTAAACCACAGAAAATATTCCTTCTTCCTTATGGTAGCCCTATAAAGAATTAAAAACAGCCATATCATCAACCCAAGTGTTTTCTTTTCCAAGACTTTTCTTTTTCAGTTTCTTTCAGCTCCTCCTGATATGCCATGTTTACCAACATTTTCACCAGACATATCCTTCAGACATGTTTCAGTTTGTCTCTAACACTTCTGAAATGTAGCCTGGAACAATACTCCAAATGAGGTTTGCCTGATGTAGAGGATTTCCCAGAGCAGCACTAACACATATCTTTCATTCGCACAGCCTCTGTACAGGTATGTTAAATTTAGACCAGCTCTTCTTGATGTAAAGTCAAACCTTGGCAAGAATTAGCAGGAAAGAGGAAAACATGAAGCCTAGATAGGAGCAGAGCTCAGAGTACTGGTCCAATTCTGGTACTTCAGTTGGAAGGCAAGCTGCCTAATTGAACCCTAGATATACCAAGGGGATTCAAAGGGTTTGGGGCTGAAAGACTGGGACCAGGCTGGAGCAATATTTGAAATTAGACAGGTGGCAGCATCTTGCCTCCATTAGGTTTTAGAGCAGGCCCTCCATCACCAGGTGGAGAGCATGAGAGACAAGACTCCACTCCTGGGCAAAGAGGTTGCAAAGGGTTAGGCAAATTAGAGTCAAGATGACTGGGGTTCAAAGAAGGGCTCCATTTCTAAGGGGAAACCGAGATAGTAAGAATCAAATTGGCTCTGGAGTCATAAAGACCTTTGTTGAACTCCGTCTTCTGCACTTTCCAAACCTCAGTTTCTTCATGTAAAAATGGGGCTAATTATAGTATTTACTTTAAAGGATTGCTGTGAAGACTTAGTGGGATAATATATGTAAAGTCTGGCATACAGTTACTGCTTTTCAGATGTTTTTTATTGCAAATTAGAGTGCATAAATAAAATGTAAGTTGAAAGAAATTTTAAAGTAATTTCACTTTTGAAGCCTTTAAAATTATGTACTAAGAGTATGTTCTCAAAATATTTTTAACACTTTAAGAAAAGCATATTTTTTGCAAGATGATCAGGAATGATATGGATTGGTTGTAAAGTAAGCATAATGTAATATGATTAATTATAATCTTCATCACAATTGTGCCAATATTATGGTTATAACAAATATACTTATTTTCAGATTTTACTTTCAAAGAAGATGATGACTTTACTATAAATCTTTGAAATCAGTCTTTTTTTGTAATATAACTTCTTTAATGCAGTCAGAATTACAGTTCACTGTTTGTTAGAAATCTTTGCATAAACCCTTTCCCAGCCCCGCACTGTTTTCCTTTTAATATCCAATTATCTAAAATTTAAGATGAATGAGCACCGCCCCATGGGTGTGTGTACTGCTCTGATCCTATAGTTAAAATTCAGAGAATTGGAAGTGACGTCATCTCTGACAAAAAAGCTCCTCTTGGTGTGTGGAAGACCTATATATAAAAGTCACATCTAAGGGTCCACAGCTTAATTCATCAGCTTTCTCAGGCTTACTCAACTTTGAGTGGCATCAGCTGCTAATACACCTGAAAGAAAATCGTGTCCTAAGACATTGTGTGGTGAGTAATCTTTATTTTCTCTTTTAAATTTTAAATGAGTTCTTTTTTTATGATCAAGCAATTATTTAATGTGTATCATTTTCTGCTAATGTCATGCTGTTTGTTCAAGGTAAAATGTTAAGGGAGGGTTTAAATTATATTTAATACAAAAATGCCACAATGCAAAATAAATTTATGCTACTAAAATACTGTTAAATCATTTATTTTTGTGATTAAAGTCTTTTGTAATACCTTGCTTTTTTAAAACTCATCTGAAATGACATGAAAAATAATTAAAATTTGGCATGATATGTTACTAAAATTTTGAAGTGTAACAGTCTAATGAGGAATGAATAATTCTGATTTAAATAACCAACATAAATTCATTATGTTGAGTTAAAATTCTATTTTTCCTGCAGAATATCCTCATAGAGAGCTCAATCTGTGTACTGTAGTTGGAAAAACTCAATTTTACTGCTGAATATTTATTCCCTTTACATAAGGCCTTTTATAATTTTCTATTCTGAGAACTATACATGAATTTTAAGGATGTTTTACAACTGTTTTTCAGCTTTTTAATGACATTCTGGTAAGATGCTCATCTCTCTATTAAGAACAAGAAAGCAAGGCAGAAACAGTAGCTGAATGTGACAAAGCTAGAGTGAGACACCAATGCTCCTGTCTTCTAGCTACAGTGATTATTTCTAACATAAACCAAAAATGAAGAATATTTCTTTCTGGCTCCTTCAATACCTTTATATTGCACAGTAAAAATAAATAGATTATAATGTTTCTTATGCTACTTTTAAATGATGCAGTTTCTCTTTACATAGCCACCCTATGTGTATGTTAAAATGGAGAACATTAAGTATTAAGAAAAGGCATTTCTATGGTAATAGGCTTTACAATTGTTAAAATGCAGATTAATTAAAGACTATTCTATTTTGAGATGAAAAGCTTTATAAGCAAAAGAAGAAAGTAGTAAAAATTATACTCAAATAAAGTTGTTAATAAAATAAGCTGAAAAGATACAGGCAAGCATTTTATCTGGAGCCAAGCTCTAGGTTCACATAACAAGTAATTAATTAGATGATATTTAAATGTTTTGATACATTCTTTTTAATGGTAAGAGAAGTGTATGTAAATTCATAAACATCTCCAAATCAGAACCTATTATGGTATTTATGGTTGTCACTGCAGTTCCTGAATGAAGTTTACTTACGAAAAAGAGATTTTCTAAGTAAATGAAGTGTTGACAATTTACCTAGTTAAGAGAAGTCGCCATTTTCAAGCAAAATATGAGCATTTAGTCATGACTAACACAAAATGTGGGAAGAAATTCTCAAAAGCAAGCTTTTTGATTCCTCATGTAGCTTAACATTCATATATTAAAACTTGAGCAAGAACTCTCAAAAAGATACCTAAGAAAGTAAAACTAATCTAATTTCTAAGTCCAATTATGTGTACGTATAATATAATTAGTAAAAGTACTAATGTATCTGTGAAATAAAGAGGTTGATTCCAAAAGTCTCTCATGAAAACCAATCCAATTAGTTACTGTCACACTCTGTGCAAAGTTATATGGTTGTAAATATAAACTACTACAAATAGAATTGTATCATTTGAAATATTACAAATATTTTTAAAAAACCTCCATTTTGCTTTTTCTTTTAGTGAAGATGATGTCTGCAAAAGACATGGCTAAAATAATGGTTGTCATGTTTGCGATTTGTTTTCTTGCAAGATCTGATGGGAAGCCTATTAAGTGAGTACTGTAGCCTTGCATGGTGAGGGCATGGGAATTGGATTTTTAAGGTTGGCTTTATGATTTGGAAGAGGGCAGCTAAGTGGAGTGATCCTCTCTGATTCTGTTCCCTCCAGGAAGAGATCTGTGAGTGAAATACAGTTTATGCATAATCTGGGCAAACATCTGAACTCAATGGAAAGAGTGGAATGGCTACGGAAGAAGCTGCAGGATGTGCACAATTTTGTTGCCCTGGGAGCTTCTATAGCCCACAGAGATGGTGGTTCCCAGAGACCCCGAAAAAAGGAAGACAATGTACTCATTGAGAGCCATCAAAAAAGTCTTGGAGAAGCAGACAAAGCTGATGTGGATGTATTAATTAAAGCTAAACCTCAGTGAAAACAAATATGATCAAAGCACTGCTCTAGACAGAGTAGGGCCACAATATTACATGCTGCTAATATTTTCAAGCTCTACTACAATTAAGTGCCAATATTTCTAATATTACCAAACTTTACATGTAATCTGTTGATAGCTATGATAGCTGCAATTTTAATTGATTATTTTGATTCTACTTTTATTCAATTTAGAGCTCTTTTAATAATTCTGTTTCTATTGATTCTAAATAAATGAAGTTAAGTATTTCTCCCTTGTTATAAAAATGTCTTTTGGTTACGAGTAACACCGATATATTTAAATTGATCATGACTAAGAACAACACAAAATGTGTGTTTAACTAGATGTTTCACATTCTGATGTTTTGAAATTATCTTTTAATGTTATCAAAGTACCAGGTCCCCAAGTCATCACTAGCTATATACTGTTGTCCTCTTCATTTCAGGAAAGGAAATGAAATGCTCAGCAAGAGGCAGAAAGCGGTCTGAAACTTGAATGCAAAAGCATTTGCCTATACCAAAGCCAATGGTCATATTCCTAGTCTGGACCCCAATTACAAGGAATAGAATGTGTTTAATAGAATATAACTTCATTCATTTGTCCTTCCTTATGTGCATTTCTAACAAAATGGACTGACTTAACCAAAGATAGTTTAGAATATCAGTTGCCCTTATAGGGAAATAATCCTGAAACTCAATTTTCTTAAAACCTAATTGGACTACCATAGCTCTGAGATTTCCAAAACTGAGTGAAATACCTATTTTGATTGATATTTTGAGGCCTCCAAATAGCACCAGGACCCTAAAATTGCCTCTGTGCAAAATAGGATTTTAAGATTAACTGAGGCAAACAAACAATTAAAGAAAGATAAAATGGCTTTGGAAGCCTCGTGCTCCTCTTCCTTGGCTCCCTATGCTCAGGCTTCACCTCCAGGGCCATCTTCCTCCTTCCCTTCTGTACTGCCTACACCTCCTCTAGACCCTCAGCTCCTCCTTACTAATTCTCTCACCAAACTTCCCTATTTGTCTGAAACCCTCCCCATGCCCTTTTCCTCTGAACTTATCAGAACCTGTCCTGTTAAAATTGAGCTTTCCGAGGATCCAGAGGCTAACCCTTGAATTTCTTATATTTCCTGGACTAAGGCTGAACTGCGAGCCATAGTGAAAAATTTTCCCAAAGTAACTGAAGATCTTCATAGATTTGCTGAGGAATTTAATGTAGTTATTCAAACTTGTCAACCTATTTCTCTGACTTACATCAGTTAGTTCATAGGCTTGTTGGTAAAGGCCAGGCCTAGCACTGGATGAAAACTGCTAATTAGGAAAATCCTGAAAAGTCTCTAGAATTGCAACTGGGAGACCAGCCTGCTAACTTATTATATGATCAGGCTTGGACAATTACTAGGGAACTTCATGGAGCAATTCCTAGGGTTTTCCCAAAGCCTTTTGATTATAGCAAAATTCAGGTTTGCACACACAAAAAAATCTGATGAATCTGTTCATGACTGCTATAATTGACCTCGGATGATTTTTAAAGAAAATTCTGGTCTTCCTTCAGCTGTTGATTCCACCTGGGTAGCTTTTAATTCTATGCTTATTAATGGGCTGAACCAGGACATTTCTCTTCTAGTAAAAAGGGCCAGGATGAAACAGGAAACTGTCCACTCCAGATTTAGTTAATGTGACAAACTTCCTCTCTTACATTCTAGATGAGTCATCTAAAAGGAAGACCACTAAAATTCTTAATCTTCGACTCCAGCAAGTGATGGCCCCTAAAAAAACAAAACCCTCCTAGTTTCTTCTATAATTGGAAAGAGCTGGGACACTGGAAAAGAGATTGTTATAAATTTAAGTGATTTAGGCACTTTCAGCCCTCTAACCAGCCTTTCCAACGCCTTCCCAATTCTCAAAGATGGGGGTCTGAGAAACTAGAGGCTCTTCCCAATCATCCTTCTTAATCAACTTGGAGAAACATTTCTCCAGATTGAGGATGAATCTCTTCCAGTCCTGACACCACAGCCACACCCTTAGTGCTCAACTCCACTACTATAAAATAGCCCCTGCCTCAAAGTACTAAAACAGTTCAAAAAGTGGGGATCTCTGATGAGCTTCAAGAGATGCATGTCTCTAACCTATTTCCTTTTGTTTAGGCCCTTTGAGAGATACACACTCTTTTCTCCTTAGTTCCTCCACCCCATCCATCTATCAGGCTGAGACTTCTTAGAGAAGTATCATGCTGGAATTTCTTCCAAAGGGAGAAATAATTCTAGAACTTGATAGTGATCGTCAAAGTAACCAACCAGGTGGATTAAATCGCCCCTTGACATCTTTTATTTGCTCCATCTCTGATGGTTCTAGAGCTGATTCTAGAAACACTGATGTTTTGTCTTTATTGATTCAGCTACATCCTCCTTAGGGGCAAAATCTTTAACTGATATTGGCAAAATTCACAGCTCACCTCCCATCAAGATTCAGAGAGATCCCTCAAAATCTCTGCTCAGAATTAATCAGTATTCTATAAGTAAAGACTCCCTTCAAAGTATATAGCCCATAATAGAAGATTATAAAGCTCAAGACCTCATCCTTGTACTAGTCCTTGTAATACTCCCATTTTACTAGCAAGAAAACTTAAGGGCTGAGAGTGGATGCTTATCCAGGACCTTTGAGCAATAAAAAACATTGTTATCTCTCAACACTCTGGGGTTCCTAACCTTCATACACTGCTAATACCCATTCCCACCGGAAGCAAATTCTTTACTGTAACTGATTTATGCAGTGCATTCCTTAGTATTCCAGTTGATGAAACTAGCCAATACCTTTTTTACTTCACTTGGAAAGAAAAACAGTAATGGACAGTAATGCCTCAGACCTTACTTGTCTCTCACAAATCCTGAAGGCTTATCTGGATAATATAAAGATTCCTAGAAGTCCTACTTTGTTATAATATGTGGACGAAATCTCTTTGCTCTTCTTTTCAAGGCTCTTCACATCCATCTGCTAAAGCTTTTAGCCTTAAAGAGGTGTAAGGTTGCCAAGGGAAAAATGCAGTTTGCCCATACCCAGGTTTGATATTCAGGGCCTCTGATATCAGAACAAGGGCCACACCTAGATCCAGATAGACTTCATGAAACTTAGTGCCCTTTGATTAACATCTCCCTTTTTCTCCCTTGGCCAACACTATTCTACTCTCTGCTTCTATGACTTTGACTATTTTAGATTCTACATGTAACTGAGATCATACAGTATCTATTTTTCTGTGTCTGGCTTATTTCACTTAACATAATGTCCTCCAGTTTCATTCATGTTGTCACAATGGCAGGATTTTCCTTCTTTTTAAAGGCTGTATAATATTCCAACACACACACAGACACACACACATATACACATACACACACACACATATACTGTATTTTCTGTATCTATTTCTTTGTCAATGGGTATTTAGGTTGTTTCCAACCACATCTTGACTATTGTGAATAATACTGCACTGAAAATGGGAGTAAAGATACCTCTTCAAAATCCTAATTTCATTTCCTTTGGATATATATCCAGAAGTAGGATTGTTGGATCATATGGCAGTTCTATTTTTTTCTAATAGTTTTATTGAGGTATACTTGACAGTATACCTTGACATACAGCACTGTGTAAGTTTAAGGTGTACAGTATAATGATTTGACTTACATACATCATGAAGTGATTAGCACAATTAGTTTGGTGAACATCCATCATCTCATATAGATACATTAAGAAAATAGGAAATAAAAGAAATATTTTCCCTTGTGATGAGAACTCTTTGGATTTACTTTCTTAACAACTTTCATATATAATGTACAGCAGCGTTAATTATATTTATCATGTTTTACATTATATCTCTAGTAGTTATTTATCTTATAAATGGAAGTTTGTACCTATTAATTACCTTCATCCAGTTCCCCCTCCCTCACCCCACCTCTGTAAACCATAAATCTGATCTCTTTTTCTATGTTTGGTTGTTTATTTTTGAAGTGTAATTGACTTACAACACTATGTTAGTCCTGGTATACAACATAGTGATTTGATATTACTATATATTACAAAATGATCACCATGATAAGTCTAGTTGTCATCTGTCACCATACAAGTGTATTACATAATTATACTATATTCCCCACACTGTACTTTTCATACTTGTAACTTATCTATTTTGTAACTGGAAGTTTGTACCTCTTAATCTGCCTCACCTATTTCACTCATCCTCCCACCCCTCTCCCTTCTGGCAACCAGCTCTTTGTTCTCTGTTTCTATCTTTCTATTTAGTTATGTTTACTGATTTGTTTTGTTTTTTAGTTTCCACATACAACTAAAGTCATACAGTATTTGTTTTTCTGCATTACTTATTTCACTTAGCATAATACCCTCTAGGTCCATCCATGTTGTTGCAAAGGGCAAGATTTCATTTTTTTATGGTTGAGTAATGTTCCATTGTATTTATCTACTACATCTTCTTTATCCATTCATCTATTAATGGATACTTAAGTTGCTTCCATATCTTGGCTATTGTAGATAATGTGACAATGAACATAGGGTTGCATATATCTTTTCTAATTAGTGTCTTCATTTTCTTCAGGTAAATGCCCAGAAGTAGGATTGCTGGGTTATATAGTAGTTCTATTTTAATTTTAGCTTTTTGAGGAACCTCCATACTGCTTTCCACGGTGGCCACACCAATTTACATTCCCACCAACAGTGAACAAAAGTTCCCTTTTCTCCACATCCTGGCTAATATTTGTTATTTGTTGGCTTTTTGATAATAACCATTCTGACAGGAATGATGTAATATCTTATAGTGGCTTTGATTTGTGTTTCCCTGATGATTAGTGATGTTGAGGATCTTTTCATGTGCCTGTTGACCATCCGTATGTCATCTTTGGAAAAATGTCTATTCAGATCCTCTTCCCATTTTTTAATTTTTTTTTAAGTTGAGTTCTTTGTATATTTTGGACATTAACCCCTTATCAGATACATCATTTGTGAGGTAGTTCTATTTTTAAATTTTGAGGAACCTCCATACTATTTTCCATAATGGCTGTACCAATTTACATTCCCACTAGCAGTGTACAGCGGTTCCCTTTTCACCACATCCTTGCCACTACTTTTGTTACCTTTTATCTTTTTGATACTGGCCATTCTAACAGGTGTGAACTAATGTCTCATCGTGGTTTTGATTTGCACTTCCCTGATTATTAATGACGTTGAGCATATTTTCATATACGTGTGGGCCATACATAGTAATGTATGTCTACTTTTGGGAAATGTCTATTCAAGTCCTTTGCCCATTTTAAAATTAGGTTATTTGGGGTTTTTTGTTTGTTTGTTTGTTTTTTGCTATTTGCTGTATAGTATGATAAGTTTATATTTAACTTTAAAGAACTAACAAGCTGTTTTCCAAAGTGGCTGTAATATTTTACGTTCACCTTAACACCTTAACCATATGAAGGCTCTAACTTCTCCCTATCTTCATCTACATTTGCTGTTGTCTGATATTTTATTATAGCCATTCCAGTGGGTGTATAGTGGTATCTCATTGTGGTTTTAATTTACATTTACTTGATGACTAATGACATTGAGCACCTTTTTCTGTGCTAATTAGTTATTTGTATGTCTTCATACAAATGTCTTTGCAAGTCTTTTGCCATTTTTTAATTGAGTTGTCTCATTTATTATTGACTTGTAAGATTTCTTTATACAAGTGCAAGTCCTTTATATGATTTGCAAACATTTTCTCTCAGTCTATGGTTTGTCTTGTCATTCTCTTAATACTGTCTTTTGAAGCATAAACTCAAAAAGTTTCAGTTTTAATGTAGCCCAATTTATCAATTTTCTTTTATGCCTTGTGCTTTTGGTCATATCTAGGAACTCTTTGCCTAACCCCAAATCATGAAGATTTTAGCAAATTTATGCTTTGTTCTTATATTTAGGTCTGTGTTTCATTTAAGGTTAATTTCTTCATGAGGTAAGGATCTAAGTTTTGTTGTTTTGTTTTGTTTTAAATTTTTTTTTGCTTTGTTTTGCATACACATATCCTATTGTTCTGGCACCAGGCACCAGGCACCAGGTTTTTGAAAAGACTATCTTTTTCTCATTGAATTGAATTGTCTTGGCATATTTGCTGAAAATCAATTGACCATAAATATAAGGGTTCATTTCTGTACTCAGTTCTATTCCATTATCTAGCTTAGCTCTATGCTTGATTCCTGTAGCAATGCAGTAAGTTTTGAAATCTTGAAGTGTTAAAATTTTCAACTTTTTCATAATTGTTTTGGCTATTTTAGAACTTTTACATTTATATATAAATTTTTGGACCAACTTGTCAATTTCCACACACACACACAAGCCTAACAAGATCTGTCAAATATTGTGAAAGATGTGAGATTTCACTCTATTGCAGGCTAACAAGGTACAGAAAAAGTTTACAGACTCCTACTATAACTTAACATTCCAAGGTCTTTTTGTCCCCATTTAGTCTTCCTTTTTATTCTTTTTAATTGCTCATTGTTCCCCCCTACAAGATACTGAGTTTAGCTATTTATATGCCTTTGTTGATCTTTCGATAGGAATGCCCTTCCCTACTATAGCTTCAAGGCAGACTCCTATCTATTCCTTAAGACCCCAAATCAATCTTTCCTTTCCTCCCCTATTTCTGTACCTTCTTATCTTCAGTCAGAAGTAAACTTTCCTATGTCTGACCTCCCATAGCACATTATCTTTATCTCTGTATGACCCAACTTGTTTTCTTTTTGATATTTAATTACACATCTCCTTTTTATTAGTAGAACCTATATATTAATAATGTCTGTATCTCTCCTAGTATTCTTACACAGGGTCTTAATCAATAAATGTATTTGCTGAATTGGTTTTTTTGTGTGTGTGAGTATGATTTTCCATTTCCTGACATTAGGTGACAGTGCTCAAACTTTGTAGTACAAAGAAATCCCAGACTTCAAAGTTAAATAGGATTCTGAATATGTGGCTTGTCATTAATTCTTTGAGCAAGTGCTCAGCCAGAGGTCTGTCTTATCCTTGAGGTGGGAAACCCCATAAAAAAGACCCGCAGGACCCCCAGGCAGGGTCACTACTGTCCTACCAGCACCATCGGGTTCTCTGGCCCAACAGCTCTGTCTCACTTTTTGCCTCTGAAGTGGCTTACTTCTAGGAAAGTGGAACTTACCCCTAAAATTCTATTGGTTCCCTGAGCTAACTCCCATTTGGTCCATTTGTAGTAATTCATTTGCATGGAGCTCACTCCTGATTGGTTATTTCCCTCCCTCCTGATTGGTCCATTTCCCTCCCTCCTGATTGGTCCATTTCTACAAAGCTCGTTCCTAATTAGTCAACTTTTGTTATACCTTATTTGCACCTGATGTTGCAAAGTGTAAACTGGTAGCCTATAAAAGCCTGTGTAAACCTGCAGCCAGGGTCCAGAGCTTGGAGTGTTAACTCCTTTGGGCCTGCTGGGGTAATAAACCTGAGTTCTCCAACTCTCCCAGTGCTGCTTGGTCTCTCACCCAGATCCAGGTTGCTATCACAACTGAGCTGTAATACACTTTTCTGCAACATCCTCTGCCTTGATACAATCTTGTGTTAGCATGCTATGAGGTACAATAATATAGACAACCAGAAGAACTTGTTTGGTCAGTTTTCTCTATGAAACTTCTATTTATTTGTTTTGACTTCTTTGATAAATGGATTGATATTGTGAAAGAAAGACTTTCATTAAGGGTCTGAACCTTACCTCATTGAGTCAGCTAGCATTTACAAATGATTGTGCAGAGCAGTTTGTGATCAATGGCATTAGCTACTAGATGTATAGCTGCTATCAAAGCTCCCAAATTAATATTTATTTGAAAAGTTAATTTTTTTAAGTGAATGACAATGATAGCTTTATTAGATTTTCTCACTTAAAAAAAAAAGAATAACAGAATAAAATGAACTACAGACACCTCAAAGCAAGGTACAATGATTTGACCAGATTCCCAGCATGGAATAAAGGTTGCATATTTCATCTGAAGTCTTTCACTAATATAATTCTTCCAATGTTTCCTGGGAAATTCCTAGAACTGGGAATAGAACTCATGAATTATACTGTGCAGAGCACCTGATTAGCCCACAGCAGGGTTAGACCTACTTTATCTAAAATTTATTTTTAATTTTTAAAAAATTGAGGTATAATGATATGCATTATATTATTTTCAGGTGTACAACATAATGACTGTGTTTATGAACTTTTTTACCCCAATTAAGTGTTAGGCTTATTTGTAGGGAAAGTAGTGTGAGCAAAATAAAGCTATAGTATCCATATACATAATAATATAAAAATAATGTGTCTAAAGGGAGATTGGTGGAAACCCTATAGCAGAATATCAGAGCCTCTCGTTAGGAAGTGATACTTTCTATTTTGATGTGGAGAAATAACTCCTGTTTGACAGACCTCGCTAACCCTAAATTGGACTATAGAATTACCTCCGTTGATGTTATCTTACAGAAGAAAGCTATGATAATAAATCAACGCCAGTGAAGTTTTTATTGTTTTGTTGCTTGAGGAAGTTTCTCCATGAGATTATAACTGTATTACAAAACTATTAGATCGCTCTTCTTTCTTAGAAATTGTTAGATTTCCAGTTTAGCAGAATGTTGGCAATAATAACTGGTACACTATGACAATAACCGATTTCCCTTAGGTCTCTCACATTTAGGTGGCCTTAGATGAGGAAGAGGATGTTCGCTATCCGCTATCCTCTATTGTGCAGCGCAACCACTCATCTCCTTAGCATAAACATTGGTTGAAAAACACTTGGGTTATTACATTTGGGAGCTAGGGAGTTTTCTCTCCCCAACAGTGATTAAATGTTTTTCAGCCAAGTCCTTTCCACAAAATGTTTTTATAGCAAATTACTCAAACCAGGTCCTTTTCCTTGTGGCTTCCTCTGCTTGTAGCGCCGCTCCCACTCTTCTCAAAACTGGGGAAATTTTACTCATTCTTCAAGATTCAGCTCATTTGTCACTCCCTGGTGGAGGCTTCCTCAACATGGCAGGCTGAGCCGGTTACTCCCTCTGCTCCCACAGCGAGCAGCGAGCAGCTTTTGGCCTTCATCACAGGGTAACGGGATTATCTGTTTTCGGGTGGGTCTCGCCCCCAGGATGTGAGCTTCGAGGGCGGAGGCCGTATTTTTCATGTTTTCCAGCATGTGACACACAGTAGGCTCAGGAAAGTTGAACGACGGAAACTATCCTGGCGACCTTCTGCTCACAAGGAGCGATCTCCTATCCAGGTGACTCTCGACGTTCGATAAGGGGCCCAACTGCGGGAGTTTCAGCTGGCACATCGGTTCCCGCCAACCCGGTGTTTAAAAATAAACAGCTGCGGACGCTAGGGACTACAGGGTGGCCCTTAATAGGACAGCCCTGTCTGAACCCAGGTCGGTTAATACCCGCCAGCTGAGCCGGCAAAGGCGCTTTCGGAGTTTCCTCACTTGAGGGAAACGCCTTCCCTGAGGAGACTCAACGTCCCCGTGATATTTCTCCAACTCTGGGCTGGAGACGCTGTCCGCTTTTTTCTAACGGTGATAGGAAGTCAAGGAAAAACGTGGAATTCAAAGATTTGGGGGAAACTGCTTGCAGCCACTCAGGTTCGCGGTCTAAGACCCCCAGTTGACATCTGTAAAGACCGGCGCCTTCCACTCTGCAACGCCTGCCCCCAGGCAGAACGCCCACCCCAGAGACCCACTCCCTCAACCGCCCGCACCACCCCCGCCCCGCCCCGCCCCGCCCCGCCCCGCCCCGCCCCGCCCAACTCCTGGGCGGCGAGTCACCATTCTCGCGAGAACGCAGCTAGCCTCGCTCTTTCGGACTGCGGGCTCTCGCGAGAAGGGGCTTAAGAGCCGGCCTGCAACCACCCGGGGCGGCTCTGGTAGCCGCAGCCGTCCGAGTGGCCGCCGCCGCCGCCGCCGCCGCCGCCACTTCTGGAGGGATCCAATTGGGAAGGACGCGGAGTTGTCGCTGGCTTTGACCAGTGCCTGGACACTCAAGGGGAACTGCAGGTTCGAGGGTGACTAGACTCAGCTGGGGAAGTTGGTGGGGGCGGTGTCGGAGGCTAGGCTCGGCGGGGGCGAAGGAGGAAGGGGGCGGAGAGTGAATCTGGGCTGGAAAGCCGGGCTGCTGTGGCGGTGGTCTGAGCGTTCTGGACCCTGCTAGGGGTTTTCGGCTCCGGCCGCTGCCACCCAGTTGAGAGGCAGGGAAGGGACTGGGTTTCGGGGGTGCTGTTTTGGGGTTGGGAGTCCCGAGGCCTTTCCCCAGAGATGAAGGCGATACCTTCAACCCTCCTTCCCAGGGCAGAGGAACCGTGTGGTCCCGCCCCTTTTCTGTCATCCTGGATTAACGCCGTGACATCCTGAGGGCACATCACAATAGGGGCTATGGTGGCCCGAGTCTCGCTTTTGGTGAAGAGGAGTGAGACTCCAATAATGTGCTGCGTGGTTTTATGCTGTAACGGTATCACGTGTGATAAAGCTTTGTTTTCCCAAAACTCGCACAGAAAAGCTTGTTTTTCTCTTCAGGTGCAAGTCTTCTAACACCCTTTATCCTTAGGAATGGGATACAGGGAGGTGAGACATCACTTACCAGTTTCTTCGTGTGGGGGCAGTGTGACCATCCCTGGGCCTCACAGGTTTCCTACTTTTTGCTTCAGTACTTTTAAGTCCATGATGAGAAGTGGCTGGTCCAGGCATGCTGAAGATAGAGCATCACTTGCTTGTCACTTTATGCACTTAGCATATAAATTTTACGTATTTTTTTTAATTTTTAGGAGTCTTCAAGCTTTTTATTTAAATTAGCAATTTCAGTGAAGAATCACAGAATATTTGTTTTATTTGGGTAGTTGGGCCCTCCCCACCCCTACACACAAAAAAATTTGATTAAGACTTTTTAGAGATGAGTGGTATTGGATAGATTTTGAATGTAATGGACTGTAGAAATTAGATTAAGAGTTATAATAAAGAGTGCGTCTATAAGAGCCAAAAAAAATTCCTGTACTGGAGAGCCCATCCAGGACTGAAGTCCTGAAAATGAGGACTATAGTTGTCATTAGAATACAAATCAGAAAGCAGTAGAAAATGCTTGAGAGAAGATTTGATGGTGGGTTAAGACTCAAGTGTGTGAGGAGAATTTTGAAGGCATAAATGTGTTTCATAAATTTCTGGATAATTTTTCAGAGTTTATATACTGACTATTATTGTATACATTAAGGGAAAGTAGGAAGAGTAATTCTGAAGCATGGAGTGTGGAAAGGAACCATGGAGTAACATAGTGTTCAATCAGGAAAGCTTTCTGTGTCTCGACGATTATTTCGGAATTCTTTCACCTTTTTTCCCCTCACTCCTGAAAAAGCTTTCAGATGGGCTTTCTACATTCTGTATATTACCCTTCCACCAGTCTGAATTTTTTTTCTCACACCTTTCTCTAAGCCTTGTGAAAAATTTTTATTAACTGTGAAGTTGCAAGCCAATATTGTCTGCTCTGTGGCTTTTTACATTTAGGTGACTTGATCTGGAAAATATTATGCACCTTTCAGTAGAATAGGTTATGAGTAACAAACTCACATGCCTCAGATACTAGGCAGATGAAAGTGGAAAAGAGTGAAATGCATAGAGAGTTTATGCCTCATTGAAGACGGACATCCAGTTCTTGGGTTCACCTGATTAGTGCCATACATGAATATGGTCCCAATCTTCAGCCTTCTCCAGAGAACACATGAAATCTAGAGTTTTTCTTGCAGTCTCCTGACTTTAAAAAATATTGACAACTAGTTGATACAGTTAAAAATAACTTCATGTGGCCCAACCAATCCCAAACCTGTGAGTAATTGTATCTTGCTCTCCAGTTTTGGACCTCTGTTATAAGTAAGAATTAATAAATTTTAAAACTGAAAAAAAAAGATTTAAAGTAAGTATGCCAATTAGTTTGGAATTTCAAACCTAGGAGGACTTGGGGAAAAAATGTCAACTCAGACTGAAAACAGTAGATAAGTTTAATAGCCTTTAAATATGATTGAGCAAATTGAACCGATACTAATTAATATTTTAACTATGGAAATAACTGAAGAAAACTCCTCTCAGTATATGTGGTTTAGTAACTCAGGGTTCTGAGCAAAGTTGATTTATAGGTATCTTGTAAGGGAATTGATTTATTGAGAATCCCTTTATTGTACTTGGAATTAATATGTAAAATTAAATCGAGGAGACCCTCTACAACTCATCTGTGGTTTTGAATGTTTATTGTTTGCTGTGCATCCCATGTTGTCTTCCCAGTCATTGACTTTTACTGGAAGCAATATTGATTCCTTGGATTTTATTCCCTGGCAGATAGAATGGGAGTATGGGGCATTGGGATGGGAAGTAATGGGAAGGGGAGAGTGTAATGTGAAGCAGGCACTCAGGTGCTTCTCTCTTACATTGTCTATTAAAAGATTGTTTTGAGTTAACTAGTTTTTCTTGTAAGAATAGGTATTCTGTTAAAGACAGTTGCTTATACATAGTAGGGCTTAATGATATTTGTGGAATTGAACCCTGTGGATTAAACCACATTTACCCATTAGTGCGAAGTACTTTAATCACATAATCTGATTCATACTTAGGCTGTGGGGAATGGGAGTTTAGAGGTCAGACCTAGGAAAGAATTGGACCTTAGCCATAATAAGGGCAAGGTGAAGATCTTCGCTGCAGGGGAAGGTTGAGAGAGGAGGCTAGGTGAGGGAGAGAGTTTTGAAAAGGAAGATAAAATGGTCAAGGACCACTTTGTCTACTGTGCAACTTTTTATAAAGAGCTCTGCCTTTTACAACTAAATTTATTATAACAATGCAAAAACTGTGTGGAATATTGATTTTGAATCAAGACTATTTTGGGGGTTTGCAGACTTGATTTTCTTTCTTTTAGCCCAGTCTTCTCAGGTTAAGCTAGCCTAATATCTCTTCATTCAATTCCTGCCCCTCTCTGCTGTAGGAAGTGAAACAGGAAAAGATAGGTATTATGTTTGTGAGGTGTTCCTCTCTGAGAATTTTAAAAACATCCTGAAGAATCTGCTGTGTGTTAGTGTAGATTATGTTTTTTTGAAGGAGGAACCATTATTTTCTTCTCTCCATGTTTCTACCATGTAAAGCAAGGACGTTCTCTTTTGGAAGTTGCTTTCCCCCTTCTTTCTACCCCCTGAGTGAGATACCCTCCCAAGGGATGATTAGGTAAGGCTAGGAGAAGGGACTGAGTATGCTTTTGCTCAGTGACTTCTGGTTCTGTTTTTGGAACTCTGAGTTCTTGGGACATATTCTCTACTTCTCTGTGCGGTAGAGTTATCTGAGCAGGCTGGACCCTATGAGGGAGAAGGAAATGGAACATGTACAGTTCTGAGTTTAATTTACAATTGAAGTAATAGGAAGCTTTTTTGGCCTCTGGTTTCATCTATATTTTTATCTTCATCTGATTGACTCTTTTGTTTCTTTGTTGGTTCTGAAACCACAATAAGGGAGAAAGCTAGTTATAGATGCTCATCAATGGAGGAAGAACCATTTAAAATTTTTTTCTCCTCTGGGATAGAATGTTTGTAAGGGTTCAAGCTAATGTTGCATTTTCCTCTAGTATGGCTTGCTCTGATTTACTTTGGCATCTGTAAACTGAGACCTACCTTGTTAAGCAGGTAGCAATCTAGAACTCAGAGATGGATGGTAAGCAATCAGAATTCAAAGAGATACTTCTGGGAAAGGATTAAGAGGTTGGTGAATGTTAGATGTAGGCAGTGGGAATACAGTGAATTGAGTACTTGAAATAGTAGAAACTTGACATAAGAGAGGAAAGATTTTACATGGATTGTGTGACTATGTCACAGTGGATTTCTGAAGATTAGTAAGATGCTAAAAGTTATCCTTGCTCATAAAAGCCTCTTTCTTTACCCTAATTAATAATTTAATTATATTTTTCTGTTTAAAAATGTAAGATAACTGATTACATAGCACTTATTTTTATCTTTGTAGTTGAAATGTGTGCTATTCGTGTTTTTGGTCATAAACTGAAATTAACGTTTAGTATTTAGTTGAGGGTGAGAGTGTCAGTGAATCACTAATTGAAGTACTTGATTAGGAATTGAATAATGCTAAGGACATTTAAAATTGTAATCATACTTTTCTGCTTGGAATACCTTATTTTGGATCATTTAGATCTGGGTTAAAAGCCAACTATTAGTTCTGTGACATAAAAGTTACTTAACTGCGCTGAGCCTTTGTTGACTTACATGAAAGATGGAAATAGAACACAATTGTCAGGAGTTTAAGAATGAAATGAAATAAAATATATGAAGGTGCTATGTAAATAGTAAGGTGCTTATAACTTGTTAGCACTTTGTACAGTGTTTATGCTCAGAATATAGCATACTGGCCTGTAATCCTAAGATACTTCAGGGAAATTTACATTTACATTGAGCTGTCTCATTTGGAGGGAACAAATTTAAATAGCTATGTAGAGCCTTGACAAAATGACTCTTCCACTGGAAATTACCAGTTTTTTTCTTTTTCTTCTCGTCAACATTGAACTATAGGAATCTCTTTCTTGCTTTTCATGTTGGCATCAGTTGCCTGATATCTGGTATTCTAAGTAATTTTTTCAAAAATTGAAATATAGTTGATGTACAATATTTCAATTTCAAGTGTACTACATAGTGATTTGATATTTGCATACATTATGAAATGATCACCATGATAAGTCCAGTAACCACCTGTCCCCACACAGACTTATTACAATATTATTGACCGTATTCCTCATTCTGTGTATTACATTCCTGTGGCTTGTTTGATAATTGGAGTATTGTATCTCTTAATCCTCATCACTCGTTTTGACCTCCCTACCTCCTTCGCCTCTGGATATTATCTTTTTGTTTTCTATATCTATGAGTCTGTTTTCATTTTGTTCTGTTTATTTGTTTTGTTTTTTAGATTCCACATATAAATGAGATCATGTGGTGTTTTGATTTATTTCACCCTCTAGATCTGTCCATGCTCCTGCAAATGGCAAGATTACTCTTTTTTTAATGGCTGAAAAATATGCCATTTATTTATATGTCACATCTTTATCCATTTATATATTGGTGGATGCTTAGGATGCTTCCATATCTTGACTATTGTAGATAATGCAGTGAACATAGGGTGCATATATCTTTTCAAATAGATATTTTTGTCTTCAGATAAATAGTCAAGTGAAATTGCTGGATCATATGGCAGTTCTATTTTTAATTTTTTGTGGAACCTCTACACTGTTTTCCATAGTGGCCGCATCAATTTACATTCCCACCAGCAGTGCACACTTCCCATCAACAGTGTACAAGGGTTCTGTTTTCTCCACATCCTTGCCAACCCTTGTTATTTGTTGTTTTTTTTTTTAATGATAGCCATTCTAACAGGTGTGAGGTGGTATCTTATTGTGGTTTCTTTTTCCCAATATGTATACTTTCTCTTTAAAAATTTTTTATTGAGGTCTAATTGATTTATAATGTTAGTTTCAGGTGTATAGCAAAGTGATCCAGTTTTTAATATATATATATATTATATATTACAATATATTTTCATTATATATATACTTTTTCAAATTCTTTTCCATAATAGGTTATTATAAGATATTGGGTATAGTTCCTTGTGCCATACAGTTGGTCCTTGCTTATCTATTTTATATGTAGTAGTGTGTAAATGTTAATCCCAAACTTCTAATTAACACCCACTCCCCCCTGATTTCCTCTTTGGTAATCATAAGTTTGTTTTCTATGATGGTGAGTCTGTTTCTATTTTGTAAAGAAGTTTATTTTTATCATTTTTTTAGATTCCACATACAAGTGATATTGTATGATATTAGTCTTTCTCTATGTGACTTACTTCACTTTTAGTATGATAATCTCTAGGTCCATTTATTGCTGCAAATAACATTATTTCTTTTTTAATAGCTGAGTAATATTCCATCATATATGTATACACTGCATCTTCTTTATCCATTCATCTGTCAGTGGACATTTAAGTTGCTTCCATGTCTTAACTATTTTAAGTAGTGCTGTTATGAATATTCGAGTGCATGGTATCCTTTCGAATTAGTGTTTTCTCCAGCTGTATGCCCAGGAGTGGGATTGCTGGATCATATGGTACCTCTAGTATTTTAAAGAACCACCATAGTGGCTGCACCAATTTACATTTCCACCAATAGTGTAGGAGGGTTCCCTTTTTTCCACACCCTCTCCAGCATTTATTGTTTGTAGACTTTTTGTTTTGTGTTTTTTTGGGGGGTGCAAATTAGGTTTGTTTATTTTTGCAGGAGATGCTGGGGATTGAACCCAGGGCCTTGTGCATGCTAAGCATGCACTCTACCACTTGAGCTATACCCGCCCCCTTGTAGACTTTTTGATGATGGCTATTCTGACAGGTGTGAAGTGATACCTCATTGTAGTTTTGATTTGCATTTCTCTGGTAATTAGCGATGTTGAGCATCTTTTCATGTGCCTGTTGGCCATCTGGATGTCTTCTTTGGGGAAATGTCTGTGTAGGTCTCTGGCCCATTTTTTCATTGGGTTGTTTGTGTTTTTGATATTTGTTGTATAAACTGTATATTTTGGAAGTTAATCCCTTGTCAGTCACGTTGTTTGCAAATAGTCTCTCCCATTCTGTAGGTTGTCTTTTCATTTTGTTTATGGTTTCCTTTGCTGTGCAAAAGCTTTTAAATTTAATTAGACCCCATTTGTTTATTTTTGCTTTTATTTCCGTTACTCTTGGAGACAAATCCAAAAAAAATACTGCTGCGATTTATGTCAGAGTGTTCTACCTATGTTTTCCTCTAGGAGGTTTATAGCATCTGGTTTTACATTTAGCATTTAGATTTAATTTAATCTGTTCTGAGTTTATTTTTGTTTATGGTGTTAGAGAATGTTCTAATTTCGTTCTTTCGCATGTAGCTGTCCAGTTTTCCCAACAACACTTATTGAAGAGACTGTCTTTTCTCTATTGTATATTCTTGCCTCTTTTGTTGTAGATTAATTGACCATAAGTGCATGAGTTTATTTCTGGGCTTTCTATCCTGTTCTATTCAACTGTGTGTCTGTTTTTGTGCAGGTACCATACTGTTTTGTTTACTGTGGCATTGTAGTGTAGACTGAAGTCAGAGAGCATGATTCCTCCAGCCCAGCCCTGTTCGTTTTTCCAAGATTGTTTTGGCTGTTCAGGGCCTTTTGTGTTTCCATACAAATTTTAAAATTATTTATTCTAGTTTTGTGAAAAAGCCATTGGTAATTTGATAGGGATTGTATTGCATCTGTACGTTGACTTGCAAAGTATGATCATTTTAACAGTCTTGATTTTTCTGATCCAAGAATGTGGTATATCTTTCCATCTGTTTTTGTTGTCTTCAATTTCTTTTATTAGTGTCCTATAGTTTTCATTGTATAGGTCTTTTGCCTTCCTAGGTGGGTGTATTTTTAGATACTCTTTTTGAAGCAGTTGTTCATGGGATTGTTTCCTTAATTTCTCTTTATGATATTTTGTTGTTAGTGTATAGAAAAGCAACAGATTTCTGTATGTTAATTTTGTATTCCACAACTTTACCAAATTTATTGATGAGCTCTAGTGGTTTTCTGGTGGCATCTTTAGGATTTTCTATGTATAGTATCATGTCATTTGCAAACAGTGACAGTTTTACTTCTTTTTCAATTTGGACTACTTTTATTTCTTTTTCTTCTCTAATTGGGGTGACTGGGACTTCCAAAACTGTGTTGAATAAAAGTGTAGGGATCCTTATCTTGTTCCTGATCTTTAGGAATTCTCTCAGCTTTTTGCCATTGAGTATGTTAGCTTTGGGATGGTCCTATATGGCCTTTATTATATTGCGTTATCTTCCTTCTTTGCCCACTTTGTTGACATTTTTAATCATAAGTGGATGTTGAATTTTGTCAAAAGCTTTTTCTGCATCTAAGATGATCGTGTGGTTTTTATTCTTTAATTTGTTAATGTGGTATATCACATTGCACAGATACTGAAAAATCCTTGCATCCGTGGGATAAATCCCATTTGATCATGGTGTATGATCCTTTTAATGTATTTCTTGATTTGGTTTGCTAGTATTGTGTTGAGAAGTTTTGCATCTATGTTTATCAGTGATATTGGCCTCCAATTTGTGTGTGTGTGTATTTGTGTGATATCTTTGTCTGGTTTTGGTATTAGGGTGATGGTGGCCTCTTAGAATGCGTTCAGAAGTGTTCCTACCTATGCAATTTTTTGGAATAGTTTCAGAAGGATAAGCATTAACTCTTCTCTAAATGTTTGATAGAATTTTCCTGTGAAGCCATCTGGTCCTGGACTTTTGTTTGTTGGGAGTTTTTAAATTACTGATTCATTTCAATACCGGTTTGTTCATGTTTTCTATTTCTTCTTGATTCAGTCTTGGGAGATTGTACCTTTCTAAAAATTTGTATATTTCTTCTAGATTGTCCATTTTATTGGTGTGTAGGTGCTTGTAGTAGCCTCTCATGATCCTTTGTATTTCTGTGGTGGTGGTTGTAACTTCTCCTTTTTCACTTCTGATTTTATTAATTTGGCCCTCTTCTTTTTTTTCCTGTTGGGGCTGGCTAAAAGTTGATCAATTTTGTTTATCTTTTCAGATGACCAGCTTTTAGTTTCATTGATCTTTCTATTTGTTTTTTTTAAGTCTACTTCATTTATTTCTGCTTTGATCTTTATGATTTCTTCTACTCAGTTTGAGTTTTGTTTGTTCTTCTTTCTCTAGATGCTTTAGGTGTAAAGTTAGGTTGTTTGAGATTTTTCTTATTTCCTGAGGTAAGCTTGTATTGTTATAAACTTCCTTCTTAGAACTGCTTTTGTGCATACCATAGTTTTTTGGTTTGTTGTTTTTATTTGTCTCTAGGTATTTTTTTGATTTCCTCTTTGATTTATTCAGTGATCCATTGGTTGGTTGGTAGCATATTGTTTCACCTCCACGTGTTTGTGCTTATTACAGTTTTTTTTTCTTGTAGTTGATTTCTAGTCTCATGGCATTGTGATCAGGAAAGATTCTTGATAGGATTACAATTTTCTTAAATATACTGAGGCTTGTTTTGTGGCCTAGCATGTGATCTATCCTGGAGAATGTTTCATGTGCCCTTGAAAAGAATGTGTATTCTGCAGCTGTCAGATGGAATGCTCTACATATCAATTAAGTCTATTGGTCTACTGTGTTACTTAAGGCCTGTGTTTCCTTATTGATTTTTCTGTCTGGATGATCTGTCCATTGATGTAAGTGGGGTGTTAAAAGTCTCCTATAGTTATTGTGTTACTGTTTATTTCTCCTTTATGTCTGTTAGTGTTTGCCTTAAATATTGAGGTGCTTCTATGTTGGGTAAGTATATATTTACCGTTGTTATATTTTCTTTTTGGATTGATCCCTTGATCATTATGTAGTGTCCTTTGTCTCTTGTAACAGCCTTTATTTTAAAGTCATTTTGTCTGATACAAGTATTGCTACTCCAGCTTTCTTTTGATTTCCATTTGTGTGGAATATCTTTTTCCATCCCCTCACTTTCAGTCTGTATGTGTCTCTAGATCTGAAGTGAGTCTCTTGTGGGCAGTATATATACATATATATATAGGTCTTGCTTTTTAATCCATTAAGCCAATCTTGTGTCTTTTGGGTAGAGCATTTAGTCTGTTTACATTTAAGATAATTGTTGATATGTTTGTTCTTACTGCTATTTTGTTAATTGTTTTGTATTTGTATTTGTGGGTCTCCCCCCCCTTTTTCTTTTGTTCACTTCTCTTGTAATTTGATGTCTGTCTTTAGTGTTATGTTTGAATTCCGTTCTCTTTGTGTGTATATCTATTATGTATTTTTGGCTTGTGGTTACCATGGTGTTCATGTATAACTAACTATACACATAACTATATGTGTACATTGCTTTTTTATGTATCTACTTTTGTTGAAGTATAATCAGTTTACAATGTGTCAGTTTCGGGTGTACAGCACAATACTTCAGTCATATAGGAATGTACATATATTCATTTTCATATTCTTTTTCACCATAAATTACTATAAGATATTGTATATGGTTCCTTGTGCTATACAGTATAACTTTGTTGTTTATCTATTTTATATATATTAGTGTCTGCAAATTTCAAACTCCCAATTTATCCTTCCCACCCATATATGTTGTTTTAAGTTGAGTGATCTCTTAATTTTGAATGCATTCTAACCATCCTACATTTTTACACCCAACCACGTTTATTATTTTTGACATCATATTTTAAATCTTGGTTTTTGTATCCCTTATTTACTTATTTTATATATAGATAATTTCATTACTTTTGTCTTTAGCCTTCCTACTAGTTTTATAATTGGCTGGTCTTCTACTTTTACTGTATGTTTGCTTTTATAAGTGATATTATTCCTTTCATAATTTTCATACTTCTAGTGGTGTCCTCTTCTGCTTAAAGAAGTTCTTTCAACATTTCTTGTAAAGCTGGTTTAGCATTCCTGATCTCTTTTGGCTTTTGCTGCTGTGTAAAAGTCTATTTCTCTTTAAAATCTGAAGGATAATCTTGCTGGGTAGAATATTCTTGGTTGTAGGTTTTTTCCTTTTATCTCTTTGCCTATGTTGTGTCACTCCCTTCTGGCCTGTAGTTTCTGCTGAAGAGTCAGCTGATAGTCTTTTGGGAGTTGCTTTTCTCTTGCTGTTTTTAAGATTCTCTCTTTATCTTTAATTTTTGCCATTTTAACTAAAATGTGTCTTTGTGTGAACCTCTTTAGGTTCATCTTATTTGGGACTTCTGTGCTTCCTGGACCTGGATGTCTATTTACTTTCCCAGGCTAGGGAATTTTTCAGCTATTATGTCTTCAAGTAAATTCTCTGCCTCTTTCTTTCTCTTCTCATTTTTGGGACCTCTATAATGTTAGTATGCTTGATATTGTCCCAGAGATCTTCTAAAGTATTTTAAAAATTCACTTTTTTCTGTTCAGCTTTGGTGATTTCCAGTACTGTGTCTTCCAGGTTGCTGATGTGTCCTGCTGTAGTGTTGATGTCCTGTAGTGTATTTCTTTAATCTCGCTTATTATATTCTTCAGTTCTGATTGGTTTTTCTTTGTATTTTATAAACTATTTGTTAAATATCTCACTGTGTTCATCCATTCTTCAGAGTTTGTGGAGTATCTTTATGATCATTACCTTGAACTCTTTACTGAGTAGGTTTCTTGTCTTCACTTTGTTTAGTTCTTTTTCTGAGGCTCTTTTTAGTTCTTTGTCTGGTTCAGTCATTTGGAACATGTTCCTCTGTCTCCTCATTTGGCCAAATCTGTGATTCTTTTAATGTATTAGATAGGTTGCTTATGTTTCTAAATCTTGGAGAAGTGGCCTTATATTGGAGAGGCCCTACCACGAAGCCCAGCAGCACACTCATCTCTGATCCCCAGAGCTGTATACTCTAGGGGTGCTCTTATGTGGGCTGCATGAGCCTTTTTGTTGTGATGGGGCTGACTACTGTGAGTGTGCTGGTAGGCAGGGCTGGTCCCTGTCCATTTTGTTGTGAGGCCATGCCTTAGGTGGTGGCTGCAAGCCTCCTGGAGGGCAGAGTAGGCTTCTTGGTTTGCTGTCTGCAGGGCCTGGTTGGCACAGGGCTGATGTTGACTCATTGGAGGGTGGTGTTGGGTCCCTAGTGCTAATAGGCTAGAGGGAAGATTCCAGAATGGCACTTGCCTGCACCTGTGTTATCATGGTAGATTGAGCGCCCCTAAATGGCTGTTGCAAGTGTTTCCTTCCCCAGGTGGAGTCCCGTTTGCCTTCTGCCTCTCTGGGAGTTTCTCTAAGATCAGTAAGTGGCTCTCACTGAGCCTCCTTTCAAACTGCTACCTCTGCTCTGGGACTTGGAGCATGTTGAGATTTTTTGTGTGCTGTTTAAGAGCAGAGTGGGTGGGAGGACTCAAAGGCAAATACTTATTTTGTTTTTGCTTTAGCTTTTTCATTTTCATTTTTTGTGTATGTGTAATATATACATAGTACTGGTGTGACATATATGTGCATTATTTACGTACATATACATATATATGTGCAGCTGCTCAAGTTAGTTGAACCGAAATGTATTAAGAAAGGAGAAAAATGTCATATTTTAGAATAAAAGTGGTACGACATCTTTGGTCATCTTTGCTTCCCAAGTGAATGATAGTTTTTAAAAGTAGCTTTGTATACTTGTTGGTTTTGAAATTGTTTGATGAGTACTTTGAAAAATTACTTACAAAAGTAGATTATTTGGAGTAATTTCTTTCCAAATATGAAAGTGCCGCACATTCATGCAATTTGAAACAGTTAGCAAATAGCAAAGAAGAAAATGGTATCATGATCCCGTGATCCAGTGATAATTGTTTCCAGTCACAAACACATGGGCGTGCA
Source organism: Camelus bactrianus (assembly GCF_048773025.1). Classification (NCBI taxonomy): domain Eukaryota; kingdom Metazoa; phylum Chordata; class Mammalia; order Artiodactyla; family Camelidae; genus Camelus; species Camelus bactrianus. The sequence continues at coordinate 39,135,629 of NC_133548.1, forward strand.
CACATGTACACACACATACACAATTGAGATCATTCTGTATGTAATGACTTAATTTTTTTTATTTTGAGAAATTAAAAGAAAATTTAAATAATATAACCAATACATAACTAGATTTAAGAATTAACATTCCGTTTCTCCTCCCCCTCCTCTTTCTCCCCTTCTACCGTAAATTCTTTGATAAACATATTTCTTGGGATAAAAATTTTGAAGTAGGATTCTTGTGTCAAAGTGTATGTATGATTCCTTCCAGGTTTTACAATTTGTATTCCTACGAGCCTTGAGTAGCCATTTTCTCTATTCTTTAGTCATCACTGGTTATCATTAAAACAAAATAATCAACAAACTTTCGACAATTTGATAGGTTGAAAATCTCAGATTTAAGTTGAATTTCTTATGTTACTGATGTTGAATATTTCCTCTTTCCCCTTTTTTAGCAACTAGTCCTTTATTGCTAGTTTATGAACTTTGCCCATTTTTCCATCATAATCAGATTTTTAAAATATTGATTTATAAATATTCCTTATATATTTGATTTTAATCCTTTATTTTTTATTGTATGCATTTTTATAGTTTTTCATTTATCTTTTGTAGTTTGAATTTTTATGTAGTATAATGTAATGCTTCTTGCAAGTTGGTCTGCAGTCCTCATTCTGATTCGTGATGAAGTTTTCACTAGTTTTTGCTGAGAATGTTAGCATGAAGTGGCTGACTGCATATTCCTGTTTCTCCTACTTAACAGTCGTTGACTTGATGTTTTTCTCTGTTTTGAGGCTTAGATATTCGTTATTTATTCTGAGTCAGATAAATGTTCATTTATATTTTCTTAATTCTTTACAGACTCGTGTTCTGTTTGAATTTTTTAATGTGGAATTTGGGAGAGAGAATATGTGAGGAGGGAAAGGCTCTTTTGCTCAGATAGTTAACCTGTTAATATTTTAGAACCTGTCTGTCTAACTTTGAATCTGTCTTTCATCTAGCAATCTATCTTCGTGATTTGAAATGCAACCACTAGCACTTTTTATTTTTTGGGCATAGCATTTTGATGGGTTGTGGATTAAATCTGAGAGAGAGTATAGTATGGTAGAAAAAAACACTGAATTTGACTGTAGAGATGCATACCTGAGTCCTAGTTTATTTATTAGCTATTATTTATTTGAGTGTTTCTTTGTGAGCACAATATTTTGTCTCAAGGCAAATTTTTGATTTCTTAAAATGAAATGTTTAGAGAAAAAATAACTTGGCAGAGAAGGTGCTGATACTCTGCCTCTTGATAAGCTGGCATATATGGTAGTTACTAGCCATATGTGTATTGAAATTTAAGTGAATTAAAATGGAAAATTAAGAATTCATTTTTTCAATTGTACATTTCAAGTGTTTAATATCTACTTTTTGGACAGTGTAGACATTATCACACAGAGTTCTTTTGGGCAGTATTGCAGTCTAGAACTTGAATCATACTTAGGACTTTATCTGCCTTCAATTCAGTATTCTAGAAAAACAAGCAAAAATCTGAAAGGAAGAAGGTAATGGAATAATGAATGTGTCAAAATGCAACAGCACATTAAAAGTTGTATAAAAAATATTTAACTTAAAATCCTCTCAGAGAAAAAAAGCATTGTTTAAAAGTCTGACTTTGTTTTAAGAGTCATGGAGGAAAAAATAAAACATTGAATCTGACTTTGTTTAAAGGGTGCTGGTTCTTAGAAGTTGAGTGTAATCTCCTTTGATTTAGGCACTTCATCAGCTTATTGGAGATTTACCTATATTAAATTTTATGTCAAGGTGATTTGCTTCAGCTGATGTTTCCAGTTTTGAAGGCAATACTGTTTAGTCATAGAGGAGAATATACACTGCAGAAAATAAAACATTGAGATTTTTAAAGAATATTTTAAAAATCATATATGCCTTTTAGTGAGATTTAAGAACGACACTATAAACAGCATCTTGTTCTTCACAATGCTATTCATGTAATATAGATATTTAGAAAATGCTTAAGATAGGGAAAGATTTTCAAACACTTATTGTGCTGTTCAAGAAAAAAACAAATTTTCTTGAAGTTTCTTGAAGTATTAAATGCTTTGAACAAGAAGTAAGCAGAATTTCAGTAGAAATTCTATAAATGTGATCAGATCAATTAGAGATTTTATCTCCAGATCACCTCTAAAATGTCAAGGGCTGATTATGAGCCAACTTTGGAAGTCTTCAATTTTGGTGGTTTTGATAAGGAGACTCTATAAATAAAGTACCCTACTTTTAATGGAAATTTCATACAATTTTGTTAAATCTGTTTGTTAGGGTATCCCTAGCAGTTAGCAAAATGCCTGAAAAGGTGTGAAGTACTAATGAATAGGTTTTGAATGAAAGCATAAATCAATTGAATTTGATATCATGGAGCTAGTTACATAAAATTTAGTCAGCTATAATCTACTATAAAAATATCCTAAATAAAGTTCTCAGCTTTATTTACTTGCCTTATTTTAACTCAGCAAATCAGAAAAGTACAAGCCTTTATAGTTGAAAATGCTTCTGTGAGATTTAGACAGGCAGCTTTGAGGAATCTTTTGGGAAAATTAGGGGTCATTTGGTAATACCTTTAAAAATGTTTTCAGGAATAATAGTTATGCTTTCCCTCCTTTAACACCACTTTCTTGTGTGTTTCCGAAGAACAAGTTTTGGCATTAGAAATTGAATTGTTACAATTTTTCCTCATTTAAGGGTGAGATTCACATGATTGGTGGGTATGACTATACAATACTATTCTTTTTTAAGACAAGCACCTAGGTTGCAAACTTCCTATAAATCTTCATAATTTGTATTTTGTCTTTAGTAGTGGATTTTGTTGAAAGAAACTGAAGAACATTTCATTTATCTTAATTTTATTAATTAGAACATTTTGTAAAAACTTACATACAACTTGTTCTAAGCTCTGGAAACACAAATGAGTCATACTTTGTTCTTGCCCTCAAGGAGTCTTACAGTTTAAGGAGAGACATGTGGCAGAAACATCCTACCAGTGCATAATGGTGGGGTTCAGAGCTTCTACCCCAAAATATGGTACCTTGGCATATTGAATACCTTAAGCTGAAGGAATTAAAGCAACAGCATGTGCTGGAGGAACTTTCTGACCTGCCTCTGTAGCAAATCATACAACCCTCATGAGAGGTGTCTTCCCTGTACCCAGAGAAAAAGCATTTTTAGCTCCAAAGGTGAAGGGACACAGGCATCTGAACAACAGATAATGCTAATAAGTTTCCCTCAATTTTCTAAACTCAGTTCCTACTCTTTGTCCTGGTGTATCTTTCCATGGTTTTCCACTCTTTATCAAACTTGGCATAAGAACACTCAAGTATAATTGTTTCCTCAGGTCTTTATCGCCTTAGGAATGCTCCAATGTCATGTAAAACTTACATTAAATAAATTTGTATGCTTCTCTTGTTAATCTGTCTTTTGTTACAGGGGCCCCAGTTGAGAATTTAGAAGGGTAGGGGAAAAAGATATTTTTCCTCCCCTATAGTATGTATTGACCATATTTAAGCAATCAAAAACAAAAGCAAAACTATACTTAAGTAGTGAAATTAAACAAAGAAGAAAATTTCTGTAACAAATCCATTTCCAAATACTTTATGTTAGCCCCTCCTCCACAATATTAGGAAAGCAGTATATTCAGATCGTATAAGGGATACAATGAAAAGTAAGTCTCTTATTCCGGTCTTTCCCCAGAGGCAACTAGTTTACAAGTTTTATGTGATATTTGTAGACATTTTAAAAACATGTAGAAACACAGATGAGTGCATATATATTTAAAAAATACATTGGAGTACATAATGCATATCTGTACCTTGCTTTTCAGCATACCATTGTATCTTGGAATATTTTGTCAGTATCTGTCTATCTCATTTTTACTTGTTGCATGATATTGTGCAGTTTTAACCAATTCACTTTTGAGAAACATTTAGATTGGTACTAAGTTTTTGCTGTGACAAGTAGTGCTATGAAGTCAAGGAGAGAAAAGAGACATATGTGGTTTATGTGTATGTGTGTTTTAGTATAGTAATATGTATAATTACAACAAGGGTTGAGCAGAATCTTAAACTTTTAGTGTCATATATCGGTAGAATGTGTTGGACAATTTGATGGACTCTAAGGTAGTTCCCATGATCCCTGCCTTCTGGTGTTCAAGCCATTGTATAATCCCGTCACCTTGAGTGTGAGTAGAATTTGTGACTTGCTTCTAACCAAAAGAATGTCTTAAAGATAATGGGATATTACTTCCTTAATTATGTTACATAAGATTCCAATTTGCTAGCCAACTTGCTGTCTCTACATCATTGGCTTTGAATGATGAATTGTTACAATCATTCAAAGGAAAGAAATCCTTACTATCTCAGTAACCTTGGAAGTGGATCCTTCCCCAGTTGAGCCTCCAAATGAGTATCTAATCATGATTGACACCTTGATTGTAGCCTTGTAGAAGACCCAGCTAACCTATGCCAGATTCCTGACCCACAGAAACTAAGATAGTATGTGTTACTATAAGCCCCTGAGCTCCTGGTAATTTGTTATATGGCATGGAGGCTGCTATGTCCAAAAGGAAGGAAAATTTAAGCTTCTTGGCTACAGCAGGAATATTCTTATAAATGTAACTGAAGGAGTTTTCACAGAGGTTAGAAACTGGGCTTAATTGGTCTGTACTTCCAGAGATTAAAACTTACTTTTAAGCTAACAGTGAAATATTTCTCTTAGTTAACTATAGGAATCTTAGTTACTAGAGGAATGATATAACTTTTAAGAAATTTTTAAAAAAAATTTATTTTTATTGAAGTGTAGTTGATTTACAATGTTAATTTCTGGTGTACAGCAGAACAATTCAGCTATACATACATATATATTTTTTTCAGATTCTTTTCCATTATGTTATTACAAGAAATGGAATATAGTATAACATTTTGATTTAGCTCCTAAAACTCACCAGCTTTTGTGTCCAAAGTATGTGGCTCTTTGATGAACCTGTAGAAGTTTAAGGAATTTTTTACGTTAAGTAGAACAAGGGAGGGTCAGGTGTACCCTGGAGAAATTAGGAAAACTCAAAATGAGTAGAAATCCTACCCCTAAAATTCTTCCTTTTTTCCCCTGTGTTGTGATTATTTTGTTTTTTTTTTTTTTAACTTGGCATGGATAATAACACATTCATCATTTTATTCCAACTATCTAGCACATTATAGATGCACAATAAATGTTGAGTGACTGTCTAGGAATTCTCATTGTCTCCTGTGGTCTCAGAAGGCAAAAAAGAAAGTCATGAATTGAACTAATGAAGTAATATGCAAAATTTGTATTTGGTAGTCTTCTAGAGGAAGTGAGCAGTATGCCCAGAACTGTGTTATTATATGAGATGCCCTGTCTCATTTATTCTTTATAGTAGTTTGATTGGCAGTTGTTAGTAAGATTAAATAAAGGTAATGAGAATTGTATTATTTTGTTCATTTCACATTAAAGGAAATTAAAATCTTAGAGGTTAAGAATCTTGTACAAAGTCATATAACTAGTTTTATCTGATTCCAAAACCTTTTTTATTGGTCACTATTGTGGCAGAAGTAGAAAAGTTCTCATTAGTTTTCATCATTGAAAACTTAATGTGTGTCGTTTATGGTAGTGAGAGGATGGCTGTTGATTAAGTATGCCTGAGATGACAATGGGGGCAGTATGATTTGGGGATTTTGATCAAAAAGTGGTTTAATTATGTCATACTAATATGTTTGATCCTTGTAAGTATTAAACATCTCTGCTGCTATTCTTTTTAAATTTACATGCAATATTATTCTCTTTCTGGTATACAGTTCTTAGGAGTTTTGACAAAGGCATACAGTTGTGTAACTGTCACCACCACAATACAGATACAGAATAGTTCCATCACCCCTCCGCCCCCACCATTACTTTGTGCTATTCCTGTGTAGTTCCCCCTGGCTCTAACCTCTGGCTGCTCTATTCTATATCTCTCTATTTTTGTCCTTCTAACAATATTAGAGAAATGAATTCAAATGGTGTGGAACCTGTAAGACTTGCTTCTTTCACTTGCAGTGCTTTTGGAATTCCATTTTGTTGAGTGTATCAGTAGTCACTCCGATTACTTACGTTGTATCATTAGATGTTCTTCCACCTGTGTCTGCAGAGCTCTTCGTTTTTCTTCAGTCTTTCTTTCTCTCTGTCCTTTGGGTTAGGTAATTTCTGTTGATTTGGTTTCAAGTTCCTTGAATTTTTTTCTTCTTTTTGTCCAACTGCTGTTGTGTCCATCTAGTGAATTTTTTATTTTGTTTTTCTTTTTAATTGGAGCTGAATTTTTGTGTTTTGTTTCCACTTTTTTATTGAGATTCCCTTTCTGCCACTCATCAAGACCGTTTTTAAATTTTATTCTTTGAATATACTTTCCTTTAATTGTTTAAATATATTTATAGTATGTGCTTTAAAGTCTTTGCCAAATTCTACATCTGGACCCACTTGAAGTCATTTTCTGTTGACTTCCTTTTTACCATCTTGTTTCTTTGAATTTCACAATTTTTGACTGAAATTTTTGGTTTTCTCTGAGGATTGTCAGTTTTTTTTGTTCTGGTGGACCATTAACTTACCTGGACTCAAACTACAGACTTCTGTTTCCTACACATTTTGAAGCAGCTAATATCTGTACTGAGTACTTTTTTTCTAGCTACTTGTTTTTAACTTGATCTCCTGGGGAGTAGGGTATGGAGGGTTCTTCAGCACCTGTGTAATTTGGTGGTCAGCCAAAAATTTGGGCAGAGATTACACTCAGATTTTGGGGCTCACTTGCCTGGTGGTTTCTCTACTTCTGGAAATTCCCTCCTAATATCTATTTTGTTGGCCAGTGGTGGTCTCTGTCCCCTGACACCCCAAGCTAGTAAGGGCTTCAGCTTTCTGCTGCTTAGGCTGTATACTGTTGGGGAATACACTCAAAGTTTCAAACTTACATCTTATGCCATGCAGCTTTCAGTTCATCTGTACTCTACTGTAGAGGCTACCTGGGGTCTCCCTTGTGCATCTGTAATTTAACTGAGCAGAATTTATGCTCAGATATTGGGTCTCACCTCTTTATGGTTCTTTCATTCCCAGTGTGTCTGCCTTAAATTTCCAGCTGCACTTCTAGCCCTGAACTATTTTCTCTACTTCTTTGAGCTGTATGGCTGCCTGGTTTCCTTCACCATATTTGTAGGAGATGGGAAGGGCTCTCAACATAAAAACTTTAAAATGATCTCGCGGTTTTGTTTCCTTCCAGTTGTGGTTTTTCAACAGTAAGCTCTTCTTTCACTAACTGTATGTTTCAGGGGCATTTTCCAAAACAGTGCTTGAAAACAATTTTTAAAAATTTTGTCCAGATTTAAATAAGTATTATCTGCAGGAGACTCCCATGATCAATTCACTCAACTATTTTTGCAGGAGATTCCTTCTTATCTCTTTTAGAGATTGCTTCCACCTGTTCTTTTTCTTTCACAATTGTCTGTGGTAATATTCAGTCCCTCCAGCTTCTCCAGTTCTTGATGTAGCTAAAAATTATTGTTCAGTTCCTTATCAATTTAAGGATTTATCTTACACTTAGAATGGGTTAGCTAGCAATCATGAGTAAACTATTAAAAACTTAGTAGAATTTTTTCAAAGCTTTCATTGTGGTTATATTTATACCATATATGTATAGTGTATTTTGTGCCTTTTAAGGTGGTACAGTCTCTCTTTTATGCTTAGAAGGAAGGAGGCTCATCAAATGATCCCTTAAGTTTCTGGACCTTCAGAAATTTTTCCTCCATCTAGACCTTGCTGAATGTGTTAACATTCAGGTGTTCACTCTTTTGTCTGCCAGTCTCAAGTGATTCATTTGGTCTGTGGGGCTGTCTCTTTTTTGGTCTTTTCCACATAGGAAAGGTTACCTTAGAACACTTTGCTAGCTAAGGTGCCTTCTTGACTACCTCTTGGCCAGTTTCTACCATCCACTTCTCTGGCTGTTTGGTTTCCTAAGCCGCTGAAGGCAATGGTAGGTTCCTGACCTTGATATCATTATGTGATTCTGTTCTTTTCACTGCTTTCCCACTCTTACCTTTCTCTCCAGGAACCGTCACACTTGAATTACAAAGTTTGCAATGTTTGAAAGATAAAAACAATTTCATTTTAATGGAAAAGCTCTTCTCTAATGACACTATTGAGAGAGTCATCTCAATAGGATGGACAAAGCCACAAGTTGGCAGAGGTTTAAAAGAGACATCTGTTGGCAATAAGGAGCAAATATATGAATTTCTGTGTACCTTGCTTGTTACATTGGAAAGAGCATGGGCTTTCAGTTAGACTGGGATTCTCATCTTAGCCCTAAGATTTCCTCATCTGTGAAACAGGATAACAGTATTGGATCGTTTTGAGCTTTAGACAGGAGAAATACCCTAGCATACTGATACATAGTAAGGACAAAATTGTCTCCATATACTATTGTAGTATTTTTTTTTAAACTCTTCTATGGATCTGTGCCTTTAATTAATACTACCTGGAAATAGTGTCCCAGGGAATATTTACTTATGATACTGTAGTGTTGAAGATTCTACCCCCACCCCTGCCCCGCTTTTTTAAGGTAGGAATATCCAAGAGGAGAAGTAATTGAATCACTTTTTCCTGATTGATTTTTGGCAGTTTCCTGAATGCATGCCTCTAGCCAATAGGTCTAGTTATTCCAGCCTCTGTACAGATTATTTCTAGATTATTTAGAATTTACATTATTTATGTCATGCCTAAAAATAGTAATGAAACTGTTACATATTTTCTAAGAGCTCTGTTTCCAGTAGTCCAGTAATTATTTTTTGATGATTACAAGATCCAAACAAGATTTTTAGTTTACCTAATATGAGGTAGACATTGGGTTTCCAAGTGTCAGATTTTGAAGAACTTTTTATGGTACAGAATTTAGATCAGGAAATGAAGAGCCATTAAAAGTTCTTAGAAAGCTAATTCTGATTGCAGCAAAGCAAATATGGAATTGAATGGTGGTAAAGAGGTCAACCAAGAAGCTTATTGATAGATGTTAAGGATTTAAATGAAGGCAGCAGCATTATGATTGATCGGGGAGAGGAGTCAAAGGAAACATCTGAAGTAGACTTGATGTTAGGAAGTGAAAAGTCAAGGATAACTTCAAGATTTTTGATTCAGTGAATAGAGTTGACACTAGTTGATGTGAGAGGCCAAGATAGAGTCTGGCTGTGTTGAATATGGGGTGCCTATTGAAGAATTCAGATAGAGATAATGAAAACAGTGCATGTAGTATTTAAAACCTGATGTTCTAAGGGTTTGATCCTCGTTTCTTTGACTGCTATCTGCCTGACCTGGCAGATAAAGATGGAATCCTCAAGGACACCCAAGATTTAATGGGGATGAAGGGTGGGGTTATGGTGCAGTACTATCCAGATAAGAGATACAGGAGTGAGTGGTATAGAGCTGTTAGCAGAATCTTTTTTTTTTTCCCTTACTAGGGTGAGTTTTTCGAGCACAGGAACGATATCTGACTTGCTTTGGCATCTGTAAATTTCTTAGCATATTGTATTAGGTGTTCAGTAAGCATATGAATGAACGAATGAAATAAGACATGTAATGTAAATCTAATGTCACTGAGTGTGGCACTCTAGATTGGTTAAAATATAAAAGATCATTAGACATTTCAAAATAGTGTATAATATGTCATTTGCCTTTTATCTATTGGTAGTTATATCTATAGATTGTTGATAACATTAAAAAATAAACTAACATGTGTAGACAACCACAGGCATATTTTTTTCCAAATATCTCAACTTGAATTTCACTTGTTTTTAGTGTGTTTGTAACCTTACAAGTGAGTGAGGAGTGAGGAGTGGGGTGAAATCCTTCAAATGCTATCTAAGTTTTACTGACAAACAAGACGTAAATATGGCTTTCCAATTCTTTTTAGATAGCCTTCACCAGAACATTTGACTTTTCTGATAGCCTTCATCAGAAAGTTCTGTATTTTCTTGTGGCTGACTGTAAAATACATGTTGTTAATTTCAGTAAGGTTGATTAGGAGTACATAATGCTGTTTCCCTGCTTCTAGATATTGCCACCAACTGTAAAATTGTGGAAAATATGAATCAGAGTTTACCTTATTCATTCCTTGTGGATTTTTTCAGTCCACATTTTTTTTAAATCACTGTTCGCCATGGCTTAGGATCATTCTTTCCTCATTGGACATCTCTAGGCTTCCAGAGTGTGCCTTATAGTTAAGAGTTACCAGATAAGTGCCCTTTTAAAGAAATGTTAATGGCTGAAATAGCTTACTTAATAGACCTATCCAGTAAGGAGAAAATGCTCTACATCTCGTTCTACAGAACCTGCTAAATAAGCCTCTCTGCATCTTTCTTTTCCCTTCTTATCAGTTTTCTGTACTATTCTTTTTTACCTTTTGTGTGTCTCTTGGTCTGTGACCATTTTTTCCTATCTGACTTTATCCTGTCTCTCTGATTTGTTCTGTTTCACCCTTCTGCTTCATCTTTTCAGCACAAAAAACTAGCTATAATATCAAATTGAAATTTTAAAGTATCCTCTTCAGTAAGTATATTTTTATTTTTATAATTAAAAACTCAAATGAGATTTTTGTTTTCAAGATAGTTTTACGACAAGTTTTTATGTTCATCTGATATCTGACTGATTTTTAATCATTCAGCAATCCTTAAGGAAGGGTTTCCTTTTCCAGAAGCATTCAGCAAATAAACTGTGGCATTTGCTAAGAAATTTGAATTAGCCATTGTACAGTTCTTCTCCTTTTATTACTTTTATTTCACTCATTGATCTAACTACCTCCTTATTTACATATGTATTATATTAAAATTCTCACTATGAGATTTTCAATTGTTTTGGAAAGAAGTTACAAAGTAACTATGAGGGGAAAATTATAAAATAGCAAAATAATCTCTAAAATGAGTGTTTATTCTAATGAGCTCTGAGATAGACTCATAATTTTAAAGAGTTTATACCCTTGACATTTTTTGGTGAAGTTGTACTGGAATACCTGTGCAATTCAGTGAGGTACAATATTTTCCTAATTCTGGATTCCCTTTGACTTTTGTCTTCGGTGGAGAATGTGAGCATCCATCCTGTTACCTCTCATCCCTTAGATTTCCATGCACAATTCCCCCCTCACTTTCCTCTATCAAATCCAGCTTGGAAAAGTATACAGAAAGCATACAGGAGTGGGTGTCAGGAAACCTGAGTTCTAGTTCAGTTTATATAACTTTGTTCAAATTGTTTAACCCTTTTTTTTTTTTTCCGGTGTTTGCAATCTCTAGAATTCAAATCTGACATACTGTTTTCAAACAAAATACTCCATTCTGAGCATTTTTCAAGATCAGGACTTTATTCTATATAAAGAATATATAAGTTCTCATTGTTCTTTATAATCCTGATGTTTACTAGCATTGTGACCTTTGGCAAAGTTACTAAACTTCTGTTTTGTATTCTGTGTATGGTAATTACAATACCCACCTTATAAATTGATTGTAATGATTAAATTGTATTGTGAAAATACTTTTAAGTGCTTAGTTCAGGTATTCTGTAAAGCTGTTTATTGAGTTTTCTTATAATTTCAGATGACCGTTATAAAAATAAGTCATAAGCCTTACATATGAAAAGGCATAAAGTATATGAATCATATTGATAAAATGTTATTGTGATAACTGCACTGTAAGAAAACATCAGAATGTTTACATACTTGTAGTTTTGAACAAATATTAAATTTATATTCAGGATCTTTTACTTGGTTAAAGAAATAACATTGTTAGCTGGTCTTACTAGATGCTTTATTAAGCATATTAAACTTATAGTAATTAAGAATTGTATTCTAAATGAAATGTCTGAAAGAATCATTCTGTGGAATTCTTTCTGTCTCTTTTGATTCTATATTAATGTTTGGAAACATGAGGTACCCAGATGGTAGTTAAGTATGTTTACTAAATACAAATAGCACATTATTAAAATACTGTATAGGAGTAACAACTTTAATAGGAGAACCAAGTGAAAAATATCTAAAAAAATCTAGTGTTTATTTTAATCTGATTTGTGGCATTTTGTATGTCTGGTGTTTTGTAATCCTGTTTAACTCTTAAAAAATGTCACAATAATATTAGAAAGTATGTAAAATTTTGTGACTATTTATTCTGCATGGAATAGATTTAAAGGTCAACACTACTCTTTTATGTAGGTTATGGGTGCTACATGTGTGCTTTCAGAGCAGTAGTGTGAGGAAGCTTGAAGTGGGATGGCAGGACGGCCTCATCCTTATGACAGTAACTCCAGTGATCCAGAGAATTGGGATCGGAAATTGCATAGTAGACCTCGTAAACTTTATAAACATTCAAGGTAGGTAGCAAATATGTATTTCATATATCAAAGCTCTGATAAAATTGGTTTTTATGACGAACCAAACTGCATTTGGTTGTGGCAAGTCCTGTCAGAGGATGGGGGCTGGTATACAAAATATGGATGTTTACATTTCTCCTTAAGTAGCTTTTAGAGGAACGTTTTTCCTTCTAATCGTATTTGTATTTGTAATTTTTTCCTTTTAATTATATTTGTATTTGAATTTTTGTTTGTTTCTAAGTCATGTTAAAATCCTTAGTTGACCCCATGAATAAATGCTATGGTTAATTTAATTGGGAATTCTAGCAAGACAGGTTAATACTTTGTATTTAAAACCCTCTAATGGAAATCTACTTTGTGCTATAAATACATTGTGTGTGATAATTTATATACTTACGTCAGTCTTTGCCTTTATACATTTTTAACTATGTGAATTTATATTGTATTATCATCTGAGCTAATGGTAAAATCAGTCTTTCTGTAGTGACTTAACTTGTTCATTTAAAGTTTGATTCATTAAATGAAATTCATTTCGAAAGTTTCAGCTCATTTATGTATTTTTAAAGCTTTAATTTTGTGCTGTGTGACTAAATAAGGAACATCTCGCTTAGAACACTTTATGATCTGATAGTTTAAGGTATTAATTGGCAGGTCATAAACCTCACATAATACAGGTATGTAAGCATTTTTTCAGAGAGTTGTGCTTTATGAATATTTACTTTTAAACTCTAAGCTAGAAAATATGAGTGACTGGTACTACTTAAGTCTCCTGACAAGATGGCTCCCTTTATTGTGGACTTTTAATTGGTAAGGTCTAAAATGAAGACATTAAGTTGACTTTATTAATTTGTAAGTACACACCAGTGGTATGAGTGTTTTATGGTTTATTTGTTCTTTGCTGTGTGTGTCCATGTCTTTCAATTGGCGCTCTAGTTCTTTTTCTCTGTCCTGTTTACATGGATAATTATTTTGTCTTTGAGATTAAAGAGATGTTGGTTTTATTTCATTACATGTGGGGCTATATTTATATCTGCTATGTTATATACAATTTTTTAGATGAATTGTATATTATCCTTGCTAGTTCTTAATATTTTTCTACTGATATATGAGACTGCATTGTATATGAAGTAGTGACAAGGTGAAAATAAGGTTTTATAAAGTTGTGTGCATGTAACAGGAAAAATTTATAAAAACTAGCAGTACTTTTTCATTGCTGTTGTTTTATTTCAGTAACAGATATCATAGCTCTTGATATGTATAACATCAGTAACTTTTTGGTGGACTTTTAGATAGACTGCAGCAGTGTGGGTTGTTTAAGTGAAAAATGTGAAAGAGAAATAGTAAATAAGTATCAGTACATTGACTTTTTTAAAGTGGAAAGACCATGAAATACTTTGTGCTTATTTTAGTCTCATTCATTGAAGATCTGCCCAAGAGAAAACAGCTTACTTACTTACTTTATGATGTATTTATTGATTTATTTAAATTTTTGCTTTCAATTTTTTAGTTTTTTAAAAAGTTTATTTTTATTCAATTTTAATGGTTACATTTATAGTTATTACAAACTATTGACTATATTCCCTGTGTTGAATAATACATCTTTGAGCCTATCTTAATAGTTTGTACCTCCCACTCCTCATCCCTTTATTTCCCCTCCCTCAAACCCCACGCTGGTAACCATTAGTTTGTTCTCTATATGTGTGAGTCTGCTTCTTTTATGTTATACTCACTAGTTTGTTGAATTTTTTAGATTCCATATATAAGCAATATAATACAGTATTTATCTTTCTGACTTATTTCACTTAGCATAATGGCTTCCAAGTTCATCCATGTTGCTACAAATGGCAGAATTTTGTTCTTTTTTATGGCTGAATAGTATTCCACTTGTGTGTGTATTTCTTTATCCATTCATCTGACACTTAGGTTGTTGCCATGTCTTGGCAATTGTAAATAAAACAGCTTACTTTTAGAGACCTCTTACTCCTGTGTATTTATGAGTGTATAATATAGGATACTTTAAGAATATATACAATTTGACTTTTTTTAAATGGTAGTTTTTGAATTGATAGTAAATTAATTGAGAGGTATTAAAAACTAAACAATCAGCAAGTATTGTTGAGAATGTGTGCTCAGTTTAGGAGAGATTCAGAAGTTTGTCAGGGTACCATCATGGAATGCTTTAATATCCATGTATGGAACAATTAGAGGACAAAAGGACCCTAAACTGTGGTAATGAGTTGTAGTATAATAAGAGTTCAAAGAAGAAATCAGCATCAGCTTGAGCAGGTGAAAATGAGACTTGAACTAATCCTTGGATGATTAGGTAGATGGCAGGCATTCCTGCCAGGGACTTTCTGGAGATTACCTTGACTAGGTCTGAAGGTGGAGCTCTGTAAATAGTATTACTGTCCCTATTTAACAGATGAAAAAAATGAGGTGAATAAACTTGCCCAAGGCCAACCAATTTGTAAATGGCAGAGCTAGGATTTATAAACAAGTTTCTCATTCTTTTTGTTTTTAAAATTTTGAATAACTTATTGTGGTACATTTTAAATACATATGTAGTAGAGAGAACAGATATAATGAACTCCTATGTACCCATACCCCAGCTTCAAGTTATCAACTCATGGCCTATTTTATTTTATCTATGCTTCTACCTACTCTCACCCTTTCTTTTTTCTTGATTCTTGTATATTTTATTAAAGATATTTGAGTAAAAGAAAGCCAAGCTAAACACTGGCATAAGTTAGGGTTTTATTTTTCTTATGCATAAAAATGCCTGGTATAGATTTAATGGCTTAAGGTATTAGGGTAATAAATCTTTGATATTCTTGGCTTTTCCTGATTATCACAAAATGGCTTACGGTAGTTTTAGCTATCATGTCCACTTTCCACACAAGGAGGAGGAGGAAGAGAGAAGGGGACAGTGGAAAAGTTTTCATTCATATCAGGAAATTAAATTTCTCAGACATTTCCAGCATGCATCTGCTAATAAATCGTTGGCTAGAACTACATGTCATATGATCATCTCTGGACACAGAGACTGAGAAATACAAGTGTGTACATTGCCACCTCATACAGAATTGCAGATTTAAATTTACAAAAAGTAAATGCCTCAGTCAGTTCATGCTGCTATAACAGAATAACATAGACTGGGTGGCTTATAAACAACAGAAATTTATTTTACAGGGTTCTGGAGGCTGGGGAGTCTAAGATCAGGGTTCTGGCCCATTTAGTATCTGGTAAGGGCTTGCTTCCTGGTTCAAACAACTCTCTTTTTGTTGTGTCCTCACATGATAGAAGGGGCTCAGGATCTCTCCTTTTACAAAGGCATTAGTCCCATTCATGAGGGCAGGCCCTCATGAGCTAATCACCTCCTCATCTCCAAATACTATTACTTTGGGGAATACATATCAACATATGAATTTAGGGGGAACACAAACATTCAGACCTTAGCAGTAAAGAAATAAGCATACTTTATTCAATTTTTGTGGTTATTTTAAAAAGTTGTTTAAATTTGTATTTTGTTTGTTCTATTCACATATTGGTATAGCCTGCTTTTTAAAATCTTTTTCCTTTGATTTTTTTCCCCTCTACGTACTGGCAAGGGTAAAAATTCTTGAATTATTAAAGTAACAGTAATAATTACTATATATGTGGGCTTACCATTGAGGCTTGAGGTTTTGGTGGGCATTGCCTTATGGTTTTTCTTCTGTCTAATACAACTTTAAGGTACTTTCTTTTCTGGACTTTCTTTGAATGTCGATTTGATAGGTATAACACTGATGTAAAAGACAAGATGAAAGCTAATCTGGCTGTGGATGAAATTCAGGGTGCCTATGATTCCTCTGCAAGTGCTTATAAATGAATTCGATAGTTGAAAAAAAACGGTCTTCTGTTTCTTTCTGAGTAGTAGTTGTATAGTTGATATCTATATTGAGTTTGGTAGCTTGCTGAGATGTTAAAAATCATTTCAGTTGAAGTGTATTTGGCTTTAATTGAAACAGTTCTTTAACTTACAAATTAGAGGAGTTTTTGCTACTTAAAGAGAAGGAAAGAGCACCTTTCTGTATAACTAACGTTAAAATGCCTGGAGTGACAATATGCTAAAAGCTCTCGCATATTTGAATTGGGTCGAAAACAACTATTTAAAACTCAGATCTGCAGTCTGCTCAAGTTACTAAAGATAAATGCATCATACATTCAGTATCAGGCTTTGCTGCAAGATTCATGCCCACATGGAAGTACGCATGCTCTTCTGAGGCTGCATTGAAGATTGAGCTTTCTCATTTCCTTTTAAAGTCACTCCTTAGCCCCAGCAGCAGTTTAGAAATGGAAAAGTTTGGTTGCTTTAAAGAGTAGTTCTTTAGTGGGTTCTTAAAGCACAGATAATACTTTCTTTTTTGTTTTAAAGAGAAGCCTTACTGCTCAGAATGGGTACACAATAAAATATTGAAAGGAAAAAAGAAAGTTAGCTGCATCCTAGTTTTCTAAAACCTGGCAGGCTGGCAGAGCTAGAATTAGCTTTACAGATGGCATTTGGCAACATATCTACATATCACTAAGCCCTCATCTCATGAGTTTTCTTCAGCCTGTCTATCAATTACAATGTCCAATCACTGCACAGAAATGGAGAAATGGGATGATCATAGCTCACACGATGCTGTTTGGTTAGAAACGTCAGTGCTGCACAACCCACGGCTGAGTCAGTGTCTGTGAGAAAATGAACTGAATTAATATATAGAGGGGGTTGTATCTCTGAACATTTAAAGCCTAGATAACCGCAATAGCATTGTTAACACAGTAGAGGGAGGAAAGCAAAAGGAGTTCTGTGGACAGGTGAGGTAGGGGGACTGGGAAATTTTCTGATTGTTCAGAGGAATTCTGAAGATGATGGAAATATCAGATGTGCTAAAGTTTCCTAGTAATGCCCAAGGATGCTGACCTGGCTTTCAGTGCTGCATTGTTTGAAAAAGCAGAGTCCCTTTATACTCTGATTTCAAATTTTTTTTCTTGTTTTTGTGTGTCTACCTTGGCATATACTAAAGTAAGGTGTGTATTCATTTATTACATGATATTGCTGGGTTATGATTCTATACGTATATAAATATGAGAGAGATGTTTGGCCTTTGTTTCATTATGATCATTTGTTTCTGGATGTAAAAGATTCTATGTCTTTTCAGTTTAATAGCAAGTTATTTAAAATAAATAGTGCGTTTTTATTGTTCTCATGGGTTTGATGCTATGTTTTTAAATTTTATTTAAAGTCATTAGTAGAATCTTCATGTAACTTGAGAATGCATTATGTTTGGTATTGTTTCTTATGAATATTATACAAAATTTACTTAAGGAAAGACTAATTTTGAAGTAATACTTTTGATATATTTGAAAATAAAACTCAAAGGTAGAGAAATGAAATGAATGAAATAATTTCCTAAAGAAGAAGGTGAATGTATTTTTACTTTTGGATGAATTGAAGATTAGTTGAACCACTTTGTATGTATTTTACAGAACTGACTGTATTTGAGTGATAAAGTTTTAATTGGTTAAAATGACTTTTTTTCTGGTCTTTTAGAACATAGACTCTGAATAGATGATCTAGATACTGCCACTGAAATAGAGAGCAAGTCAGATAAGTTTTTGGATTATTGCACATTGATTTTCAACCAGACACAGTTGCTAAATAAATAATTGTTCTTGCTGTGAGATTTTAAGTCTTGACAGGTGACATGGCTTACTTTATTAGGAAATTTTGGCACAATTTTCAATAATTTGACTAATGTTTTTCTTTTGTCTTTATTATTCTTATCCTACTGATCATTTTGTAGAGATTTGGGGAGATATACAACATTTTTAAATTATTTTAAGTATTATTAAATATTTCATAACATTCTTTACTTGAAATGTCAGGAAGTTCTTGTGAACCTAATTTAATTTCTAAAAGTTCGAATGGTCATCTTGGTTATAGTTAGGCTAACTGGTGGTATCTTGTTTTGGTTTTTTTTTTTTGGTGGTTTGGTATCCAGAAATGTTTTTCTAAGTTGTAAAAGCAGAAATCTCATGGTAGACATTTTTGTCTTTTACTTTATAGAATATTTTTCTCTGGTTTGGCTGATTTTTAAAAAAAATAATGCCTCTGTTATTGTAAAAATGATACATATTCGTTACATAAACTTGATAGATACAGAAAAGCACATAGAAGAAAATAAAGGTTATTCTACCATCAAAAGAAAAATATTTTAAGTATTTTTTCATATAACCTTTTTTCCTGTGTATATATAAAAACATAAAATCACATGTATACACTTAAACGATTTTGGGATATTACTGTATGTACTGTTATGTAACCCATCTGTTTTCTTTTTAATAAAAAGTGAACTCTATTATGAACATTACCTATGTCATGAAGCAGTCTTATGTAGCGTAATTCCTAAGAACTGCATAGTGTTTTATGTATATATATATTTTGTTATTTATTTCATCAATGAGTTTTTCTGATTCATTTTTTTAAAATTAACTAATTAATTATTTTTATTGAGGTATAGTCAGTTTACAATGTGTCTAGTTTTTCTGGTTCTTGATCAAAGATCAGCTTGATTCCACGACATAAATTTCTCTGAAAAGGAAGAACGTCTTAGGGAGTTAAGTAAAAGTGTAATTTTGATATTTTTGGGGAAAGAAAAAGATCCTTAGTATGATTACACAATGAACTCTTTAAAGATATGCAACTGCTTTTAAAATAAAGCATATAAGATTGTCAAAATAAAGTATAGAAGATAAATCTTTTTAAAAATCGGGGATACAAGAGCTCAAAAAAGCTGAGACTTTAGAAAAAATGCCAAGATCTACCAAAAGTTTTTTATATTACATTTTAAAAAAAATTATCAAGGGAAGTGTTATAATAATGCTTGGCAATGTGGGAAGAAAAAAATTCCTCAACTCTTATTTAGGAGCTCCTGTCAGAGAGGAAGAGCAAACCACCACTACCGTCAATAATACTAACAAAGCAAACGTAGCTAGTCAGAACATAAAAACCAGCATGAATACAGAGATAAATAATGCATCTAGCTAAATGAATTATCTTCTGGGCCAGTTGAAACATCTTATAGTTAAAAAAGGAACTGCCTGTAAAATCTTAAAATTATTGTGGTCTTTAAAGGTTTTAGGAGAATACAAGAAATGCTAAAAGATGGGGGAGTCTAGGTTTGATTTTGAAAATGTAGAAGATTTTAGAGCAGAAAATGAAAAGGATAGTTTATGACTAACTTGAAGAAAAAAATAAAAGACCCAGAATGGGCTTGCTATAAAAATAGATTGTCAGGACAACTTTGATTTTTCTCTGGTGCATTTGGTAGATCAGTAGCTATATATATATCTATTTAGACTTAAGCTTAGTTTTTGGTTAAGTCTTTTTTTATATCCTTCTTTATAAGGTGAAGAAAAAATGAGTTAACCATTAGTTGACTGTGTTAATTTATCAACACAGTTTTGATTTTGAAGGACCCTATCCAAAGGTTATTGATCTTGAAAGATGGCTTTGTTCTTCGCTTTGTCTTACTGCTTATCTGGAGAATTATCAAAGTTATAGATGACAGTAAAGAAAGAAGGGTAGTAAATAAGATACTATATGATCCAAAATGATCTCTGAGTCTGGATTGTTGGACTGAATTTAAGGAGTATACATTAGTCCTGAAAAATACTAATATACATTAAGTTAACATGGATTTAGAGCATCACATATGGAAAAGACCTGAGGGTAGTTGTTAGTGGTAAACTTAATGTAAAACAAAAGTACAATATGGCTGCCATCATCCATCTTCTCCACTACCACTGCCCTTAGAAACTATTGTAATCAGTGGAAAAGACTAGGGCCACTTCTGCATACCAATGTATTGTCTTTAGTTCTGTGCATATGACTCTGTGCATATGTTCTTCAAAATACACAGTCACATCCAGTGTTCATTATGTACACTGCTGTAAGCCTGGTCCAAGTCACTTTTGGCTCTCACCTGGATTATTTGTAGTATCTTCCAAAATGGTCACCTGATTCTACCTTTGCCCTCATTTTTCCAGAATGACTCAGAGGAAGAATGTGAAGAAATTGGAAGCCTTGTCAGCTTAGAGGACTGAAAATTTAGGGGTCTTGGGGGCAGCTCTGGTAGATGTTAAAGAATCTCACAATAAGAGCTTTTTTTCAAATATGTGAAGAATTATCCTTTGGAAAAGAAATTAGACTTCGTTTGTGTCAGACTTGTTTGTGGTTAAAAGCATGAGCTCTGAAATTGAACTCCTTAGGTCACATCTCAGATCTGCCAGTTAATTAGCTGCATAATTTTAGGCAAATTGCTTAGCCTTTAAGCTCCCATTTTCTCAGCTGTAAAATGGGGATGGTTTTGAGGATTAAATGAAAGTATGTGTAAAGTGCTCAGTATTGTACCTGGCATATACTAAATGCTCAGATGTTAGCATTGTAATTGGTGTTATTTGGTTCTCAACCAGAGGGGTGATTTTGCCCCTTATTGAGCGTTTGGCAATATCTGAGGACATTTTTGGTATTACAGCTCAGGAAGGGAGTACTACTTGTGGGTGGAGGCCAGGGATGCTACTAAATGTCCTACAGTGCACAGGATAGCTCTCCACAACAAAGAAAGCCCCAGCCCCTGAACTAGTAGGATCAGATTAAAAAGGTTTCATTAAGCTTTAATGTTAAAGAAAAACTGCCTGAGAGTCAGAGCCTTCCAAAGATAGAAAAAAACTGTTAAAAAAAAAAAAATCATGTTACCCTTCCCTGTCAGCCAGTTCGTGGGAACTTAGTGGGTGAAATGCAAGGATTAAATGGATGTTTGGACTAGATTTTCTAAAAGGTTTTTCCTAAATTTAGATCCTATATTTCTATGACTATTTCTTAATAGTTAGGCGTAATCCATGACCAACATCCAAGGACATGTGATATAATTTTTTTAATGTTTAATTTTATCAATCTAATTGCAGTATAGTTTAGATTTTTAATTTTAATTCTTTTAATGCTTAAAATTTTATATGAGGCATGGAACAGGGAATTTAATGAAATGAGTTAATTGTGTTTTCAAAAGGCCATTTGGAAGTGAGTAATTGTGGGAGCTTTGTAATTTGTCTTCAGAAACTTGTTTTGTGAAACTGATTTGTTAAAATATTCACAATCATTTGATAAATATTTTAAAACTAAATCTTGTATTTGTACTTCTTATCTTCTTTCCATTGTTTTATTTTTCTTTTTTGTTTCTAATAATAAGTAGAAAAAGATGCTCCAGAGGTTTTAAAAAATAATTGCCCTTTGAAGCATCATTAAAAGTACTTGTGTGTGCATTGTATTATTCTTAAATCATGAACGTTGCCCAGAACAGTAACTGGCACAAAGTAGTCATTTAGTAAGTATTTGTTGAATGAATGACTCAGAGGAAGATACAGAGTATGCCTGACCAACCATTAATTTAAATCTGTGCAATTATTAATAGTGGTTAGCTATATTTTAGAAATCGTTTATAATTTTCTGTGGTTGGAAGTTGCTTGAGAGTACTAAGTATTTAGAGATTTCCAACTCCCGGATTTTTATCTCTAACCTGGATTTTCCCTGAACTTTAGCCTGATGTATCTAACTCCATATTTGAAATCTCCATTTGGCAGACTAATAAACACACTCTTAACATGTCTAAAAAACATTTGCACTTTGCACATCCAATTGATTACTTCCACTCTCATTCTCATTCAGTAAGTGGAACTTCCATTCTTTTAGTTGCTCCAGGCCAAAATCATAGTCATCTTTGATTCCTCTCTCTCACCTCCTACATTTAATTTATCAAATTTCAAAGTCTTGTTCTTCAAAATACGTAGTCACATCCAGTGTTTATTATGTACACTGCTGTAAGCCTGGTCCAACTCACTTTTGGCTCTCACCTGGATTATTTGTAGTAGCTTCCAAAATGGTCACTTGATTCTACCTTTGCCCTCCTTTCTTCTGTTGTCCACTTTATCTAACGTAAGTTAAGTTGTGTAATTCATATTTCAGTGGTACCCATTTCACTCAGATCAATATCAAAAATGCTTTACGCATTCTTTCAGGGTCCTCCATAATCTGGTTCTAGTCTTGTCTCTGAGCTCCTCTTTTCCCTCTGTCCCTCTTGTCTCTGTTCCAGCTGTTCTGGCTGTTTTGAATGCCTTAAAAAAGCCACGGATTACTTTTGGCACAGGGTCTTTGCACCTACTCTTACCTCATATATTCCCATAGGTCTGTTTCTCACTTCCTTAGGTATTTGCTCAGACATCTCAGAGAGTCTTACCTTGACCACTCCATATGAAATAGAACCTCTCACCTCAAAATGGTGACTTTCTGTCCTCTTTACCTTGCTTTATTTTTCCCATAGCACTTACCACCATATGATATTTAATATATGTTCTATGTTTTTCTGCATTAGAATGTATTAATTTTGAGGGCAGGGACTCTCTTGGTTATATTCTCCAGGGCTAGAATAATAAGCAGAATGTATTAGGGGTTCAGTGAATATTTAGTAGATTGCATGATAAAACTAAAAACATTGCTAGAGAAGAGGAGACAAATACTTCTAGTTATTATAGGGTGTAGTCATTATACATTGCAAGCACCTGATACTTATTAATGAATTAAAACCATGGCATTTTTTAGGACTAAAAAAATTAGGTATTATAACTTCAGTTTGGAGACTCCTCAATTTGAAGAAGTTCTTTCTCAGCAACATCTTCCTTTATTTAAAAATTTCCTTTATTTAAAAATCAAGAAACAAGGTAATAGACATTTTAAAAGTAAAATAAACCTCCAGCCTTTGCTATCTGCATGAAAGTAGTTTTTGTCAGTTAGGAAAACTTCTACCTTGATAGTAAAATATTATAAGTCTGGCCATTAAGAGTTATTTTTCTGTCAAAAATTTTAGTATCTCAGTCTTCATTTGACTTCAGAGAAAAAATTGCTCTTAGAGTGATCATACAACAGTATATCAAACTCCCTTGCTGTTGCTCCTGCTTCTGCCTCCCTAGAGTTGCTGACATACCTGACAATGGGATTTTAGGAAGAAGAGAAAGAGTAATATTAAAACTTTTCTTGAGCTGTATTTGTTGCTAAAGTTGTCTTGTGGGGAAATCTGGGATTTAAGTGTCATTTAAAATATTTCTATGGAAAAAAATACCTCAAGTGGCATACTTACAGATGACCTTTGAGAGCATAGCCTATTCCTCAGTTGAGAACTGCCCTTTTCAGTGATTAGCCTTTGTTTCTTGGGAAACTGATCATGAATTAAGCAGAACAAAAACTTATAGAAAAGGCTAATTGACAAAAAAAGGGAAAAAAAGATAAATTTGCATTAAATCTGTTGAAAATAGATTTAAAAGTTTAATAGCATTTCTTACGATCACAGTTACTGATACTTAACATGAAGATCAGCAATATTCTGTAAAGGGCTAGATAGTAAATATTTTTGGCTGTATGGGCTACAGAGTCTGTCACAACCACTCAGTTTTGCCATTATGGAGTGAAAGCAGCCATATACAATATATAAATGAGTGGGCATGGTTGTGTTCAAATAAAACTTTATTTACAAAATCAGATAATGAGTTGAATTTGGCTCATGAGCCAGAGCTTGCCAACTCTTGACCTAAAAATAAAAATCATATGAAATTAATATCTTAAAAATACTAATGTAAAATCATTTAAAAGGTTTAGTTAAAATATTTAAAATTTAAGATGATATTTTATTACTATAGTAATAGAAACAGCTTATTTTTCCCAAAAATAAAACTAGGATTTAAAATATTGCTTCTTTAATAAGGACAGACTAATTTAAAAAAGGATGGGAACATCTGATCCAAAATTTACAATGATACTTATCTTTAAGAAAAAAATATGTTTTTAAAAGCTTGATTAAATTTTAAAACACCTTGTAAACTGTGTCTTCATATCTGTATCTCTACACACATAGTAGTATTTGACAAAGAATAAACAATTGACAAAAGAAATGCCTATGTGTTATATATGTCCTGAAACTTCAGCTAAATTCAACAAACGTTAATAAGATGCACCAGGTTATGATGTTAGTTGCTGAAAGTGTTTAAAGATAAATAATTCCTCAAACCAGGAAAGTGCTGTCACATAAAGTTGTACCACATGTATACTACATAAGGGTGCCATATATAAGTGAGTACCAGTCACTTTGTAGATATTTTAGTTTTATGTATTTGTTACAACAGTGTCTTGTCAACAGCAGTGCTAGTAATATAAGCTACTTCTGGGAATTTTTCATGTGTTATTTCCTGGATAATTTACTCTCCTCTGTTTTCTCTGTTCTCTCTGAGATGTATATTGTTTGATTGTTCACCTCCTTCATTAGTGCTTGAATTTTATCATCCTTTCACTCTTATTTTCCACTTCTTTGTCTGTCTTTTATTCCAAGTTTTTTCTTTCAACCCTATTAGTAACCTTTTAAAATTTTTACTCTTGTGTTTTGAATTTCTAAGAACTCTCTCATCTAATTTAAAAAAAAAACCAGCATTCCTGTCCATTTCACTTTATTTTTCTGATATGTACTCTATGATATTTTACCACATGTAGATTTGTGTAACTACCACCACAATCAGGATACAGAACTTCCACATCACCACAAAGAAACTCCTTCATGCTGCCCTTTTTGAGTCATACCCTTTCTCCATCCTTAGGCAGCCCCAGGTTCATTCTCCATTATTTTAATTTTGCCATTTTGAGAATAATATATAAATGAAATTAGATAGTAGATAAACTTTTGGGTTTGGATTTTTTTCTTTCAACATAGTGCCCTTGAGATCCCTTCTCACTGTTGAACATATCAGTAGTTCTTTTTTTGTTTGAGTAGTATTGCATTGTATGGGTGTACCACAGTTTATTTATCCATTCAGAGAAGGCATGGTTTTTGTTATAAACTTTGCAATATTGTTGGATTTTAAAAATTCTCTACATATTACTGTAGTTTTATTACCTCCACTCCTCCATAGGAGTCCATAGTTCCACTGAACAAAATGATAGAGACTAAAGACAATTTTTCTTTTGTTCTTAGGAACCTGCCTACCATTGGAAGCTATTGATGTAATTAGAGTTTTTACCACAAATTAGGTGGCAAGTTCATATGCAGAGGTTCATACAAAATTAGTATGCTAAAGTTGAATGTAAATAGATCCTTGCTTCTGAGAGTGACTTTTAGTAAGATTTAAATTTTTTGAGAAACTTACTGCCTACTGATTTACTTGATGCTTCAAAGCATTGATTTTGAAATTAAGTGAAAACTTGGTATAAGATAAAGAAATCAGAAACCTTTTTTGCTTATAAAGTTGCAAATTTAAAAAAGGAAGGTATTTTCTTTTGGCTATAGGGTTTGTGCTTAAGGTGGGTGTATTTACATAACTAGAGATGCTAGAAGTGATATTTCTTAATTGATGAAAATTGTGATCTTAGAGGATTCATGATTAAGGATTCTGATTTGGGTTTGTTGGGTGATAACTTTATTGGGTGATAAATTTTGATCTGTGAGGTTTTCAAGTGATAATCAGTTGGAAGTGGCAGTTTTAAAAATCTTTAGAAAATACTTTGGTTTCGTGAGAACATGAACCATGTTATAAGAGGGAGGTGCAGGAAGCTATGTAGTTTGGTAAAAAAAGAATTTATAATTTATTAGAAGAAAGGCATGACTTCTATATATGATTGAAATGGTTAATAGCAACTTCCTAGGAAGGTAGTCTAAAGCAGACTGTTTTGCCCAAGAGGCCAATTCTGGTGTACAGTTTGGTAAATTTTGATGTATGTATGCACTCATGAAATCTCACCACAATCAAGGTAATGAACATATACATGCAAAAATTTCCTTGAGGTCTTTTGTGACCCTTTCCTTCTGCCCCTTCCTACCCCCATCTCCATGCCTAGAAAACCACCAATTTGTTTTGTGACATATACATTAGTTTTTTGTTTCCTAGAATTTAATATAAATGTATCCTTTTCTGGGAGGGGAGGGTATCTGGCTTCTTTTACTCAGCGTAATTATTTTGTGCTTGATCCGTGTTATAACTTTTATCAGTAGTTCATTCCTTTTTGTTGTTAAATAGTTTTACATTTTATGGATATACCACAAATTGTTTATCCAGCCACCTGTTCATAGACATTTAGGCTGTTTCCAGTTTTGGGCTGTTACAAATCAAGTTACTAACAATGTTTGTGTCTTTTTATGGACATATACTTTCATTTTTGTGGGGTAAATACCTAAGTTGGAATGGCTGGATCCTATGGCTAGTGTGTGTTTAACTTCATAATAAACTGTCAAACTGTTTTCCAAAATAGTTTTCAAAGCAGTGCTACCATTTTGCATTACTACCAGGAGTATATGAGAGTTCTATTTTATACACATATTCACCAACACTTGATATGGTTAGTCTTTTCATTTAGCCATTCAAACAGATGTGAAATGGTTTCTCATTATGGTTTTAAGTTGCATTTTCTTAATGACTAATGGTGTACAGCATCTTTTCATTTATTTTTTCCATCTGTATATCTCAAATCTTTCGCCCATTACTTTGAGAGTTCTTTATTATAAAACCAATTCTTCATCTGATACATGGTTTCATTTTTACAAGTGTCTTTAGAAGAGTAGAAGTTTTTAATTTTGATGTAGTCTAGCTTATCATTTTATTTTTTTTTAATACGTCGTGCATTTTTTCCTCTAGTAGTTTTAGGTTTCAGATTTAGGTTTGTGATCCATTTTGAGTACACTTGTGTATGATATGAGCTTTAGATCACAGTTCTTTTTTTTTCCTTCCCCTTGAGGTTCTGGAAGTGGATTATTTGTTGTATATCCATTAGTTTTAACACTGTTTGGTGAAGAGAGTCTTAGATTGTCTTTGAACTCTTGTTGAAAATGAGTTGTCCATATAATGAGTTGATCTACTTGTCTCTCATTATGCCAGTAGTACACTGTGTTCATCCTTTACCTTTTATAATAAGCCTTGAAATCAGCTTGTGTGGTTTTCCAACTCTGTTCTTTTAACAAAGTTATTCAGGAAATTCTAGGTCCTTTGCATTTCTATGTGAATTTTAGAATCATTTTGTAACTTTAGACAAAGAAATATGCTTGATTTTCAGCTGGAATTATATTTATAGATCAACTTGAGGCAAATTGACATCTTAGCAGTATTGATTATTCTAACTTGTGAATATGGTAAGTTTTTTCATTTACTTAGGTCTTTAATTTCTCTTAGTGAAATTTTGTAGTTTTTAGCATGAAGGTCTTCTACATCTTTTGTCAGATTTATCCTTAAATACTCACTTTTTTGATGCTATTATAACTAATGTTTAAAAAAATTCAGTATCTAATTGTTGCAAATATATAGAAATACTGTCGATTTTTAACTATTGATCTTCTGTCTTGTGACCTTGCTAAGCTCACTCATTAGTTCTAGTAACTTTTAGTACTAGAGTCTGTAATAGATGATTACGTTGTCTGCAGATAAGGACAGTTTTAGTTCTTTTCCCATCTGGATGCCTTCTGTGTATTTTTCTTGCTATATTGCTCTGGCTAGAATCTTCAGTACATTGGAGAAGAGAAGTGGTGTGAGTGGATATCCTTGTTTTGTTCCTGATCTTAGGTGGAGAGCATTTGGTCCTTGACTGCTAAGTATAAAGCTGGCTATAGGTTTTCCAAAGATCTTTTTTCAGCTGATGAAATTCCATTGTATTCCTACCTTGCTGAGGTTTTTGTTTGTTTGAAATCAGGAATGGATTTTGGATTTTGTCAAATGGATTTTCTATGTACATTGTGATATACTTTTTTTCATTAATTGGTTAATACAGTGAATTACATTGATTTTTTTTTAATATTCATCCAGTCTTGCATTTTTGGTATAAACCCCATTAGATAATGATGTATTGACATTTTTATATATTGCTGTATTCACATTACTAAAATTTAAAAAAAAATTTACATCTGTGTTCTGAGGGATGTGGGTTTGTAGTTTTCTTGTAATGTCTTCCTCTGGTTTCATTGTCTGGTTAATGCTGGCCTAATAGAATGAGTTAGAAAATATTATCTTTTCTTCAATTTTCTGAAAGAGTTTGGGTAGGATTGGTATTTCTATCTTAAACACTTGGTAAGATTATCAGTGAAGCCATCTGGGCCTGGAGCTTTCTTGGAAAGTTCTTAACTATAAATTCAAATTCTTTAATAGGCATTGAGCTATTCACCTTATCTGTTTATTTTTGAGTGAGTTTCAGTAGTTTGGAATTTGTCCAGTTCTTCTGAATTGTTGAATTTATATGTATAGTTGTTTATAATATTCTTCTATCATTCTTTTAATATATGTAACCTTTGGGGTGATGTCAGTTCTCTCATTTCTGATATTGGTAATTTGTATCTTCTCAGTTTTTCCCCCAGTTTGGCTAAAAGTTTGTCAGTTTTATTGATCTTTTCAAAGAACTGGCTTTTGTTTTCATTAATTTTCCTTATTCCTTTTCTATTATTTTGATTTCCACTCTGATATTTAATATTTTTTTCTGCTTCCTTTGGATTTAATATGTTCTTTGGCTTCTTAATGTAGAAACTGAGGTGACTTTTCTTAGACCTTTCTTCTTTCCTAACATAGGCATTTAAAGCTATAATTTGCTTCATAACTACTGCTATAATGTCATGCCATTCCACAAATTTTGATGTGTTGGGTTTTTTTCACTTCAAACTCTTCTCTTTTCCCTTCTGATTTCTTCTTTGTTCCATGAGTTATTTTAAAACATGTTACCTGATTTTCAATATTTGGGAATTTTCCAGGTATCTTTCTGTTATTGAATTTTAATTTAATTCCATCATAATCACAGAACATACTTTGTATGATTGAATTCTTTTAAATTTATTGAGACGTGTTCTGTTGCCCAGAATATGATCTGTCTTGATAAATGATCTGTGTGCATATCAAAAGAATGAGTTTTCTGCTATTGTTGGGTGAAAAGATCTATGAATGTTAGTTAGGTCAAGCCAGTTGATAGTGTTGTTCAAATCTTATTCATCTTTACTGATTTTCTGTCTACTTGTTCTGTTAAATATTATAAGAAGGATATTGAAACATCTGATGTATAATTGTGACATTCTCCTTGTAATCAGTCTTTGCTTCATGCATTTTGAAGCTCTGTTATGAGGCAGAAGAACTTTGGGGGTTGTTAAGTGCTCTTAATGAATTTGCCCCTTTATCCTTATGAAATGCCTTGGTAGTATTCTTTGCCTTGAGGTCTACTTTGATACTGATATAAGCCATTCTTGTATTTTGACTGATGTTGGCAGTTTGTCTTTACTTATCCTTTTATATTGAACCTCTCTGTACCTTTATATTTAAAGTGTGTTTCTTATAGGCAGCATATAGTTGGGTCTGGCATTTGTATACCGTGTGATTCTCTCTACCTTTTATGGTGACTATAGATATGGTTAAGGTTAAGTCTGTCATCTTGCTATATATTTCTTCTTGTCCCATTTGTTCTTGTTTCCCCATCCTCTTTTTTTTCTTTGCCCTCTTTTGGATTAATTATATCTTTCTTATGATTTCATTTTATCTCCTTTGTTGCCTTATTAGCTATAATTCTTTGTTTCCATATTTCAGTGATTACTTTTGAGCTTATAATATACATCTTTAGTTTATCACAGTCTACTTTCAAGTGATATTGAATCATTTCTTGTGTCATATAAGAGCCTTATTAATAATGTACTTCTATTTCTCTCCTCCCAGACTTTCTGCTATTTCTCATGTTCTTAATTCCTTTGTATAGAGTCATTATTTTCATCTGGTGTTATTTTTTTTCTTCTGCCTAAAGGACTTCCTTTAACTGTCTTATCATGCAAGTCTCCTCATGATGAATTAATTTATCTTTTTGGTATGTGTCTGAAAATGCATTTCCTTTTTACTTTTGAAAGATGTTTTTGCTAGATATAACAAATATAGGTTGACAGGTGTTATTCTTTTGTTTTTGTATTTTGTGGGGTGGTGGAAGGGGAGGTAATTAGGTTTATTTTTTAAATGGAGGTACTGGGGACTAAACCCAGGACCTCGTGCATGCTAGGCAGGCACTCTACCAGTGTGCTATATGCCCCCCACCTTTTTTTAAACATGTATTTGGAATTTTCTGTGTATGTTGCATTTGTGGGTTTCTAGTTTTACTTACGTTTCAGGACATTTCTTTACATTTTTTTTTTCTCCTCCACCTTTCTTCCTTTATGGACTCCATTTATACCTATATTAGGGCAGTTAAAGTTGACTCATAACTCACTCATGCTCAATTAATTTTTCTATAGTGAATATTATATTCATTTGTGTATTTCCTGTTACTGTGTCTTCAAATTCACAATCTTTTCTTCTATAATGTGTCATCAATCTTCCATTAATTCCACTGAGTATATTTTTCATCTCAGATACCATCATTTTTTTCTCTTTGGAAGTTTGACTTGCATCTTTTCAACATTCTTTATCTCTACATAACTTTTTGGAGGAATATGGTTATAATGACTATTTTAATGTTTGTTTCTAATTTTAAGATATGTGCCAGTTCTGGGTTGATTTCAGTTGAGTTTTTTCCTTATGTTTTCCTGCTTCTTTACATGCCTGGTAATTTTTTATTGGATGCCATACATTGTGAATTTTACCTTGTTTGGTTGCTGAATATTTTTGTATTCCTATAAAAGTTCTTGAGCTTTGTTTTAGGGTTCAGTCTAGTTACTTGAAAACGATTCTTTCAGCTCTTGCTGTTAAGATTTGTTGTGATCAGAACAGTGCTCAGTGCTCAGTTTCATTTCCCACTTCAGAGCCAAGACCCCTTAGATTCTCTCCCCAATACCCTTTTATGTGGTTTTCCAGCCTGACTTAGGTTGGTGGGTGATGTGCAGGGGGAGGAACATGTTTATGTTGATTGGTGCTCAAGCTCAGCACTCTAGGAATAGACTCTCTGCAGATCTGTGAGGTTTTCTCTCTATTATGCTGTCCCCTTTCTGGTACTCTTTCCTGAAAATTAGCTATCTGTTGTCCCCAGCCTCTCAACTCCATATTCTTAACTCAGAGTCCACGAACTTCTGCATGGCTTTTGCTTCCCTGTGTTTTACTCTAGAAACTTAATTAGAGACAGTTGTTGACCTTGTATTATTTGTTTTCCATATTTCAGGGATTACTCTCTATTCCTAATGTACTTTGTCTTACAAACCATTGTTTCATGTACTTATTTATTTTTGGGGGTTGTTTTGGACAGGAAAGTAAATTCAGTCCTTGCTTCTCTGTCTTGGCTAAAAGCATATGTTGGGGCTAATATACTCTAGCTTCTTACCTGTTCTCAATTCATATATCTCAGACTCTTTTAGAGGCAACATGATGCAGAGTTATCCCCTCTGAACTTGCTTGTCCTCATTTTCTTTTGCACGTATCAATTATTTTTGCCCTTAGAGTGCTTTTCTGATCTAAAATTACTTAATTAAGTAGAGTAGGACATAATTAGTCTTCTATGACATATAATTTTGAAGGTCTTCCATTCCACATTACATTGGGGAATGAAAAGAAAGGATGGGAGTGTATTATGACACCTTTTGTATTTATTTAAAATCTAAACAGTTTAGAAATGAAGCCAGTATTTCAGCAGAACACATAGCAATATTTAATCTTTCAGCTTCAGAGATGCTTGGTGGAAAAGCTTTTCCAGTTAATCAGTCTTCTTGGCCCATACTCAGATTGAGCATTCATGCTGCATTTGCCTTAGTCATAGTTGTGTTTGTACCTTGTTCATTAAATTGTCAGTTAGAGTCATATTTAAGAAAATGTGTTTATTTGCACATTTAAATCTTACCAGCTAGAATATGAGGAGTTGTTTTTTTTTTTTTTTTTAATATATAATCCTTTTTCTTTTAGTATGGATTACTTTCTTTTCCCTCTTTTAGGACAGAAATTCCACTGTTTCTGCTCCAAAGTTTTTAACATAAATACTGTAGGATCTTTTGATTTGTTCTATTTGAAGGAAAAAAAAATTGTTCCAAGGATGCTATCCTACCCTGATCTTTTTCAGTAGGAAGGAGGTGGGAATAGTTTTTTTCTCCCTGTAGGTGTATGAGAGACAAATTGATAAAAGCTGACAGGTTGCCTTTTTTTCCCTGAAAGTCACCCTAGAAGGGTAAATACAAAGTCAGCCTTATCTTTTGTCTGTTTAATCTGCTATAATGAGATGATAACGATTTTCATAATGAAAGAAACCACTAAAATAACAAAACACAGTATTATAGTTAATAAGTAAACAGAGAAGATGAATCCTGAAGCGCTGCAGGATTTAAAACTGTATGATCAAGATTGAAACTTAACTAGTGTGGTTTTGTTGAAGGGAAGCAGGGTAACATTGTGGAGGGAGCACTGGGATGAATCAGAAGGCTTCGGTTATTAGCATTTCCACTAAATACTATGTGACTTTCATCAAGTCTTGTAATTTTGAATTTTAATATCCTCACTTGTAGTAACTAGATAAACTAACTTTAATGGATGATTTTATTGTGCCAGGTACCTTGCTGGTCAACTTACTTAAACTTCATTTTATCCTCATGTTAACCTCAGAAAGTAAGTAGACTCTACATTTTACAGATGAGGAAACTAAGGAACATTCAACATGTTGAGCAATTAAGTATTAAAGACCAACTTGATTCTAAGTATTTATTACTCCAGGGTCATGGAGTTCCTACTATTCCTATTTCTCTGTTTCTAAAAGATACTTTAATATTTTTCATTTGTGAATCTTGTTATATGCTAAGATGGTAAATTTTTACCTGTCTTAAATTAGGTTCTCTCATTTTTGTTCCTGTCAGTTTTCCTACCTGTGATGTATTACTGATTATTAAAATCTTATCTGTTAGCAAACCTCGTTCACCAGTGATTTATAGTGATGTCTTCTTGTGAGATCTTAAAGCGTTTGTTGTGTCACTCATTTTTTAGTTATATATTTGAGACACATTTAGTCATTTTATATTTGAAATTTGGGATAACTCTTGAAGTGCTTAAATTTCTCCATGTCCATGTAGTACTGCTACACTTAAATCATAAGCTCCTTGAGGGAGCGGATTCTCTCCTGGCATGTAGCACAGTGTTGTACAGACATAATTTAATAAATAACTGTGTGAATGAATGCTGTCAACTAGACCATTTTAATCATCATTCTCAGTTATTTACTTCTCATGGGCAAATTTACTCTATGTAAGATGTTTTCAAATTTTAAATTCTGTGATTCTGTACAGTCAGTGCTGTTAGCTTTTTAGAAAATTGCTTTTCAAATATTTTGAGGAGAGTTCAGAAATTAGAATGAGTTGGTTGGAGTTATCATGTAGACATTTTATTTGACAGGGAGACCAGTTACTTTGCCCCATACCTCAGTTTTTAAAGGTAAAAACTTTCCCTCTCTTTTTCCCTCTCAATGAAAGAAATCAAGAGAACATTTGAGTAATATTTAAGAGGTCTGGGTGGTCTCCACTGCTACTACTAACACTACCTCTTTTTCTGCTACTACTATAAACTCAAAGGTCGGTTAACCTTCCTGGGCTTTGGCCTTCTCATCCTTAAAAAAAAACTGAATTGGATTGTGTGATCTTCAAAGACATAGTGTTCCAGATTTTATAAAATTTGCAAGTTTAAGGTAAATTAAGTTTCAGAATTGTAAAGTAGCATTTGATTCTTGCAGTTCAATATACTAGTAGTTTTATGTTAATTGTTTTTTTTTTTTCGTTAAGCATCTGTGATCTGACTTTCTACTTTTATGGTTAATTTTCTTTTCTATTTTATCAGTACTCCCTCACGTGTTTCTAAAGGAGTTGTCGACCACACCAAAATGAGTCTACATGGTGCTAGTGGGGGACACGAGAGATCAAGAGATAGACGAAGGTCAAGTGACAGATCACGAGATTCATCTCACGAAAGAACAGAATCTCAACTCACTCCTTGTATTAGAAATGTTACTTCTCCAACACGACAGCACCATGTCGGTATGTAAAATCAACTAAGCTTCCCAACAGTTTTTAAAAGCATGCATTTACTTTTTTAAAGTAGTAATGATAATTGTGCCTAATACTTAAGAGTAAAATTAACTTCTTAACTTCTTTCTTCTGTTCAGTTGTTTCTGTTTTAGCTTAACTTCGTTCTTGCTGTGAAGAAACAACTCATTAAATGAAGCTTAAAAGTGAAAATTTTTAAAGTCTCAAATAGTCTTATGAAAAGAGTAGTTTGAAAAGCCTTTTAAAACTGTAAAATGTAGATTTAAATTTTTTTTCAAGTTGATCTTTATCTTGTGAAATATATATCAGTGCTTTATTTTAAAATAGTTTGAAGTAAATTATTGATAAGAATTCTTGGTTAATCATGCTAAAAAGGAAGTGAAAGTTAAAGTTAGAATAACCATCATGGAGTAATTTATCTTAATTTTTGACAATATTTTAAATTTAATTTAAAAAAAGAGGAAAAGGAAGGTGTG
The DNA here is from genome assembly GCF_048773025.1 of Camelus bactrianus. Taxonomy (NCBI): domain Eukaryota; kingdom Metazoa; phylum Chordata; class Mammalia; order Artiodactyla; family Camelidae; genus Camelus; species Camelus bactrianus. The sequence goes on from NC_133548.1 coordinate 39,170,562, forward strand.
AAGTAGATTTCTTTTCTTTTCTTTAAAAAAAATTTTTTTAATATGTTTTAAAAAAGCAGTTTCAGGTTCACAACAGAATTGAGCAGAAAATACAGAGTTCCCACATAGCCCTCCCCAGCCACACATATATACTCCTGCTACCCTCAACGTCCCTCATCAGTGTGGCATACTTGGTACAATTGATGAACCAACGTGGTCCCATTATTATCAACCAAAGCCCATAGTTTACATTAGGGTTCACTCTTGATATTGTACATTCTATGGGTTTTGACAAATGCATAATGACATGCAGCCACTATAGTACAACATAGAATAATTTCATTGCACTAAAAATCCCTGTGCTCCATCTATTTATTCCTCCCTCCCTCCCTTTCCCCAGACTCCTGGAAACCATGATCTTTTTATTGTTTCTGTAGCTTTGCCTTTTACAGAATGTCATTTGGTTGGAATTGTACAGTTTGTAGTCTTTTCAGACTGGGTTCTTTCATTTAGTAATATGTCTTTTTAAGTTTCTTCTATGTCTTTCATGGCTTGATCTTTTTTTTTTTTTTTTTTTACTGCACACGTATTTTAAAATTTACATATATGTACTGTTCATTGTTTCTAAGAACATTTAGAGCTTTAGCTTTTTAAACTTACATAGTTATCAAAGGAATAAAGCCAACCACAAAATAAGAATTAACTCAGAAGGATACATTCACCCTGCTATTAACAGCAACATTATTTATAATTGCCAAGATATGGAAGCATCCTAAGTGCATATCAATAGTTGAAAAAATAATGGAGATGAAGTATGTGTGTGTGTGTGTGTGTGTGTGTGTGTGTGTGTGTGTGTGTGTGTGTGTGTAATGGAATACAACTCACCCATTAAAAAGAAGGATATTTGCCATTTGTGATCCTTAATTTACTTTTTTTTTTCACTTCAAAAACCAGAATTTTATAAGTGGCAGAGACATTCCCATGACATCAAAAACAGCAAAATACCTTAAAATAAACTTAACCAAGGAGGTTACCTATACTCTGAAAACCAAAATGACACAAAGAAATGGAAAGATTTCTTGTGCTCTTAGATTGGAAGAATCAACACAATCAAAATGGCCACACTACCCAAAGCAATCCACAGATCCAATGCAACCCCCATCAAAATACTCGCAACATTCCTCACAGAACTAGAACAAACAATTCCAAAATTTATAAGGAACCACAAAAGACCCTGAACAGCCAAATCAATCTTTTGTAGGTCTCTTGTTTTTTCTCTTTCGTCTTTTTGTTCTCTTTTCTTATGATTTGATGACTAGAGAAGGTACTTTAACATTTGTTGTAAAGCTGGTTTGGTGGTGTTGAAATCTTTTAGCTTTTGTTTATCTGTGAAGCTTTTGATTTCTCCATCAAATCTGAACAAGAGCCTTGCTGGATAGAGTATTCTTGGTTGTAAGTTTCCCTCTTACATCACTTTAAAAATATCATGCCACTCCCTTCTGGCATAGAGAGTTTCTGCTGAAAAATCAGCTGTTAACCTCATGGGAGTTCCCTTGTATGTTATTCATTATTTTTCTCTTGCTAATTTTAATATTTTCTTCTTATCCTTAATTGTCAATTTGATGACTGTGTGCCTTGGTGTGTTCCTCTTTGGGTTGATTCTGTGTGGTACTCTCTGCACTTCCAGGACTTGGGTGACTGTTCCCTTTCCCAAATTGGGGAAGTTTTCAGTGATTATCTCTCTCAAAATTTTCTCAGGTCCTTTTTCTCTCTCTTCTCTTTCTGGGACCCTTATAATGCGAATATTAGAGCACTTCATATTGTCCCAGAGTTCTCTTAAACTATCCTCATTCCTTTTTATTCTTTTTTCTCTTCTCTGTTCTGAAGTAGTGATTTCCACTAATCTGTCTTCTGGCTCACTGATCCGTTCCTCTGCCTCATTTAGTCTATTCCTGGTTCCTTCTAGTGTATTCATGTCAGTGATTTTATTCTTCAAGTTTGGGTATTCTTTATATTTTCCAACTCTTTGCTTAAAAACTTCACTCTGTGCATCTATACTCCTCGAGTTCTCTGAACATCTTTGCCATCATTACTTTAAAGTCTTTCTCAGATAAATTAACTATAACCTCATCACATTTCTTCTTCTGGGATTTTATCTTGTGCCTTGGCCTGGAACATATTCCTTTGCCACCTTGTATCGTCTATCTTTCTATGTGTTTGTGGATTCCTTCCACAGGCTTTGGGATTATTGTTTTCTTATTTCTACTATCTGTCCCTGGTGGATGAGGCTGGACTAGAAGCTTATGCAGGTTTCCTGGCTGGAGGAGCCAGTGCCTGCCCACTGCTGAGCGAAGCTTGGTCCTGGACCTCTGGTGGGTAGGGCCGTCTAGAGGCTTTGTGGCTCAGGAAGCCTGCTGATGGGTGGGGCTGTGTTCCCACCTTGTATGTTGTTTGGCCTGAGGCTTCTCTACAGGCTGTTGGGTAGGGCTAAGTTTTGGTGCTAATGATCCAATCAAGATACCACCCTCCAGGAAAGCTCGTGTAGCTTATCATTCCTGAAATGTCCACCACCAGCTTTTATGTCCCCTGAGTGAGCCGCAGCCGTCCCCCATGTCCCCAGGAGACCCTCAAAATCCAGCAGGCAGGTCTAGCTCAGGTTCCTATGAAATCATTGCCTCTGCCCTTGGACCTGGTGCATTTGAGTTTCCGTGTACATTTCCCACGTGAATGGAGTCTCTGTTTCCCCTAGTCCCGTGAAGATCCCAGAGCCAAGTCCCCCTAGCCTTCAAAACCAGATGTCCTGGGGTCTCCTTCTCTTCTCAATGCTGGGACCCAAGCTGGGGAGCCTGATGTGGGGCTTAGAGCACTCACTCCTGTGAGACAGCCTCTGTGACTTAAAAAATCTTCAGTTTGTGGGTCGCCCACCCGACAGGTATGGGGCCCAATTATATCACAAGCACGCCCCTCCTACCATCCTGCTGTGGTTCCCTCTGTATGTTTCCAGTTGCAGAAGATCTTTTCTGATAGGTTCCAGTCTCTTTTCAAAGGTTGTTTAGCCTTCAGTTGTGGTTTCGTTGTAGTCACAAGGAGAGGCGAGCTTGTGGTCCTACCACTCCGCCATCTTGGGTTTTTTTTTTCTTGACTTTTTCTTTTCTTCCTACTCATTTTCTTCCTACTCGTGCTTTTTCTTCCTTCCTACTCATTACCATAAATGAATGGTAGTACTCCAAGTAAATACGTTGTGTGACTGTAAAGCACCAGTCTGAAGTAGACGTATGTAAGCAATGTGAGCTTGCTGATTTTTATTTTCCTCTCAGAAGTGGCAGATTAAATACTTTGACTTACTATTTGAGATAGTTTTTGATTGCCTTTTATAAATCAAAATCAATTATATTAGGGTCTAATTATATAGAGGAATTTAAGGACCAATATCTAAGGTAGGTTCTTAAAGTCAGGCTAAACTGATAAGCCAAAAACCAACAGAAGTATAAATAAGAGTTGACAGTTTGTTGTATGCAAAGTTTAGTTTCTGGGAAGAGAATAGGAGATATGAGAAATTATTTTATTACTTAAAAAATTTTTGCTTTTGGGATGCTACCCGCATTGTAGAAATAGGCAGTAAAAGAGAGGTGTCAGAGTATCTCTGGAGATACAGCAAACCTAATTATATAACCAGTAAAGCTGTACAGAGTGTTCTAAGCAGCCTGAGTCATGGAGGAATTTGGCAAAAGCTGATGAAACTGATGAGTTGGAGGTGCATTTTTAGGTCACCTTTAAAGTTTAGTAATCTAGCCTCTAAAGGAAACTTATCACAAAGTCAGTTTTAATTTCCCTTTGTAGAATATTGGAACAGCTTAAGAAAATTTTCTGAATTTTAATAACATTTCCTATTAAAATTATAGATAATCATTACATGATCCTATAAAATGTATAGCAGTGCTTTATTCAACAAAATTGAGACTGAAAGGAAAGCAGTATATCATTAGCTATTAAAGCCACTTAAGTTGTTACACATTAAAAGTCATTTGAAGAAATAAATACTTCATGCTGTCTGTAGTGAAATTCTTTTCTTCCTTTGGGACCTTCCTTTTGTGAGATAAATTGTTGGTTTGGGGATTTCCTTATTAACCTAGTGAGAGTCCAAAGTTTGTATTTTGTTCTCAGAATAGATTAATACTTTCAGTATTTAGGCCAGTTAAAATTGGTATTCTTATTAATCTTTTACTAACTTTCAATGCTTACTTATTTGACTTGTGAGAATATTCTGTTCTGTGGGTTTCTATATATTTTTAAGTAGAGCAATAATATAAAATTTACCTTACTTTTGATCTTATTCTGGGTCAGTATTAATCAGTTATACATCTTTTTAGAAAAGTCTACAAAATTAATTATTTTAGAAACAGTTTGATGTTTTAGGTTTTATTCCTGGGAAATAAATTAATTTTCATGGTGTTCTGGGAAAATGTTATTTGAAATCCAAAAAGCAGAAGTCCTGTGATTTAAAACAACGTTTCTAAATCACAGTTTTTAAAAGATATATATTGATCTTTAACTTTTTAAAAGAAAATTTGTATAACTTTGTTTAACATCTCTATTTCAGAACGTGAAAAAGATCACAGTTCCTCTCGTCCAAGCAGTCCTCGCCCGCAAAAAACATCTCCAAATGGTTCCAGTAGCAGTGCTGGGAACAGCAGCAGAAACAGTAGTCAGTCAAGTTCAGATGGTAGCTGTAAGACATCTGGGGAAATGGTATTTGTGTATGAAAATGCAAAAGAAGGAGCTCGGAATGTAAGGACGTCAGAACGAGTGACGCTAATAGTGGATAACACTAGATTTGTTGTAGATCCATCCATTTTTACTGCACAGCCAAATACAATGTTGGGCAGGTTTGTATTGTTGTGCTTCTTTGTATTATTAATTATAAAGCACCTTTACATTATTTTTTCCATTTGAAGTTTTACAGTTACTCTCTGGTGGAATGTAGTGTTCATGCTGAGCTTTGGAGGTTAAGTAACTTGCTTAAGTTAATCCAACTAGAAAGTGGTAGAACTAGATCTTGAATTTGATTTTATTTCTAATGATCATTGCTGTACCAGTAGGAATAGCAAATATGTTAGTTAATGAAGACAGGATACTAAAAGATCTCTACAGGTTGAAAACATAGATTGTATCTAACAAGCAATGATAATATGTTTCCTTCACCTGGGGCTCCTAAATGCAACCTCCAAAGGCAGCAGATACAAGAATTGTTTAAAGAAAAAACTCCCAACAGTTTTGTTGGCTGAAAAGTCATCATGAGTTGTCAGTTTGATGTAGATAATTAAAGAAGTATTAATAAGAAGTAGTTAGTAGAATGAAGGAGAGACAATAGTTATCTTCTAATCCATGCTGGTCTAGAGTAATAGATTAATATAAAGTTTGTGGTTATCGGAACCACAATCTAGGAATGATGTAGGCAATATGGACTATAGTCATAGGAACTGCAGTCTAAGAATATAGACTTAATTTTTCAGTGTCCAAAATTCGTATCTTTTTAATTGTAAAATTAACATCTTTTTCTGTTTAATATAAAATGAAAGGAACATATAGATGAAATGGAAATTTACATGAAGTTAAAAAAAAAAGGAAAACTTGTGTTTTTTTTCTAGGTTGCATATGAGTATAACTATTTGGGATACTGCTGTGTGTGTATGATGTTTGTATCTCTGAATACAGAATAAATACTAGCATATGACACTGTATACATTTTGAGTAGATAAATGTTTCCTTTTAACATTGGCACTAGACTTTATGAGAAAAAATACTTGAACTCTATAGGCTTTTATGTATTATTAGCATAGGGGAAGATTATTGATGGAAAAACTCTTAGGAGGATAACTTGACATGGATAATACTTTATATTTTTACTTAAACTTTAAAGGAACACAGTTAAGAAGTAATAGACATTTGAAATTGTGCTTCAGCTGTTAGGGTACATTTTCTTTAAAAACAAAACAAAACCTAAAAGACTTTTTTTGTGTGTGATCCATATGGATCTGAAAAGATGACTTTCCACTTTTGTAAAAAGTTCAGGTATTTGAGCAAATTGCGTGACATTTGATTCCTGAAAGGCTTTCTTCTTCTTTTTTTCCCCCAAATCAGAGAAGGCTTCTTTTCATGTCAGTTGACAAAATCATATCTTTGGGGATGAAAATTAATATTCATGGAAACTGTAAAAAGCAGTTGACATTTTTGGGGAAACTGAAATAAAAAAGCTTTGTTCTTTATAAGTTCTGTGTTATAACAAAAGAGGAAGCCATTTAAATTGGGAAATTGTTGAACAGAAAACTTAAATCAGCCGTATTCACTTTAGGAATGGTGATATTGAATTCAGAGGTTCAACTTCCTTTCATCACAATTTAAAATTTTTCTTGGGGGTTATGCATTTAACTTTTTATTTTGAAGGACATATATTACAAATTGCCTCCTTTCTAAGTACTTGCTGTTATAGGGCCAGCAACATAACTTGAAAAAATAGAAATTCATTTGTATTTTCCTTATGTAAAAATTAATATTAAGAGCTTGTTACTTATTTAAATTTTTCATTCTGTTCTTAACTTCTTCATATCTTTCTACTCCAGCATTTGATTGCTTATTTTTTAGTTCTAGGATGCAAGTTTAAGAGTTTTGACCAAGATTTGTTACATTTATAGTTAAGATTGTAAAAAGTAAAATAACCTAACCTGCCTATACTGTTTTACTTTTTCCTAGTTTAGATTACTGTATGTGCTGCATTATGGCATTGTTTGCAATGAAGACAGCAGTTTTAAGGAAGAGGCCCAGATAACATAGTTTTCCTTTCCCCCTTTTTTCCCCCTCATAAGATTAGAGGAAGAATCACCTTTTCCCCTAGCCTGATTGATTCCCTACCCCCCCCCCCACCCAAGAAGAAAGGACTGGAAAGGTCTTAGCTTCTGAATTTTATTAATTGATTTTGTTTGCTTGTAGATAATTTACACTACTGTTCCCTCCCATAAAAAGGCAATACTTCATTTATTACATTTGCCAGAATAAATTTCTTGAACTAATTTAATGACATCATTTAATGTCAAAATTATAATTCCTTTTTACTTTCGTACATGAAATCGATCTTCTCTTTTGAAGCAAGTATCCTATTGATGTATTTCTCAATTATTTGCTACCATAGGATGTTTGGATCTGGCAGAGAACATAACTTTACACGTCCCAATGAGAAGGGAGAGTATGAGGTGGCAGAGGGGATTGGCTCTACTGTGTTTCGAGCTATTCTGGTGAGTGCTATTCCTTGTGTATTGACTGAATCAAATGACTCCTTTTGGTAGGTACTTGGATTAGAAGCAAAGTTTTAGTTAGATATCTCTATGGAGGTATCCAGGATATTTTGTAAAAATATGATTTAATTCATCTTTTTTGGTACATAAATATATGATATAAAAAAAGAATTTTATGACCTTTGCAAAGGTAAGATAGGAGATGATTCCTCTCTTAGGTCTGCCTAGGCAGTCCTTTCAAGGGTTTAACAATAACATTTCTGTAGTCGTATTACTCTACCCTCCTTAATTCTCTTAAATGCAATGTTGATTATTTTTTACTACTAAGAATGAATGTGGCTACTGGAATTCTAATGTTTTACTGCACATCACTAACAATATGGACACTTAAGAACATTTAAAAATCACCTCTAAAATGTATTTAGTATTTATGTTTTAAACCTTTTTTAAAAATGTTTAATCTTTCATTTTGAGTAATATTTGAATTAGTACTACAGTCCCTACTTGTCATTTTAAATCAGTGATAAAAGTTTGATTTATAGCATGTGACAGCTTATGCCACAGTGTGAAAATATGATTTTCTTAAATAGTTTTGTGGGACTAGGAGAGGGAGGATTCTGAGATGCAAGACAGGAAAAGTAGTTGATCTCAATCAGGTGGTTAGCACTCGGACAAGTACCAGAAGATGTCTTGCTTTCATTTATGTAGTAACTTTAGAAATTGTGTTACTGTGGCTCTGAACCTCAAGAAGCTTGAAGCAGATCTTAATTTTGGGGGAAGTGCTTTTTCAGCAGCCCATACTTCCACTTGACACCCCGTGGAGTTGACAAGAAAGAATTTTATGTCTGAGCAATGGAGTAACTTTGTAACTATGGGTCTAGCCCCTAACAACAATTTAAGTAGATTTTGGAAATAATTACCATTGATTGTTCTTAATTATATGGGGAACACCAAAGAACAGTATTTGGAAGAAGAATATCTAATTGTGTGTTCTGTCTGCATATATTTTAAATACATGGATATGACTTTGAAGTTCTTCATTAAAAATCTTAAGTTTTGCTCTGTTCTCTAGGTAACATTTAAGGTGACTTTAATTTTCTTAAAAAAAGAAAGTTTAGTGGGAATGGTATAGCTCAAGTGGTAGAGCACATGCTTAGCATACACAGGACCCTGGGTTCAATCCCCAGTACCTCCTCTAAAAATAAGTAAGTAAACCTAATTACCTCCTCCCCCCTAAATAAATAAATAAATAAATAAATAAATAAATAAATAAATAAAGTTTTTTAAAAAGTTAAGAAAATGTATGGTAGTTATGTAGATAACTTGTAGAGGGGGAAATACATAGGAATTAGCATGATATAGTAGAGAGAGAAGATATGCGTAATTAATGGAGAAACCCAGGTTCTAATCTTACCTCTGCTGTTAAGTAATTTTATGACTGGGTGAGTCAGTGGACTCATTTGGACATAAATTTGTCTTGTTTGGAAAATGAAAAAGTAGCTAGGTGAACTGAGGTCCCAATAACTAAATTCCACAGTTTGCAAATCTCAGAGCACCACTATTTTTGAAAATTTTACCAGTTCAATTTTAATAAGTTTTGGCTACCTCATACTCCAGATGTTTTATGCATTCTTTACTTTCTTTTTTTAGGACTATTATAAAACAGGAATAATCCGTTGTCCTGATGGCATATCTATTCCTGAACTGAGAGAAGCATGTGACTATCTTTGTATCTCTTTTGAATATAGTACTATTAAATGTAGAGATCTCAGTAAGTATGATGTTTTGTCTGTGAGTGGTCTGTAGAGTTACAGTATATTGGAATCAAAAGCCTGAAATAGTGCTGTTTACCTAGACTTCAAATATTTGTTTAATTGTAAAGCACTCTAATGCCATGAAGGTTGTTTATGGAAGTCCACAGAGATCTTTATAAGCTCTTAGTGCAATTTTCTAAAACTTTCTTTCAAATTTATTTTTTTAGATAGATTCTTCTAGATTTCCTCTTCAGTTGTTTCCTCTGTCATTTGTTGCCAGTCTTTATCTCCCAGCTTGAGAGCCCGGCTTTGGCCAATATCATACTTGGCTTCACTCTTCAGATCACATCAACCAAAAATTTATAATTTTTTTTTGTATTTACGATGTAATATAATATCCTGTGCCACTATGGAAGATACAAATAATTCTCAAGAACAGTATTTGTCACTAAATATCTTAAAATGAATACCAAATACCTAGCCCTCATTTATACAAAAGGTTAAATGACTTCATCCAAGAACTTACAACATAGTCTCAGAGCAGAGTCTAGAACTTTGCAAATCCTACCTCTTTAATATTTTTCTCTCATCCCTTCCCTAAGACCCTTCCCTAGCAACCATCCGTGTTTTCACTGTTATGTCATGTCTAAGAGGAAAAGGTGATTATATACATAGAAAAGTAAAAATGTGTATGAGAATTATCAAACGGTGACTTGGATTTTAAGTGGCTGGAAAAGTTAAGAAGGAGATGTCATTGTGGGCTAGTAGGATTGGGAAAGAGTTCAGAGGAGACATAGGTAGTAAAGAATACATAGAAATGACTTCTTAATCTTCTTTCATAGACCCTACCATATAGTGAAGGGACTCTGGTAGGTAGTAGCTCCCCAGATAGGCTATAATTTCCTCATTATTCACATTCCCTTTCCAGGCAAGGATTTGCTCGTTGATTGAATATGGGGTGGGAAAGAGAGAAGAGGACTTTAATTAGAAGTGTGGAGTTGCCATTAATTGAGATGGAGGAGACCTCATGGGGAGCAGAAATCTAAAAGCTTGATTTTGGATATGTTAAGTTTGAAATATCTATTAGACATCCAAGTGGAATTGCTGAGTGGGGCATTGGGCATACATGTCTAAAACTGAAGAGAAAGATGTGGGCCAGTTATTTATATGTAGGAGTTATAATTATATGGGTAGTACTCAAAGAAAAAATGTTTTAAGGACTGTACACATTGATCTGTAACCCCTCTTTTCACATAACAGGCTTAAGAACCAAGTTGAGGACTTTTATTCTAAGGATAGAATGGCATGGAAGGTTTAAACAAGAGACACCTATTAGATTTGGCTGCTGTGGGGAAAATGAATTACACAGGGGCAAAAGCAAATGATGGGAATATAATTAGAAAGTTTACAGTAGTTTGAGTGAGAGTTGATTTGGACTATGGTGGGGGAAATGAGGATGGAATGAGTTTTGGTTAACTATTGTTATGTAATAGTCCATTCCAAACTTAGTAGCATAAAATAATCTTTATTTTGTGTGTTGAGAATTCAGACAAGGTACAACAGATGTGTCTTATGTCTGCTTCATAATATGTGAGGCCTCATCTTGTGAAGGATTGAAGGACTGAGGTGACTCAGAAGGTTTAAGACTTCTTCATTCACTTGTGTGCACCTTAGACTAGGATGACTCAAAGGCTGGTTTCGGCTAGGACTGTCAGACAGAGTACCTACATATGACCTCTTCATGTGGCTTGGGCTTCTCCAAGCCTGGAGACTGGGTTCAGAGAGGAAGCATTTGGAGAGCAAGCATTCCCAAGACTGAGGCAGAACCATAAGTTACGTATCCCACACCTCTGCTGCACTCCCCTGGTTACAAGCAAGTTAGTACGACCAGGCTAGATTAAAGGAGAGAGGAATTGGACTTCTCCTGTGAGGAGATGTCAGGGTCACATTGCAGAAAAGCGTGTGACAAAGGAGATTTTGAAGCTATCTTTGGAAAATAGCATCTTCCAGGGAAAGAAATGACACAATTCAACTTGTATTTAAGAGGTGGACTTCATAGAGCTTGGGAATGATTGAATTGAGATGAAAGAGGAATCAAGGATTCATTCATTTATTCTACAAAAATTTAAGAGCCTGTCATATGACTAGCACTCTTCTGCGATGATTCTGAGAACTTGAGTAGATGGTGATGCGATTTATTGATTTGGAAAACACTGCAGAGAGAGACAGAAATGATTAAGTTCAGTTTTGGATATGTTGAGTTCGAGGTGCTTTTGAGGGGTCATCCTAGTGAAGATTTCCAGGAGGCAGTTGACTGTAGTGCATCTAGAATATAGAAGGCAGAATTAGTAGAATAAATTGGGAATTGTCAGCATAAGGTGAGAGAAGAAAAGAACTTAACATTTTTTTCCTGAAAAATACCGATATTTAATGAACAGCTAGAGGAGAAAGAGTTGACAAAGGTGACTGAAATAGAATGGCCAGAGAGGAGAAAGAACGCCAGGGATAATGGTATCAGATTCTTAGAGATGAGAATGTGTAAGGAGGGAGTGGTCCCTGTAAGAGATTCCATTGAGAGGTTAAATAAAATCGGGATCAAACGATGTTCATCGTCTTTAACAATTTAAAGGTCATTTTCAGACTCTATTGAGGGCAGTTTTGAGTAGTGAGTGTGGAAGTCAGATTGGAATTGGTTCAGAAGTTAGGGGAAAGAAAATGTGTTTATATATCTAGAAGTTTGGCTATAAAGGGAATTTAAATTTAAAAAATCCTAATGGAAACAGCCCTAGAGAAGCAGAGGGCTAAATAATAATAATACAGATTGTTATTTAATTATTTATTATGTTGTTAATAATTATTCTATAATTAGACAACATAGTGTAGGGAGAAGAAAGCTCTCCTTTGTAAGACTGTGGTTTTGAGTTTTGGTGTCCTTTTCTGACCCTCCTAGTAGTTTCTGAGGTGGTAGAGCCTTAGATAGGAGATAGGACATTGCTGTTGAAATAGGAGTAAAAAGAAAAATGATTAGGTCAATGTAGGTGAGGCTGTGTATTTGGGAAGTTAAAGTTGTTCATTATGTCTGGACTTAAGAAGGGTCAAGTGAAGTGTATCTTTCATTCCTCTCAATTCTAGGGTCACGTCAGCTATATAATTCCTGTACCGTGCTGTATTTTGTTTGGCCTTTTGCCACTGTTTTTCCAGTCGGTTGACTCAGTTCATCCTACCCTTCTTCCTACACTGAAATATTAATGTTGTTTGTAAATAATTTTCTGAGAAGGAAAACATGTGGAAGATGGAATATGGGAGCTATTTTATTTCATATAGATAATCTGAAAAAATATCCTTAGGATATACTTTAAGATATAACTGCATATATTGATGGAAGACAACATAATGTAGTGAAAAAAAAAAAAACCAACCCTGGACTAGGGATGGAGTAGGAGGAGGGCAGATTTAATTCTGATTTTGCAAATTAGTTTTATAACCTTTGGTAGATTGCTTCATGATGTGTAAAACAAAGGAGCTTGTGTTAGATGACTTTAATTGGCCCTTCTTGCTGTAAGATTATACAGTTCCATAAGAACTCCTCCTGAGAAAAGTTTTGTTGAATAAAGAATAACCATTATATTGTTTACAGGGTCCCAAAGTAGTTGCTGAACTAATCTGATGTTTTATTTGTCTGTTGTTTCTGCTCTTATCAGTCATCCAAAAAAAATCAAGATTTTTGGGGGGTTTCATTTCAGGTGCCCTAATGCATGAGTTATCAAATGATGGTGCTCGTAAACAGTTTGAATTTTATCTAGAAGAAATGATCCTGCCTCTCATGGTAGCTAGTGCCCAGAGTGGGGAACGTGAATGCCACATAGTGGTGCTTACAGATGATGATGTGGTTGATTGGGATGAAGAGTATCCACCACAGATGGGAGAAGAATATTCACAAAGTGAGTATTGTGGCGTATTTTCTCTCTTGAATCATCATAAATTCTCTAGCTTTTATAATATTGATCAAAGGACAATTTTTATAAAGAAAGTACCTTGAACCCTTACACCAGGAATCAGCAAACTAAGGCTTGTGGGCCAAATCCAGCCTTTTGCCCATTTTAATAAATTAAGTTATATGTATTGTCTATGGCTGCTTTTGTGCTACATTGGCAGAGTTGAGTAGTTGTAATGAAGACCGCGTGGCTAGCAAAGCCCAAAGCTATTTACTGTCTGGTCCTTTACAGAAAAAGTGCGCCCACCCCTGTCATGCACAGAAATGGCTTGCTCTTTGTTGAGTATTTGGATCTTGATGGTTTTTTCTTTGCGTTTAGAAGCACCCAAGAGAAGTAGATTCTGGAATAGTAGATAATAAAAAATAAGCTGATTTTTTTAGATGAAATTTTATTTGTATGTAACATGAGAAGCTTCAACTCATTGATTTCAAAGATGACTTTTAAGTTCTACGATATTCCTTTTTAAATATCATATGTGTTTCTGGAGGATACAATGACCTGAAAGCTTTATGGAACTATAGTTTAGATATTTCTGACCAAAACAGCACATCTTGAGCAGCAGTGACTAACTTTTTCTGTTGTGCTTCCAATCTTTGATTAAAAACCTTTTGATTTTTTTTTTGTTAGAAAATTTATTTTACATTATTTTTCTTGGTGGACCCAGTACAGTACTTTTGAATAGTTTCATAGATTGAGAAGAAGATAGAATTAAAAAAGGAGCTAGGTAAAATAGCCTAGCATCTTGTTTTATACTCCAGTCTTTGTTGAATCGGTAAGGGTTAGAGTTTTAAGTAAAAATTACAAGATTATAGAAATTAGTAGAACACCTTAATCTCTGATTTTTCAATTTTATTTACCCTTTTATAAAAATAAAAGCAGGCTCCAAGTGTTTTTTTTTTTTTAATACTTCTAAAGAAGATTTTCAAACGATTCTAACACAATTTTTGGTAGCATTTTTCAGTATTTACATTGAGATGTTTGTTTCCTTTGCATGATATATGTAAATGACTATTGTGATTCTTCTGTGGGCAGTTGTAGTAGTAGACATTTATGTTGCTATTTCCTCATTCCTAGGTTCTTTGACAATGGTTTTCTATAATACGTGGAATAAAATGTTGAACAAAACACAGGAAAAATGGAAAGTTACCAATATCAAAAGAAATACACTAAGTTTTTTTTCTGTTGAGAAAAAGGAATTAACAAACTTAGTATATGCATTTTAGTTTTTAGGAAGTTTGACTTCAAGAGAGTAGAACCAACCATAGAACACAAATGACATTATAGGTGATACAGGAATTATAACAGACCTGGTTTTTCCTTCTTAGTTGTTGAGCTTTTCATTTCAGTGTTTTTTGATTTGTTTCTTATCTTAAGCTTTGAAGTTTAAAAGGACTGAAACATTTTTACTTAATTTGTCTAAATATATTTCATTTTGTGCCAAGATGTTCCATCCTAAAGAAGATACATTTAAGGGGACAGAAATAGCCTCTTCAGCTTGATTTTCCTAAATGTGACATTATAACACCAAACATTATGAGATGCCAAAAAATCTTAATCATAATATATCAATAATCTTAAGGATGTAGTGATAATCACATATTTACCCCATGAGTAGCTTCTGTATACGTTTTTTCCTTTTATTGGCTCTTAAACCAGCATGTTTGGTTTGTGAGTGTGTTTTTCTTTTTTTGAAAAAACCTTTGCAGTTCACCTTTTAAGGGAGATAACTCCACCAGAAAGAGAGAAGGCGAGGAAGGTCCTTCAGTCTAACTCCCTGAAGTGCCCAGCACATTTGGAAGACTCAACATGTTGTCAGTGGAATGTCTGTCCTTTGCAAAGCCAGTTTGCTCTAAACAGACTAACCTAGGCAGAACATGCTCGAATCTGCCATTTTTAACATCAGTATTAAATGGGGCTGTTCGCCTGAAAACAGTTTGTGGGGTGGGTCTTTGCCTTTTGGGGGAATTATTAATAGTTGCTCAATCCATGAAATGTAAGATGTATCCATTTTGTACTTTCTGACAAGGTAGTTTTTTTTTTTTTTCTCTCCAGATGAGGTCTTGTAGGCATCAGAGTAAAGTTCTTTGCCTGCTTGAGAATGATATGTTTGATACCTTCTTTTGGTTTTCTTTATTTGAAGAAATTGGGGCAGATCCCATTGTAGTAAGTTTGTATATATCTTTCAGAAGGAGATTCTTCCTATGGATTGGGTTACCTGGTTGGTTATTAAAGCTTCTCTTGTTTCAACTTATGTAGACATTTGCTTATATATTAACTGTACTGAATTGTCCTGTCATGTGGCTAGTCATCCTTTGGCATCACTGCATCCATTATTTGGGCTTTTAGGGTTGTCAGTCTCCTTTGATGATCAAGATAAACTTAATCATTTCCAAGTGCTTTGATTTTAATAAGAAAATATTTTTGTCTCTTTGTTTCCAGTTATTTATAGCACAAAATTATATAGATTTTTCAAGTACATTGAAAACAGAGATGTGGCCAAATCAGTTTTGAAGGAGAGGGGTCTTAAGAAGATTAGACTGGGAATAGAAGGTAAGACATTTTCACTACTCTATTAATTTTCTTTTGGAAAAATAAGTTCTACAGTTCCAGTTGGAATATAGTTTGAATACTCAGAGAAAAACTCAGACAAATGATTATTAAATGCTTATGCAGTAGACATAAATGACAAAAATAGGCTTCCTTTATCTGAGAAGATAAATAGAAGGCTATTAGAAATTATTATTTATTCGAT
The DNA here is from genome assembly GCF_048773025.1 of Camelus bactrianus. Classification (NCBI taxonomy): domain Eukaryota; kingdom Metazoa; phylum Chordata; class Mammalia; order Artiodactyla; family Camelidae; genus Camelus; species Camelus bactrianus. The sequence continues at coordinate 39,186,331 of NC_133548.1, forward strand.
TAGATTCCCTAGCAATATAGGGATGTGAATGTCTTTTCCGCCATAGTTCGACCTAATGCGTTTTTTAGAAGTCCATATAGTGTATTTGGCATGAACGTGTGTACGTTCCCATAAGATTGGCAGGGCTCTTTGTCTCTAGTGATTGTTGGAGCTCCTCAAAGCCCAACAGAACTAAAAACTAGTACTTTCTGAACATTCATATAAAAGCAGTACTAGTTAGCTTACTGGTGTCTTAAGGTATGATAGCTTATTTTCAACTTAAATTGAATTGCAAATGTATTCCATCTTACTTAAATGCATACATTTTTAGATTGCTTTTTACTTTATGATTTAAATGAATTTTTCCAGATGTCATGTCAGATGCTTCTTTTATTTTAAGGTGTCCTTACTAAAAACAAAATGTCTTGGCATTTCATAGCATAGTGTAAAGAGTAAAGGTTCTGGAGCCAGATTACTTGTGTTCAAATCCTGTGAGTTAATAGCTGTATGACCCTGGCCAAGGCACTTAATGTTCCTCTCTCAGTTTTGTCATCTAAAATGGGAGCATTGGTAAGTACTTTATAGGGTTATTATGAGGATAGAATGAATTCATACATGAAAAACACTTAAGATAGGACCTGGCACATAGTAATTTCTCAGTATGTATTCATGATGGTGAAAATGAAGATAATGGTGTTGATCAATGACCAGATGAGCTGTTGGAGATCACAATAATGGGCTACTGAGACATATAGGGAAGGATGACCAGAAATAGGGACTTTATAGTAAGGGGAGGAAACTCGGGGCTTAAAAAAATAGTTGCTGACACATAAGCTTTACCAGTGTGTGTCCTCTTCTGTCGGTGGGATTTAGCTGTTTGATTTCAGCACTAAAGAGAAGGCAACTGGAGAGAGTGACTCTAGATTGGGAGGACAGGGATGGCCTTTCTAAGAAGCAGACATTTGATCTGAAGCCTGATGACAAGTGGGTTGGAACTAGATTGTAAAAAAGCCTCATGTTCTGTGCTAAGGACTATAGACCTTCCCCTTTAAGCATGAGGAACCATTGGTAGTTTTTAAGCAAGGATGTAATATGATTACACTTGTGTTAAAGTGGTGATTCTGTGTGGAGGACAGATTGGAATATAGTGAGATGGGAATTTTAGACTTTCTAATAGCCGAAGAGCAATTAAGGACAAGGGAGTAGAAGTGGAAGCTTTTCTGATCTCTGGTGCTGCCCTTCAGATGGGAATTGAATGGAAGTGTGAAACAAAGAAGATACTCTACACAAGGTCTTTAGAAGGTATTTAGTCCTGCTTGCTCCTGCGGGCCCCACACCACCCAGTCCCACCTCAACCACATATGTGCACACTCCACAGATGGCTACACTAGCTACCAGTGATGCCTACATACATCCTCCTGTGCAGGAATCCTTAATCGAGTCCCTATTATGTGAGGCCAGTTTTTTTCTGATTCTAATTGTGGCCCATGGGCCAAGTCCAACCCATTGCCTGTTTTTTTTTTTTTTATAAAGTTTTATTGAAACATAGACAAGCTAATTTATGTATTGTCTGTGGCTGATTTCACTTTACAATGGCATAATTGAGTAGGTGTGTCAGAGACCATATGGCCCACAAATCTGAAATATTTACCATCTGGCCCTTTACAGAAAATGTTTGCCAGTCTTTGGTCTGAACTGGCAATTCTTACTAGTAGGAAGGAGAGAAGGAACTTGTGATAGCTTCTAAAGAAAGTATGTCTTTAGAGAAATTGGCTTACTGGTAAATGAGTGAAAATTTTTCCAAAACTAGGATAGTCCTTACTGGTTGTTACTTTATAGTGATTATGATCCAAGAGGAGGAAGCTATATAATCAGGGAAAGCTAGGTCAACTGGAGGGAGGACGACGACAAAAATACCCTACAGCCTTAAAGTTGAGGATTATGTTTTATTTAGTGACCTTACTGAGGATTATAGCACAGGATACAACAGCTTCTCAGTTCTGAGAAACTATTCCAAAGAGGTAGGGGAGGAGCCAGTATATATGTATGAATTTTTGCTGAAAAAAACATGTAGTTGAACATCAAAAGATTACTGCTAATCACAAAAAAAAGACATCTCAAGTTAATGATTTTAGTGCTTCTCTATTTGAGAAGATACAGAAATCAGGGCTCATTGAAATTATTCCCTTGATATGCATCTCAGCTGTCTTGGGCCAGAATCCTGTTTTTCTCCATCCTAAATTCCCTTCAGGGTACACTGTAGGGCAGGGCGGGGAAGAAGGGGCCTCCAGCATGGCAGGCAGCATTTGTTGTTTACTAAAAAGACAGGCAACATTTTTTTTTGTCCACAGCTGCTTAGGAATTGCCAATCTGAATGAACTGCTTGGTCGTTGAGAGTAGTAACATTAAGATGGTATGGGGTTAAAATACTTGCTTTGCTAACCTAGGTGCAGAAGTACCTGGAACCAGTGAAGCTGTTGAGCTCTAAAGCTGCTTGTCATTTAACAACAAAAAAAGAAAGATAAACACTCAGAACAAAATAAAGATAAGATTTAGGTTTAATGAAAATAGAAGGCTAATGTGGTAAATTGCAGGCCTTGAGGCCAGATAATCCTGTTCAGGGATGGTAAGGATAGGACTGGCACCCGTGGTGTGCTCCGTACCATTGTATTCGGGCCCCAGCCCCTCCGTGCTCTTACTTTAGGAATGTCTTTCTGGTGGTTGATGGATGGTGGAAGATTTTGTGAATTATATCAGTAGGATTTCAGTTTCTTGTTGTTGAACTGATGACTAAGGGGGTAGAATATTTGTTTCCGTTCTTTAGTTTGTTTGTTCAGGAACTGCAGTACAAAAGCCCTCTTTAGGTTAAGTTGTGTAAGAAATATGGGGACCCTGTGCATGTCCATGTGTGTGTGCATGAGTATCCTCAGTCTTTAAAACCTTTCTCTCCTTTAGGTTATCCTACCTACAAAGAAAAAGTAAAGAAAAGGCCTGGGGGCCGCCCAGAAGTGATTTACAACTATGTCCAAAGACCCTTTATTCGAATGTCTTGGGAGAAGGAAGAAGGAAAGAGTCGACATGTGGACTTTCAGTGTGTGAAGAGTAAATCTATCACCAACCTTGCAGCAGCTGCCGCAGACATTCCCCAGGATCAGCTGGTGGTCATGCACCCAACTCCACAAGTGGATGAGCTGGATATTCTCCCTATCCATCCCCCTTCTGGCAACAACGACCTCGATCCTGACGCACAGAATCCAATGCTGTGATGCTGACGTTCCTTGAAACCATAGCATGCTACTCTTCACAGTGACGTTGCACTCTCCTCATTCTGCACTGCAAGGCCACTCTCTTCATTGTGAGATGCACATAACAATGTTTAGGATATTGCAGTGTAGGCTTTTTTAAAGACCAAAGGTAGCTGAATGGTTTTTTAAATGAGTACAACTCTAGCATCTTGAAGTTCCAGTTATATAAATGTATTTGTTTACCAGTAGGTTTGTGAAATTGGTTCTTTGTATGGGGGACAGTCCTTTTTCACACATCTAGATCTTTTCAGGCGTGGTGGAAATTGGCAGCTGGGGTACTTTCAGTCTAGATTGATATTTATCACACCCCAGATAAAGTGTAGAATATTATATAGTTGCACTTTATAAATGGTGGTTAAGTGGAATTGTTCAAGCCATTTTTATAGTTGTGATGCACAGTATAATTAAGTGCTTCTATCAGAGTATTCCTTCAGTAAAGTGTGTTTTCTGCTGCCTATGATGAGCAAAAAATGAGTTTATCATTGGGCTTATTTGAATGATTAGGATGAAATTCAATGCCCACATCTTTTCAGTTATCTCCAGTGCCCTTTTCACTCTTTCCAAGGGAGTTACATGCAGGGAGTGTGAACATCAGAGGTGGTTTATTATCCAGTCTGCCTTACCCTTAATCTGTTCACAGATTATTTATTTACTAATAATTTTTTTCTTAAGAGTTATGAGATAGGAAAATGAACTTTTGCTCTTCATTTACTAAATGATTGTAAACTCACTCAAGTTTTTCATCAAAATAAAATTCCATTGTTTTAATGTTTCTGATATTTATAACCATCTTGAGCAGATTTTCAGTTTTATAATTAGCAGATTTCCTGTCTTATTGGAATCATAACTAGAATGCAGATAGTAGCTCAAGGAACTCCAATTTGGTATATGTGGGATGAGGCACTTGTATTCCCTACTAATTATAAAATATACTATAAATCCAAAATATTGTTAGAGCTGAAAAGAACATTTTCTAATCCAACTTGATATGGAGGGTGAAATACCTTTACCAGGTCCTGTAGTAGCCTTAAGTTTCAGAGACAAATTCTTGGCAGTGGTTCACTGCTTTTTCCATTGTACTGTGCTATATATTCTGCTTAGCAAGTTATTCATGCAAGTACTTTTTTCTTTTTTTTCTTTTTTTTTTTTTTAGTATCCTGTGGCCCAGTTCAAGAAGGAATCGGAAGTATTTGGGTGCTTTGGATCTGGGGTCACTTAATGTTTGAAGCCATACAAGGTAGTAGTTCAGAGAGGAGGTGTAGTAGAGAAGCTGATTTGTTCTGTTTAATCTTTGACTTTGTCATTTCAGAGGATCCGAAGTATGTGTGTAAGCATGTTGTGTGTGAGAATGTTTATTCTCATATAAATTAAAATTTGCAACAATTTGGAGATTAACTATGTTTACAATACAGCTAAACTAGTAACAGGGAAATTATGTAAGTCCTAGAATTGTTATGAAGGCCAGAAAAGCACTGCCCATGTTTTTGGTGTGGATCATCCATAAATACCCACCATGGAAAAAAATCGATGATGCAGCCCTGTGGCATTTTCCTGTAGGATTTTTTTCCCTAATCATTTGAAATGTGAACAGTATTTATAGAACAAGGGAAACATTTATTAAAAATATTTAACTAATACATTATGCTTTAACCCATATTTATAGTAAAGGATTCTTACAAGGAAGAATAAACGGCTTTATGATACAATTAGTATAAGAAATATCCACATGGGGGACTTCTTTGTAGTGTAAAAACACCATACATCTGAAATGACCATTTGCATATAAAAGCTACCAATGATGCTTCTGTGCACAATGATTAAAAAATTCAACACAAACAGAATCCAAAATATACAATTAATGCAAGCTATCCACAGCTAGCCCAATAATCAATGATGAGGAAACACTGGAGCAGGCTTAGTTCCACTTTGTCTGAAGTTACACATAGTAAGATTGACTTGTATCAATGGCTCTGAGATGGCTTTTATGAAGACGGTACATAAAAGCTGTTCTCTCCTTGTCCAGTAAGCTTCACAGACTGTAAACCTCCATCAGTAATGCACTTTGATACTGTAGCTGTTGCCAAAGCAACACATAGTGCTTACAGCGGCCACGGCAAGTCGCTAAAGTCAACAGGGCCACCCAGCCCAGCATCTGCTTCCAGGAGGCTCATTATGACAGCCATTGCTGCCTCATCGTTGCTGGGGCTGCTTGAGCCTTGATCGTTGTCTATCATGTCTATGCCCATGTGAGGGTTCTCGCCTGTGGGAGGAGATAAAGACTGGTCTGTGATGGTACCGAAGCGTGTTTTAAGTTTAGTAAGCAATTGCGAAGCATACTTAAGTTATATTTAACAGTAGGGCGAGCAGGATTGAGGGAGGCTGCTTTGTGGGCTGCATTGCCATGTACAATTTTTAACTTTGGTATTTTTCAGAGGGAAGAACGAACTTTTTAGAAACAAAGTACTTAAAATTCAGTAAAGATTGAAAGTATTTTAGTTGACCTCATCTTATGATATAACCAGTTATAAGGAGGGAGTTACAGAAAAAAGAAATAATAGGAAGGTAGAGATTCGAGGGCAAACTTCTAGAGAGAAAAAGATGGGTAGGATGGGAGAAGCAGACTCCTTATCGCTTAATGACTTGGCATACCCTCTGAAATGCTTATTGAGCCCCCTTTTAGGCATCATCTCTGAACCTCCATTAGCCCTCCCTCTGAAGAAATTATGTTCCACACGCTGGGAGAAAGCCTGTGTCGAGGTGGCTGTAGCCTCCTGAGTTCCTGGGACAAACATGGACCCCCACCAGAACCCAACCATTAAACACAACTTTGAAGTAAAGATTTAAACGAATTTTATACCTTTTCTTTGTTCTCATCAAGTTTACCTAGAACTAGCTTGTTTTGTACATTCAGTTCTTAAAATTGACTTTGTCAAATGTTTTTTGCAAGGTCATTGCAATGGAAGTGAATAACAAAGCTACTTACCAAGAATAGAAGAGCTATCAGAATATGGATAACCTGGGTTCTCCTGAGCCTGCCCTGGTAGTAGGCCACTGGAAGGAATGTCTGGAGTCCCTCCATTTAAAATCTGCCAACAAAAGTGACGTTTTCACATCATCAGTTTCACTATTACTTGCAGTGCCACCAAGAAAATGAGGTGTGTTGAAAAGAGGAAGGTGAGGAGAAAAAGCTTCAAATGGCTTCAGTTTCCTTTTGGATGATGTCACGTAAGAGATGGTCACAGTAAGGAAAAATACCTCTCCCCTAAATTCTTCTCTTTATTCGATTCAGCCCACAGGCAATTCAAAGGCTGAATAGAATCCATAGAGCATTCATTACCTTAGATCATGCTGTTCACATTTCTTTAGAGCCAAAGACTAAGCCTCAGTGAGCCCAGCTGGGCAGGTCCCATGTAAGGGAGTTAAACTTCTTACAGCAACAAATGTTGCCGAAGAAGAAATAAAGGGTTGTTAAACTGAAGAGACAACAGCTCTGAAGTCACTAATGTAGAAGTAAACCTCATCACTAGATACCACAGGTGCTGACTTCAGTAACCAGTGGTTTAAGTTGTAAGAAAGGCTGCAGAGAAGTAGTGTTACTCTATTTCTGTGTGCCCCCAGCTGCCTCCCCCTGGCTGAGCCTCACAGAAAAAGCACCTTTTGAGAAGTATCTCGTTGTAGGAGAGGAAATAGTTTGATGGCAGCTTCGATTTCAGGCCTTGCCAGTAGATGGCACTACAACTTTATCTCCCCAGTCCAATTTTTTTTTTTTTTTTACAAGACTATCAAAAAGACTACACTCTAAATAAAAGTTGAGGACTCCAAAGAACTTTATGTAGGCTATATTTATCAATATTTACTATAATTGAAGTTAAAACTAATACATTTTAAAAAATCAAACCTATTACATGTTAATATGAATGGCATTTTAATGAAAAAATAAACCAATTTCCCCCAAAAGGAAAAGTTAGACGTGTCATTTTACATTTTTTGCAAATCAGATGTATGGCTTAATAGAATTTAATTGGATTCGCATTTGCTGCTTCTGTCTGTTTTGATATGTTGTCTGAAGTACATATATGAAGGAGCTCTGGCCTCACCGATAGGCAGTTGGAAAAGGATTGTGTATTAGTAGCCTTTTCAAATAATCATATTCTTTGATTCTCCATCAAAACTTAGCAAGTGGAAATTTCTTAAAGATTAGCTGCAGTGAGGAATTTAAAATCGTTATCAGTGAAAATTTGGTACTGTCATGTTAAAATCCATCGGTACCTCTAGGCACTTGGGATGGATCTTTCACCTTTGCATGATTTTGAACTCTTACATCGATTATTTGGAAAATACTGGTTCACCGAGTTAAGCAGAGCTTCCAAATGTTGACACATTTCATCAGACAACATCAAAACATCACCATTGTTAATATTACCTATATCAGAAATATCTTTTATATTTTGAGAAGCAGTTGAGTCAAAGGAGCAGATACAAGTTTTCTAAAAATTCTAATTTTTGTTTGAAAGCTAAAATTTTACCACTGTCAGCTCTTTTCCTTTAAGTTGCAGTTTCATTCATTTTCAAAGAAAATGTATGCTAAATACCCGTCTTAAAAACCATAGTTTGCAATAGTAAAAATGGTGTCCTGTGAAAAAGGCAGTTGGTTCAGCTTACAACTTAGTCGCACGAGTGCTTTTTCTTGAAACAACCATACTTCATTCAACACAAGTGCTTTAAGCGTACTGCCATTTTGTAACAGTATTAAAAAGATTTACTCAAAGATTTTATAAAAATGATTTTACTGCTTTAATAAGCCAGTCTCATTTAAGAATGTCCTTAAAAATTTTTTTTCAGTGTGTGGTGAATGAAGTACAGTGACTACCAGTACAGTTTGGTGCCACTGCCCTGATTTTTACAGAAGCACCAGCAGTTTTACCCAACATTGATTTTGTACTATCAGTTCACATATCAACACAGTAAGAAAAAAATGTTTTAGCATTATGATGAAAATAGTTTTGACCATGCAGACCCCTGAAAAGAGCCCCCCACCCCACCCCCGCGCCAAAAGACCACAGGTGACGTTTAGGGAACTGCTGCTTTATCTGAACCTGCCTTGGTGCCTCTGGATGTCCAGACTCTTCTGGACTCTAAGGCTTACTGAACCTCCCCCTTTTTAGCTTTACCCTAATTAAAACAACTGGCAGGCTAGATGGCTCATTTCTGGACGTGCCAAATTTGAAAATGACTAGGAAGGGTTGGAGGCTTGGATACACTACTTAATGCTGTGCTTCTTAACTCTACCTTGTTTAGGTGTCCTTCTTGTAAGTTTTGCTGCTGACAACTCAGATTACATTCAGAATTTCCTCTCTCAGACCCATTTTCATAAGCCCAAAGAAAGAGAAAAATTTTCCTTAAGTGCCTCAAAAATACTTGGGGCTTTGTGATGTAGAGTACACTTTTAAATCTCTGGTGGTTGGTGGGAAAAGAATCAGAAGTCAAGAGACCTGAATTTAGTTTGGGGCCATGCTTATTAAATTCTGGACTAATGATGTAACACTTGGTAGCCTGAACCTTGTCACTTACGGGGTTGTGAGGATAAGGTGAGAGATTTATGAAAGTTCCCTGAGTAATATTTAAGCACCGTACTGGAGTGATAACCTTCCAAGAGTAGTGGGATTCTTGGTAATACCAGAAAGTCAAGTGCCTAAAGCTGAACTGAGACACAGAGAAGGGGAGACCACTCTAAGGAGATGGTGGATCCAATATGGAGGAAGGGCCTAGCGGTGTAACAGAGCACAGCCTGCAGGCAGGCTGAGGGGTGGCCCTAGCCCAGACTTCATCTGTTGATGCTACATTCTGAGTCATTATCAAAGGCCAGACACTTTCACGTATGTTATCTCATAATAGGACTTACGTGCAAAGATGCTAGCCCCATTATTTATATAGAAACTTAGGTCTTAAAAAGTGTACAGAGCCACATAGCACATGGCAAACCTAGGCTTCGAACCTAGGCCTGTTTTCCATTAATTTATTGGCTTTCAAACCTTTTCCTGGAGGAGTAAAACCTTTTTTCAGGTAAAAACTGTTACAGAAGTATAAAAAAGAAGAAAAGCTGCCCTGGTAGAAGCAGGAGTCCTGACCATATCCTTCTGATCAGCTGCCCTGCCCCATCCCACCTGGCAGTGCCACAGCCCCTGGTAACCTAAGCCTCTGAGGAGCCCCCTCTTGAAAACCCATGTCCTCCTTTTGGCATAATGTGTGCCCTAGAAGTCCGATCTATGTAAATTACTAATATTCTTTCTCTGTACGTATCTTTTGGGAGATGGGGAAGGAAGAGTATGTCCCAAGATTCTGGCCCTTGGGTCATCCTAACCTACATTAACATCAGGCACTATAAATAGAATTATGATTTACAGTTAACAGGGGCCTAGATTTGTAAATTCTCTGGCAAAGGTGAAAACAGATTATTGGTTTCTAAGCCTATTTATAGTGTAGTCTTCTGGCCAATTCTTCATGAGGGCTAACCACTGATAAGCTACTTGTACCCAATGCTGTCACATGACAGGAAGCCCCAGGCAGCAGATCCCTAAGTATTCTGCAGCTGCAAAAGCATAACTTGCTTTCCAAAGCACTGCTGGTGGCATTGTTTCCAGGGCCTGGATTAGGCATTAGTGATATTTTCTCCCTTAGAAACTCCTTGCAGACAACTAGATACTTTCTTATGTAAGGTACTCACTAATCCTCCCACGTGGGAGCTCTTGAATTCCTCTCTCCATACGATGGACTGATAGCTCCCCAAGCCTTAGAATGATCCCTTTCTGCCCTCCCCTACTCACATGGAATAAATCCATCCTTAAAGGAAGTCAGCAAGCCTCCCTAGCTCCACTGGTATGCCTTGTACCTAGCCTAACACAGGTCCATTTACTTCAAGGAGAATTACAATGATACACTCCCACTTCCAACACTTCAGAACTTGGGCAAGAGCTCTCTAGGTGAAGAAGGGCCTTAGTCTAAGTCATCAGCCCTACCTTCTTGCCTCCTGGAGAAGAGGCATCAGGGGGAGGTGTACTTGTGATGTTCAGTGGGCTGGAGCCACAGCTGGAAGGCGATGACCCTCTTATCCTGTCAGAGAAAAGAGGAGTTAGTTACATTGCCTTTCCTTTTTCTCAGCAGAGTGTGTGTGGTTTTGTTGAGGGGTGGGGTGAAAAGAAGGATGAAGACCTAGAAGAGGGACTGGCAAACTTCATCTGTAAAGGGCCAGATGGTAACCACTTGAGGCTCTGTAGGCCGTGTGGTCCCTGTCACAACAGCTGGACTCTGCCTTTGTGGCCTGAAAGCAGCATGGACAGTGTGCACGTAAGTGGATGTAGCTGTGTTCCAGTAAAACTATTTACAAAAACAGGTGAGAAGCTGGATTTATCCTGGAGGCACCTGATCTAGAATGCAGATCCTACAGTCAAGCGTCTCACTAACAAAACCCTCAGATTAGGATTTTGATTTCAGGTTATGTATTTCAAGTAAGTAGACAGTTTTATTTCCTCACTGAATCCAGATCTTAGAGTTGGTGGGACTTTAGAAGTTCAACCTGTATGTTTGATACCACGACCTAGAATCCCCAGCAAGTGATTCACCCACTACCCTACACACACTGTTTAGCTCGTGAATACTCGGGGATGGGGCCTGCTGGGGCGGCTCATCCACACCTGGCAGGAGCACTCTTCATCGTCACCACCTTCTAAGGCAACAGGTGATGAAAAATGGGTCCAAGCCCTTCTCAGCTCTTATTTCTCAGCATAATTGGTTTACAGAGGGAGAGACTTAGAACTGGAAATCCACATCAACTCTTGTCAGGCTGAGGGACCTCAGGAAGGGAAGCCATGACCTGGCACTGCAGCGAGAGTTTGGTGAGAGTTGGGTGGCAGCTGTGTGACGACCACCAGGCTTAGCACCTACATGGATGAATGCACCTTCTGGTCTCCCAGGGACCCCTCCACTACCCAGCAGTCTCTTGGCTTTTGGGCCTATACTGCCTACCTCTATAAATTTGTGAATAAACGAAATTTCTCTCTCCCCTGGATCATAAGCTTCTCAAAGGCAAAATACAACTATATACCAGGCATTCTTCACCCACACAAAGGACTACTAACTGCTTATTGAAAAAATTGCTGAATGCTTCCCACCTTTCCCTACCTACATCGATGAAACCACTATTTCCCCAGGTTCCCTTATCTTGGAATTGCCTTCTCATCGCGACTTATTTCATCTCCAACACCTAGTCCTTAAATTACTGACTTCTCGTTTGGACACTATCATCACTGTATGATGGGCCTCATTCCTGGGTTATTAAGCATGCTCACCTTCATCTCTTCCTACTCCAACTTCCACAACACTTGGGTCACCTGCTTAGCATCCTACAAAGAAAGGGGTCTTACAGTTTTCTTTCAGTCTAAACTGCTCAGCATCATTTCCTAGGATTCTTAGCAATCTCCCATCACAGTGCTTTGGCTCCTTCCTCCAAAGAGGCTGCCCAGTTAGGTAACTTGCTTTTTTACCCTGAAGATGCCACTCACATGCCCACTCCAGCGTGTGCCTGTCTTCAAGAACGAAGGAACACCCACGTTCATCACAAACCCCAACTAAGACCAACCTCAAACCCTTCCTCTCTTGCTTGCTTCAGCCCATGCACTCTCCCTTATTTTCTATTATCATAAAGAAAATAGTCTTCTCAAAGATTTATATGGTCTTTGAGTTGTCAAGGACTGTTTTACACTGTGCATGCATGGCCTCAAGCAAAGCACAGGGTGCAGTGGCTGATCACCAGATTATCTCAGCACACTACCCCCACCACTCCTTCCTGAAGTAGACTCAAGCAGCCACATCTGTCGTTACTGTAGGGTTGGAACAGAACTGTGCTACCCACCGGAATAAGAGCCCCTCTGTGGCCAACTACAGAAGGCCAGCCTCCGATTCCCCTGAGAGAATCAATTCAGTGGCAGCAGAGAATAGTAATTTTTCCTTTTCCCATGATTATGTTCCATTAAGTTTGCATTCCTAAGGACCTCATTACCACCCTTCTCCATTCTCCAAATTCAAATGGACTTATAATGACTGCTTCCCTCTCAATGACTGCTCTTAAAGCCTTAGATTTAATTCATAATTTTTGGGCACTCACTGTATGTCAGTGTCTGTTCTAGGAACTTCCCTGAGTTCTCTCTCAATCCTAGAGCAATTTGGGGGAGCTAGACATTGTCTCCCGTTTATGGCTTAAATCAACAGAGACCAGGAAGTTAAATGAATCCCCTAAGCAGAGGCCCAGGACTCAAAGTCAAGTAAACTGCTTCAGAGCTGCTTTTCTTTCATATGGGAAAGAAGTCCCACCCAAAGGGGCTTTTATTACTAGCTGATAAGCCTGGTCTCTCTTACTAGCCCTAGGCAGCTTTTTGATTAGAAGCTAATGTTCTCTATTAATGCCCAGACGACACCAATTCCTGGCTCCACTCCTGCCACCCTGTAATGTTATGTTCATCCATCCTCACTGGGAAGCTCCTTGTGTCATGTACAAAGTAACAAGAAAGCTGAGCCTCCCAAAGAGTACCCTATAGCTCTGGCCTGTTTGGGTTTAGCTTTTTTATTTAAAGGCAGAACTTCTCAATCTCAACACTATTGACATTTGAGACTGGAAAATTCTTTGTTAGGGATGGGGGGTGAGGGAGGCTGTCCTGTGTACTGTGGAATGTTTAGCAAGCAGCATTCCTGGATATCCACTGGATATTTAGCAGCAACCTCACACTCAGTTGTGACAACCAGAAATTTTCTCCAGACGTCAACAAAACATCCCCTGGGAGGCAAAATGCCCTGGGGTTGAGAACATTGGTTTAAGGGAACAAGGAGAAGGTGTTACTTGCCTGTGGATTTCCATGATTTCTTCAGCAATCATTCGACCTATTTTTCCTGCCCCAGCCCTGGTTCCCCCTGGAATCCCTGGAACAGTGGGGTGGGTCCTCTTTGGGCCACCTGCAACAAAGGAATCTGAGAGTGGGAAAGGGAAAACCGAGGAAGAAATACTACTATGTTAAAACCAATTCATCCCATGATCCTCTTGAAGTTCAACTCTGGGTTGTGCCTTGAGGGACATTAGAGCCATAGCTTGTTAGGAAAAGGCATTCCAGCAGGAAAAAGCCAAGTTTCCATCCAGGATCAGAGGTGTTAATATAAAGCCTCTAATTCCTCATGCACTCAACATACATTTACTGAAGACCACTCTGCTGCATGCAAGGGTCACAGAGATAAGTCAGCACCCCTGCTTTCAGGGAGCTCACAGTCTAATGTGGAGACACACAAGATAAACAATGGCTGGAGCAAAGGGTGATAAGTTTGATGGGTCAGCACAAGGCACCCAGCTTCTCCAGGGCCAGGCGCAACTTCCTGGAAGAGCTTAACTCTGAACTGAATCTTGAGAGAGCAGTATAAATTAGGTTGGCAGAGAGATAAAGAGGGGAAAGCACTCCAGGCACAGCAACCAATGGATGCAAGAGCACTCAGGCAGGACAAGTGGGGAGAGCACTCCAAGAAATTTAGCATGACCGATGAGGAGGGAGTGACAGATGAAAAGAGAGAGGCAGGTACAATCAGACCATGAAGGGCCTTGGATGCCACACTAACAGATTTAAATAGTATCCGCAGAGGATAAGGAGTATGAAAGGACTTGACCCAGAAAACACTGACTTAGATTTGGGTTATTAAGAAGTTCACTGAGCGGAGAATGAACTATAGAGGAGAATGGGGGCTGAGAGCGGGAGAGTGAGATTAGGGGTAGGAGGTTATCTGCGGTAATCCAGGCAACAGATAAGGAGGGTTAAGTAACAAGAGCCGTGACAGAGAGGTTTGAGAGAGAGAACGGGCTGGATTTCGTGTTTAGATGTAGTGGGAGATGAGCAGGAGTCAGTTTCTGGCTTAACCAACCAGATAGGGGGAGTGCAGAGAACTGATTTGGATCTGCTGAATTTTAGCTGCCTTTGGGACCCCAGGTGGCTCTGGAGAGAAACTGGATATAGGCTTCATTGATGGAGAGAGCTGTGGACTGAAGCCATGCAAGCAGAGGCAGTTCCGAGAGTCCCCCTCCCCGGGCATGGCACACCCTCGGGGGCCAACAGACCCCCTCCTCCCACCACAGGAGCCAGTGACTGTCACCAGAGAGCAAGTCACAGCACAGCCACTGGGCAACACAGAGGGACGAAAGCACAAGAGGAGCAAGGAGTTGGCCATTTCAAGGGCTTCCAGGGTCCAGGCAACCTCAGGGAAGGCAGAGATGAGTTCCCGGCCTTCCAGGCTCAACAGAGAAAGTGAGATGATAACATCCTGAGTGATCATCCTTGCGAGGCCGCCCTTGTTGCACAGAATATGGTGGCCAGGGACCCTGAACACTTGGGGGTAGGGTGTGCTGGCCACAAGCAGCTTCTCACGGCCAAGCCCCGGGTGCCCTGGTAGCACATAGTTACCTTCTCCTGAGGGCAGCATGCTGTCCATGCTGTGAGGGGACGCTGTGAGCTGCGGGAAGGTTGGGTCCCCGCCTTCCAGGACGTTGGCTCTGTGAACATCCCAGCAACAAGGAAACGTGAGTCAGGCCTGCTCAGAACTGTGCACCTTTCACCTCGGCCACGGTGTCCAGTGTCCACTCTGGACCTGGACGGGCCAGAAAATGAAGTGTCTGTCTGAGTGGCTCAGTAGGTCTCCTCGCTGTCTGATAACACGACAGACAGCATGCCAGCCTTTGGCCTCACTGCCTGCCTGGGCCTTCCTAATCCACATGGGACACAGGCCGGCAGAGGTGGTGACCGCGGCAGCCCCTGCCTCTGTCGCCAGGCCTCCTCTCCTGCCAGCCTGCGGTGCACCCAGCTCCGGCCCCTCAGTCAGCTCTAACTACAGGTCGAGGTGAGAACACGGGGAAGATGAGGGGAGCAGGCCAAAGAGGAGGTCCTTTCCTTCCGGCTCACCCCACAGGTGGCAGCCTTGGAGGGGACATTCTGGCCGCCAGTGCTCAAGCCCTCCTCAGCCAAGGCCAGTGTGGCTGCTGCGCCTTTTTCGTGGGCTATCCACCCCTCCCTCCACGGCGGTGCCAGTGGGTGGCCCGGCTGGCAGAATTCAAAGGCTGACTGCTTTATCGGGAAGGAAATGGTGCTGTCTCCTGGAGCAAGTCCACCAGCCGGGGGCCTGAGTGTCATGAGTATTGAAGCTTTTCATTTGTGAACAATCTTTTGGCTTCTGCCGGTCCTGAGGCTCCACTGGGTATTAGCAAGACGGCAGTAAAGGATGTGAAACTGGCTGTTGCCTGTACCCCCTTTCCCAAGATAGGAGCCCAAGGCATTTCTCTTTCAAGCAAGGGGGCTTCTGATATGGAAGAACACTTACAAAACAACAGTGTTGGTGGAGACAATATATTCTACTTCCTTGGTCCAAGGGTTCATGAAACTGAACCACCGACTCCGTAGTGTGATGAAAGAACCATCTTTGATTTTAAACTTATAGCAATTAGTTGTAATCTTTTCTCTTGTCTGTAAAACTGAAAATAGAAAGAAATCATGAACATTGTTATTTCCTCAGACCAATGTATTAAACTCACCAAACCCTAAGTGCATGCAGGTGCCAACGTCATCACTCTTTAATAAGCCCCGGGAGCTGGCACTTCAGAGAACAGGCTGTTTCTGAGCGTCTGACTCAGAGCCTTCCAATTCAGTTGTGAATCTGTCACTGTTGTTCAGAGTGTATGAAAGGTTCCGAGGAATAACTGAGTGCACTCTAGATATCTAACTAGAATCAGCTATGAGGTGAACTCCCAACAGTGAGAAGGCACTGTCCACAGGGCCCACGTTATTTTCCTGTCACGAAGCCTGAGGGCAGCCCAGCATTTTTAGGACTTCCGGATTCAGAGAGGTCACACACCCATGGAAACCTCATTCTTTCATGTGATAAGCATCTTTCATGTGCCAGGCACTGGGGACAAAAGAGGAGACAGAATAGGCCTCCTGCCCGCAGGAGAGGAATGAGGGACAGCTATGCAGAGGAGATCAGAGCCTTGAGGGATGAGTATCAGTTTGCCAAAAGGAGGGAGGGAAGAACTAGCACTGCCCGGGGAGCAGCAGGGCCTGGTGGAGCAGGCAACAGTGAGATGGTCAGTGTGGCTGCAGCACAAGACCTCTGCAGGCAGGGATGGGGAGGTGGGGCGGGGCCAGGAGACGGAAAGTCTTAGACACCTGCTAAAGGTGTTTGGACTTCAGTGTAAAGGCAGAAGGTTTTAAGCATGATGTGACATGATCAGGCTCAATCTATCGGAGCATAAGTGGGATAATTGTGAAGGATGAAGGATGGACTGGGAGCAGAAGGGAGCAGGGAGGCCTGTGAGGGGTCCATCACAAGTATCAGGTAGGTTCAGAGGCTGAACCAGGGTCTTGGCAATAGAGGTGGCAGAAAGGAGCCTCTTTGGAAATGTGTGTCTGAGGTGAATGAATGGTCTGATGGAGGAAAAAAATCAAGGAGGGAGTCACTGTTGGTTTCTCTCTTGGGAGAATGTGGCCATGCCACTAACCAAGAGGGAAATACAGGAGGCAGTGCAGGGCTTTGTGGAAAGGAATTAGATTCGTTTGGGCTATACTAAATCTTTACAGAGTCCAGGTAAATCCTCTGAACAAGGGCTGCCTTCCAGAAAGGGGCCTGGCCTATGTATAGAGGTCTGCTAGGCAGCTGGGGTAGGGGTAGGGTTACCTGTAAGGGGATAGAAGGGGCCTGGGGGAGTCAATAATCTCCTCTCATCACAGATATTTTGTCCTGAAGACTCCTGGGCTGGCTGACTCCCACATCATAGGGGCAGATATCTCTGGAAGGTTATGTGAACTCGTCTCAAAGCAGGGGGACACTTTAAACTTAAGACCTTTTATACAGCCCAGCTTACCTTGCCTGTGACATTCTGCAAGATGTCCTATGTCATCTTGGTGAAAATATTCGTAACATGATGTACCTAGAAGTTCTTGTGGTAAATATGCCAAAATAGCTGTTGCCCTAAAAGGGAATCGAAAAAAAACAAAATGAAAAGAAAAAGCCATTCAGAAGACTAACAGCATCTCTGCAGTGGATGAAACCTGCTAACAGCCAATGAACACCAAGTCAAAGCTGGGTGGGCTCAGAAGGCTTAAGAAGTAGTC
Source organism: Camelus bactrianus (assembly GCF_048773025.1). Taxonomy (NCBI): domain Eukaryota; kingdom Metazoa; phylum Chordata; class Mammalia; order Artiodactyla; family Camelidae; genus Camelus; species Camelus bactrianus. Next base: position 39,203,798 of record NC_133548.1, read on the forward strand.
TGCTCCACCATGAAACTGACTTCAACCAAGGGTATAAAAACAGAGAGAAAGAAAGTAGAGAATCCTTTCAAAGGGGCTGTTATCACAAGAAGTCAAATTATAGGAGGTTTAAAAGTGGTAAGTGCATTAGATACAAACGTGGTAGAACTCTTAACCCCAGTGCAAAGCTTCTCCAATTGACTGCCTACTTTTTATCAGGACGACCAGACACCAGAGGCTCCAGCAGTGGGGCCCACGAGGGCCTTGAGGGGTGGCTGTGTCCTTTTCCAGTATTTAGTAACTATTGCTAGTAGTCAGAAAAATTATTAGCCTGTGAATATTCTTAAGAAGGCAGCAGAGAACAGTGGAGATTTGGGGATATTTGGGTTCTTAGCCCAAGTCTACTGCCAGTTAGTTGTGTGTGAATCCTGGAGGAGGCCCAGTCTTCAGGCAGCGCCTCAGTTCCTCAACCGTAAAAAATGAGATCGGATGAGGTCAGTGTTGTCCAGTAGAACTTTCTGTGATGACAGAAATGTTCTATATCTGTGCCATTAGCCACATGTGGCTAATAAGTACTTGAAATGTGACCAGTGAGCCCGAGGAAATGAATTTTAAATTTGATTTAATTTTAATTGATTAAATAAAGACGTAAATCACCATATGGAGCTGCCATAGCCAATGACTTACTGTACTGGACAGATCAGGACTAAATCTTTCCGAAGTCCCACATGCCAGAATTCCACTCACAGGAATGGCCCGGGAACATTCCATAGATTCAGATAGCTGCTAAGCCTACTACTTCTCTTTCACCCAAGGACATCAAACCACCCCACTTAACTGCCTCTACATACCAAAGAATGACATGGAAAAAAAATCTCTGTATTTATGATGATATCTCACTGGCTCTCATTTTTCAACAGAGATACCCATCACTTCCTTCTCTCTATACTTAAGAAAGCCAGCTGATGGCCCTGTCTTCTCTCTGCTTTACTCCGGGTTGAAAATCGCCTACCATCATTGTTCAAGGGTCATATGCAGACTCTTACCTCTGGTCTACAAAAACAAACTTCCCATCTATTGCATGCCGGGAGACATACTCCATAGATTTCACCCTGATGTCCCCGTTCGCCGGTTGCGGGACCACGTGAGAGTGCAGTCTTCCAATTGCAACAAGGCAGCTGAGATTGCACCCCTCGTTGTCTGGTTCGCTGTCTTCGTCCAGCCCCATCTTTGTGGGTGGCCAGCTTTTCAAATAGCCTGTGCTGTGGATTGTGCAGAAGCTTTTTCGATCTGCTAGAAAGCAAAGTCCATGGTTAGTGTCAGTGGGGCTTTGGGGCACAGGGGCACAGGCGCCCCGGGGTGAGTTGGGATGTAGGCAGGGAGTCAAAATATAAAAAAAGAAAAAAACAAGGTCTTACTGTCCAAAAGCAAGCATCCAGTGAGAAGACAGAAAAATAGGTGTCATCTAGTGTCCTACGTGCTTTGTAGACCTGGTTATACCTAAAGGACATGACGCTCACCAAGGAAGGACTATCTAAATCTACCTGGGGAGAGGCAGGATGCCCAGAAGAACAATGTGGGGCGTGGACCAAGAAGAACGAGCACTGGCTAAGGGACCAGAATGTGTAAAGGCTGAGAAAGTACAAAGGCACAGAGGGGCATCCTGTCCAAGAAACAGCAGAGAGCTCCATGCGGTTGAAGTGAAGAGGGAGGTGCTGGGGGTAGAGTCAGAAAGGCGGAGGGGCAGACTGTAGGCGCCTTGGATTTTTTGCTCACAAATGTGTTAACTTTTCTCAGATAGGAAATGGAGAGCTTCCAAAGGCATTTAAGTGGGGAAACAGCAAAATCACTTCATGATTTGGATGCTCTAGGAGCTGAGTGATGGGTGAACTGGAAGACAGTAAAAAATCAGAAGGACAATAATACAGCAAGAGACACTGAGGACTGTGACGGCAGATCTGTGAAGATGAGGAGGAAGTAGGTAAGGATGCAGGAGAAATTTCTGAGCTAGAACTGTTGGGATTTGGTATGAATATCAAAATATATGGTATGAAAAAAAGAAAATAATGACTCCAACTTTTTCAGATTGAGTGGTTACTGGTACAATTTACTGGTCAATATTCAGGGAGGAGAATACAGAGTATGTTTTAGAGGAGAGGGAGAAAAGATTTCAATTCCGGACACATTAAGTGTGGAGCACCTGTGGATTTCAACAGGAAACACATCCTTATGGAGTGTTTACCTAGCACTGGGTGTGTACTAGTTACTGGGAAACAGTGAAAAACAAATCAGACATGCATTTGTGGAATTTACAGTTTTATACAGTAGAGAGACTTAAACAAATAATCATACAAATATCTACATAGCTGCAATGGTTAAGAAAGTGTTAGAAAACCTGCAGTGCTACAAGCAGACGTAAGGCAGCCTAAGGGAGGGAGTGACCGACACGGAGGTCCACTCTAAAGGATGAGCTGGAGTGAGCCTGGGGACGGGAGCTGGTAGGGAGAAGGGGGATTCCCATCAGAGGTGACAGCACGTACGGAGACTTCAGGTAGAAACGGGCTGGAGACACTGGAGGGAGGTCAGCATGGCTTGAATGTATGGGGTGGAGGGGGTTGCACTGGCACCAGAAGGATTTTAAGCAGGGGACTGACACAAAGATGTGCTTTTAGGAAGACCACTCCGGCTGCACAGAGGGCTGGAAAGCATGAGGGGCCTACTTCCCTGGACCTACAAGGTCCAGGGTAGCCTGGATCTAGTAACAGCAGCAAACGTGGAGATGGATAAACATTTCAGATAACTTCCAATAACTTCTACAGGAGCAATTCATGGCGGCAAGACTTTGTAACCGACTAGATCAGAAGGGAGGGAGAGAAATGGGGCGGGGTGCCTCCCGGGCTTCTGGCATGCAGAACTGGAGGGACAGTGGTGCCATTTACATCCAAGGGGAATCCCAGGTGGTTACTTCTACACAGGTCACATTTGAAATGCCCTTGAGAGTACTAAGCAGGTAGATAAAATAAGCAGTTAATTTACAAATGTGGAGTCAAAAGAGAAGACTGGGCTAGAAATAAGAACTTGGAAGTTATCAGCATATAAATGGCACTGAAAGCAAAGGGAGTAGATGACATTACCTATGGGGCTCGGGTGTACATCCGCTCCTCTTAAGAGAAGAAGGCCAGGGACAGAAGAGGAGGAGCCAACAAAGGAACCAGGAAGAGAGCCTGAGTGGGAGAGGACAGAGAAGACGAGAAGAAAGTGGTTTCACCGAATCCTAAGGAAGGGAACACTTCACGATGGAAGAAAAATGAAAATGTCCGTTGCACTTAGTGACCTGCAGGCACTGGGAACTTAGCGAGAATGATTCTGGCGCATCGGTGGGTGCTGTACTCTGTGACCGAGAGGACACTTTCTCAACCACGTTAAAATGGAATTTAAACAGAGGAAGCCTTCCCACAAACCTCTGTCATCGTGACACCATCAAGGTCGTCCAATTCCCCCCTCCTCCCCAAAGGCCCTCATTGAGGTGGGGCCTGTGGGGTCCCGGCTGCGTCCTGGGACCTGCGCTCTGAACCCACACCCTGCTGAGCGCTCCACTGTAGAAAGCTGGCCTCACCTGTCATAGAACTTAAAGAACTGTTAAGTGGTTACCTTTTTTCTTGGAGCAGGTGGAGGGGAAATCCTTGTCTTCAACCTTTACTGAAGGCCTGTTACACTTCATCCTACAGAAGAAAGAACGCCGTGCTCCAGAACATAATCGAGATGGCCCGGGGGTTATATCTGTTTTAACTGGAAGTCCAGCTGCAAATCAATACACAAAATGTGATAAACTGAGGGTAGTGTTGTCTGTCAGGAGGGGGAGTGTGCCCTTGAAGAAAGCCTTTTCTTTCATGATGGCATAAAATAACACTACTGCTCAGGTTAGGGTGTATTAGGTGCGACACGGACAGGAGCGCCGTGGATCTGGAATGCTTACAGACTACGTGGCGCGCAGCTACTGGGTGAACAGACCAGGTGCTCTGGGAGTAAAAAGAAAGACACAGGGGGTTCCCACATCCAGCAGGAGAGGACTGCTGAGAAGGAGAAACAGAAGTTCACAGTGAAAAGATTAATGATAACACAATGTGATGGATGACTGATTAGTGCCCAATACATGGCAGAAACAACCGCCATTTCCCAGAGGAGGAAGAACATGGACTGGGACTTGGACACTGGAATGGAAAGGAGGAAGCAGGACCCCGGGTGCTGTATCAGCCTGCAGGTTCTTGGACCCCATACGAGGTCCGTGCTGCCCAGCATGGCAGCCACTAGCTACAGGCAGCTATTAACTTGAGCTGTGGCTGGTCTGGCTGTATTCACATGTACAGCTCACCTCCACACAGGATTGCAAGGACTTAGTACCCACCCCCCCAAAAAAGAATGTAAAAGACCTCATTTTGGATTTAGCATGTTAAATAAAATATAGTATTAAAATTAATTTTGCATTTTTACTTTTTTAAAGGTGGCTACCAGAAAATTTAAAATCATGTTTGTGGCTCATATTTATGGTTTGAATTGTGTTTCCATAGTGCAGTTCTGGACCAACTGAATTAGAGTCTCTGGAGGAAAAGTAGGACTATGATCCAGACAGAAGCCTGGCTACTAGTCAGTGCAAAAGCTGGGGCTACAGATCGTGTCTGGGGTGACGAGTGCCCCACTACCCACCATGGCAGCAACCAGCAGAGGAGTGGCTACTGCTCAGGCCTCCTCCGGGGTCTCACCCTGCCAACCTACCTCCTGCATTGCTGACTCAGTGATCCTCCCCGGAAGCCAACCCCGGTCTGTCCCTCCTAGCTCAGAGCCCTTCACTGTCCCCATGGATGAAAAGGTCTTCGCGGTCCAGCACTCCCCTCCCCTGCAGGTTTTGCTCCGGCAGCACAAGCAGGCCACAGCACCACACCTCCGCGCCCATCCACAAATCGTTCCCTCTGCTCTTTTCCTCCCTTCGTCACCTGGCAAGCATTAATTCATCTTTTCAAACCCACCTGGGGTTGTCACCTGCTCTGCGATGCCTGTCCCCAAGCCCACATGAGAATTAATAATCATCGTTCTCTATGCCTGGTCCTGTTTCTCTGGCTGCACCTATTATGCGTGGTGCTGTCTCCTTGTCTCCCTGACTATATGGTGAGAGCCTGAAAGACAAGGACCAACAGCATTCATCCTTTTCTCTCGAGGCCACTAAGAAGTTGCCAGGGGCCAGACTATAAAGGGCAACATGTACCTGGGACTCACTGTACTTACAGGAGGAAGGGGAGTACTAGAGTGAAAAGGGTGGTTTAAGGAGATTCCCCTGGTGGCATTTCCTTCCAGAGATTATAACAGAGTTTGGAAGCGGGAAACTAGTTAGACTATGACGGCACTGGGCAGGGTGAACACCATGTTGTGCTGTGTGCTGGGAACAGTCCTGTATGCTTTATGTTATTAGCATACTGAATTCTCACAACAACACAATGAAACAGGTAATATTTTGCAGATAAGGAAGCTGAAGCACAGAGGGGTTAAGTTACTTGCTCAAGGTCACACAGCTAGTAAATGGTGGAGCCAAGATGTGAGCCCAGTGCCTGACTCGAGTCTACGCTCCTCACTGCTGGAGCCACAGCCCGACATGGGACTGGAGGAGAGCTCTCCTGGGGCCTCACCCGGGACATGGGGATGGGGTGCAGGAGCAGGAAGCTGGGAGGGACGGCTAATCTAGTGAGGAACCACTTTTGGTCGATGAAATGTCATATTTATACTTGAAGTTTCCTAATTTTTATCTTAGGAGACTGCATGGGTGCAACTCAGATAAACAGAGGTGGTTTTTCTTCGGGGGGAACAAACCAAAGGGATGTGAACCCTTTTAACTCAGGAACATACAACTGGGAATTTCTAGATTCTGAAAAAAAAAAACAAAAGTGACTGCAAATCATAAAGAATCAAATCAAAGTAGCTGTTTTTCCTCTCATGAACGTGGACATTGAATTTTCTTCTTTATGTAAAACAAAAGAGAACTAAACACAAAGTAACACAACACAAATAACTCCATGTAGCCAAAGATGGCCCCTGTGAGCCAGGTAAAGGGCGGAGAGGCAGGGACCCAGGCCGGGGCCAGCAACCCCACTGCGGGGCTCCGTACTCACTTTTTGCATCTATGAGCCGCTCCCGGGGTGCAGTGTCGGAGGAGGAGAGCTGCTCCTTGACTTTGGCGATATCTTTAGGATGCAGGTAGTCAAACAAACTCTGACCAATCAGATCATTCTGTGGGAAGGTATCATCAAAAATGACAAGTCAATGGCACGTGGAATATAAACTTTCTAACAAGTGCTTTGCCTTCATTCTGCATTTTTAAGCATGGGTTTCAAATATTTCACATGTGAACGTGTACACAAGTCCAATCACTTTGCCTAGATATAGACATAATGAATGGGGCACCCAGAGTGTGGTTTTGAAAACACATGAGGGGCAGTGTATAGCTCGGTGGTAGGGTGTGTGCTTAGCATGCACGAGGTCCTGAGTTCAATCCCCAGTGCCCACTAAAACCAAAAACCAAAAACAACAACAAAAAAACCCACACAGCTGAAAACACATGAAGGAAAAAGGTCATAACATAAAAGAAAAACTACATAAATCTTTCTCCTCTCAGGCAAATATCTTTCCGCTGTATGTATTCTTTTATTTCTGATGCCCACAAATTCCCCCCTAAGACGTCAGAGGGAGGAATGCGGGGCGTGAGCTCTGACTGACTCCGTTAAGCCTCTCGGTTCTTAAACAAGTTGTGTCACACTATAAGCCTCGGGGGCCTAATCTGTTAGCAGAGACCTGAGTAACTTCCTCCATAACTCTGCTCTAAGACTAGAAAGAGCAAGACATTTGGAGATACTACATTGACATTGATTCTAATTTACATAAATGTTATTTTGAGACTTCAATTCTTCTGCCTTACCAAGCTTCCTTGCAAATACCAGCATGTGAAGGAGGGAATGAATGAAAATAATGAGTAAAAACTCTAGGGACACAATAGGTGAACAGCTGTGCTCTAGAAGCTTTTATCGACGGTCATCTTATCAGTCATTTTATCAAACAGTCATAAAAGGTATGGATTATTACAATCATTTTTGAGAGGAAGCTGAGGTTCGACAGAGCTAAAAAGTGACACATTACTGCAGACACTACTGGGTGGATTCCCACTTTGCTTAGTCCCTGATACCATACTGTCTGCCTACATCTTCCTTGTTGGAGGGCCCCTTGCCCTCCTATCCTTACACTGTGCGATATCTATCTTGCAGCAATAAGACAGTTATAATGCTGAGATCAGAATCAAATTTTCCAATGGGGGAAAAAAACACATTAAAGGAGTTTTCTGAGGTTATATTCATCTCTGTGTTAAGAATTTTCTGGAAGAAGGACGGGGTTGGGGGAGCAATATATGCATTTCACATGTGACTCGTCTATCATGATTATCCTGAAAAGTGGATGACCTTTCTGGCTGCTGTGAGGCTGCCCACCACCAGCAGGAACAGGAGCAGTACCTGGCTGTAGTTGAGGATCTTGAAGACAGACTCTGACACAAAGAGTATCTTCCCTCGGTCACATCCTACGACAAACAAAAATCCATCTGCTGCCTAATCAGGAGAAATGGATAGTCAATTTACCATACTTTAGGAAACAGGATTTATCATCACTCTGACAGCAAATACGGATTTGTTTTCTATGTATCCCAAGCACAGGACTGCAGGCACTGACAGTTTCACAGGTATCCTGAGAACAGGACGCTTCAAACAAACGCCTTATGCGAGTGATGAGATTCTCTCCAAGGTGGATGTACACGTGCATCAGCTAATGATTACAGGGGAAGTCCCATTAAAGTTAAGACCTGTTTCAAAGCAGAATCCAGCTTAAGAATTTTCCTTTGATTGTACGAAGGTCCAAATAAATCTATTTCATTGCTCTAATGATAACTCAGTAATATCATAGGGTCTGAGATTGGAAGGAAACTTTAAGATCAGAATTCCACCCCCTCGCCAATATCTCAGTGCCATCTGCCCTCAACTTGAACACCTCTTTTTCCAGGGAGCTCTCTGGAATAGATCTCAACATGTGAAGTGGTGTTTGCTTTTTTTTTTTTTTTTTTTATAACGCTGATGGTCTGGAATGGGGCTGGATCACTGGTATTGTATTCACCCCCACCCTAAAGTGCTCCAACGTATGCAGGGTTGGGAACGACTGCTCTCAAATATTATCCCTTGATCCACGGCTGGGCTGTTCATATCATGAGTGAGACAAGAAGAGCAAAGCAAAAATTTCCACTTAGATTCTTTTTACCTCTTCTTCATTCTAAATACAAGTAAAAACCTAAAGTTCTGATAAAGACAGGTGTGGAGACAGACAGTGTGTGTCAGATAGACTGAAGCAGATAAATACTGAAGCTATGGTACCTGAGAGCTTAGGATATTTTGTGCACATGTGACCAAATCTCATCCGTGACTTTCCAGATGGACAACCACTCAGCTCTCACGGGGGCCTTCCCGGTGCCAGGGAGGGCGGTCCCCACTCTGCCGTGAACTTACTCTGTACTCCGCTACCCTGGCCTGACACACAGTGGGTTGTTACCTTGCTTAATTCACTGGTCTGCAGTCTGTTCTTTGGAAGAATCTAGAGAAACTCTTCTTTTCCACAAAAGGGCCTCTGGGATGCAATTTAATCCAAAGAACTAGGAAATGAATTCACATGAGAGAAGGTAACAGAACGGTGCACGTGCTTGTGCGGAGAGAAAGGGAGGAGAAGGGGAGCAGAACCACTACTACGGGGCGAGACCTGGCTGGCTGCCTGGCCAGAAAGGAGCTGGGGATGCTCCTTCCTAAGTGCGGCCTCTGAGCGGGCCCAGGGCAAGGGAGGACAGTGAGGGGGAAGCAACTTCCCAGCACCATCTGCTGGAAGCCTCATTCTGTCAAAAGAGAGGGTATTAATAACTCCTTCATTTGCCTTGCAGACAATCTTATACCCAACAAGAGAAGTATTTTGAGGCTTTTCATTAAAGAAGTGGTGTGACCTAAAAGGTGCCCAGGAAGAAGACACCTGGAAGAAACGCTGGGCAAAGTCAGGCCTAAACAGATGACACAAGCCAAGAGGATTCCAGCACATCTGGGGGAGGGAGAAACAGTTCCAGAGGCCAGTGAATGCAGTCACCGTAGGAGAGACTTGAGACATTCTGACTGCTTCACTCGGGCAGATAAACACCATTAGGGGGAGGAGCTGGGGCCAAGAAGACCGCCAGGAAACAGCGAGATGAGAACCATGGGGCCCAGGAGGACCAGGGCAGGCTTGCTCTAGGGAGGACGTGCTAGCTAATGAATGACACGGAGCCCAAGGGGCCGCCTTGTTTTCAAAACACAGGAGGCAGAGGATCCAGGCATTATAAACCGATCAGGTTGACTGCTCCCTGACACACCAGTTATTAAAGACATTGTGAAAGCACTTAGTAAAGAAGCAATTAGTCAGATTTGCATTGGTAAGGAAGAGAGGGAGTCCAGTTCTCTCTGCCAAACTGTCCAAACATCATCTGAGTGGAGCCTGCCGTCTGTCGAAGAAAATTCCCAGGAAACGGCAAGGAATTAGACAGCACTTCACAGCCACCAAGATGGGTCAGGGAGGTGAGGAAAATTCCATCAGGGAGGACGGACCACCGCTGATGTTGTAGGAAACAGGATCCCGGAGAAGGCAAGCCTGAGATGAAGTACTAGTAGCCTTGTAATCCTTACTCCATCCCCAAGCAGCAACAAGGCAAGTATGTCATTACAAAAGCAGTTTGTTTTATATATAAATATATATGTAAATATATACAAGTATATATATTTACATATAAAACACCAAGTTACCAGTATGACAATTGGGACCAGCTACACAATTTGTAGGGCCCAGTACAGAAGAAACTGCAGGGACCCTGTTCAAAAATTATAATTTTCAAGATGGCGACAGTGGAGCATTAAACCAGGTGCCAGGCCCCATGGGACTGCATAGGTTGCTTGCACATGAAGCCAGCCCTGGTGATTTCTTGGGAGAGGCTGTAGACAGAGTTTCTATCTTAACTCCAGCAAGTCCTCCCTGAGAAGGACATATTTATGAAAAGGATGGAGAGGTGAGGGCAGAGTTGGGTCCTCCAAGTATGCCTTGACAGTGGTAACCAAAGGACCATCACAAACTTGCTCAGCTTCACTGTTTATCAATGATTGGAAGTTTATAGGACAGTGCTGTGCAGAAACAGTAAGTGCTAAAATGTTTGCTGTGAATGGATGAAAATGAAAGACAGAAAGCGGGCTGATCAGATCTACAAGTCATGCGAAGCTTCAAAAGATAGCTGATGACAAGCTGGAATGCAGGACTATCCAATAAATAGATTTCATAGAGGTAAAAAAGAAGCTGGAAAAACCTGGCCTAACAATTCTGCTGGGGAGGGGCAGAGTTACAGCCGCCCCAAACATGACACTAATAAGATGGCTTCTACTGCCAGGCAGGCACCAGCCTCCTCCAGCCCCAGGCCAACCAGACCGCAGCTGAAGTTCTGTGCTGGGTTGTGGGAGCCACTTCTGGAGGGAAATCTAGCAAATGGACGTGGCTTTGGAAACTGTGTGCAGCAAGTGCTGTTCCCAACCCCCTTCTCTCTTGCCAGCTTCTGCTGTGGAGGCTGGAAGACCTCGATGCATGCTCTGTAACCTGCTTTGCAGTTGAGGGTGACCAGGTGACACTTTCTGGATAAGCTCCAGCCCACTACTGGATTTCCAGGAAGGCGTATCCTCTCCTGGTACAAAGGACAGCTGGCCGAGAACCGCCCCTGCCCCTTTTTTCTGACTGGTCTGGTCACTCAGACCTGGCACAGCCAGCTCACTCCAACAAGGAAAAGAGCTGCACAACAGCTCAGCAGGGTGGTGTGAGAAGACGGAAAGGACCCGGTTCCTGCTGACCTCACTGAACCACCACACCGACCCCTACCAGGCTCCCCCCAGGACCAGCTCTGCTTAAGAAACAAAACTCTGTTCATTCATCAGGCCTTCTGTTCCTGGCAGTTAACACAGCACATCACGAGGGGGTGGGCAGGATACTGGAGTGAGCAGGCAGGCTGGACTTAGAGCGCCTGAAGCCAGGTGGAGCTGAAAATGAGGGTGCACAAACCCAGCTGGACTGCCCCCACCTCTGGGCTCTGCAGACTTCTGTTCCGAGAAGCGGGGACAGCACTGGCTGTGGGGACATGGGTGCAGGTATCTTGCCTGTTAGTGACATTTTTCTATTTTTCTTTTTACGATTTGCAAGAGGACCTGTTTCTGAATCCAGTGTCTCTTCCTTTAATTTCCAAGCAAATCTCACTCTACCTGGGAGCAGACCTCATTCTGCACAGAAGCCAGGTTCCCACGGTGCCACCCCAGCTGCCCCTCTGCAGAGACTGGCAGGAGGGAGCCAGCCCTGCAGTTGAGTGGGTGAAAGCATTGCCTCCACTTATTTTCCTCCTCAGGCCATGATGTTTTTGAAGTTTTGTTGTTTTGATGGAATTTTGGTATAAAGATTTAGGTGGATGCTTTTGTGCTAGTGATTAAATGAGGATGAGAGAAATTCTCAGTTGCTCTCAGTTTCAGTCCCTTTCGAAAACCCTCATGCAGAAAGGCGATTCCTAATTACCTCCTATTTCTAACAAAATTCTGCTCTTCTGATTTAAAGCTGCAGTAGCCTAGACCTTCAGTTTTTGCCTGAGCAAGGGTGGAAGAGAAGAGTCTCAGGGAAGGGATGTGAAGCCCGTCCAAATGGTAAGGTAAGGTGGAGACTCAAAAGAGGACGTGCACCTTACAAAGTTCAGTGTTGAGACATCCAATTCCCACACGCTGGTACTTAACACTGAAATTTGTAAAAATAAATGTTGTGTAAAACAATCCCATAATTGCAACATACCCTGAGAATAAGGTGTTTCAATTCATCATCTGACAGAAAAGTTGGTTTGTAGTTTGCTTCTGTGTATGGATTGGTGGCACCTTACAGGGGAAAAAAAAGAGAGAGTTGGCACACTTTATATACAAATAATGTCTCATTCCACCTGACTGCCTCGAGCCTTCCAGATGCGGCCTAGTCCCTACCACCTGCGATCTAAATTTTATCTTCTTTTCCCTTAACAGAGACAGGGCTAGATCTGGCTTTGGACAGAATCCTCTAACGCCAAAGCAAATTCCACTGAAAAGAGGACACTGTTGTCCACAGGAAACTTAACGAGCTTGCTTTTATCGTTATAGCAAAAATCAAGAGGTGATAAGAGGAAGTTAAAAACCTGCTTCTAAGAGAGAACGCAGCTCTAGAAGCAAATGGGCAGAGGCTCCTGGGAGGTGCCCTCCTCCCAAGATCTGTATTAAATGGGTTGTCTAGTGGTTCCTCAAATCACCACTCTGAATGTTCTTGGGAAGTCAGCTAGTCTGCCAGGCCCTGAGTAAACACACTGTAGAAGGCATTTGCTGTGAGCTCCTCTGCACTGGGGTTGAGTTAAATGAGCCTGGCAACCCGGAGAAATGCATGACTTCAGTGGATGCAATTTGAGCTCCCAGGACTGAAAGGGCACAAGCCTTATGTTTAAAAGGCTGTCAATCTGGCATTTCTCGGGAGAATGATAACTTAGAGAAAAACACCAGCGATAAATGAGTTGGAACCTGCAGAATGGTTAGTAGAATGGTGAAGAAATCAAATGGAATGATCCAGAACAACTCCAAGTGCCACCAGGAAGGAGGGAAACAGAACGTGCCTGTGAACTACCAACTAACCAGGCACACATCACTGACCCACGTCCCTGCTTTTTGGGAGACCTGCCACTCTTTTCCTTCCAATGTAATAGAAATCAGTTATCACAATTTAATCTCTTTCACCTCTGCTAATATGAATTTTTAAATGCCATTTTCCAAGCACAGGATACAACATTTGTATTTCTGAATAACAATCAAAAGTCAGACAAAACCGGCTGCTTCTTACTTCCGGTGGCTTTGTAGAAACACAAAGACGTAATTCTTTCACCACGCAGGTCAGAGATCTGAGTGAGCGCCCACTTTCCAACTTCCTCAAATAGTCCAAGGCTAGCTATGGAAAATTCCAGGACCAGCATTCACTAAAAAGCCTGACATGGTTCAGATTTCTCCTGTGGTTCGGATAAGTCACTTCCACATTTCTGCCTCTGTCTTCTCACCCACCGCACACTCAGAAAAGAAGGAAAATACTGCCTCCCTCATAAAGAGTTGATCTGGTTTGGGAAAATTCCAGGAAGATGAAAATATCATCAGTGTTCATTCCTGACAATAAAATGCTCAAGAGCCATCAACTAGTGACTCACTCCTCCCAATGATGAATTTTTCCCTTAAAAACAAACTGACTTTTCTGTGTCACTAACTGCACCTGCACGTGGGAGGCTTATCCCTGCATGGGTGGAGTCTGGGCACACACATATGCAAGATGGGATTTTAGCAGTCTCCTCTCAGATGTGCATGGAGCCTGCTTCTGTGCGGAGAACACAGCCTCCACCCTCCGGAGATGTAGGACAGGAGACCCACATCTTGATGCTCACATGAGCTCAATAATTGCTTCCTCTGGCCCCGAGTCTATGGCTGAAAATGACAGGCATATTACTCAAGGCTACATGCTTATAAGTAACGAACATTTATTTCCCTTAGGGACTCGGGAACATTCTGGGTAAGGGTGGTGGCATTTGTGAGCAAGGGCGTAAAGGACAGTAAAGCCTGGGATCTTACCTCGTAATGTTTTCATGTGCTGAACGGCCATCCTCAGCACGGTAAGTTTATCTAATTTCCTGGACATCGCATTGCACGTCGGTACCAAAGAAGCCAATTCATCAATAAAGCTGTTCATTTTATCCCGGCGCCTCTTTTCAATCTGACTGTGAGCTTCCCTAAACAACAACATGAAAAAGGATTTCTGTAACAGAGCATCAAGGAAACAGGGGTGAAAATAAGTTGTAACTGCTTTCAATGTTCATCTGACAAGGCAAATTTAGGATCTGCAGAATGTTTCAAAATAGACTTTTCTACTAAAGGCACCAAAAAAAAGTAGCCTCACTGCCAGGTCAGTATTAGTTGTTTCTATGCTCACTGCATCCCCAGGATTGAGAAATATTACAGAAACTGTCTTCTCAGAGTAAACGGACTTGTTGACGTTTCTCCCCATTTCTTTTCCTCTCAGCCTCTGTGAAGCTGGGTTTTTGGATGGGGGTGAAGGACAGAGAGGGAAGTGGAGGTTTCAAAGAGCCAAATGAGCAGGACAGACATCAGTGAGGCCCTATGCTGAGCTGTCTCTGAGGTTTGCGCGGCCTGTCACAGACTCACTGATTGAGGTAACTAATGCTGCCGTCCATGGATCAGCCGTGACCCCAGCTCAATGCAGCAGAGGCTACATCTGTCCCCAGGCATTTCCACTGAAGAATGTCACATGCCTTCCTCCCAGTAGCTGCTACCCGCTGAGGCAGGATGGTGCCTCTGCTGGCACACTTTCTCCCTGACCGGTCTGCACCTGCCATTGGTGACTGTCCCCCTAAAGAGGTGTGTGGGCAGTTGGCTACTGCTGCTGTAGCAAGAGAAGCACAGAGTCTCTCGCTGAAGCTGGTCCATGAGGGAAAGGCCAGAAGTTTCCGGTCAGTCAAATTCTGCGGCCCCCAGCTCTGTGTCAGGACACAGCATCAGGTGGCCCTGGGGGCTAACGGCTGGAGAGCTCAGGCCCCAAGGGGAAAAGAGGGGTGGTTGGAGGCAGGAAGGACAGAGTTACAGAATCTACTCAAGGGAGCAGGGCGCCCCCGGGTCTGGCCTGTAGCTTCATGGTGCTAAGAAAGAAAGGCCTTTCAGAGGCCTTCACATCCAGCCCAGCCCCTACCCCGGTTCTCATTCCCTAAGGCTGTGACAGTTTCGGGAGGACTGTTAGACAGGGACCAGACACGCAGAGCCCCCTCAGCTGTGCTCAAAGCAGCCAGAGCCAGGGCTGTTCACACACAGAATGAGGGTCCCAGCTTACCTTGCATTTTTGATCCTTCCTTGGTGCTCTGTGTATTCTAACCTGGAAGAAATACAGGGTAAAGATAAACACAAGATCCCCTGGAGATGAGAGCAGAGTTACACATCTCTTTTCCTTCCTCCCTGATCCTGGTCATCTTTATACGACACGTAAGGGCTGGGGGGAAGCGGGGGAGACCTTGAGCCCACGGGCTCACAGCCTCCTTGCTTATCCCCAGTCAAGGACCTGGGTGGAACCTGCACCAAGTAACGGAGTGTGTAATTATGCAAAGACAATGGCTACGAGGACGCTGAGGTTCAAATGACCAGGTTCACGGTACCTTCCATGAGGGTCATCTTTGTCTGTGTCCATGCTTTCCCTGAAAAAACAAAAGAGAATGTGACTATTAAGACATGCAAAATAGTTTCCTATCATTATACAGAAGACCCCCGTCTATCCAGAACCCAAGCAGTTAGAAGCTCAAACAGCCGCAGTGTTGACTATTGACATAAAACCATAAAACAAAACCACCATGAACCTACTGTAAAACTCAGACTGATTTTCCAGATTATCAGAGTTATATATAGTTGACATTTATTTTACCATATTGATTGTTTGAGAAAACTAGGAATACAGAGCCTTTTTGGAAATTCTAAGTTAACCAGAGTATCCAAATAACTATAACACTTCATCCTCCCTACCCCCCACTATTCTGGATAAATGGAGGTTATTCACATGCAAAATGTACTGAGCATCAAATATACGTGTGCACACATGTATATCTGGGTTGGGGTGGTGGGGAGGGGGAATCAAAGTACCGACAGAGAAGTACTGAGCAGAGTCCCAAGTCGGCTCTTCAGAGGCACTGCTCTGGCTCTCAGTTCGGTGGGAAACCCCAAGGTCTGAGGAATTAGGACAGAAGGAGGCCTGGGACTGGGGAACGTAGAACCCTGTTTGGCCACAGAGAGTCCTTAGGTCACAGCAGAAATCTGCCTTCCTTTCATGGACTCCAGAACCCAGTGTTCATGGCACCTTGTGGTTCAGTAGAAACTGAAATCCTCAGAGGAAGGAGTTCTAAATCCCCCTGGTTAGTTCCCACCTTTCCCCAGCCCCTCCATCCACTGGGGGGCACTGACTACCATCTGGGCCTCTCTCCTTTCTCCCATAAGACAGGAGGGGTTATGGCCCTCCCAACAGTGTAATCTCAAGGGCAAAAACAACTTTCTCAGGAGCCCCGAGGCATGTCACAGGCATCCCAGAACAGTGGTGACCAACCAGGAGCCCTGGATTTCCTCACAGGGACGAGTTTCTCTAGCTCGACCTCAGGTGCAGGAGAGATCACATGGGCCACGCAGGAAGATGAAAACTCCCTTTGTTTAGACTTGTATCTGCTCACTGAGGCAGGCTGATCATCTCAGGTGAAGAAGCTCTGCCTGACAGATATGACTGGAGTACATTAAAATGACTTCATGAACAGGGTCTCCATGAAGCACAGAAGATTTGCAAACTGGGGTCCATGTGAGAAACCTGAAGGTCTTGGGTGGTGACAAGGTTGGAAACCACAGATTTAGACAGGAGAGGTCTTAGAAGGCGCCAAGGGCTCTGTCAGCACTTGCCTGAGACAAAGAATCACAGAATACGCTTGGTTTCCCTGCTGGGGAGTTACTGCTACGGAAGAACACCCTCTCCGCCCTCACACCACCCTCCGTCCCCTGGGTGTCCACTCTCTTACTCATCTGGGGTCACTTACATATTACTCATAGCATCTCCTAGTGGGCATCTGACCTCCAGCCACTGTGCTCCCCAAATTCAACCTGTGAACTTCAGCAGAAAGGACATCTGCTGTAGGGGGGGCGGTTCTTCCTTGGAGATTTTCCCTCATTAAACAGAAGAAAACCTCTCAAATGGACATCTGGGTAAGATTCCACACAGTTGCCTCAACAAAACAAAACGTGCCTTTGGGTGTTCCACTGTCTTATTCCCTAGGTGTTTGTACAGATACAGAGGAGTTGACTGTAAGTGTGAAAGTTCACTTACTCAAAAGAAAAGCCATCAAGTCTAAGAAGAAATGAAAGTACTATTTAATGTAACAGGTATACACTAATTTAAATAATGTTTCAAGGACAGAATCACTGTTCCTATTACTATTACTGTTTCTGGAGATGACGTCTACTTATTTACTCCACAAACATTAATGAAGCAAGACAGGCCCTCAGGCAAAGCTCTCTCTGAAACCACGGAAGTGACATCCATGGACTTGGCCATCTTGCTCAAAGGAGTAAAAGAAAATGAAGAAAGGGGTAGAAGGCGGTACTTGTCTTTAAGGCTGTTCTTTTTCCCTCCTTGGGGAAAGGAGGGGAAGTAAATGCCTCTGCAGTACTGGAGGCTCCCCACTGCTTGCAATCCAGGGGGAAGGTAAAGGAAAAAACAACTATGGGACCACCTGGAATCGGCTCGTTCATTCCCGTCCCTTTCCACAGTGGGATGCCTTCTTCCAGGAGTGACAGTAGCTGGCCCCTAGGTATTCATGCCCATGAGCTGACATGAGCTTAGCCAGAGGAAGAGCCTAAAGGTCTTACTGGTAGTCGGTGGAGCTGCCCTTGCGTTTGCGGTTGCAATCCACGCCACTGGTACCCAGAGGGCTGGAGAGGAGGTCGGTGGCTCCCGGCGACATGAAGTCACTGATTGTTGAAGAAATGTCCATTCTCTGGTCGGCCATTGGAGGTCTGGAATTGGCACAAGGAGGCACAGAGGCATTTATTTCTATGGGCTTTTCTCAAGTGGAGGAGAACCAGGGTGGCACTGTGGAGGGATGGGGGACTTGATTCCAGCACCAACATCTGTCTGACCCAGCCAACCAGAACAGGGGCGTGGCAGAGCAGGAAGGAGCATCCTGCTTACCCTAGGAGTTATTATAGGCCATTCAGGCTCACCCACTCATTTTTCTGATGAAGATACAAAGCTCGGAGAAACTGGATGGCTCCTCCTATGTTCCCGAGCCACGGGGGTGGAAAGCTAACCCCAAATCCAAAGCTCTAGGCATTACAGCCCTGTGTTCCTCCCAATGAGAGGACCAAGTGTCCCAGATGTTGACAGTCCTAATTTAATTTTCTTGTAATCAAATCCAGCCAGTGAGATAAATATGACCTACTCGTTATCTTTGTATTTTTATTACAAATTTTATCAGAGTTGGAGGAAAACGGAAAATATCCTTTCTCAAACTCTAAGTCCCACTTGGGAGTCAGGAAAAGTGGTCCGTCTCCATCACTGGCCCAGGCCAAATCTGTCCCGTTTTCCCAACTGTCCTTTTGTACTCAGGATTCCACTACAAGGAAAACCTTGCGTAATGAAGACCTTGTAAACAAACTTGCAAAACATTTTGAAAATTAATATTTTATTTTATTTTTAAACCTTTATTTTTCTTACTCATTTTTTTTAAAGCCCAGTATTTTATCCTTGTTTTTTTGGGGGGGGAGTGGGGAGGGAGGTAATTAGGTTTATTTATTTGTTATTATTTTTCAATGGAGGTACTGGGGATTGAACCCAGGACCTTGTGCATGCTAAGCACGCACTCTACCACTGAGCTACACCCTCCCACCGAAGAGAATATTTTAAAAGCACAAAGAAAGCTTCCCCAAAAGAGAGGATGGTTAAGTACCTAGTAAGGGACTCCGACTCCAAGCCCAGTTGAAGAGGGCCGTGCACTGCCCACCGTCGGGGTCTGAGCTCCACGCGACGTGACTAGGGCTGTCACTCCCTCTCTCTGGGCCCGAGTTTCCTCATCTACAAAGTGAGAGGTGAGTGTGAGCTCTGTTTCCATTGTTCCTACCGTGCCCACTGATTAGTGACCCAAGCCCTCCGGGCTAGGCATGTACTAGGTTTTCACTCTTATAGCCACTGCCGAAATGCACATCTTTGTGCATGTAGCTCCATGCATTTGAGCTATTATCTCTCAGGATAATTTCTCAAAGTAGGACTGACGGGTCTAAAGGGGATGCACATTGCACGTTTTGGTAAATACTGAAACACCATGCTCCCAAAATGCATCAATAATTTATATCCCCAGTAAGAGCTCTTGTCAATCTAAAGGAAGAAACAAAATCTGTTTTTAAAATTAATCAATAGTTGATTAATTCTTAAATCCATGCTTTCCTCAGATTATCAAATAAACTAATTTTTTTCCATTACAAAGTAGCATTTAAGAACAAAATTACAGGTTTTCCATTATTTCTTAGGATATATGCCCATAAGCAAAATTATAGTAAAACTTTGCTGATACATAGCAACTATACATATTTTTAGTTTTATTAAAACCTCACTATTTTTATTATATTTTAAAATTATCATGGATGGTGTTCCTACGTTTATAGGCATTTCTTGGTTTTCCTTGGTGCCCAAGCATGTCCTGTCTTCCTATCATATTGCTTTCGTATTGACAGGCCTCCTAACTCATGTTCACCTGGGCACCTGCATGTGGTGGGAGAAAAGCACCCAACGATCATTGACCCTCCTGCCCCCTTTATTCTCCTGCTCTGCTATGGGCAGTCACACTTTCTCTTTCCTCCTCACACCTCCAGCATCTCCCCCGTCCTCACTCTCAGTTGAGAACTTTGCTTTTACTTCACTGAGAGAAGAGGAACCACCTCTACCAGCTCCCTGGATGCTGCAGGTTAGGCCCCCAGCCCCAGAGCGCGCTGACTCCCTCCTCTCTCACTAGACCAGACCATCGCTTGAGAAGTCTCCCCGCCCCAGTGCCGCACCATCCATTTCCCGCCTCTGCTGGATCATTCCTGTTAAGATAAGAACACGCTGCAACAACTCTCAGGGAAAAACTCTTCTGAACTCCATTCCCCTCCAGTTTCTGCCCCATTTCTGTTTCCAAATGCTTTCCTCTTCCTTGCTATAAATCATCTCAAATCAAGCTTTTGTCCCCATCACTCCAATAAAACAGCCCCTGCTGGGTTCACCAGTGATCTCCTCACTGCTAAACCCAACAGCAGTTCTCCATTCCCTCCCTACCTGGCCATCAGCATCTGACGGAGCAGATCTCTCCATCCTCACTGTCTCTCGGCTTCATGGTTCTCCTACTTTGGCGGCCACCCTATTTTGATCTGTTTAGCTGGTTCCCCTCAACTCCTTTACCTCAAGATGAGAGTCCCCCCAGTGTCCTTGAAACTTCTGACTATACTCTGTCTATATATCCCCAGGAGATCTGTTTAGTTTTACTGCTTCAAATACAATCTATGCTATAACAACTCCCCTATTTCCATCCACGGACCTCCCCTCAAATTCCAAACTTGTACAACCAACCATCGCCCTGACATTTCCCTTTGAGTACACCAACAGGGACCTCAGACTGAAACATCCAAAACCAACCCCTGGCTCTCCCCAAGCCAAGCCTCTCAGACATGCCCAGGTCAGTAAGTGGTGCTGCAATCCTGCTTGTTGCTCAGGCCCCAAACCTAGAAGTCACTCCTTGACTGCTTTCTTTCACAACCTGTATCCAATCCATCAGCAAATCCTATCAGCTCAACGTTAAAAAAAAAATCCAGCGTTCAACCCCTCCCCCCTTTTCCTTCATACTTCTGCTCAAATGTCACTGTCGGTGAAGCTTCCCTGAATATGCACAGAATACAACCCCTCACTAACCCTCCCTAACCACCCCAGCCCTGCTTAATTTTTTCCCACTGCCTTTGTCAACATGTGGCCTGCAATCGTCCACTTCCTTTATTCCCTGGCTGTCTTCTCCACTAGACTAGAAGTGTCAGAAGAGCAGGGATTCTGTTTGGCTTACTGCTGGCACCCTTAGTGCCTAGAACACTTTTCAGCAGATAGTAGACACTCAATAAATACATGTTGACTAAATGAATAAATTTATATATTAGGAAGATTAATCTGTTGTCACAGATGTCGTAAATACTTTTCCCCCTTTTTGCCTTTTAACTTTGCTTATGGTGTTTGCATGTGATACTAAGTGACATGTTTTACAAAGCTTTCTCACCCCCAAATAACAAAAATATTCTCTTCTTTAATGTTTTTATAATTTTGTTTTTTTTAATTTAGCTCTTTAATCCACTTGGGGATTATTTCTGGTACACTACCTAAGGTTGGGAATTTATTTCCCTCCAAAGAATAGACAGTTGTCCCAACAACACTTACTAAGACCACACGTCCCGTTACCAGTCATGCGAAATGCCACCTTGATTGATTTATTTTCTGTTTCTGGACTCCCTATACTGTTCCTTTGATCTACTTATTTCCATCCTAATGCCACACAGTTTATGACTGTGGCTTTACAGCACATTTTAATATCTGGTAGAACCACTCCTTTCCCTTTCATTACTCTTCATTTTCAGAAGTTTTCTGGCCATTCGATGTCTTCTTTGAGGAATACTGGGTAATCACGTAATCACTTTACAGGCCCTGTTGGGCCCTGCCGTCGCTGTTATTACTACTGACATTAAGAGAAGTGGGCCAGAAACGAGAACAGAGCCCTAACCTTGGGGTCCTGGTGACCCTTTGGGCTGTATGTCAGACCTGGGGTGCCACCTCTACCCCCACGTCTTCTTTTTGCATGACCAGACGTTTGCATGTGGTGGAATATTCTAAGTTTCAGGGCTCCTGGAAGAGAACACACTTCCTGAGAGAAGAATCACCATCAGGGCTGCCAACGCTAGTCCATCTCAGCGGGGGTGGGTGGGGTGGGACTGTTACCTGAAGTTACGGGTCTTAAACCTCAGACCCGCCGTGGGAGAAGCAAGGGGCCACGGGACTTGCTTGTCACCTCAAAGCGATTTTCATGTTTTGTCTTTTCCTCTCAGGCGGTCAACTTCTTCCAGAAACCTACAGTGGGGCCTAGAGGAAAAGAAATCCCAGACAGGTCACTTTGGAGCAAATAAATTTACACATCTCATGGTAGCTGAGGTAGACAGGGGAGCTGGCTCCTGACTCCCCACCACAGGGAGTACCGCTGGGCGCTGTGTCCTTCAGATGCCTGTTAAACTCAATTGCGAACACGTGAAGGAACCTGGCAGGAGATACTTTCTGTGGAAAACAATGTTACTTAAATGACTAAGTGTGGATTCTTGGATACAGCCTTGAGAGGAAGAAGATGATGATATTTTTCGTTTCTCCTAATGGGTCGAGCAGTAAGAACAGTGAGCTCTTACTGAGCATGTACTTGTGTCAGGCACTGTGCTGGCCACACTATGTAGATTAACTCACTTAGACCTGCAGCAAATAACTGTGAGGTAGGTGCTGCTGCTTTCTTCATCTTGCTGAGGAGGAGACTGAGGCAGGAGAGGCAAAGAAAGTGGCCGAGGCCACGCGACGGGGCTCCAGGGGCCGTACTCAGCTCTCCCACAAGCCAGGTGAGTCACCCAAACACACACAATGAGCAACCACAGGAAACAAGTCTTCAGGAAACACTGAGCCAAGACAAAATGCCAGCAGGGCCAATACCTGAAACAGCTGGGAGTGAGCCAGGATGTTTAAAGAAAGTGTCCCTGAACTCAAGTACCTCTGCTGGAGAAGTCAGGTCTGAAAAGCTGCTCATATTACATTAAAGCTGGGGGCTGCAGCCCTTCCCACCTCCTGCTGGCGGGACTCAGAGGTCTCCTCTCAGCTCCTGTGAACCCTGCGTCCCCGGAGAAACTGGCTGCACCTGCCCTACTCCTTCCCTCCTCCGCCTTAGATAGAAGGACTCAGGTTTTATTTCTTTTTGTTTGTTTATTCTTTTCTTTCTCTTGCTTTCTTTTTTTTAGGACTTAGACTTTAAATGGGGCTTTCCTGACCTTCCTGAAGCAAAAATTCTGGTATTTCACATTTCATTGACGAATTCTTACATCTTGGCTTACCCACCTCTGTTTCAACCATTTTAAAGGTCTTGAAATGAATAGCCAAGGATGGAATGGATTGTGTCCTCTGATTTACTCCTCTTTGCAGTCTTATTCAGAAACCCTCACTGTCAGACGCTGGTAACCAGGTCCGGGCTGGTGCCAACAACGTGACCAGGATTCTGGCCCTCCTGTCCCCAAGCCTCAATAGACACAGCAGTGCACATGGATACAAAGTCCCCAGGGATGGGCCGCTGTGCGGGAGGTCTACCACAGGGGATCCCATCTAAATCTGATTCCCCATTCAGGTCCCACACTATCCTCCCAGCCCCCAAATTAGCAACCCAGGATCCTCCCCTGGCGTCCTCCTCTCTCCTTCCCACACCCAAGAGCCCCCACCTGGCACTCTGATCGGCGGGTTTGGCCTCTTCCCTCCATCCTTTAGTCATCGGCCCCATCACACTGCTCTCCTCTCCAGCCTCGCCCCCCTCCTCACTGGGTTCCAAGGTGGGACACCCCCTTGCTTAAAACAATGGCTTCACTGCTCTACCCTGAGCCTTCCAGATGAAATCCCAGATGCCCCAGCAGGAAGCACCAGGCCTCCACAACGGGCAGGCTTACTCTCAGCCCAGCACTGCTCCTCTCCTGCCGGAGGCGCCAGGCCGCTGAAGTGCTTAAGTTCCCAGGAGCACGTGGCCCTGCAGGTGTGGCTCCCATTACTCCCTCGACCTGCACCTGGTGAGCTGCGTGCCTTTCAACTGCCCTCAGGTGTCCCCGCAGAGAAGCTTCTGGCTCTCCTCTGCTGTTCCTCCCCCTCCCCTCTCTGGGCCTGGCCCTTGCCCCCCTGGCAGCACTGGGGTCTCAGGGTTCAGGGTCTCCCGGTGCCATGCCTCGAATTTTCTCTTGCCCCTACTTCCCTGAAGTTTAGATGAAAGTTCTAAGGACGAAACGCCATACAAAATTTCTTATTTTGATTGCTTTTCCCGGTACTTAAACTTACTTTATAGAAATAATAAATGCCGACATAGACTTTGGCACTCCATTTTGCAAAACAAAAATCAGAAGGCTTTTCGTATATGCTTGGACAAGGTAAGAAAGCTGACTTAGCTGTGACCATTATTTCTGGAAAACTGTTTTCTCTACAAGAAGGTGTTCTTAGACGTAAGGCAATAAATGAAACCACCACCAACAAAAAGGGACAAAAACCTTGTTCTGTGCTAACTACTTCTAAGAGATTTGAGCAAAGGGAGGCACCCCCAAGAGACCTAAGGTACCTGTGAGAAGGACCCTTGTTGACCGGGAGCTCAGGGCTGGCCCCGGCGCTGTGATCCAAGTGACGCATGGTGATGACGCCCTCAGGAGAGCCTGGCCTGAGGTCCTGGGGTCGGGGGGGCACACGTGTGCCCACTTCCAAGCTAGAGATTTCCAAAGGTGGGTGGGAGGCTCTCTGGAAGGCCAGAGAAAGCCAGGCACGTAGGGACCTGGGCAGTGTTCCCGGGAAGAACTTGGGGGCCTCCTCTGTCCCACCTCAGTCCCCTCGTGCTCCTCGGAGCACAGGGAGAAGATTCTCTGGGGCTCCACACAACGGAGCAAGGCGGCTGGAAGTGATGAGCGTGTCAGCCACTATTAAGCCCCAAAAGGAGACACAGCTGCTCCTGGGAGACAACAGGGTGAGGCTGAACCACCCTTAAGAAACCCACGTGCACCATCTATAGGCTGATGGCCATAGGAAGACCTCCAATCACAGACCAGGCGTCTCCCTTGCCTTTCTCTCTTCCCGGCCCCAGCACCCCAGAATGATGAGGAGAGAAAGGGGAGCATGTGGATTGTACTAAGGTTCAAGTCATCAGCGGCTCCTCTGTGTGAGGAGTCAGGCCTGGGCAAGGGACTCCCCTTGGCCAGTGAATGTGAGCGAGAGGGACAGCGGCAGCTTTAGAACCGCCCTTTACCACGTGCTCCCCAATCTGTGACCAGCGATTCCTGGGTAGAGGCTCCTCCTTGAGCTAAGCTCCTGCACAGATGCAAGCACAGGAAGAAGTAAACCTGGGTGGCTGTAAGCCCCTGAGATGTTGAGGTTGTTTAAACAGGGTGACTGTCTCCTGTTTACCTCAGACCTTCCCATCTTAGCACCAAAAGTCCTGCATCCTGGGAAGCCCCTTTGTCCCACACAAACCAGGACAGCTGGTCCCTGGTTCTACCCGCTGTATTGCTCATTCTAAGCCAACTGACACAGGCAGGAAGAAGGAAACGTAGACTCGGATCTGGGAGCCACAGACCAAGCCTGATCTAGAAGGCGGGAAAGGGAACAGCAGCATTCACACTGGACGAGTTTAATCTTCACAATAACCTAGCTGTTAACTGTGGTTATTATCGTAGTTTTCCAGGTACGGAACTAAGGATTGAAGAGACAAAGACATCTTGCTTAAGATAGCACAGCTAGCAGGTGGGGACTGAAACCCGGGCGTGTTTGGCTCACTGGTGGTTTCTTCTTGCTTCTGCCCCACCGCTCCCAGTCCTGCCCCTAAAGCCACCTCACAAAGGAAAATACAAACACCCAAAAAACAAGCACTCCTGGGGAAAGAATCAGGGAAATGGTGAGGAGCAATCCTGGTTCAGGAAAGCTACAGAAACTGAGCCAGCAAGTTGTCTCTGGGCTTCCTGGTGGCCGGGGCAAAGAGGGAAACGCTCAGCCCTCACAGAGGCCGGGAGGTGCATCAGCTGGCTTATTAGAACAGACTGAGCAGGGAGTGGTATCTGTCAGGGAGACTCTATGGGACCTGAGCAACGCTGTGCTGAATGGCTCTGGTGAAATAAGCTTTGTGAGAGGACAGAGGGCGTCCTCTGTTATAACAAAGAACCCTAGTGAAAGTCTGTCTCCCCTCTGGCCCCTACCCACAGGTGTAACAGCTGGATGAAGCTCTACTGAGACCACTTTGTGAAGCCCCAGAATGTCACTGGGATAATGGCTTTTGATGAGGTAACTTGATAAAAGAGCACAGCTCAGAAAACATAGATGACAGTGAATCAACATCTTTGCTTACCCTTGTCTCACAGCTACATGCTCACTGACCTACTTCCCCACAAAACCCCCAGCTCCCCACAAGGGCCCCTATGTGGCTCCTCTGCATCCCCACAACCCCGGATACAGCACGTGCTCCAAAGTACTGTCCCTCCCCCCGTGCAGTGAGCCAAGGCAGCCGGCCCACCCCGTTCTCCACCTTCTCCCCAACATGGTTGCCTGAGGGGATGAACGTGGGGTTTCTCTGGTCTCTTCACATGGCGGTGGCCTCTGAGCAGAAGTGAGAGGCTGAAGGGTGCCTGTCCTTTCTGCAAGTCCCCCTGACCCTCTGGTTACTCTGACAGCTCGTGGGGAGTCTGGTTGCCTTGCTTAGCAACAGATACATTTAGAGAACATTCACGCATGAGACCAGGTGCCTCAAGCCTAAGGTAATGGGAGTTTGCACCAGGAGCATTTAGCAAGCATTTCTCTGTGGAAGCCCCAGTGGAAGCCAGGGCACTGGGGACACAGTGAGGGGTCAGCAATCCTTATGTTCAAGATCCCCTCAATCCTGATCACTTCAGCAGTCAGGGCCATGCCTGCAGTTGTGCGAGCAGCGCATTGCACAACGCCAGGCTGTGCCTTCGCCTGTGTCGGGGCGACTTGCAGAGCCGTTATGACAAATTTCCAGCAGATGGCAGTCAAACGTCTTGAGGAAGGAGTGCCTTTTTTTCTAGCAGTGGTGCATATGTGAGGTACAGGAAGAGCACAGAGGAGAAAATCATTAGCTTATTTGCTGGTGTGTGTAGGGTAATGGAAGGAGAAGGGACCAGGGAGGAGGTAAGACCTGAACCAGTGTTGCAGGTGTCTGCCTGGTGGACTGGATGGTCGGAGTGATGTTCTGGGCAGAGGACAGCTTGTGTGCAGTGGTGGTCAGGGGCCTGAAGGAGAAACCTGTTTGTGGCACTTGTGTACCCAGTCCTACTGGAAGCTCGAGATGCTTGGGAGTTCTGAAATCAAACATAAATCAAGGAGCTTGCATTTGGAACTATGGGGCTTGGAGGGCCTGTTGAGAGGGTCTCACGAGGGGCAGGGGCTGTGAATCCTGGAACTGTTTGTGAATCAAGACAGGCTGGTCTTTGTGGAAAGGATCCCCAACACCACTGCTGGAGGAGAGACTACAGCATTCAGGTCTCAGAGGGCATCGTTAGGAAGAGTCTGAGATCGAATCAAGAGGTGCAGTACCGGGCATGCATCTAGCCCAGCAAAGACACTCAGTAAATGTTTGCTGAGCGGATGGTAAAAGGGACGCCTTCCAGGACCTTTGCAAAGTCTACACTGAACGTAGGAAGGAGAACGACCTGAGGAATAGCTACGGCCGCACTGTGCTTCCTGAGAGGACTCTTGGTCCTGGCCGGAGATGCACAGACCACCGATGCGCCCAGGTGGGAAGTGGCCCAACTCCAGCTGGCAGTTGAGCAGCTGCCCAAATTTACGTGGACCAGGGTATGGAGGCAAAGCAAACAGAGAAGTCATAACAGAAGGGTCATAACTTCTTTTTGACACTGGCTGAAGGAGAAATTTCACGTGTGGAAAACAACGGACAAGCAGGTGCGGATTCCTCCTTAAACAGGTTTGATAAAAAGGACTGCAGAATGCCTTGAAATCTCAGGAATGACTGATCCCCCTTTAAATATCCATGAACTACCTGAAAAGAGAACTGATGCTGCTTAGAGCTTTTAACTCACCAGGCCCTTTACAACATAGTGGTTAAGAGCATCCTCTCTGATGGCAGTGATGGTCAGGCTTCAAATCCCGCCTCCCATGGATGAGTGCCTGGGGTGCAAATCTCAGTTGCAGCACACACACGACCCTGAACTTCATGTGTCAGGGTCTCCCGACTTGGGAGACATAGACGACACCATCACTGCCCGCAGAGATGTGGTGGAGGTTAAAGGAGGCCCCCTTTATAGGCCCCCATATGTGTTAACTATTAGGATTTTGTCATTTAACCATTACAGCAGCCCTGTGAGATTGCTAATGTCAGCTCTCCCAATTTGAAAACGAGGACACTATATTTCAGAGAGGTTAAGTCCCTTGACGGAGGCCAGAGATTTTACCGGAAGGTAGATTTAAGCCCAGGTCAGTCCCATCTAAAGCCCACGGTCTTTCCGTCATGTGGCATGGCCTCCAAACAAAATGAGAGACAGGCACATTCCAGAGTGTGAAGGGATTTAACATTCTTCAAACCAGCACCTCCCAGAGGTCTGTCATGAAACATTTCTGCAGGGCTTCTCCAAACCTAGAACATGGCCCTGTGGTGGGCGAAGGTCCAGGAGCAGTGGGGTCTACGATCCCCGACACGGGCTCATCCACACGCCTTCCTGCATCTAACATCTAGCAGACAAAGGTCCCGCGGGGCACACTAAGGGGAACCTTGCTCTGCAAAATCAGGATGAGGTGATCCTCCCTCCCCTCCTTCCCTGCTGACTGCCTGGCCGGAGGGTGCTTGGTATGGCTATATCAGCCTCAGGGATCCTCTGAAAACAGCCCGGGGTCTAAGGTTCCTGTCCCACTTATCCCCACGGGTGGTCCCTGGCCATTTCCTCTGCCTGGTGCACGGCCTCGGCTTCATGCTGCCCTCTGCCTCTCAGCACCTACGTGCATCCAGCCCACTCCCGACTCTGCTCCAGGGGTTTTCCCTCCAGCCTAGACCTGGGGTTTCTCCACGCTGCCTGGAGAATGATGCGCGGAAAACAACGATGGAATCTGAAGCTGCCGGGGGAGGTAGGGGGGCTCACAGGTGCTGCCTCCCACAACAGGGTCCAGGCCTTATTCTCCTCTGTAGCCCAGTGCCCAGAGAGAGCCTGAGGGAGATACTCAATGCCCTGTCAGCTCTGGGAGGCAGTCACCTTCGGGCAAGGCTCTTCTCCCAACCCTTGGCTTTGACACATCCCTGCATTTAAGGATGGCACGGGGATGACACCCCCCACCCCCAACCAAGAAGGATTAATGAGTCATGCTCATTAACCAGACACATCACCTTGCCTCCAGATGGTGGTTGTTGGGTTTTTTCTTTCTTTCTTTTTTCCTTCTTTTTTTTTAAATGCTACAGAATAAAAGACTAGAGGTTGGCCCTAAAGACTCTGGAAGAACACTCTTTCCACCAAAAAGGTTACCGCCTGAATTTGAAAAAAGTTCTGGAAAACACCTGCGTCCTGTTCTACAGGAAACAAAAGGAGGCACTGCTGTTACTCGGAGGTAAAGGGAAGAAGGCTGCTGGGAGGTGAGCAGAGTCAAGGATGGAGCATCCTGAACGGTGCCTTGAGTTTCTGGCTAGGGCTGTGGATGGAGGCCGGTGGGGACAGTCAGAGGACCGACCCGTGACTGGGCCAGGGCACCGGGAGGCCACGGGGGCTGGGCTTTGACTCTGAGTTAAACAGGGATGGTGAGATTCCACTTAGGACATCTGGCAGCAGTGTTGAGAAGAGACTGTGGGCAGGGGGATCCCTGGGGGAGCGGTGTGGGTAGGCATGTGCAGTGGTTAGGGAGGTGGTGGTAAAAGCAGCATCACCAGTAAAGGCCAGTAAACAGACAACTAGAGTAGTCTGGGGAAGAGATAATATGCCCCAGGCCTGGTCGGAGGAGTGGCTGAATGAATTCTAGATGTATTTTCCAGCAGGCTGTGCTCACAGACAAGACGTGAGGTATAAGAAGAGTCAGGGCTGGTGGCCGTGGTAGGGTGATGAGACACTGTCAATTCTTGATATACTGTGAGGAAACAGCCAACGACGAGATTTTCTCTCTTTTTCTGATGTGACAGGTGGAGTTGGTCTGTGAACTGCACAAAGTCCCTAGCCAAGGGGGCCGGTGGGGGTGAAGATCCTACTTTCCAGGCAGTGCCCTGTGTGACGATGGAGGAAGAGGTGCCTTTGTGACATCCACTTAGCAGGGTAGGAGCCTTGGTCTGGGACATGTTCAGGGAGAGGTGCGTAAGGACGTCTAAGCTGCATCACAGACTACGCTGCGGTCCGCATACCTGCCGCCCGCATTCCTGGAGCCCTGACCACCTCCTGATGACTGAGCATCACACATACCAAGGACGGAGCTGGGCAGCCAGCTCATCTGGTCCTCACAATGACCTTTTGGGGAAGGCATTATGATCAACATCATGTAGAAGATGGCACTGAGGCTCAGAGAGGTGCAGCAACTTGTCCAAGATCACAAAGCCAGGATGGGGAAATAGAGACAGAAGCCCGATGTGCCCGAATCCAGAGCCAGGACTCTGCACTTGCTTTGTTGCTTCTGCGACTCAGCAAAGAAAAGTAAAAGCTCCATCCCAAGTAGGAGGAAGAGGGCAGGGCCGGCTCGTGCCCACCTGCCTCCCACCTACAGGGCAAGGATGCAAAGGCATTATGAGGGAGACGATTTAATTGTGTGACGAACCTCAAGGCCTTCCACAGGGGCCCGGATCTAAGACGTTTCTTTGAGTGTTTCCTGACCCCAAGAATAATCCTACAAGTCCTCTTTTAACTAAAAAGGAATTGGCTTGTTTTCTTTCATCAGTCTCTTTCCTACACAAGGAATAAACAAAACTTCAGTGATTTCAGTTTCAGTTTTCAGAGTTTTGGTTACAGAAAGTGAGTGTTACGTGTCTAAGAATCTGAAAAAGCATGAGTTGTAGAGCTCAAGATACTTTTCTGGGAAAATATTCAGTGCAGGAATCACAACAAAAATAACAATGCAAAAACAGTAGCAGCAGAAACAACACACTGGGTTTTATTCTGTGCCAGGTAGTGTGTTTTCATTTAGTTCTTAAAGAAGAAGTAACTAATTCTCAGAGAGGTCAAGTAAACTGCCTGTAAACCCTCAGTGCATGAATAGGAAAGCCAAGATTCAAACTCAGGTCCATCTGACCACAAAGCTCTGTGACAGGTGAAGGAGTCTCAGTCTTTCAGAATTAAAGGGAACAAAACAAAAATAAAGCCTGCTATAAATCAATAGAAAGGCAACCACTTCAGTGGAAAAATAAACAAAGAATATGAATCAGGAATTCACAAAATTCACACAACCCATTTGTGCAGGCAGAGGCAAACCTAGGTAAAAGCAGGGAGCCAGGCTGGTCTTCCTTTCTGTAAAGATCTACATGTGGATGTTAAAAATATACATATGTGTGCAGATGGGAGGGGTGAAAAAAGAGAGATGGCAAAGATGAAAAAAGATGATCATAAAACCTGAGTCTCAGACTCCTTAAAAACATATTTTCTAAAAGGGCCAGGGGAAACATCAAAACACCTTATTTCTCTGACAATGAATGCATGCAGTTAAAGTCTGACTTCTATTACATATCCTTATGTAAAAGAGCATTTCTAAGATAAGTGAAACCATTTCTTTTTATTCCAAGCCTATCCTAAGGTTTCTCCAGCTGATTTATAAGCTAAAACACACATACACACACTCTCTCTTGTACTTTCAAAGACTCACTACAGATATTTATAACATTCTTTTCACTCTCTTGAAATAAAACTTGTAAATAATATAACCTACCAAAACTTATAATTTCAAAAACAATCAATAAACTGTAATACAAAGAAAGGAAATAAAGGTAAAATAAAAAATAATGCCCATCAATATGCACAGGTTGGGCACAGCTACTCTAGAAGACATAGTGAAAGATGCAATGAGATGCCTGTACCTATTTATAACAAATAGCTAAACCTCATATACTTGGTGATTGTGTTCCTGGAAAATTCAGTATATATTAAAGACATGCAAAAATTATTTGTGTTTATAAGTAAAACGGAGTCAGATTCCAAGCCCAGATAATTATATACAGCGTTTCAGCTACATGAATGCCCACTGAACTTTAGGAAGTTGGCTGGGATGTTAGCCAGTCCTTTGTTTTCCACGCGTTACATGGAACGTCCCTGCTGCCCCCCCGTGAAAGCCCTGTCCCCCATGTTGCAACAGCCAAACCATCCCACACATTCCCAAAATATCCTACAGGGGGCACGAGGTACCCATTCAGAAACAGCAGTATGTTTCAACTCTGTTTTCTACAAGAGAAGGGACAAAGAGAGGTTGATATTTACCCAAAGCCATATAGGAAATCAATAGACATTATGCCTTTTGCTATGCCCATCCAGGAACTCATCTAATCCTACCAACCTTAGGGGTTTTTTCTATTATCTCCAATTTTCAGATAGAGACACTACATTTCAGGGAGGTTAGGTCACTGCTCAGGGTCCTGTTTCTGATGACAGTACCAGATTTTATCCAGTCCTTTTTCTGTTGCTTCAAGCTGCTTTCCTTGCAGGTTTCTGGGCATACACCTTGGAAACCAGCTCTCTCACTTTGCTGATTACATCTCTCGAAAATAAAAACGAGGATGCATGAAAAACAAGTGACGAAGAGAAAGATGGTTCAATCCTTCAAGCTCAGCAAGTATGTGACCAATGCCTGGACCAGGAAAGCCCAGGGGCCCCTGAGCACAGGAAGCCAACTCTCGGTGAAGTCATGAATCATCTTTCCCTAGACCCTTGGGGTAGCCTGGCCTGAGCTGCCAGGGTCAGGGCAGGATGACCAGTGTGTTCCTGCCCCAGAAGACCCCACGTCAAAGAAAATACTAAGGTCCACACTTGTCACCCTGATCCAAACTCACCACATCATGAACTCTGCAGGGCCCATTGGAGTTGGGATGAATACATCTGTGTTCAGGGTGACCAGGGCAAAGGCCTCGGCCCTGCAGTAGCTCTGTCAAAACAAAACTCTAAGGAGGCTTCATAGGAAATGATTTAACCCAGGCTCCCTTTCAAATGTTTTTTTTGCAAAATAAGTCGAAGTAGGGCCAGCCCCAATCTAATGCACCGTGGATTTACTTTGAGCGCTATGGTTGTGAAATATCATAGCCCTGCAGCTAAGGGCACAGGCGCTGGAGCCAGGCGTCCTGGGTCCAGTCTCCACTCTGCCACTTCCTTATGTGACTCTGGACAACATTTGACCTCTGCTCCTCAGTCTCCTCATTGGAAAAATGTGGATATTGACAGCACCCCTCTCATAGGTGACTGTGAGGAGTAAGTGAGATAATTCATGCGAGGGGAGCTGAGGACAGTGCCGGGCACATGGTAAGCACTCAGTGAATTTATAACATTGTCCATCATTAATATTAATGTTGACAGCCATGTCGCACAAGGCGTGCGGAAGGCACTGGAGAGCGTGGACAGGGAGATAAGGGGGTGGGGACGAGAAAGGAAGGGAGCCCAAGAGCAAGAAGCATGCCACGCCTTCGGACCTTTGTTCTGTGTCGCTACAAAGGGCAAAACTAGGTCAATGAGGAAACAGCGCCAAGAGGCAGATCTGGATTAGAATAAAGGAGGACTTTCCAACAGGCGAACCTGTCCACACAGGGGGAGCAGGAGACTTGCCGTGTGGGTGCCCAAGGGGGCCAGGGGCCTGATGTCCTGAACAGCGCAGATGGAATTTTCCTGCCCAGGAGGGTGGCCAGAGGAAGTGACCCCATGCCCTTCCCCAGACCATTCTATCCCCCTGATAAGGAGCAGATAAGTGCTGATAGCCAGGGTGTGGCCCATCAGCCTGAGGGAAGGAGGGTGGACTTTGGACAAGTCTTAATATACACGAGCTCCAGGACTTTGACTTAATGCTCTCAGAACACCAGGTGGCAGCAGTGGTGGCTGCGGTGGTTCGGAGCAGTGATGGCTCAATGAACCAAAAGTGTGTCCTCAGTACCTGC
This sequence comes from Camelus bactrianus, assembly GCF_048773025.1. Classification (NCBI taxonomy): domain Eukaryota; kingdom Metazoa; phylum Chordata; class Mammalia; order Artiodactyla; family Camelidae; genus Camelus; species Camelus bactrianus. The sequence goes on from NC_133548.1 coordinate 39,237,390, forward strand.
GGGGGGGCCTGGCATAGTATTTCAGAGAAAGAGTGAGATGACAGGGCTGTGGCAACAAGCTATGGACATTTTCTTGGAGAATTTAAAGAATTGGAGAATTTAAAGACAGCATCAATTACGAATGCCACGGTCACCTGGGGACACACAATACGAACTGGTCAGGCCTGCTAACTCCATAGGCTAGGACCGGGGGCTGTTCCCAGCTTCCTCTCAGGAGGTTTCAGAGTGTTCTTTACCACCGAACTTTTTATGAACACACCCCCTGACCTGGGCTTACTTGGTCTCCCAGGCTGAGCTGCTCACAGGGAAAGAAGCTGGGACCCAGAGAAGTGGGCAGGAGCAGGAAACAAGACAGAGGAAGGGGAGAATCCACTGGTTCAGAGATGGGGCACCCAGCAGGTATCCTCCATCCTGAATTGTGTTACCTTTATAAACTATAAGAACTAAAAATGTTATTTTATTAAAAAAACATTACTAGGTCATGTTAAAACTACAAAATACAAATCTGAGAAGGAAATATGAAATTCCCAAACTAAAGCTCATCTGCTATTTTCCAGGTTATGGAAACTACTAATTTATACATGTTCAACCCTGAGAACTCAAAAGCAGGTACGGAGCTGTAGGTATTAAAAGATTAAGGAAGAAAATCATGGAGGTGACACTGGGGGTGTTCTGTGTACTGATTTCATTCTCTGCCACCTGGAAACGCCTGGTAACATGTTTGAGAACCACTGTCCAGGGCGGCCAGGAGCTCACTGGGCAGGAAGACAGACACTCTCTTCTCAGTAACCCAGAGGCCCAGCCTGAGCGGCTCATTTCGGGCTCCGGAGCTGCTTGGTCGGCCGCAGCCCTGACTCTCCCCATTCCCACAGACTCGCCTGTAGTTGCAGGTTCAGTCCCCACGCATCACTGTCCTTCCCTCTCCAGTTGGCTGGCTGTCTGTGGGTAACGCCTACTGCTTCTAACGGCCAGTAATCTCTCCTCTCCCACTTGCTCCTCTCTATGCTACAGCCTCAATTTAAAACCACTAGCCTCCAGCACTGCCAAGAGGAGCCTTCTCCAGAAGCTTTCACAGTCACTCCTTCCTCAGCTCCTTCTGTCCCTCCCCGCCTCAGAAGAACTAGCAGCCAGGGCCCACCTGGCTCAGGTGTGTGCCGGGCATCAGCCCAGGGCAAGAGAGAAACGCTGGTCTCAGTGCCAGCTCTGGTCCATTCAATATCGGCTTCCCAGGGAGCCGCACAAAGAAGGATCCTGAGGGTCAGAAAAAGACCACCACAGGGGGTTACTACCCTTCTACCTGGGGGTCAGAGGACCGGGAATGCAGCACTCTTTTCCCACTGCTGTCCCAGTACAGGGCAGAGTGGTCCCCGGAACTTGGACCTCCTGTCCCTGGCCTGTACCCCTGTCCTTCATGCCCTTTGGCGTCTCCTTGAAATTTCCCCAATGATAATTCCCAGGGCTCCTCCGAAAGGACATTTACATTTTTACCTGCACTGGTGCCCACCGCTACACCATACTTCCCAAGTCACTCTGCTCTCTGGGCCTCGGCTTCCCCAACCATGGAGAGAGGTACTTGAACTAGAGGTCTCTGAAGTCTCGTCCAGCTCTCATGTGCTGTGAGAACACAGGCCCCAGAGCACCGGAGTCACGTCTTTTCATGACCTGTGTGGGCGATACTTACTCAGGGTTGGGCACAGTGAGACAGCACAGCACAGCTCCTCTGAGGGGCATGGGCCCACCATCACGGGGAGTGAGCAGCCCTGCCAGGGGTACTTAGTGCTGTGGGATGTGCGCGTGGAGAAATAAGCATGATGGACAACGAAGAATGATTTTATTTCCCTTTGGGAACATAAGTGCACTATCCTATATTTATACACTCCGCCTCCTAATTTAGACAGTGTAGAACTTCTTCTGATCAGCACTCACTTGCCAATAATTTCCCTCTACATCTAAATGAAGAATAGGAGTCACATAAGTTCACAGACTGAATGGATGGTTGATTTACAAAGCCCTTAAAATGTGGCTGCGGGCCGATGCTGGCAACCCCGTAATTAGATATGGCATGCTCTGCGATGATTTTTTTCTGTTTTTTTTGTTTTGTTTTTTAACTGTTTTTCAGTAACTCAGTTTTCCTTTTGGGATGAGGGGAAAGATGGAATTTGTTAAAAATAAATCGAGATTTAGTGGCTTTTCAGCCTTCTGCTGCTTGCTGCTCATAATATTCTATAAATAAATGAAGCCCTGCCCTATAGTGCACTGCAAACACCCACAGACACTCAGAGCCAAATTCTTCTAATCATGACCCTGTGCCAGTTGCCAAGCTACTGCAAGGACCCACTTGAAAGGCGGCCATCTAGGCCATTTCCTGATTAAGCTGCCCGGTAGCAAGGAATTGAGGCCTGCTGCCTTGGCATCGTATCTAGTCTCAAAGAGTTGCTCAGTGTTCTTAAAATTAAACCTTTTTCTTGTGATTGGATTACAACTCAGAGGTAAGTGAAAAACTAACCACCTATCCATCCATCCATCCGCCTGGGTCACATGTGTGTTTAAGGTCCCCGGCTTCACACTTACATCAGACAGTAGAAGTGCATTCACAACAGTGTCTAACTGCACTGAGCAAATCAAGGTCAAACAAAAGTAGGTCAGCAATGAACGTGACAGGTGAGTCAGAGACAGCCTGCCCTTCTGTTCGGTGGCTTCCCTCACCAGTAGGTCTGGGTCACTGTTGCCCAATGCAGAGGCTGAAATGGTCATTTAAAATGCATACTATACCCCCGAGAGGGGCGATGCAGTTGGCACTGGGTGTCAGGCTGAGGGCTCTGTGGTTCAAATGCCAATGCACAAGTTGGGATGGTCCTGGGTGCCCTGCTTTCGCATGGCCTCCACAAGCCCTTTAAAAACCACATGCAGAGAATCAGGAGAATGCAGCATGCCAATCTCCCTGAGAGAGAAACTGCTCCCAGCAGCACCGGAGCGAAATGGGCTCTGGCCAGAAACTGATCACCCTCCCTCCGGACACGGAGGCTCCTCATTCAGTGTCAGCTCCACTGGGTGAGCAGATAGCAGCACTTCACAAGCTCACCAGGAGGCCTTCGAAAGGCCCTGGGACATGGCTCCCAGCCCCGGACCTCGAACTCAGAAAGGGGAGCCAGTTAGTGAACAAGCACCACTTAAAGGAGAACTGACATGGGCTCAGCAGTCAGATTTTCCAAATTCAAAATTGGGACCTCCCCTTAGAGGGCAGAATTCTTAATAGCAGGTGTCCTGGAAAACTTGGGGCCTAGGGGTCACAAAGCCCTGAGCCTCCCGCCAGAGGTCCCCCGCAGTGTCCAACCTAAAGTGGCCCTTCCTGTGGCTCGCACTCCACCTGAGGTTCTAGCTTCTTAACTTCTGAAATGATCCTGTTTCTTTGTGTCTCCTCTGATTAGAGTGAGCATCATGAGAGCAGGGCCCTCGCTCTGTCTGGTTCTTGGTTGTTTCCAGAGCAACTAGAATGCTGACTGGCTCAGTATTAGTCACTGGGTAAGGGAACCCATGCAAACCTCTGGAAGCACATCCTATGTACCAATCTCCCACAATCCTCACAGCAACGTTAGGAGGAGAAATTATTCTCTCTCTTGTACAATGAGAAATCAAGGCTCAGAGAGGGTGGATGCTTTTCCAGGGCTGCACACTGAATGAGTCGATGGAGCTGAATTCCAAGCCAGGATTGAAGAGTTCTAATCCTGGCTTTGAAGTGAGCATCTGTTGCTTTTACAATTTAGAAAAAGCAAAGAAGAAAAACTCTACAGAAAAAAACACGCATCAGAAAGAGCTTTATATCAAATGATCTAATAGGTGATGGATTCAGTTCCTGTGCCCAAATTCCAAGTCCCACCTCTACCTGCGGAGGGCACTGGCGCTGGAGCCTGCACACAGGGAAGGATTCTCGGGGCCTCCTTTATGGAAGATTTGTTCCCGTCCTTCTGTGGGGACTCAAAGGATGTGCAGGGAGGGGATCAGCAGCGACACCCAGGATTCCTGCTGCTGTTACAAACAGCAGGCCTATTCTCTGGTTTGCTGCGAAGGCTCCAAGGAGGGGCCTACAAGCAAGTTAGAGAAGACTGGGGAGTTAAGATGCTTGGAATCTGCCTGCTCCAGACCTGTACCTTGAAAACTGGAATGAAAAAAAAGGGAAAGGGAGCACACCTTTTAAGATTAAAACTTCAAAAAAACTTTAAATGAAGAAGTAGAGATCTACATTCATCTGAATTTAGAACACTAAACCCTACTGAAGTTAAGTGTATGTATCTTCATCATCTATATGTCACAATAAAATTCCTGTTAGTCTGATATTTTGGGCCAGAAAACCCTCTCCAGTCTGCCTGCTAGATGCAGGTTATGGCTTGGATTAATGTGCAAATCAGCAGGTCGGTCTCATCAAAGTCACCAGGCCAGTTTTAATGCGAGGATACATTTCTCAAATATGGGAAAGAAATGAAAATGGCAAATCGTGTCAGTAAAACAAGTATTTTCAACTGCTACTAGGATGGCCCAGTTGCTTTCAAATACAAACATCCTAGAGAAACAGAATACCCTTCAAAGCTGTGAATGAGGAGCCACGGGAGGACAAAAGAGCATGTAAGCTAACCTTCCGGATCTGAATTTCTCAGCCAGGATCCCTGGGTGAGCTCTGGGGAAAATGCTGGGCTTATGTGCATTTTATGGAGAGAGGCTCGGTAAATTTCACCAGCTTCACAAAGTGACCCCAGAAGTCGGGGTACCCACCAGCCCTGTCTGCTGCAGCTCCTGTTTTCTCTGGAGAAGGCTGCTGATATTAACACCTACATGGGAAGCCCCCCCGGCTTTCACAGTAGACAAGGTAACAATGACAATCGGGGAAAACCATCCAAGCTCTTGCCTGAACAGCCCAGCCACAGGGAACTGCCCAGTCGATGAATGAAAAGAGGTCACTGGCTGGAAGAGACTGAAGAACTGAGCCCACTGTCCAGGTGGGAACAAATGGCACAACCAGAAAAGACCAAGAGAGCAAACTTAGGGAGCAACAGCGTGGGACAGGAGGAAGAACACAGGCTCTGGAGCCAAGCAGAGCTAGGTTCAAATCCTGGCTCCATCTAAATGCTAGTCAGGTAGCCTTGGGATGAAGATGGTGAAGGTGAAGAAAACAGCAACTACAATGAGCTATTACTTACTGACAGTACCAAGTCCAGCCTTTAGGAAACAAGCACTTATGTACTTATGAAATAACATATGTTATTTCATTTAGTTTTCATAGCAACCCTGTGAACACTATCTTATCTCTCTTTTCTAGATCTGGAGAAAGAAGGTTAAAAAGATTAATAGCATGCCCAAGGTCCACAGCTAGGTGAGATTCAAACCCAGGTCTGCTTGACTCTCAGCCCAGGCTCTTAATTAGTAAGCTTCACTGCACTGCCAAGCCTCAGCTTCCTCGTCTGTGAAAAGGATAATAATACCCCCGCAGGGTGGGAAGGATTAGACAGAACGCATGTGGAAGACTTAACACAGTACCCAGCACACAGGAAGCTCTACAGTGTAGCTATTAATGTCATTCCTACGACATCTGGACCTTTGGGAGATAGAAGGAGACGTGGGAGGTGGGCAGCTGGCTACACAGATGGTGCAGCATTTCACGTCACAGGGCTCGGCAAACAGGATTAGGAACGTTGGACCTAGGCTTAAGAGCCAGGGATGGCCTGCTCTCCCTTAGGGACAGACAGGGGACAGCTTAGCAAGATGGGTAAGAACACGTTTACTCAGAGATGAAAGGCTTTGCATCAAAACTTGGAGAGGACTGGGGATTTGGGGAAGAAGGAATAATTCAAGCTCTAGAAGAAAGTTCTCAGACAGCATGGCTATGCCTGGGCTAGGAATGTGGGCCCATTGTCGGTCTGACTCCCTGACACCCAAGAAAGGACAAGAGTTCCTGTGCATGTTTGTGATAAGGGAGATACTGAACCCCCAAGTTATCAGTAACCCCCACCTGGAACTTGAGCTGAGCCAAGGCATTCTTAAAAAAAAAAAAAAAGAAGGATTTGTTAGAGTGAGTCTCCTTTGGAGCTAAATATGAAGAAATGTACCCATTGCAAGAAAGAACCAGTGGCTTATAGTGTGTAAGATCAGGGACCCACCTGCAGGAAGGAGAAGCAGACTCACTGGTATCATCGTGATGACCTTCTTAGTGAGAGACTGAACAGGGAGTCTATAAGGCAGCAGAGCCACTCCTCAGAGAGATAAACGCACTGCAGAGGATGTGACTCTTGGAGCCGACATTTGCTTGGAGAGAAAAACATCATGGAGTGCCACCAGCCTCTCCCGGACCAGCTCGTCCCCTCCTGTTTTTCTTTTAAAAGAATTGCTATGCTGATTTATTCCAGTAGGAACCAAAGATACTCAAAGGTCTTCACAACCTGTCATCGGTCCCCTCTTCTCCATCCCCACAGCTCTGCATACGGCTCGGCATCAGTTTCCTGGACCATTTTAACTGCCTCTAACTAGTTCTGCTGCGTCCTCCTACAGTCCAGCCTCCACACTGCCACCAGCTGGCTTTCTAAAATAAAAGTGCTGACCACGTCACTCACCTCCTAGAAGAC